>NC_138203.1:165583722-166783722 GCF_964194415.1 Vipera berus | reverse complement strand
TTGAAGAGTTTACTTAAAAAGAAATAGAGGCTGCTGTGCATGAGTTCTCTCTCTCTCTCTCTCTCTCTCTCTCTCTCTCTCTCTCTCTCTCTCTCTCTCTCTCTCTCTCTCCCTCCCTCCCTCCCTCCCTCCCTCCCTCCCTCCCTCTCTCTCCCTCTCTTTCTCTTCCTCCCTCCCTCCCCCTCTCTCTGATCTTCTGCTCATCTGGCCAGCTGGCCTCACATTGTTCTCCAACAAGCTGACAGACATTCTTATTGGGCTGGCTCTCCTGCCCTTGGTCTGCCAGTTCTCTTCCCCCACTCAGTGTGAGAGTGTGAGTGTGTGTGTGTGTGAGAGAGAGAGAGAGAGAGAGCTGTTGCTTTCTGCTGCTTCCTGCAGAGACGCAGCAAAGGCAAGAGCCCCACCCAATAAGCTTGTCAGCTTGTCGGAGAACAGTGTGAGGCAGATCAGAGAGAGACAGTGAGATAGAGAAGGGAAGCACAAGTGCCTCTCTCTCTCTCTCTGTCTCTCTCTCTCTCTGCAAATGGCAGAGGAGGACTGCGAGCCACAGTAGAAGGCTCAAAGAGCCACATGCGGCTCCGGAGCCGCGGGTTGCCGACCCGTGCACTAAACCAAATGGCTCCCTTATTGTGAAAGTCATTATACGAGTCACCAATAAGAAAATGATACATTTCAAACATGATCACTATAAGATTTATATCTCTTTTTTTGTCAGATGCTCAAGGCAGCATATATGTTATTGCCTGTTGCAATTTTACTGTCTAATTCCATCCTGGGAAATAATTTGAACTGAGTGAGCGATGACCAAACCAAAGTCACTCAGTGAGCTTTAATAGCTAAAGGCAGATTGAGCTGAAATTTCTCCGTCCTAATCCAGTATCTTCAATGCTATAACGCATTGTTTCTCATATTTATATATTGTACCTCAGGAGTTCATGCAACAACGCTATATGGCAAACACTGTTCTTTTATTATTACAGCTGAGGAGATGCAGGGAATTATTTCACCAGATGTAGTGCAGGTAACTAAGAGATTTTTAAGGATAGCTTAGATAAAACTGAAGAAAGTTTCTCGAAAGATTGTGAATGAGAACCATATGTGCAAGTCAGCAAAAAAAATGTCTACCAATATCCCCTTAAGCCATGTTGCAGAAAATGCACTTCTTTGATGGGTGAGAGTAAAAACATATACCGTAGTTAAAATCTTTTCCTAAAGATTTGTATTGTAGAATTCTTTGTATTATAGAATTCTTTGTCTGAAATACAGTCTTTCTGAAAAGCAGACTAGCATTCCAAAAGCATGCAAGTGTGAGTAGATAAATTTGGTGGGAAGGTAACAGCATTCTGTGTGCCTCAGCATATAGTCATACTGGCAACGTGACCCATGGAAGTGTCTTCCCTTGGCTAAGAAACAAAGATGAGTCTAGAGTAAGTATACAGTCTCCCTATAGTAGGACATGACTGGAGAGGGGAAAACCTTTATCATTTTTTTTAGATGAAACAAAGATTATCAATACCTTATTAATCGTTTACCATGTCTGCCAATTGCTCCTAAAACAAATTGCTGTTTTCTTTCTGATTCTTTTAATTCAAAAGCTAAGTCACCCAACTGATTACATTTCCAAACCAGTAACTGGAATATGGCAAAGAAGAAGGAAGAATTGTGGGGAAGGGATTTAAAAAAAAGATAAATTGGGTTTGGTTTACATTTACTTAAAAATAAATTAGGCAATGAATATGATTATTTCCACCAAATTTAATAATCTTTCCCCTTGTTACATTAAAAATTACAAAAAAAAAATTGGAATGCTCTGAGGACCACATCCAAGTTTTCAGGGGGACTGCTTTGGATTAACAGTGAAAGATTTTGCTGATGATTGCAGAATATGCAGAATATAGCTGAAAACATACTGAATCGCTGTCCCTACCCTTTGACAGGCAAATTATATGAAAGGCATTTAAAGATAGAATGGCTGTGCCATAATAATCAATGAGATGAGGGTCAGTCTGCTGCACAAGTTGGAGGGTCAACATAGAGAGAAAGCCAGATTCAAATCCATGAAGTTCACTGGATAAGCCTGGACCAATTATTATTTCTCAGGATTAAACAGTGAAGAAGAGGAACATTTACACCATCATGAGTCTTTTGGAAGAAAAAGGGAATGCATAATGGAATTCTTCTCCCTGTCTTCTTAGTCTTTAGTCATCAGCAATTCAGCAAAGCGCTCTTCCACTGTTGGAGAAATTGTCAACTTGATGTCAGTGGATGCCCAAAGATTCATGGACCTGACTACCTTCCTCAACATGCTGTGGTCTGCACCACTTCAAATCTGCCTTGCTTTATGCTTTCTCTGGCAGGTATAGAACCTTTCCTTGGATTTGTTGCTATGTAAAACCATTACGTTGCATCTGACCCTGTACTAGAGAAACTCTAGTAGAGGAAGTCAACAGATAACTGGTTGCTTCCAGTATAATGCAAAGCATGTGTTTTTGTAACTTTTATTAATAATCAAGTGATTAACTGGGGATACAACAGCCTATGGAGATTACTAGCAATAGATTTAGATTTCAAGAGCCACAACTGGAGTATGAAGGTATAGTAGTGGTGGTGAAAGAGAAATGGTTTAAGGGATGGGGGCGAGGGGAATTCTTACCTCATTCTTTCTCTTCATTAAAATATTTATACTTTGCTTGTGGTTGACATAAACTCCTATCTGTTTTGTAATAATATTATAGAAGTCCCATGCAAATAAAAACATTCCACTGGAAATCTACTACTGGTGCCTGGAAAAAGCAGAATACAAAATACAAGTTATACATAACAGGCTAAAAATACACCATTGTTTTGGCACGTTCTTGGCACTATTATAATTTCTGGTTTATTCACTACTGTGAAAGTTCTGTCAAACTGAAAAACAACTTTCTGGGCACAAGTTCGTTCTGCTGTCATCTCTGTACAGTGCCTTGCCTGCCACCAAAGGGTACATTTGTTTGTCGTTATATTTTTTAAAATGAAAACAGCAACATGTTTCTGTCTAGAGTGCCAATGAAAAGCAGCTAAGGACCCATTTTGAAAAAACAAAACAAAAACACCAAGTATTAATATTCATATGTATTCTACATTGGCTGCATTGTGTGGGGGGGGGAATGAAAATCCTTTGTGAGAAGGCAAGAGTGTTCATGACCTTTTCATCCCTTGTTGAAGATCTCCTGATGATTTTAAGCCTACAAGTTTTTCCAAAGAGTAGTGAATGATGATTTCCACCATTTTTTTTAATTCAAGCGAGCAGAATAATAATGAATGTATTTTACATTATTTTAAGGCTTTAGGGCCTTCTGTGTTCGCCGGAGTGGCTGTAATGGTTCTACTCATCCCACTGAATGCTGTGATTGCTATGAAAACCAGAGCATTCCAGGTAGGTGTATGTCCATAGTGAAGTTCTGTCCATGAATGAATCTCTTGTTTAAAAAAAAAGGCAGGACAATTGCTTTCATACTGGTCAGTAGAGCAACATGCCTTCATCATGGAGAGCTTGTCCATACATCTGCTTTCATGGTTTTAGATCTGGGCTTTTCCTTGACTTTGGTCTGTGGGTGGCTTTTCACTCGTCTGATAACGAATTAAGTTGTATTTAACTATGCACTGGGTTATTTTCTGCATTGCATACAGTTGGTTTGCCATACCTTTCTTCAAGATATTTTTCAATTTCTCAGTCTAGCCAATAGTCCTAGAATTTCCAGGTGATTTGCACAATTTTTCAAGATCAGATGAAGTACAGTCTTAAAGCAATAAAACCAATATAATATTTCTAGGTAAAAGCTCTGTCTTCCTTTCAAGGTTTATTGGATTAAAATGATTAGCATACATCTGAAAAGGGCAATGAATCAAGCAAACATCTCCACTAATGCCATTTCATAAACTAGAATTGTTAAAGTCGGAGCCAAACAATTGTACCCACCCAGTCCACCTATTCTGTAGACCCAATTGGATGCACAGTGGTAACTAATTGAGTACATAAATTGAATACAATACTTCGGGTTGAAAATGGAGAATTGATCTTATAAATAAAAAAATATTTAAAAGCTAATTTTCAATTAAACTGAATTTCAATTTTAAAAATAAATTTAAAATGTAAATCTTAACTTTTTCTTACATAATAATTTGACCATAATAAGTTCATATATGTGTGCAAACCTGTAAAGAGAATCCATACTTTTGGCAGTTGCAGTGTGTTAAAAAGTTATCTATGTCAGGGAAGATGCAATTTGATCATATCTCAAATATTAATATTTATAGTCTATAATACATAATATATGATTTTCACTACTGTCTGGCAGATACATAAAACTGTATCAGTGAGAATCTTCATTTAAATCATTTTTTTCTCCCTTGTTAATTCAAATTTGAGATTTAAATTGTTTCAATTTAAGTCACTCTATCCTGCCAAGGACTGCAAAGTACATGTTTTGTCACCAAGATGCCCATTTAGAGTGTCCATAAAAAAGAAATATTTAAACTCTGGTAGAAGAGTATAAAACCTTTGTACTGAAAAGACTGAAATGACTTAACTGTTCCTGACCTATCAAGCTGTGGTCCTCTCCTATGAAAAGTACAAATTTTACTTCCTTTCCCTCTATAGAAATTTTCATTTTTATGGTAACCAACCCAGCTGCTTCCAAAACTAGGCAAAAATGCCATGCTTGCACAGAACCAGAGGGTAATATTTTTAAAGTACCAGTTTCTTCTTCAAGATTCTTTTCTGTCTGATTTTATGGAAATCTCTCCGTAAGAAGCACAGGACACACAGGTATAAAAGGCACCGGCTAATGATATTCTTTACATTCACCTAGGTAGAACAGATGAAGTACAAAGATGCCCGCATTAAGCTAATGAATGAAATTCTAAGTGGCATAAAAGTACTCAAGCTCTATGCTTGGGAACCATCCTTTGCAGAAAAAGTACTGGAGATTCGGAAGAATGAACTTCGGGTTTTGAAGAAATCTGCCTATTTAAATTCTGTATCAACCTTTGCCTGGATCAGTGCACCATTTCTGGTAGGTCTTGTAGGGACAGCTATTTTTGTGGCTTCCCAAGTACACGGAAGGTCAGCTTTAGAAAGGGTTGCTTAGGTGGGTCTCAGGTAACTCGTCATGGCCAACTCACTGCAGGACAACTCTCCACGGTCCACTTGCTATGGGACAACTTGCCGTAGGGCAATTCCACAGTGTATTAATCATTACATTCAGTTACTTTTACTATTGGTGTGACCCTGTTTTCGTCAACGTTATTTTAACTCTTCTTATTTCTGGATTGACTTTCTTTATTTTATTATTACTGGCCATGGTTCTATTGAAATTAATACAACTTTTGTATTGGTTGAATTGTCCTGCGGCAAGTTGGCCCATGGCAAGTTGACCCATTCCATGCTTGGATACTCTTCATGGAAGGCAGGGGTGTATTTGAAGATTGATTCCATCTTCGAAAGGACTATGAGAAGGAAATTCTGAGCTACCTAAAAAAATTGCACTTGGACAGAAACAGAAGATGGCCGGACTTAAGAAGACCTCTTGACAGACCAATCGTATCATTTTAGTATTTATAAGATAATCAAAATAAAATAGCTTAGCTAATAGACCCCAGATACAATTGTTTGAAAATCCTGGGAAACTCACAAATAAAGAGCCCACATTAACCCTGAATAAATTTAGAGTTGGAAGTGAAATAAATAAATTAACAGTAGCCATAGTCTATCTTTTGCAATGGCCAGCCAAATGCTCCCCCAAATCCATAAAGGACGTGTATTGCCTTGCTTGCCTAGTTTTTGTCCCTTGAAGATCCTGGTCAGAAAGAAGTGCATGTATGTTTTAAAGCAAACTGTTGAACAGTTAGCTAAATGCTAAAAAAAATTCTGAAATTCACTGTTAATTTACTTTTATTCATTGGTTTTATATTTAAACTGGCAAAAATATTTTTTCCAATTTTTTCCTTTTTTAAAAAATCGTTACCCTAAATTTGGTGACCAGCTTGTCACCACATTTCAGTCCCCAGCCGCATCATGAATAATTTAGGTAGCAAATGGGGAAGGATCTTCAGAGATTGTAGCCAGCTTTTAAGAAGGCCTCAGCTTGCTTAGCAGATATAAGTAGAAACTGTAAACTAGGATGTCTGTTGCATCCCACTTGGTGGGATAGAAAGGTTCCACCAATATTATTCAACTCTTGAGTCTCTTATTTTGTGGGAGCTGACACCCCAACTGCCTATTTTAAGTTTTACTTATCTTGTGAGCAGATTGTAACACAAAAGACCTACTTGGGTAAATCATAACAATCCTGCCTCACCTTTTTTTCTCCAGCTTCTGAATAATTTCTCTAAGTTGATGGCATTCAGAACTGAGGAGTATAGAAGTGAAAATACAAGAAACAGCATCCTTGTAAAGATGGGCCTTTTGTGCTCATTATTTTGAAAGCTGCAAGGCTCCACAGATACATTTTCTATTGAACCCCAATAGAAAGAAAACATGTAACTCTTTCTACTCTGCTCCGTAATGGTTTGGGACCATTATGCGGTCTGTGATCCTTATAGAACATTGAGCGATTGTTATGAATCGCAGCCTCCTAGAGACTAAATCACTTTTATTACAGACATACAGGTAGTCCTGGTCTTAACAACAGTTTGTTTAATGATTGTTCGAAGTTACAAGACAACAATGAAAAGGTGGCTTATAACTGTTTTTCACACATACAACCATTATAGCATCTCCACGGTCACGTGATCAAAATTGAGATGCTTGGCAACTGGTTCATATTTATGACTGTTGCAGTGTCCCAGGGTCATGTGATCCCTTTTGCGACCTTCTGACAAACAAAGTCGAAGGGTAAGCCAGATTCACTTAACAACCATGTTACTAACTTAACAACTGCACTGTTTCACTTAACAAATGTGACAAGAAAAGTCATAAAATGGTGCAAAACTCACTTAGCAACAGAAATTTTGGGGTCAATTGAGTTCGTAAGTATAGGGTCTGTGCTTTCCTTGAAGTGGCCCCATCTTCCTTTCTAACAGAGCAATATAAGACAGGCGGTTAATTTTCATTTTTAAAGTTCAAGTTTAAAAAGTAAAAATTCAAAGTCAAGGGTTGTTGACATGTTATTGTCTGTGCTTTCTGGTTTCCAGGTTGCCCTGACCACCTTTGCTGTCTATGTCAGTGTGGATGAGAGAAATGTTCTTGATGCAGAGAAAGCCTTTGTGTCACTTTCCCTATTTAATCTCTTAAGGTTCCCACTCAACATGCTTCCTCAGGTCATTAGTAACATTGTACAGGTGAGAATGGAGTTTATTTTTTTAAAACTGCACTGAATGCAAAGAGGATGGTAATACTGGCTATCTCGTCCCCTATAAGTAAGACCAATGGCTGGTTTATATATAATGCCACTATCACATATGGGCTGTAGCAATACATGTCTTGAGCATACACACATTTAACTCCTGCTACAGTTCTTCCTTTCTACACAGCTTCCTCTAGCAACCATTAGTCAATATGCTCACTGATTGATAACTGGACTGGGTTACTTGGAGAATATTAGCTCAGTTTTACTAAAAATGCAACCACTGAGTTCCTTTCTGGATCTAACTCAGAGTGCTAATTTTAACTTGGAAAGGCCATCACTTTTCAATAGCTAACTTGTTACTTTAAGAGGTTCTCAGAGATTCTGAGGTGTGACTGACTCCCACTAGTATATGACAGGCAGTTGTCTATAAGAAGGCCTTTACGTCCATGGCCCCCAAGTTTTAAACTTCCTCTCTAGAATATCTGACTCACTTCTTTTGGTAGGTTGGCATTGTAGTATTGTTGTGGAAAACTTGGAAATCTATGGGGAAAACTGGTGTGGAGGGTTATTATTCTTGATGTTCATCATTTGTGGGGAAATATGGGATTATTTTGCTGATATTGAAATTTATGTATGCTGTATTTGATTGTCTTTTAGCCAGCTAATATTTAATAGGAAGTTGAAAGCAAATGCTAATACACAAATATAAAATAAGAATAGAGAATCCAATTTTACACCAGTAGCCTGGTAGTTAGAGAAATTTAATTCATTCCTCTGGTTTCTTTATTTTCCTTTCTATTTTCAATTATGTTCATTTGTGTTGTTGCAATTCTAGCTTAAAGAGAAAATGATGTGGGGAGGATCCAAACTCTGAGGGACAAATTTGCAGATTGTTATAAAATCAAAAAATTGTTATAAAACATATATCGAACTCCTGCCAAATGAATCTGCCACTGTAGTGTGCCTCATTTAGCTTGGATCTAGTCTGGAACACATGCAGATATATTCTGTTGAATTGAGATAATTAAGACAACCATTGCACTAGCAAATTCCACGTGTTAAATTTATAACCTGACCATCTCTCTAAATTATTTTTTTTATATTTATATACCTCCAAATGTATAAGTTGCCTTTCTCTCCAATTCCCTCCTCCAATTTTGATGGTGGCTGGTCCAGAATCCTCCAGTGAGTCATCCCATGAGCTTCCATGGCTGATGTTGTTCTTGAACTTGGGTCTCCCCAGGCCTAGTCTAATATCTTCAACAGCTTAACAGTTTGAGACATAGACTAAGAACCATCATGACCATGAGCTGCTGTATCCACTTGGGAGGATTCTCAGAATATCCCATCTCTTATTAAAACAGTCAGTTTTCCCATGTATTCCCCAGACAAATGTTTCACTGCAAAGGATTCAGCACTTCTTGTCACATGATGAACTTGATCCAAACTGTGTGGAAACCAAGTCAATTACTCCAGGTAACACTCTACTTTGGTCAATATAGAAGCATGGAGGGTGAAGTGGGGTTTGTATATGGGGGGAGGACACTAAGGGCTAATTTGTAACATCTAAAGGTTACACAGAGAACCCTTACTACAAATTGACAGGTGCATTAGGATTGCAATTCCCATAATTTGCAAGCACCATGGCTATGCTGCTGGGAATTCTGGCATGGGAATTCTCATCCTATCCAAAGTGTGCCTGGTTGAGGAGGCTTTCATAAATGCTTTTTTGATAAAGTGCTGGGTTTCTGATAAAATATGCTTTATAAGTGCATGGAAAGGTTGCAGCACCTAGTGAGAACTCATGTTAGTTCATCTGTCATATTCTCAATAGAATCTGCAATGTGCACAAATATTTTTTTAGTGAAATCAATTGATATTTTCAGCTTTAAAAAGAGAACACTGCTGCTTGGGCAATTTAAAAATATAATTAGATAAATTCTCAGCTTAGGCCTTGTGCATAGATGCTTCTCACTTTGAGATATGGTTATGTATAAGATAAATAATCTGGTTCATTTTGCTTGAAGCATACTTGATATTTTTAAACTTTGACACATTCTTTCTATATATTTCAAAACTGATTATATTACCTGAAGCATTTCTAATAGAATAAAGATAATTAAACATGCAATCTTTTCTCATATGATATATGGATTTCTATACTAATTAATCCTATTGTTGGTAGTTTATATGTGTGGGGTTAATATAGAGATTAACAACAGTATTTCTTTCATGTGTCTGAAATCTTAATTGATTCATCTCTATTGCATTTTGATATCATAAGCCATAATTTTGTGTGACAGGAAGGACGTCTTTTGGGCTCATGATTCACTCCTTCCTTCTCCAGTTCTGCTGGTAGAAGGAGATGAGATTTTGGTTGGTGTGAATGTAATCATAGTTTAAAGCTGATTTGTTTCAAATAAACTGTAGTTCAGATTAATTACTTTTTCCCACTCTTGGATGAGACCCATAGATTAATAGAAATGCGGTTTCAAGGAGAGAGAGTAGAAAGTTGAGAGTAAATTGAGGGCTAAGGAAGTCCAAGGGCATTTTGATAAACCCTGGCTTTACTTGTGACCTCCGAACACAAGCTGAAAGACAAGTGGTGGCTATCCCAGGTACCTTTCTGCTCAGGTTGTTTTTAATTTGATGGATTGAAAAAGAAGCCAAACTGAGAAAGAAGGTTTCAAGGTTGCAGGATTGCTTGTAGCTGTATGGGAAAGCCTCCAGGCCCAATTAGATGTGCAGGCAGATTCCAGGTTGTTTCCCTTTTCTGGTATCTAGTTTTCCATGGCATGTGTCTGAATAAAAGAAGCAGAGGTGAAGAAAGGCCTGATGTATTGCATATAGCGCCACAGACGAAGCCTGATCTTTCCCTCTGTTCAACTTGAAAGCTTGTCAGAGTTTCCACTGATGGCTTGCCATCCTAATGACCCTTACTCTTTATTTTTGAGAGGCTCCATTTGTAGGAAAAGGAAAGGGAGCAAGGATTGAGCGTAGTCTCCAGGAAGCAGCTATAACTAGCTGATAAACAAGCCTGAGTTTTAGTAATTGCTAGTGGATAAATATTTAAGCTAAGGTTGCTTATGCTGAAATATTTCTCCTTATCTCATAAACAGTGTGGCTTCAGAGAGCAACTGAAAGAGGCTACAGAAGCTTCTGACATTTTATAACTGAAAGCTGATCCTCAGCTTTCCAAAATCTGCTTTCTGTTGGTCTGACCCCAGCATCATGACTTGGGATTACTCATGTGACAGGACATTGCTTAAAGAGTTGGGGAAAATAAGAGTGAACTTTTCATGGCAGTTCCTCAAATCTTTTTAGCAAATGCATCCAATCAGTCTACTACTTCTTTTACATTAAAGATCTATACTCTTTCCAGTACAATTCTGTGCACGTCTGTTCTGAAATAAATCATACTTCTTTCGACCAGGATGCATGCATAGGAATCTTCTCAGATGTTGCTCTTTAAATGTTGGTGGACTTGCTGGCTTTGGGTGCAGTTACATTTCAACATATCTGGTGGGCCCCTCAATGGGAAAAGCTGATGCATAGAATTGCAGCTTCATTTTTTTTCTCCTTTATGTTTTGTTGTGTTTATAGGATATGCTGTTACCATAAGGAACGGAACATTCAGCTGGGCAAAGGATCTCGACCCAGCTCTGAAGGAGTAAGGAAACTTTCTTCAATTATATTTGTTGGGGTCTCTCCGGGAGTGAACAGCTTTTTAAAATGTTATTTGAAAACCCACCCACCCACCCACCCCCAAATTCATATTTTTAATTTGGAACTGATGGCTTATGTAAGTGAAAGTTAGTCCTTTCAAACTTGGCGGAGTTTTTGCTATTTTTTAATCCCAACTACTTCTTGAATGGTTGCTGAGGTAAGAGCAAGATCTTTAAATGTCACTAAGCAGCTTGTGGTTTTCTTTACATCACATGTGACATAATTCTCAGTGAACTGCAGCTGGGATTTTGCAAAATGAAAATGTCTCGAAAGCTGTTGCGGTGCCTCTCTTTCCATTGCTTATTAAGAGAATGCAGACTTTACAATGTTGGCTCTACCATTTCAATAGATTATCTCAGGCCAAAATGGATTCTGCAGTTTTACATCTCTTTCATAAATGGCAGGATGGCTTTATATATTTATAAGTTCTGTAGAACAATTCTAGGTGCGCACTGTGAACAACAGTGATATCAGGAGCCAATCTGCAACTTACTTCTTCAGTTCAATCCCTTGCACTGATGGGATGATTTATGCACTGGATGGCAATCCTTAAGTAGCAAATTTGCTATCAACTCTTAAGGCTTCCTTGTTTAACTCATATCCAGGATCAAACTGATTTATCTTCATGGAAAAGTCAGAAAATTCAGGCATGTACATTCGTTTTCAAAGCCCATATATACTCAGAGGTTTGTTTTGTGTACTAATTTTGACTCTGTAAGCGTAAACAAATATAAGGTAAAGGTAAAGGTAAAGGTTCCCCCGCACATGCGTGCTAGTCGTTTCCGACTCTAGGGGCCGGTGCTCATCTCCGTTTCATAGCCGAAGAGCCAGCGTTTGTCCGAGGACGTCTCCGTGGTCATGTGGCCGGCATGACTAGACGCCAAAGGCGCACGGAACGCTGTTACCTTCCCACCATAGTGGTCCCTATTTTTCTACTTGCATTTTTACGTGCTTTCGAACTGCTAGGTGGGCAGAAGCTGGGACGAGTAACAGGCGCTCACTCTGTTACGCGGCACTCGGGATTCGACCCGCCAAACTGCCGACCTTCTGATCGACAAGCTCAGCGTCCTAACCCACTGAGCCACCGCGTCCCTTTTATAATATATGCAATTCACTAAATAATATATGCAATTCACTAAAGAGATTTTACTTCTGAAAAAAGCTACATGCATACAATATATTACAATAAAGCAGTGGCAAATATACTAAACCAGACATGTCAAACACAAGGCCCGGGGGCCGGATCCGGCCCGCAACATGGTTTCATGTGGCCCGCGAAGCCATCCTGGAAACAGTGAGGGAACAGCCCCCACTGCCTTGGCCCTGGCCCAGAGACCCTCCTTCTGCCAGAGACCCTCAGATCTGTCCCACTCCTGCCCAGGCCCCCATAGGCACCCTTGATGCGAACGATGTAGAGCTGGCCACGCCCACCCAGTAGGCCATATGCACTAGCCACGCCCACCCAGTAGGCCACGCCCACCCTGGCCATACCCACCCGGCCCCTTGAGGGCAACCACAATGCTGATGTGGCCCTCAATGAAATTGAGTTTGACACCCCTGTACTAAACAAATCCAGCTCAGCTAAGCTTTTCTTCTGCATGAACATAATCGTGACAAGCAAAGGCATGAGGATAAATAATTAGCAAGATACAAAGCCAGCCTGATAACTGCTCTGTGAGATGTTTTCCTAGGCAAGTGAGAGGAGGAACACCAGCCTTGGTGGAGCAGTGGGCTAATGCCTCCTTAAGTAACACCAGCTGCCTGCAATTAGTGCAGGTTCGAGTCCCACCAGGCTCAAGGTTGACTCAGCCTTCCATCCTTCCGAGGTAGGTAAAATGAGGACCCAGATTGTTGGGGGCAATAAGCTGACTTTGTAATAATGCCGCTTGGGGGGGGGCAAAAGCCCTAATAAGCAGGCATATACATAGAATGAAGGCTATTGCTAAGCACATTGGTTTGTGCTTTAGATTGTAAGCCGCCCTGAGTCTTCGGAGAAGGGCGAGATATAAATGGGATTAAAAAAAAACAGGGAGTGGAGAACGTAAGCCCAAGTCTACTGAGGTGTTCTCTCCTGTGTCAGGATTTTAGGGGTTCCTTTAAATTCTTGGTCCAGGTTCTTTCTTTAAAACTTTCCTTTCCGATTGATCCAAGTCCGAAGAATTTGATTTTTGGCTTTGCCATTTCAAATATTCTTTTTCTTCTCTCTGGATTTCAAATGTCCTTGATAAGATCTGATAACTGTCTCACCCACAGAAGTTACATCAAATATTTCTCCTTCTCTGGTGTTCTGTGGCCCAGAGCACCTCTGATTTATTGCCTGTGCCTCCTTTAAACAGCCTGTTTTTGCAATTGATTAGGCCAGTATCTCAGTATATTCTTTTACAAAGCTCATATTCCAATACATAGTGATTATAACAGTTATACCATTATATCCACTATACTATTCTTAACTGAAATCTAATTTCTTAACAGTATCTCAATATACAGAGCATATGCAGTGAGGACAGAAGAAAAATGAAGCCTCAAAGGTTAAAAAACAACAACCCATAAATAGCATTGGACTAGCTCACAGGATGTTTCAGGAGATGGTGGACATAGCAGGGAATCATTTGTATCTTCCTGATGTATTCTGGGAAAAGAACAGAAGTCGCCATGAGCAGCAGAAGAATTGGACTTCCCCTGACTAGTTCATGACAAATCTGCTTGCTTTTGTCCCCCTTCCTATGCAGCTTATAGGATACATGTAGAGATGGGGTTCTGGTGATCACTTGTTTAAAAAAATGCCATGTTTACCTCTGAAGAATCTTAATACATGCACAAGTAAGATACAAAAGATTCCACAGTTGAAACTCTGCCACCTGATCCAAGTGGAAGTGATCCATCACCAGTCACCAAGAAACAGGAAAGGAAGGTTGTGATATTATGTAATACTCTTTTCTCTTGGATGGCACGGTAGCTTCCCATTTATTGTACGGATTTTTCATGTCAATAGATATGTTATCTCCCAGCTGCCCATATCCAAGATGTGGGGAAAAAAAACACCTGAAAATGCTTATTAGACCCACCAATCACAGGCCCTTCTTACTTGTCCACGTTGGCACAAATTACTGCAAGGAATATTTCTGAGTGACTTTTCAAATCAGTATTAATGCCTTATTTTAAATTTTAAATTCAACTTCTAAAGGGTTCTTTTTTTAACCCTCTTTGATACATCCAAAATAGCTTTCTATTTCCTTAAAAGCTACTCTGCATTTTCTCTTCCTCTTAATCTTAACCATTCCTTCCTCTCTTTGACACTGTTCTTTGTAGTTAGATTTTTTTCTTTTTATAGACCTTTTACAGAGCTTTCATTTTTTTCGTCAATCATTCTGTGAGTTACCTTTCCACCCTCACTCTCAGCCTCTTTCACTTCTTCATTCTGTCAAGCCTTGTGTGTGTGTGTGTGTGTGTGTGTGTGTGTGTGTGTGTGTGTCCCATTTTAATGCAAGTTCACTTATTTTGATGGCACTTTGTAACAAATGGCCTTCTTTTCACTCCGTTTTAAGCAGCTTCTACAACCTATACCTTATATCAACTGTCTATTCATTCTTTGGGGTGATGAATCTGTCTTTTAATACCTTTTCGTGCAGAATTTGTACTTTTCTTCCTGCAGTCATTCTACTTTTACTCTTATTTATTTTATTCCTCTTTCTTCCATATCCATTTTTTTTCCTCAAGATCTGTGTCAAAAAAATGGCCTGTTCCAAAGCCATAGCATCTGGTCACATTGATGGCCAGTAGCTTCCAGATGCAATTCAATGTGAAAGGTCATAAAGCACTTTATGACACAGGGCCTAGTTATTTGCTAGACCACCTGTGTCCAATACTTTCTGCCAGTCTAGTAAGATTACATTCCACATCCCTTCAGTTGAATAATTCCATCTATCGGAATCTAAGAAACACACCTTCTCTGTCATAATGCCTGCTATCTGGAACAACTTCTCCCCAGAGATCTATATAATTCCCACTCTAATTCCAAACATCACTGAAACCTGGCTGTTCTCCTAGGCCTGGAGAAAGAATGATTGTTGTCTTCTTTTCAGTTTTTCTTTGGTGTGCTGCATTTGTTTTTCTGGACATGCATGATCTTTATTGTATTGCTCTTCGCTTTTTAAAGTATCAGCCATTTAGAGTCATCTGGAATCAATTATTCTTTTAGATTGATATGCATTCTTTTACAATGAGTATATATAAACATTCTTAAATCATATATTCAAAACATACATTTTTAAAGAGGTAACTGTCACCTTCTGATCCATCTGAATATCTCCAAAAGGCCAATTACTTTCTTGTATTCAAGTGAAATCACCTTCATTCAGATCTATTTCTTCCTTCTCCTTTTTTTAATTTCACAGATGTACAAATATCTGTTTTTATTTTTTTCATTTCATTTCTTAATTCATACACTGTCATCTACTTCTTTTACACTTTAGGTCACAAACTTCCATATATCATGGCTATCGCCAGTTAGCTTGCATGCAGATTTCAAAAATCAACCCCATTCTGTTTAGCATGACCTTAGGAATCAGTGCTGAGAGAGAAAACAGCGGCCCTTGAGTTCATGACGACTTCATAATATCTTTCACGCCTTCCTCTTCTGCAGCTAGTCTTCTTCAGTCTTTCTCAGATTACCAAAACATAGGAATAAGGTAAAAGTTGATTGAATAAAGACTCCCGTTAGAATTTTGCATTGTACTTTCACATAAAGGAAAATAGGCAGGCATAATTGGTGTTTTTATTATGACAAATTCCAGGAAACATGTCTTAATCCAGGGGTGTCAAACTCACAACGTCACGTGACGTGTCGCAACATATCGTGACTTTTTTTCCATTGCCGGCAATGGGGTGGGCGTGGTTACGCCATGACGCACCCGGGCCATGGGCCGGCAGTTTGACATGCCTGTCTTAATCTGTTGCAGCAGCAGTCTATTTTCATTTTCAGGTTCTGACAAATTGAGCTGTAATCCACTCAAGCTTATGTCACAAAAGCTGACTTTGTAATAATGCCGCTTGGGGTGTGTGTGAAAGCCCTAATAAGCAGGCATATACATAGAATGAAGGCTACTGCTAAGCTTGTAAGCCGCCCTGAGTCTTCGGAGAAGGGCGGGATATAAATGGAATTAAAATAAAATAAATAAATAAATAAATAAACAAAACATCTGTTAGCCTTTAAGAATCCTTTGAATTCTTTGTTGATTTTGCTCTATTATGCTTTTGCCTTTGTCCTCTCCTCCAGTATAAATTGGCTAGTCCCCAGTGGTTCTTTGGTAGCCATAGTGGGCCAAGTCGGCTGTGGGAAGTCTTCCTTGGTGTCAGCTCTCCTTGGTGAAATGGAGAAACTCAATGGAGATGTGGCTGTGAAGGTTGGTTTTCAGCAGTGTGAAAAATATTTTGACAATCTGAACATTTGAAATATCTTTGTAGCTTCTAATCACATCCATCCTATATTGCTGCTTTTAGGGTTCGATTGCTTATGTACCCCAGCTACCTTGGATCCAAAATGATACTTTGAAAGATAATATTTTGTTTGGCCACCCTCTTAATGAGCAGCAATATCAGACTGTGTTGGAGGCATGTGCCTTGAAACAAGATCTTGAGATGCTTCCTGGAGGAGATCAAACAGAAATAGGTGAGAAGGTAAGACCTTTAGCAAGAACTGTGATAGCTGCCTCTCAGAGTCCTCTCCTCTGCCATCACAGCCAGGCTTTTGGATGAAGACCCTTTGACCATGCTAGGGAACACTCCCCAATATGGCCATCCCATTATTCATTCCATTCATGAAATGCATAATTTGCGGGTGGGCATGGCCATCAGTACCCTTTTCTCAAAATATAAATGGGTGAGACAAAAAGAAAAGCAGCTTAAAAAAGAAAAACAAAGGTGCAGGGCCTAAATCCACATGGCTGAATCCTGGTTTCTGTCATCAAATGTTTTGCACAAAAGCTAATGAGATTCAGAAGCCAGTAATGTGATCCAGAAAGAAGTATAGGTCAGGTGTCAAATCTAAGTCAAATTAAGTAATTTCATCCCATAAAATGTAATAGTTACTCATTTCACAGGAGTTAAGGATAAATAAGATTAGATAGGATAAGGACAATCAACTCTTTGTGTATAGTGAGAATGAAAGAAAGCTATATATTTTCTCCTCTCTTAGCAACCGCAATTCACTCCAACAAAATGGTTACTAAGCAAACCATGTGTCTGCGAGAGAAAGAGAGAGAGTTGGTGCCATCTAATTTAGATAAAATTCCCTCATACAGCATCACCAGCCTCACAGCAATGTGCATTGTTGTCGGGTGCAGAAATTTGGTCTTAAGTGCAGGAATTGATTAAAAAGTGATTTTTTTTTTACTACCGCTTACTACTGTTTCTTACCATTGTATTTGCAAATGGCCATTCAGTGAAGTGATCACTAAATGAGGAGTGGCTGTGGTGAGCTTGAGTTTTTATATTTATTCATTCTGCAAATTTATATAGCTAGGGAGGAAAGCACATTGGGGGGGAAAGCAACGTGGTGGACATATGCCAGGCTGTGAAAGAAAGTATGCTAAGCAGAGGAGTAATTGGGATAGAAATGAAGTGTGTCTATAAAGTCAGAGTTGAGGAAGAGAGAAGAGAATGAAAGAGAAGAGCAAATGGGAAGAAGTGACATTTGACTAATGTAGTGGATTTAAAGCTTTCCACTCATCATTTTGAAAAAGATGGTGGGATTTTCCAAACAATTACTCTTTATTTAAATTCAAATTACTAAAGTAGTACATGCATGCATGAATGGTTGATTGATTGATTCAGATGCTATTTTCTTATTACTAGTCTAAGAAGATAAGAAAGGTCCTGAAATGGAAGAGTGGTCTTAATTCCTCAGCATTTTTAAAGCTCTTTTATTTTCTCATGGAAGAAGAGGCCCTGAGACTGTATTAGAGCAAAAACTGTCCTAGTCCAGGTTCCATTTTCCTTACTACTTTTCTGATGCCTTGGAGAAGCCACAAGTCCAACATGGATTCAGCAAGTCTCTCTTGGACACATTAATTAATGGTCTAAGGCAGTACAGGGACCGTCATTTGATTTATTTATTTATGGCAGATTTTTAGGAAATATATAAAATTTCCAATTATAATATTGCAGTAGAGTAATAAAGGGTATTTTAGCTTTACCTTCCACAAATTTGTCTAATCTTTGAAAGTTATTCAAGCTGATTTGGCAATATCGGTACCAGATCTTATAGCAGAGAATTCCCATCATGCAACCTCAGTGGATTAATTAGGGAAAGACAGAGGAAAAAAGTTCTGGCTTCATAACTTTCCAGCAGCTTTATGGTGATCCATTTTCCTGCAATTCAGCCTTTCCTCAGCCAGCTCCTGATCATATAGTTTGCCTTTTCTGTACTTTTTTAAGTCTCCTTTTTGAAATGCATCATCCAGAGGTGTCGTCTCTTAAAAAGAAGGAATCATTTATCTTGGTCATTCCCCCATTGCCCTGTGAGCCAGAAGACCATACTGCTTTGGGTTTTTTGTCTTGCAACTAGTGACCACTATAACTTCCCTATTTTTATTAGACCACTAGCCAACTAGCAGAAAGACTGTGCCGAGGCTGAAGCTGCACATCAATCTAGGTGTAGTGAAGTGAAGCAACAATGGAACAGACTCCCTCCATACTGGGCTCTCTTTTTCTGGCAATATGTAAGCAGAAGCTGGATGGCCGTCCCTCAGAGATGCTATAATAGTGGATTCCTGCATTGAGCAGAAGGGTGAATTACTGTAGGTGATGTAGAACAGGGCTTTTCAACCAGTGGTACGGGTACCACCTGTGGTACATTGGCCCCTGGCAAGTGGTACGTGACTATCCTAGAAAAGTAGCAGGGGGAGGAGAATGAGCTGAACTGGTGGCAGCACCACACAAGCCTGAGTGAGAGATGGCTGGAGCTGCAGGGCTGTCAGGGCTCAGCGGAAGTGCCAGGATCAGCGCCAGACTCCAGCTGGAGCTCAGCGCTGATCCTGGCGCTTCTGCTGTGCCCAGAAGAAGCACTGATCAGCTGGAATGTTGCAGCATCTCCAGGGTCTTGTGATTTACATTCAGATGCTTGGCAACTGATTCATATTTATGACAGTCACAGTGTCCCAGGGTCATGTGAAGTGACCAAAACCTGTTGCAACCATCCAGCAGAGGGGGGGAAAATAAAAACGAAACATCCCCACCCCACCCCCGCTGCCAATCCTCAACAGAAATGCTCACAACAATGAAAACCTCAGACAGGAGGAAGAGCGCCGCCAGGCGGGCAGGCAGGTGTCTTGCTTGGCTGTGGCTTGGGGGGCACTTTTTTCAGTGCCATTGTAACTTCAAACAGTCACTAAGCGAGCTGTTGTAAGTCGAGGACTACCTGTACTTCATCACTTTTTTTCCTTTTTGGGGGGGGGGGTCATCAAGTTTTTGACAGCTTGCTAGGCGACTGGTGGTACATAGATATTGCCATATCCTAAAAGTGGTACAATGGGTGAAAAGGTTGAAAAGCCCTGATCTAGAACCCTTCCAGGTCTTCCTTTCCATATTTTTTTGAATCAATTGGATACTATCTTTGGGAGCAACCAGCCAGTAGGCACCAAAGATTCTTGTCTTTCCAGGTCAAAGGAATCTGAATTGCACCTTAGCTTTCAAATGTTTGAGCTCTCCATGCAGACATGGTGGGTTTCGGTAGAACTGACACCCGTCGTTGCCTGTTGCATTTGAAAGGCATGATATATTTTTTTCTCCTTTCTCCTCTTTTCACCACACAGGGCATCAATCTTTCAGGTGGCCAGAGGCAACGAGTGAGCCTTGCCCGTGCTGTGTTCAGCAATGCTGATGTTTATTTGTTAGATGACCCTCTTTCAGCAGTAGATTCTCATGTGGCAAAACATATCTTTGACAATGTAATTGGACCCGAAGGAACACTTAAAGGAAAGGTGAGCCCAAATAGATCTAAAATCTGCATATTTATAGAGACATATCATCTCTGAAAGAGAGATTCTCATGTCTAGTCCTAAAAGTCTTGGAAAAAATGTCTTGAAAAGTCTAATGAGTCAAACTTTCTCTGTGGTGCCTATGTGATGCAATGGACTGCAATGATTCCAGTTCACGGATGGCTATTCTTGGTACAGCTATAAGCTATGCAAAAAGAGTGGAGCTTGTAGTCCAATACTGCTCATCCATTCCATCCTAGAATTCCAGTCCTGTTTTTCTTGAATCATTAAATAATTTTATTTACATCATACTTTTTTCTTGACGTGCAAGGTGGCATAGTCTCTCCTCAGATTTTACATTCAGAACAACAACCCTTTTGTCACTGGACTAAAAGATAGTGGCTGGCTCAAAGTCACCCAATGAACTTCTATATTTGAAGGTTGATTTGGACCCTGGATTTCCTACCTCCTGGCCCAAGGCTCTAATCTTTACATTTCACTAGTCCTCAATTACTGTTGATTGACCTTTGATATTTTTCTGGAAGATTTTCCTTCCATCTTTGGGCAGGAAGAAGAAACCCACAGATATTGCTGAATCACTACTCCCATCATTCCTCACCAACCATCATGTTGGCTAGGATTGCTGCAGGTTGTCATTCAGCACCATCTGGAGGGCTGCAAATTCACTACACCTGTCTTGAAATATGATTTTTCCTTTCAATGTTATCTTGATTGTGCCTAGTTTTCATCTACCGTATAAAGGAAATCATCCAAAATGCATGTGGTGTTTTCTTTGCTTAGGATTCCTTCCTTTCACCTTTTATTATGCTGATTATTTTATTTTTTAAAAAACCAGCAGTTTATAAAAGAAAGAACATATTCTTCCTCTGTACAGGTAGTCCACGACTTAAAATAGTTCATTTAGTGACTGTTCAAAGTTACAATAATGGCATTGAAAAAAGTGACTTACAACCGTTTTTCACAGTTATGACCCTTGCAGCATCCCCATAGTCCCATGTTCACAACTGAGATGCTTGGCAATTGGTTCATATTTATAATGGTTTCCCTGTCCTGGAGTTACGTGATCAGCTTTTGGGACCTTTTGACAAGCAAAGTCAATGGGGAAGACAGATTCATTTAACAACCTAGTTATTAACAATTGCAGTGATGCACTTAACCACTGTGGCAAGAAAGGTCATAAAATGGGGCAAAACTCACTTAACAAATGTCTGACTTGGCAACATAAATTTTGGGCTCATTTGTGGTCATAAGTCAAGGACTACCTGTATCTTCTCTCTCTAGTTACTGTCACTTCTAAATGATGCTTGAAAGTCAGATTGACAAGATGTCTATGCCACTATTGGCATAAAAAACTTATTAAAAAATGTCTATGCCAGTATTTATTGTGAGGCCAACTGGTAATATGTGACGTGCAATTCATATCTTGGAGTTTGTAGTAGTGTTCATTTCACAAGATGTAGTCAAGCTTTTCTTAATTGTAATTATTATAATTGAGTTTTAAGAATGCTTTAATTCTTAAAGCAAGATAGCACTCCTGACCACTGCACTATTTTTATTTTCAGACTCGAATTTTGGTGACCCATGGCATTCATTTTTTGCCTCAGGTGGACTACATTGTAGTTGTGGTGGATGGTAGAATCTCTGAAATGGGATCCTATCAAGAGCTTTTGCAACAAAATAGGTCTTTTGCAGAATTCCTCCGCAATTATGCACCTGATGAAGACATAGAAGAAGATGAGCCAACAAGTGATAATACTTTTATTGTTGCTGTTATGGTTGTTTTTCTTCTGACTTGCTCAGTCTGTTAGATTATGCAGGAATCTCTCTCTCTCTCTCTCTCTCTCTCTCTCTCTCTCTCTCTCTCTCTCTCTCTCTCTCTCTCCCTCCCTCCCTCCCTCCCTCCCTCCCTGTCTTTATGTGTGTGTGTTTTAATTTGAGAAACATTAGAATGTGCATTGACAAAGAGAAAGGAATAGTGACAACTACCTAACATTTAAGAAATGTTTAAAACTGAGTAGGCCTAAACACTTGTATTTTGATCTAGACCAGGGGTGTCAAACTCAATTTCATTGAGGGCCGCATCAGCATTGCGGTTGCCCTTAGGGGGCCGGGTGGGTGTGGCCTGGGTGGGCGTGGCCTACTGGGTGGGCGTGGCTAGAGTGCGTATGGCCTACTGGGTGGGCATGGCCAGCTCTACATCATTCGCATCAAGGGTGCCTATGGGGGCCTGGGCAGGAGTGGGACAGATCTGAGGGTCTCTGGCAGAAGGAGGGTCTCTGGGCCAGGGCCAAGGCAGCAGGGGCCGTTCCCTCACTGTTTCCAGGATGGCTTCGTGGGCCGCATGAAACCACCTCACGGGCCGCATCCGGCCCCCGGGCCTTGTGTTTGACATGTCTGATCTAGACAGTCCCACCAATTTATCAATTTTTAAAATAAATAAGATAAACATAGGAACTATGTATAAACATAGTGTTGTGATTCAGGGTCAGCCTGTGGGTTCGGCAGTTGGGTCGGATGACTCAGATGAGGGGGAGGAGGGGGGTGTTGAAGAAGAACTTGCTGATGATGGCTTGGAGGCTCCGCAGAGCCCCCAGCCAGGCCCCTCTTACTTGGTGGAGACCCAGCTGTGTGAGCCCGACAGTGTGGATGAAGATGACCCACAGCTGGCCCTGTTCAAGGACGCCCGACGCAGGAGGCAGTCAAGTAGGAGCAAGCAGAGAAAGGCTGTGGGACTTCTCGGAAGGAGGCAAAGAGAGGCCACGCCCTGAACTCTTATAAAGGGAGTGTTTGGGGGAGGGCTGGTTTGCTGAAAGCAACCGCTCCGATAGAGGATCAAAGCTCCGGTATCTTGTTTCATGTTTTGTTTGTTTGTGTAATAAATTTGGCAGACGTATTCCAGCCTCTGCCGTTTGTACAGGGGTTGCCTTTCTGCAAGGCCGGTAGCAGGCTGGTACAGAACACATAGTTTCAGTTCTTCCATTGGATATATTCTTCTCTGTTTTTCCCCTTCTTTTTATTATCTCTTCCACCACCACCACTACCACCCCACAAATAAGAACAAAGGACACTCCCAAGTTACTTCAGAAATAATTGTTCTAGAGTCCAGCCATAGATCTCAGAGTCAGTGGCTTCTTGCTTTCATTTAGTATGTGCTCACTCAAATGTGACAGAGCCAGTATCATATCATAGACTCATATTTATGATGGTTGCAGTGTCCTGGAGTCATGTGATCAACTTTTGCAACCTTCTGACAAGCAAAGTCAATGGGGAAGGCAGATTCACTTAACAACCGTGTTACTAACTTAACAACTGCAGTCATTCACTTACCAACTGTGCCAAGAAAGGTTGTAAAATGAAGCAAAATTCACTTAACAACTGTCTCACTTAGCAACAGAAATATTGGGCTCCATTGTGGTCATAAGTCAAGGACTACCTGTAGTTGAGTTTTGTTATTGCTTCTTGTTTTTTGTGACTTAGAAAGCACTGAATCAGACTTTCTAGAAGATATTCTTTTAGAAAACCCAAATGATTAAATATTTGTCCCTCTGTAGTAATGGAGGATGAAGAGGTCCTTCTCGCTGAAGATACTCTCAGCAACCACACAGATCTGGCAGATAGTGAACCAGTGACAAATGAAGTCCGCAAACAGTTCCTAAGGTAAACCTGGAATTGCTTTTTAAGCCACTATGCTGACCACTGAAATCAAGCACCTGTACTTGATTAATGGATCTTTCTGGGGTTTTTTTCTATAAAAAAAACCAGGCAACTCAGTGTAATATCTTCAGATGGTGAATTATCTACCAAAAAGTCTACCAAACGAAAGGTGTGTGACAAAAAGTCCATGGAGCCTCCTGTAAAAGTCACTTCTGAGAAACTCATCCAGGCAGAAACTGCTGAAACCGGCACAGTAAGGAACCTTTGCTAAACATTAATTCTTTTTTGTTGTAGAGTTACTGTATAATTAACTATGTGGGATCTAGAATAGCTATCGGAGAGGTTTAGCAACTTAGAAGGGGACCTTGAAACTTACTCTTTTAAGACAAAGCTGGACAGTCTTTTGTGGGGAGGGCAATGATGTAAAAAAAATTTGGCCAAATTTTTGGTGGGATTTTTTTAATAAACTTTTTTAAGCTCTCTACCACAATGTTCATGTTTTGTTGCCAAGATGACAGAAACTACCACCTCCCTGACTGATTTTTCAGAATTAGTGTTCAAAGAGATTCTGCCGGCTATAAAAGTGATCTAGAGAATTTAGGGTTGTAGGTCGCCCACAGCTGTTTTATGATGAGAAAAAAGGAATAATTCAGCTTTTGCCAATCTAGCATGCCTTGCATATGTTAGACTATAATCCCTAGTATCCTAGTAGTACTACTGATTGGAGTTTAGGGAGTTTAAGCATACTAGGTTGGGGAGGATTTTTTTAATTTTTAGAACACATGCATAGTGTGATGCCCTTCTTGCTATCATCAGCATAAGATGAGGGACATTTTTTGGGGTGGGACAGGGAATAAATGTGCTTTTGATGATCCTATCCCCAAAAGTGATCCAAATATTACTTATGTGAACAGAAGTTACAAATGGAGAATCAAGGCATGGTTGTAGGTTCTTTAAGCGTATCCTGGAAACTGGATTCATAGCAGAGTTCACATATATTCTGAGACATTAGGCTAGATTTTGCTTTAACATTATATTATACTACTGCTGAATTTAAAAAGCTGCTTGGGCCAGTTTGAAAATAGATATGCTGGAGCGTTTGTCATTGCTCTTGATAATGGAACACAGGTACAGAAAATCCCTTTAATGCTTTCATTTGGTAATTCTATAGAATGTAATGGAAGCTTACATTGTCTAGATTTGTAAAAAAAAAAAAGTATTTTCCTGACCAAATTTTGCATGGAGCACATCTTTAATGTGGTACTTCTATTCTGGAATTTCCTTTATTTCAGCCATTTTTTTCCCCGGAATGGTCTGCATGTAAAATATTCCAATTTCCAGTTTTCCAATTCTTCTTAGCGAGTTGCTAATATTAGAAATTAAAAGACACTTGCTCCTTGGGAGGAAAGCTATGACAAATCTAGACAGCACACTAAAAAGCAGAGACATCACCCTGTCAACAAAAGTGCGTATAGTCAAGGCTATGGTCTTCCCAGTTGCAATGTATGGCAGTGAAAGTTGGACCATAAGAAAGGCCGAGCGCCAAAGAATTGAGGCCTTTGAGCTATGGTGCTGGAGAAGACTCCTGCGAGTCCCTTGGACTGCAAGGCGATCAAACCGGTCAGTCCTAGAGGAGATCAACCCTGACTGCTCTTTAGAAGGCCAGATCCTGAAGCTAAAACTCAAATACTTTGGCCACCTAATGAGAAGGAAGGACTCACTGGAGAAGAGCCTAATGCTGGGAAAGATTGAGGGCAATAGAAGAAAGGGACGACAGAGAATGAGGTGGCTGGATGGAGTCACTGAAGCAGTAGGCGTGAGCTTAAATGGACTCCAGAAGATAGTAGAGGACAGGAAGGCCTGGAGGAACGTTGTCCATAGGGTCGCGATGGGTCGGACACAACTTTGCAGCCAACAACAACAATATTATTGTAAGAGGTTTGCATCTATGTAAATCTACTTTGTTTCCCTCAATTTACAGGTCAAATTTATTGTTTTCTGGCAATACATGAAGGCTGTTGGTCCTCTTATTTCTTTGTTGATATGCTTCCTGTATTCCTGTCAAAATGGTGCTGCAGTTGGGGCCAATGTATGGCTCAGTGAGTGGACCAATGATCCAGTGATAAATGGGACTCAACAGAATGTGAACAAGCGAATTGGAGTGTATGCTGCCCTCGGTATCTTGCAAGGTAATTGTGTTACGTGTTTCTGCCCGTCTATACAGGGCAATTACTCAAATTCTTGATTATAAGGGTGTGGATAATATTTTAAAATAGTGATAACTGTGGTTTCTGGCATTCTTTAATACCTACTCAAAAGATCCTTGAACAGACAGTGAACAAAATACTGAAGAGTTATGCTACAGCAATCCTTTTATTGTATTATGGCAGCACTGGGTTTTGATCTGCAGGCCTTTTGTATCCTTGCTTTACCCCAAGCAATGGTGATGTCACCATTCAATGCTTTCAACCCAGAAGCACTTCAGTGCTCCTGACACCACTGTAGTAATAGTAATAAATAATAAGAGAGAAGATACTGTGATTGCAAAAACCAAAGAAGACACTAAGAAAGGAGAATATTTGTAACTCAGGGTTGACATGAGGGGTCCTTGGTGCTCTCTGAGCATGCTTGTTTTCTTGCAGATGTTTCATTAATCAAACTGGGTAACATCGTCAGCGCTGATGTTGTCCAGTTTGGGTAATGAAACGTCTGCAAGAAAACAAGCAAGCTCAGAGAGCACCAAGGACCCTTCCCAAAGAAGACAGAACAGCAGTGTAGCGAAGTGGCATAAAACAGAATGTCCAAGGATTCTAGGATACAATGTGATCAAAATCTCCTTCTTATGTCTCCCCTTTTGCAACAGGGCTGTTTGTTCTGATCTCCTCCTTTTCCCTAGCCATCGGTGGCATCAAGGCAGCCCGTATTCTGCACGCATCACTGCTAGAAAATAAGCTTCACACACCACAGACTTTCTACGACACAACTCCAACAGGCCGAATCATTAACCGCTTTTCTAAGGACATCTATGTGATTGATGAAGTGATACCGCCAACAATATTGATGTTTCTTGGAACCTTCTTCAATTCTGTATCAACAATGATTGTGATCATAGCAAGCACTCCGCTATTTGCTGTGGTTATAATACCTTTAGCCATTTTGTATTATTTTGCACAGGTAATTCATGTCATTTTTTTTCCTTTTGTTACCTCGCTATTTGCATGATCATTTTTGAAGTAGCAGAACTCTGGGCAGTTAATGCACTCTTTCAGTTTGAAAGAATTAATCTGTTACATACTGTATTTACATGAATGTATACTTTGCTGGGTTCAGTTCCTTTGAAACACCGAAGCCAGCTCAGAGGAATCTCAGTTAGGTTTACAAGGCTGAATAACTTATTCACAGTCATTTACTTACTGCCCTATTCTAAGTATTTTTGTGCAACTCCAAATAGCTATTGTGATCTTTCTTAAGATAATTATAGCCTGCCCTTTGTTTATAAGCTGCTCCAGCAACAGTAGAAAACGCTTATCAGCAGAAACCAAAATAATAAAAATAAAAAAAAACATTAAACATCATCAAAGTCAAAGCAGTTGCTAACATTAAAAAAAAATAACAATACAGCAGAAAAATGGAAGATAAATGTAATCTCCACTGGCATAGATCACCTTAGCACTATTTTGGCATGGGGATTTTACATGAACAGTGGGAAAAGAATCTTATCGTAATAAGACTTCTTTCCCTGCCTCCTGCATTCCATAATTGGAAGACCTGTGTTCAGAATTGCTGTCCTTACCGTGACATGGATGCAGCTAATATACTGGGATGGGGAGGAGTGATGGCGAAATCTGTATCTGAAACTCTTCCAGAAAATATACCCTCAAAATCTAGCTTTTCCTCAGAAGTTGCTTTTCAGTCTACAATACATTTTTGTACTTAGAGCTTTCAAGCATGTAAACATCACCTGAAGCCTAAAATGGCACAGCTCAGAAAAATCTTTACTATTGATTCTGATATCTCATAGACTTTCCCAAGATTTAGTGAGAGAAATCCCAAAGAATTGGATACAACCTCTTTTTTCAAGGCCTTTCTCATTTGGGAACTGTACTGGTTATCTATGATGTGATAGTCTTGAAAGCTGAGATCAAATATGTAAAATGCTTTAAGAGGTTTTGTGTTGTTCTTTTTTTACATAATGCTTTCGAACCGGCAACGGCAGCGGTTCTATGTAGCTACCTCTCGTCAATTAAAGCGACTGGAATCCATTAGCAGATCCCCCATATATTCGCACTTTTCGGAAACGGTCACAGGAGCCAGCGTCATCCGAGCATTCAAAAGAGGGAAGTCTTTTGTTTACAGCAGTGACACAAAGGTGAATGACAATCAGAAAAGTTACTATCCTGGAATTGTAGCCAACAGGTAAAGTTGTTTTTAAAGTTGTTTCTAATGTCAGGCTCTCATTTGAAAAGACAAATAGTTCCAAATGAAGTATGTGTTGTGTACTAAAAATGCTTTCTTATTTACTAGGTGGCTGGGAGTTAGAGTTGAATTTGTGGGAAACTGTGTGGTATTCTTTGCAGCTCTTTTTGCCGTACTAAGTAAAAACAATTTGAGTGCTGGCCTGGTTGGACTTTCTGTATCTTATGCACTTCAGGTGTGTATAATAGATTGCTTATATTAAAAGTGGAAGTGAAACCTCATTACATTATGACCTTTTCATTTGGCATTCTGGTTTTAATTGCATATTGCTACAGCATCTCTCCCGCTCCCTCTCTCCACTTTTTTTGTGGCAAAGTAAGAATGTAAGAATGAACTGCAGTGGGTTGCCTCTTATGTCTAGGGCTGGGCTGATTTAGGAGGCAATAATGAGCAGGACAGTGGATGCCAAGTGAGTATGACTGTATCATGTACATGAGCAGCATGTTAACCAAAGATTGAACATTTGGGAAAATAAAGTGTTTGCTTGGCACCCAAGAGACATTAAAAAAGGTGCCAAGTAACTGTGCATCTAATGGAGGGAGTTCTCCATGTGGATGCCATCTTCTAGACATGTTGTCCCATTTTGAACATGTAGTCACAATTGTAGTTCTTACTGTGCCATTGTTTGAAAATGCATTCTTGCATCAGCTTTGTTGCTAACCATGTTTTCTGGGCTTAGAAATCAGACTCTCTGTCCAGCCTCAGTCTGAATAGCTTGGTCCAACAGAAGAGATAATCATAAAGAAGAAGTAGCTGCTTCCTTGTGATCTAGATTCAAATCAAGGTTGAGTTGCTTCTGGGAAGGTACAGCCAATGGCAATATTAGAAGCAATTGCAGTGTGAGATATTGTGAGGAGGCTGGGAAAAGAAGGGAAGGCAGATCAGACATCAGATAATGAGTGAGTCATTTGACAGCTTATCTTATAAAGAACAACTTGGTCCAGATGAAAAGAAATCCAGAGGAAAAAACATTGCACAATCATCAAAGAGAGTTTAGTTGAGTAAATGAAATTGGGGACTCCCTCTTTGACTTTGCAAGATTCCACATTTAGCCCACACTAGCATTAAATACACCTTCCTAGACTCTGGGTTGTTCTTGTTTATTTGATCCTGCCCAGCTGTGTGGGCTTCACACAGTAGGGCAGGATCAAATAGTAGGAAGTGATGGTGATTGCTGCAGTCCAAGGTGGCAACCAGTGGTGGTAAATAAACCAGAATACACAGGGGGCCCTTTTCCTCCTTTCTTTCTTTCTTTCTTTCTTTCTTTCTTTCTTTCTTTCTTTCTTTCTTTCTTTCTTTCTTTCTTTCTTTCTTTCTTTCTTTCTTTTACAAATTTTATTTAATATACAATTAAAAACAAAAGTGGACATGTTACAACTTCCCTGGCTTCAACACTGCTATTAGTATTACCTTATATAAAGAAAGAAAGAAAAAGAAAAAAAGTGAATTTTTCTACATTGTAACAAAATGTGCATATAACATCTATGAGTTTTCCTTTCATTCGGCCTGTCTAAGGTTGTGTTCTGCTTGTATTTAAGGGGAAACCATGTTTAGATTTATTGTTTGCTTCCATATCTTTTCTAACAAAAGGCCTTTAGTTAACAACAACATATTACGAAGGCTATCAGACTGCACAATCTGTCAGGGATTTAACTTCGCTTTCAGTATGAAGGGGGTGGGGGAGAGAGGAGAAGTCATCTGTTTGACTAAGAGCAGGGTGGATTATGTGGCCCTGAAATTGAAAAGCAAAAGATTGGGCTTTAAAATGTGCACAGCACTGACAAAGTGCATTCAGAAACGTCAATCTGCAGTAGTGAAATTGCGTGTGAAATTTGGGACTTACAATATCTGGGAAGATCAAAGGATTTGAATTGGGCCTCCCAGCTTTAAAAGCTATTAAAGTTGAGATTATGGCAAGAGGAAGCACATCGATTGAATCTCTATCCCAGGTAACAATAAGGTGACACATTCAGATTGGCAAAGCAATTAATTCTAGCCTTACCTATTTTTAAATGGAATGTGAGAAATAATACAAGCCTTAGGCAGTTTTCAGTATAATTAAAGATACAGTAGTAAAGATACTGTGGTTTAGAGAAAGTTTCCATCCCTATTTTCTTATTTAGTTTTCATTATTATTCTGCACTTGAGCCAGGGTACCACACGTTCAAAACAGACACACAGAAAAAAAAAATGCAAACTCCGATACCAGTTCTTAATCTTTCAATATTAGTATTATAAGTGCCTCATGTGGAAACCTGGGAAAAAGCTCCTAAGGATTACCCATTCTCAGTTTGGCTGTCATATATCTGGAAGTTACTTGGTCTTCCAATGTAAAGTTTCAGCTTTTGTCCTCTTGTAATACTGCCCTCCCTACAGATAATGTTGATATCAGTGGGACCTTTTCAAGCAGAGAATCCCGTTTCTCTACAAAGAAGATAGATATAGGTCCGTGGTGGCGAACCAATGGCACACGTGCCACAGGTGGCACGCAGAGCCCTCTCTGTGGGCACATGCGCCTTTGCCCCAGTCCTAGGCCTTCAGCTGGGTTTTATAAAACTTTTTCACTTTAGGCTTCCGGCGCCATTAAACAATCAATTTCAACTTCTTGCAGGAAAAAAAGAGATCTCGCAAATTTGGAATTGATTGTTTGAACTTTTTAGTCCCACCCAGTCTGCCGTTACCACTACAGCCATGCCCACCCAATTGGCCACACCCACCCAATGGGCCACGCCCCTGGCACCTGACGATACATAAGTGGGTTTTGGGCTGCAGTTTGGGCACTCAGTCTGTAAAAGGTTCACCATCACTGATATAGGTATTGGGGATGTTGATCACCGTATAACATCTGGATTTCTGGCCTTATCTTTTAAAGATATGCTATGGAAAAATACTGCTTAATAGTATTTTAGAAGTATCTCTGCCAATGGTAGCTACCTGGTTACTTTTTATAGCCATGATTACCTTCTGACACAGGTAATACCTTTTTAATCTTTGTGTAGGTGACAATGTCTCTGAACTGGATAGTACGAATGACATCTGATCTGGAAAGCAACATTGTGGCTGTAGAAAGAGTGAAAGAATACTCTGAAAATGAAACTGAGGTGAGTTCCTCAGTGGGGGAAATTACTTCTCGAAAAGCAAGCAATAATGTAAATATATAATTCCTCTATTGACTTGGATTAATTCAGTGCTACATATTACAGGCTTCTCGGACTGAACTCATCATAGTCTACTTTGGACCCAAAATAACTAGATAAGACTCTAGGTCAGGGGTCAGCAACCTGAAACAGTGAAAGAGCCACTCAGAACCGGTTCCCTCACAAAAGGAAAAACTGGGAGCCTCAAAAAATGTGTGCGCATGCGCGTACATGCGCGCATGCGCAGAACAGGGTTTGACTGAAGAGTAGAGCCAAGGCGAGATATGCACCTACCCTGCATATTTGAATTGATTGGTTGAAATTTTTTAGTCCCCCTTTTTCTTTTTTGGACTGCACATGGCAGAGGACTGGGAGCCGCAGGAGATGGCTGAAAGAGCCGCATGCGGCTCCGGAGCCGCGGGTTGCAAACCTGTGCTCTAGGTTGTATACTAGAATGAAGTCCCATTAAGCAACTGTTATCCAGTTTTCTTTCCATTTCAGAAATAACACAGCACTGGAAAATACATTAAATATTTTTAAAACACAGATTGCTCCTACACTAAGGAAGAGCATTTGTCCTATAGACTATTCCATACTAATATACAGTGGTGTCAGCCTGCGTCATAACTAGTGTAGTTTTTGCTTTCATCAAGTTGTAACAATGAAAGATACAACAGTATATAGCAATGTTTTCCTTGATAAAGATTAGTACTGTCATTGTTATTCAGTGTCATTCATTGTTACTATATTATTGAATATAGTAAGTAACATGCAAGTTTGCCATCTCCATGAATGTTGTTGAACTATAATTCCCAGTATTCTTTGCCATTGGCTGTGCTAAGTTGCTAGGAGCTTTGTTATTCCAAAGAAGATTAATAATTGCGAGTCTTATCCTTAATGATATTGTGTACAAAATGCTTTGTATTCAAGAAAGGTTTCTCTATTTGTTTATGTATTGATTCATTAAATTTACAGCTGGCCTTTCCTCTTAGAGCTCATGGCACTTTACATCTTCATTTTATCCCCACAATCAATTTGGGTGACAACAGGCAGATATACTGGCCTCCCTTACATGCATCGCAGAAGTTTATACTCTGATACAGAGGTTTAAACTGTATCACATGTATTACTAAAATGCCAATTGTATACACAGTGGCAAATGAGCATTATACTACTAATTGTTAGAAAGCTTAGTTCCTTTTATAACTGTGAGGGGACCATTATCCTCTTTTGTGATTGATTTTCAGATATCCAAAAAGTTTCAAAAAAATATTATCAGTTGCTATGGCTTATAAAACCCATCTGGTGCCCTCTTCATATGCTAATTGTTTCAGGCCTCTCATGCACTCTCCATGTGTGTGCATGTGTATATGTTTATTGTATTTGATATAATTTTAATGATTGGTCTTAGGTCTTAGGACTTCAACTAAATAAGCCAACCTATTTCCCAACAACCTTGGGAAGAAGAGGCTGAAAAAGAGTTCCAGAGTCACCAAGGCATTCCATAAATAAGGGTGAACATGAAACCTAATCCAATACCTTACCACCCTACCAACTAGCTCTCCTTTTAAATCAGACTTGGCCCTTTTATGACTTGTGGACTTCAACTCCCAGAATTCCTCAGCCTGCATGCCTGACTGAGGAATTCTGGGAGTTGAAGTCCATAAGTCATAAAAGGGCCAAGTTTGAAGGCCCCCATTTTAAATGGTTCATTAAACAAGCCACTTGCTGTTAATATTTAGTGGAAGACTGAATACTAATCATGGAGCTTTAAATACAATATATTCCTTCAGAGTTGAAAGTAGGGTTTCAGTGCTAACACAGTATTCTATAACATTCCTTCCATGTTCAGGCTCCCTGGATCATTGAGGATAAAAGACCTCCAGAAGACTGGCCCACCCAGGGAGAAGTGGTCTTTACAAAGTATTCTGTCAGGTATAGGAAAGGTTTGGATTTGGTGTTGAAAGACCTCAGCCTGAGTGTAAAAGGTGGAGAAAAGGTATGTTTCTAACATAGCCACTTTACTGCAGTGAATCAACAATGAAGACTTTGGTTTTCTTTAGCTGATAGAAGAATTAGAACATTCATAATTATCAATGACACATATCCTGATCATCATATAGTAAATATTTTATGTTCAGCCCTAACTGCATTTATATCCAAAAGTTCTTCAATTTTCTGATAAAACAGACCACAGTTCCATTATCAAATTTATAAGAGGATATAAAGGGCAACCTTCATGAGTTCTGTGAGATACTTTGATAGGTAAGAAAGTAATTTCATGTGGAAAAACCTGGCCACAGTATAAATTAGAATGTTTTTATCCAACAAATAAAAAAGATTGTCTATATTTGCCCAAAACCTATTTCAAAATTTTGGCATCCACATTTAACAGGAGAAATTTATTTATTTATTTATTTATTTATTTAGTTATATTTATATACCGCCCTATTCCCTGAGGACTCAGGGCGGTTTACAGGGAATTAAAAATCCAAAATACAAAAATTAAGAACCAAATTAAAAAATATTAAATCAACCCTGTAGTCAGTTAAAAAGAACCCCAAATTAAAAATTCCTCCTCAGTCTGGGCCCGAGAGCTCGAAGAGCCAGGTCTTCAGGCCCCGGCGGAATGATCGAAGGTCGGGGGCAGTTCTCAGCTCCACCGGCAGCTGGTTCCAGAGGGCAGGCCAATAACTTATTGTAAGGACCTACCTCAGCTAAGCCACCCAAGAAAGCAGAACTCTTGAAACAGGCGTTGTCTCAAAAGAATTTTTTATTAGGGTCTAGTGACAGTAGGGAATCAAGGCGAGATCCGAGAGGAAAACCCGTGAAGCAGTATATTAAAAGCAGCATTCAATATTTCTCCCCCCAATGGTGTCAGTGTTCATTTGAATCCCAGCCAATCCACAGGTGGCCTGGTGTTTTGGTAACCGGTTTTGGTAACCGGTCTTTTCAGCAGGGCTCCTCAAGGTCTTTCTCACTTTGGATTTCTTCTGGCTCCAAGCACAAACCATCTCTTAGATAAGGAAGAGGGGAAGGGCATCTTAGCAGACGGTGCAAAGCATTCCCCAAAGCTCCCCGCTCCCAACAGAATGACAGGACACAAAGAAAAGCTGCAGAAAATAGCAAATGGATATATGCATAGAATACATTTTCTTTGGGGATCTGACACTTATCCAGTTGGCAGAACCTTCACCACACTTCAGCATCAAGCTTCATTAAAGGAAGTTTAGAAAAGTTTTGTGTGTATGTCTGTGTACGTGTGTGTGTGTGTATACACATACATATACATATACATATATACTGTATACATGCGCACACACACACATATACACACACACACGTGCATACCATACATACATATACACATACACACACAGAGTACAGGGAAAAACCAAAATACTCCTTTTCGAACCAAATAGGCCAACTTACAGAATGCATACAAAATCTGTGACCCATTTCTCCAGTGAAATTGAAATTTGGAAAATTTTATAAAACAATTTATGACATAATCTTTGTCATGAAGCAGTTTATGAAATAATACAAAATGTCATAAAACATTTCCTGTGCTAATGTTTGACATGTGGACAGCTCATCATGGGCTATTTTCAAGGCAGATACCGTGTTTCCCTGAAAACAAGCCCTAACTTGATTTTCATGAAAAATAGCAATAATGTGATCACAGATAAGTGTCTTGAAAGTGTAACATAAAGAAGAAAAAGAACACTACATGTAAACCACAACGTCTACAAGTTTAATGCAATCTTTCAGTGGAACCATCATTTTAACCATTGCTGATTCTTCAAAACTGAATTAGGTTGGAATTGTCGGACGAACTGGAGCTGGCAAATCCTCAATGACCCTCTGCCTCTTCAGGATACTGGAAGCCACAAAGGGAGAGATTACCATTGATGGGTTGAAAATTGCAGATATTGGCCTTCATGACTTGCGATCCAAGCTGACTATAATTCCCCAAGTAAGCCTACATTTATGTATTAAATCAGGGGTCTTCAAACTTGGCCCTTTTATGACTTGTGGACTTCAACTCCCAGAATTCCTCAGCCAGCATGCCTGGCTGAGGAATTCTGGAAGTTAAAGTCCACAAGTCATAAAAGGGCCAAGTTTGAAGACCCCTGTATTAAATCATTCTAGTGGGCATTATTGCTTTGTTTATATTTATTGGCTCCCCAACTCCAGTAGACTTTGGATTGCAAATGTATAGCCAAGCAGTAACAGTTGCAGATTTTTGTGTTAGAATTATTGTCTTGTGTCCCAGGACAAATGTAAGTTGGGAACCAAACACTGTAATTTAAATGAGATGATCTTTGTATGTATAATCAATGTATTTTGTCCACTTACTTTGAAAGGAATTTTAAAGATGCCTAAAAACAAGATTTCCTATTTCTTTTTTTTTAACCTCAAAGTTTTGTATCTCATAAGATTCTGATGAATAGCAGAGTTGTATCATTCCATGTGCCGGAAAATAGTTGTTTCTGCAATCTGAAGCTTTATTATTAAAATTTATATAGCTACCTATCTCATACATATGACTCTGTTCTGCTTACAAACAATTAAAACAAATATAAAACAGCAAAACAAACAATATAACAACATGGCTGCATGGATAATAAATATTACCAGATATTCAGCCTATGTAACACCACTGCTCCAAGAGCTCCACAGAGACACCTAATCGGGGAGATGCATAGCATATAAATTTAATAAATAAATGCCTTTGTTTCTCCAGGTATAATTGAAGGTGCTGGTTATCGTGGGGGCTCCATTACTGGAGATTTTTGAGAAGAGACTAGACCAGGGGTGTCAAACTGCTGGCCCACGGGCCAGATGCATCATAGCAAAAACGCACTCACCCCATTGCATCACATGACGTTGCAAGTTTGATACCCCTGGACTAGACAGTCACTTGTCTGAAATGGTATAAGTTCTCCTGCTCGAGCAGGGGGCTGGACTAGAAGACCTCCAAGGTCCCTTCCAGCTCTTTTCTACTCCATTCATGGTTTGGGGCTGGGTTACCTAAGGACTATCTTCTCCCAGTGTTTACTGCCTTACAATTTAATCCAGATTGGGCATACTGGTATGGCTGCTCAATCTCGAAGAGTGCAGATTATACACTCAAACTTGTTTTAATGTCTTCTTGAGTTAGAATTTACTTCAGAAATACTCTAATATATATGTCTGTATGGGTAGGTAACTCATATTTCTTTAGACACGCATTCTAAATCCAGTCTGATCATTTTCTTAAGGACCCTGTTCTTTTTTCTGGAACACTCCGAATGAATCTGGATCCATTTAATAAATATTCTGAGGAAGAAATATGGAAAGCTCTTGAACTGTCCCATCTGAAGAGGTTTGTCAGCAGTCAGCCTGCTATGCTAGATTATGAATGTTCAGAAGGAGGAGAAAATCTGAGGTAATTACAATTCTAATTTGGAAGACATAAATATAACAAGGAGACATTTCAAGAAAAAGGTTGAAATATACGAATTGCCTTCGTATCTCCTTTCCCCTAGCAATTCACTGTCTATGCTCAGTCCTCATTAGATTTTTATGTTAAGATCCTATCATCTCCTGCCCTACCCTTTGTTGCGAACTGTGTATGTGTGTGCATGCACATGAATACTATCTATTCTTACAGTATCTGGGAATACTTCTCACTTCTATCCCTGGCAATAGTTTAAAATAGCTGTCAGCTTGAACCAGAAATAACCTATCTAGTCAATTAGTTATTTCTATTTTTTCATCCCAATCTTTTCTACTGTCTTTCCCCAATCTGATTCTCTCCCAGTTTCCTTTCTTCTTTTCCCAGCCATTTCATAATTTTCATTTTTCCCCAGCCATCCCATTTTATCAGTCTTTCCATACAGGCTGTTTCCTCTTGGGTCTTTCGACATTTTACACTATTGAATTACTTTCTTTTGTTTAAGAGAATATTCATTGTTTAATAGAAAGGTCTTCAATACTGTCAAGCTCTGGAATGTGCTTTGCAAAATAGGAGTTACAGAACATCTCATTGTCCTCATGCAAAACCTATAGACAGGCCAGGACGCCTGGACAGAATAGGAAAGAAAAGAAGAAGATCAGCAGCAAGATGAATGACTCTATTGCAGCGAGATGGGTGCACTGTTGGAAAACCTGAAAGACCCAGCTAGGAAACAGATCCTCCTGGAGAAAATCTAATGCAATTGCTAAGAGTCAGTACCAACTTCATGGGTGCACATAATAAATCAATTGAGGGAAATACTATATGCAAGCTGGCATAAAATATAACATTAGAATATACCGCAGGGCTGGGACTGTTTGCATTTAGTCCTCCTCTTTGCCTGTCTCTATAAATTATTGGAAGACTTCTTTTATGTTGCTCTCCTTGAATGCACATAAGAAATGTCTGTGGCCCCATGGAGCTGTTTTCATGATAGACACTGCACTTCGTTGAAGTACTGTTTTATATACATGATACAGGTCTTGATGCTAATCATAACCAGAACATGGTACAGGCAAGGTGGAGAGGAAATGAAACAGTTTATCACAATCTCACATTTGTTTAGCAGCTTTTTTCCACTACAGAAAATGTTAAGGGCAAAGTGTTATTTTTTTACGGAACTGTATTTTTCCTCTTTTTCAAGAGTTTCTATGGGATATACCGTATCAACAGCCAGACACTACTGCTTAATAATTGTTTCTGCCCTGAATCGTTCTTTGGCACAGCATTAGGTTTTCTTAAAGCCGCATCCTTCACACGCTCATTGATTAAAACAAAACTTTCACTTACTTTTTCCAGCGTTGGCCAAAGGCAGCTTGTTTGCTTGGCAAGAGCACTCCTTCGTAAAACAAGAATACTTGTTCTGGATGAAGCCACAGCAGCAATTGATCTTGAGACAGATGATCTCATTCAGATGACAATAAGAACGCAGTTTGAAGACTCTACTGTGCTAACGATTGCTCATAGACTGAATACAATTATGGATTACACCAGGTAGTTAAGTATGACCAATACGTAATGCTAATTTGAGAGTCGGGGAGAGGGAGTTGCTTTTTTACCAGGCTTCCTCTCTGGGTTGATTTCCACTCTTGAAAGTGTGTACCTTGTGTTGGGCAATTGCGATACGTTGGGGATTTGGTTAGTGTCCGGCCGACTGCTGCCCATCAGTCTCCCTGCTTGGGCAGATAGACATTATAACCTCCTGGGCAGGCTGTCAAAGTTGAGATAAGGGATCAGTGTGCTACAGAGTTTGGGAGTGTTCCTAGATTCACCATTTATAACTTAAAAGACAGTTAAATGTTTTCCACATTACCTCCAACTGTTAAGTGGTGTAAAAAGTGTTTGTTGGACTCTGGGTTCTGATATATCCCTGTCCTCTTCGAAACAAGAAAAAATGAATCCATCCCTTTAATTAATACCATTATCAGATGGGTAAGGAACAACAGAATAACAGAGTTGGAAGGGACCTTGTAGGTCATCTAGTCCAACCTCCTGCTCAAGCAGGAAACCCTGTACCATTTCAGACAAATGGTTGTCCAATCCCTTCTTAAAAACATCCGGCATTGGAGCATTCACAACTTCAGGAAGCAGATTGTTCCACTGATTAATTGTTCTAACTGTCAGGAAATTTCTCCTTAGTTCTCGGTTGCTTCTCTCCTTGGTTAGTTTCCAAACGTTGCTTCTTGTTCCGCTTTCAGGTGCTTTGGAGAATAGGTTGACTCCCTCTTTTTTGTGGCAACCCCTGAGATACTGGAAGACTGGTATCATGTTACCTCTCACCCTTCTCTTCGTTAGACTAGACATACCCAATTCCAGCAACGATTCTTCATGTTTTAGCTTTCAGTCCCTAATTATCTTTGTTGGCCTTCTCTGCACTCTTTCTAAAGTCTCAACATCTTTTCTATACTGTGGTGACCAAACTGGATGCAATATTCAAAGTGTGGCCATCAAGGCATTATAAAGCGGTCCTAACACTTCATATGATCTTGATTATGTCCCTCTATTAATGCAACCTAGGACTGTGTTGGCTTTTTTGGCAAGCTGCAGCACAGGTTGCAACTTACAATGAGGCTTGTTCCTCTTTGGGAACAAACCTTTAAAGCCAGCTGGTTATCGATGTTGGATCAGTTGGATCATGTCCACTGCCATCTTCATCAAAAAGCAGGTGATTTGTAATCATCCAGTAGGAACAAGAAATGCTGGAATAATTATCACCAACTTTTTTTTCCCTATGATGTATCCGGTACATTTGTACTAAACCGGACTCTGTTATTTTGCACATTTAGCTTTTCCTTTCTCATGTCATTTTTTTGTTCATGTGGTTCAGCAATAATGTTTCAGGGCCTTTGTGGAACTGAAAAGGATTCTATTAGATTCCACAATTAGGAAAGGAATGGTTGTATGGCAATCAACTCTCTTCAGCAATTTTTTTTCTTTGTTTGTTTGCTTTGCAGAGTCCTAGTTCTGGACAGAGGAAGAATTGCAGAATTTGACTCTCCTTCAAGTCTTATTTCATCCAGAGGGATTTTTTATAGTATGGCTAAAGATGCTGGATTGGCATGACAGCAGAGCTACTCTGTTCCATCAAAGGAATAATTATTGGGCTGTGTTATATTCACTCCAAAATAGCATCTTGAATGAACTGTGCTTTTCAGAGCAGGCCTCTCTATCAGATTTAGCAGTAGAGAAGCAAAACTGTTTCATGGGACTGAGAAACAGAAAATGTCATTTTCTATTTTTAAATGTATTTTCTAAATACTGAAATATTTTTTAATTGACAAACATCTTAAGTACTTGGATACAAGTATGTATGCATACCTGTACTCTATTTCATTTCTAATAAATTACATTTGATGATATAGAAATACTAAAGTCTTCCTATTTGGGTTAGGTTTTTGTTAAATGGGGAAAAAAATCAAAGAAAGGTAATTTATATAAATATATATATATATATATATATATATATATATATATATATATATATATATATATATATATATATATATATATATATATATATATATATATATATATATATATATATATATAATTTACATTTCACCTAATAAAACCTTCCTCACACCTACAACTTCACAGCCTAACAAACATAAATGATTGACATAGGTGATTTGTGGTCACATCTGTACAATTAATACAGCTGTAGGACAGTTTGCCATTGCATATTTTGGAATACCTTTTTAAATTTCCCCATCTAGCCTTAGTTTTAGATTTCCTAGTTGTTTGCCACCCACCCATTAACCTCGTTTACTTGTCATGATCAGTAAAATTTGGCTGCCTAACAGACTGTACCATGCTAATGATTGCTCCTAGGCTGAATATAATTTATTTCCCCCAAAGATATTTCTACAATTTCTGGGAGAGTCCATCTTATGTATTTCTAATAGAAGAAATTCCTGAAAAAATCTTCCAATACAGCAAGATGCATTACCTTTAGTAGAGATTTCAGAATTTCTATCCTGCACTGGATGAGACACCGTAGACATGTAGTTCCTTTGGAAAGCTGTACATGCAAGGGTTTGTTTTAAAGGAAATAGTTCCCATTTCTGGTGGACATGTATTTTAAAGGTAGCACTTGAAAAAATACTTAATTTCTTGATGTCAGATCACAGCTGGGGCACAATTACTTAATCAGCTGGAACTTCTAATTAATAACCACTGCAACTCTCTTTCTGTTTCTTTATAAATTTCTTTATGAAGTTAACATCAATCCAAAAAGCTGTGCATTTGATGAACTGGTTTTCATGGCATGGCAAACAATAATGAATTTTTTAAGGTAAAAATGTTAATTCAAACTTAACTCTTAGCTGGGATTGTTAATCTTCCACAACAAAAGTAGCACACAATTATTCCAATCAACATTTAAGATAAAAAAAGCAAATCACTCATTTTATGGGCAATAACATTTTATTAACTATAAAAAGGATACAACCCAAAAAAATAATATTAAACCTATAGCATGTAGACAATTCTTTATTTTAACCAGGTTATTTATGTAACAATGCAGGAAGTCCTTATTCCCTTATATCCAGTGATGTCAAGAAAGAATTACTCAATAAATTAATACATTTGGTTAGCAAAGCTATTAAAATCATCTGTTATAAATTGCAGAAGTTACACAATATAAAAATATTTCTCAGAGTGCATAGAAAGATGTCAGCAATTGTCTGTTATGATCAATTGACTTGTACTGTATTTACTCAAACAATGACTCTTCAACAACATTCTAAATGTATGTTGATATCTGCTTATAAATGAGAAACCTAATATATTTCCAATACTTTTCAACACATAATAAGAGCATTCTTAAGCACACTGATTCTGTGCTGGTTGTGGCCTCTTGCTTTCCATTACTTCCTAAAACATGTTAAAATTTGTAACTTGAATCTTTTATCTGAAACAGTAGATTTTTCTTCCCAGACTTCAAATTGCAGCCCTTAATGAACTCTGATTTTAATTGGGCACCTATGTCTTTTACACCTTCAAGGATTACGTCCTAGGCCTTTTAAATAGCAACAGAAGGGGTGGGATAAAACTAGCTTTTCAGCCCTTATATGCCCTAGGACAGGGGTAGGCAACCTTGGCTGTTTTATGACTCGTGCACTTCAACTCCCAGAATTCCTGAGCCAGCATAGTTGGCTCAGGAATTCTGGGAGTTGAAGTCCACGAGTCATAAAAGAACCAAGGTTGCCTACTCCTGCCCTAGGCAAACTTGATCAATGGCAGCCGTATCCTTTCATTTATCTGTGATTTAGTAGGTCTAAATCCTTGCAATCATAGTGATAGAATATGGCTTAATCTCCTAAATTTAGGCTATATGACAAAATGGATCTATTGCCATCAATTATTCCACTGATGTAAAATATATTGTGTTTTAACAGAATGGTGGGGGCTCTAAATTCAATTGGTTTTTAATGGGTCAGTGTATTAGGTTCTAACTTAGGTAGATGGATATTTAAGCTGACAAAATATCTGAAGAGAACATCTTTATTGAATCAAGACTCAGGAACACTTAATGAGAAGCTGTAACTTTGCAACAACACTGCTCTAGGCAAACACAAACTGAAGGATACTTCAGCTATGCACCTTTGGTGGCTGTCACTGATTGTCATAAATCAATTGGTTTTCTCTCTGGAGCTGCAAACTCCAGTTCCTAGGAGAAACAAGGACCCTGTTAAGTGTTTAAATTACAATCTATTCGAGTTAAATATGGATCTCTTTCAATCAGGCTACTTTCTGAAGCATGTAGAAATCCAGATCATTCCAGAACTTTTTATTATTTATTTATTAAATTTCTGTGCCACCTATCTTGTCCGGAAAATACTCTGGGTGGCTTACAAACATTAAAACTAGTATATATTAAAATAATAAAACAATAAATAACAACAAAAATAAATACTATTAAAAGATGGGGAGGAGAGGAATATGAAATACACAGGAAGAAGTAGGGGTCTTTCCTAATCCAATAGCCACACCCAGAATGGTTCCCGCCCCACTTGGAGCTCCAGGCCAATTAGCAGAGCGTCTTCAGGCCCTTACAGAAGGTTAAAAGGGTGGGGGCGGATCTCACCTCAGGAGGTACAATGTTCCATAGGGCAAGAGTATGGCAGAAAAGACTCTTCTCCTGGACCCCATCAGGTGTGACCAGTGTTGTTTCTGTCCCATAATAGGGCTTGAATCTTGATGGGAAGGGGTCCAGATAATCAATTTCATCCAGGATCCTCTGAAGCTACCAAGCAACCACTTTCTATTCCATCTTCCCTAAAGAGGGAAGACTGGAAACTGGATGAGAATTGTCCAGGCGGGTTGGACCAAGAGATGATTTTTTATTTTTAGGAGGGGGCAAACCAGGACCTCCTTAAATGGACCCTGGAATGTCCCCTCCTGCAGTGAAGAATTAATCACTGCCTGAAACCACCTGACAGTCAGCATCCTGGAGGCTTTCACCTCCCAAGACGTAGAAGGATCTAATTGACAGGTAGTTGCACTGACAGCATCGAGGAGCCTGTCCACTTCATCAGGTACCAACAGGACTGAACTGCTCCCAGATAACTACTTTCCAAGCATCTAGCACAATGCATGGGTTCTATCTGGGAATGAATTCAAGCAAATCTGTCTGTCAGGTGTGTGACCCTTAAGATGAATATCCGAGTCCCCCTGGCCCGGGAGGGACTGGGTGATCTTGAACAGGGCCATCAGGCATTGCTCTGAAGATGCCGTAAGAGTGGGGAAACGTTTCACCACTTTTACTGCCATGAGATAGGCCTTAATGGCAGCTATAAGTAGTAGTCACAGTCATCTCTTGTCTTCCTCCAGCAGCGTTCTAGACATCTTTTAATCCTTTTCAAAACCTGCAGCTCCTCCGTGAAACAGAGGGAGGGGTGGGAGTGAAGGGTTAAAAGAATGTGCACAGGCACGATCCTGTTTAAAGCCTCAGCCACCCTTTGATTCCAGAACATTACCAGAGCTTCGGCAGGACTGTGCAGCAAAGTTCCCATCAGATCCATCAGTCACTGGGGGAAGACCACTTGAATGGATCCAGCCTCCCTGTAGAGGGAGGGTAGCGTAAGAGAATCTCGGGGACACCAAGGCATGACCTGACCATGACAAGGGGGAAACCAACAGGCCTCCCCACCAGGTGATACTGCCATTGCTCCAACATGAAAATCATATCCGCTATGTGGCTGTTAGGACCGAGTCGGAACTGAGATGATCTGGGATAGGGCCATGGCTGCCATGGTAGTCATAAACTCCTGGGCCACTTCCGAGACCAAAACCAGGGAAAGCAGATTAAAGTTCTCTAGGACCATAAGTCTAGGGTACTCCATCGCCAGCAGCATCAAGCAGGGAGGTTGCTACGCAACAGGGAGGCTGGTACAGTAGCAACAATCGCAACTGATTTTGTGAACCCAGCTTCAGGTACAGTGTCTCACAGCCAGAAACTTGGGGAGCAAGGCTCCTGAAGACTTTATATATATAAACTGGCATTCCAAATATTGTTACCTTTAATCTAAGCAAACCTTGTCTTCCTACTTTCTCTAAAAAATGTCTAGCACTTCCATCATTAGAGCAATCCCAAAGGGAATCTCATACTTAAAATCAAAAACTGTTTTATATAGACTGTTCATCAACTTTAAGTTGCCTTCATAAAAGACCCTTCAGATTTTAAAGATAAAATAAATCATCAAATTTTGTCAATCACTGTGATTCATGCCATTTTGAAGTTCCATTTTGAGATGGGCAATAATTGGAAAAACTGAAAATTCTGCATCTCCTACTTATAATTTTATCCAGCTTCTTAAGGGTTTGGGGCAGTCTTAAGGATGAAAATGGGCTTCCTTATCTCATCCTGCAGAATATGAAGGAAGAAAAAACTTTGTCACTGAAGTGCAATCAGTTTGCTAAAAAGGCCATGTGATTTCACTGAGGGAGAAAGCAACATTCTGCCTATGGATTTCCTACCTTTTAAAACCCAATCTTAAACAGATCATGTGACCAACATGGATCGTTGAGGTAAATGATAGTTTTTCATCCATATGTTTGTCAAAGCATGAGAGGAAGCAATGTAAGTGCAGAAATCAAGAACGGGATTCAACTTCTCTAAAATCCCTGCCCATGATAGGGAAAAGTCTTAAGCTACTGCTGGACAAGCTGAATAACAAAGAACCCCTTCATAATGAAATAGCAGACATTAAACACAGAGCACAGAATCATAGGGCTGGAAGGAACTTCAGAGGTCCTTCAAGTCCAAGCTCCTGTTCAAACAGGAGACCTTATACCAGGGGTAGGCAACCTTGGCTCTTTTATGACTCGTGGACTTCAGCTCCCAGAATTCCTGAGCCAGCATGGCTGGCTTAGGAATTCTGGGAGTTGACGTCCACGAGTTGTAAAAGAGGCAAGGTTGCCTACCCCTGCCTTATACCATCCTGGTCAAATGGTTGTCCTGTCTAATTTTGGAAACCTCCAGTGATGGAGCACCCATATATAAATTAGCTGCTTGAGAAAACATTGTACCTAAGTACACAGAAGAGCTCTTCTTTCCAGACTGTTCCTTATAGGATCCAAAAGGGGGAAAAACTGAATACACTGAATACATTTTGACCCTGCAGGTTCCAAGAACTGATTCCATAAAATATGTTCAATCAGTTTTACTAGCAGGTTAAATTCACGCAGAGGTAAACGAAAGCAATGACCACAGAACGGAGGGCTGTGGTTCCTATAGACCAGAGGTCTTCAAACTTGGCCCTTTTGTGACTTATGGACTTCAACTTCAACTTCAACTGGCTGAGGAATTCTGGGAGTTGAAGTCCACAAGTCATAAAAGGGCCAAGTTTGAAGACCCCTGCTATAGACCATCCAGCTCTCCACTTAATGGAAGAAACGTACAGCCTCAAAGTTCTTTCTGGCTCCACTTCCCAAAAGCAATGGGGAGGGGGATAGACGAGACATAAGAATCTCTACCTTCTCCCATCCAAGGCACTCTTTCTCCCCGCTCCTCTTTAAGGTAGCATGGAGAGGATAGAAACTGGAAAACTGAGCACAAGCAGACAACCAAATTTAATCCTGCAGACCATACAGTCTAACTCTTCTTACTATGAAGACACGGATGGAATCAAGTTTCCAACTTCATTATTTAAAGCCTGGTAAATATAATCACAACTCAAGACTTGGATTGGCAAGTCTGGCATTTGTTGTTTTTTTTCCCCACTTGGGTATTCTAAAAGCCTGTACATGTTACTTCTTTCAGGTCTGTCTTAATTCTCTAGTACTAGGTCAGCCTTTTTTTTTCCAGAAAGGAAGGGCTCAAATTTAGGTTCACGGCACTTGTACATACATTCCTGAATCTGTAAACAAGGAACACTGACATCTGGTAAATGAAATTAGCAACTACATACACTGGTTAAATCTAACTGCCCAGGCAGCTATATAGTCCTTCTATATTATAGCATGTAGTTGTTGGACTACAAATAAATGAATTGATATCAATCCACTAGCTACACAGAATCCTAAAACTAGGTTAATAACTTATTCTTAATTGTAGTACTGTATCCCATGCTTTTTCATACTGTTTATTCTGGGATTTGGCATCAGAATATTGTTACAGAGCTTGAAACAGCAAGATGGTGAAAAGTTTAGACATGCCTATATAAAATGCAAGCAACACTGAAAAATGCATAGAAATTCCAAGATGTAATATTATTTATCTTGATATTAAAATACTTCTGCTATCTAAGATGCTACAAGCTTTCCTTTAAATAAATAACAGTTCTAAAGAACCTGAGGATAAACAGGATAAAAATTAGAAGCAGAAGAAACTTGTGCTAATGTCAGATTCTCTGGAATCTGGCTACTAAGTAGACATCCTGATTGCTCCACAGGAAAACTCTCAAGGTTAAATAGACAAAAGAAGAGCAAAGAAGGGAAATCAGTCCAAACAGTACCAAACATTCTGCATTATTTACTGCTAAGCAATTCTTGGTTAGACTCACACACACAGGGTTTTGGTTAGCACTATCTTTAAAGTCTGGATTAATACAGTAAAGTATATTTTCTAACATTTTATCTGAGCACCATTTCAAAGAAATCACAGCTGATTTAGCTCCTTGGCTAGATTTTTAAACCAGTCAATGTGCTTCTTTCTGAAATACAAATTTTCCTAAGAACATTGGCAGCATCCCTTGTTGCAGTACATCAACAAATGGAAGGAACCACTTCTTTAATTTCCAGATTGTACAGCCTCTGTCTCTTACAGAAGCTCTTTGATGCTTTATCCCAGGCAGGAACAGTAAAGGTAGCAAAATTTCACAAACTCTGGGATCACAAAATTAGCTGCTCCTCTTGCAATCAGCAATGGCAGAACACATCCCACTCACATATTTGCAAGGCTCTGCTGCCAAAAGTGTGTAAATGTGCATTAGTGTGATTACCGTAAAAATTATCTTGATTCACTAGGCCAGTGTCCCAAAGTTCACATCTCTCCTTCCTGTAAAAGTATCCCAGTTTCTCAAGTTGCAAATTCAGATCTACTGAGACAACTGCATTTGAAACATCCTTTTACCAACATTAAATGCATTACATATTTAGTCTTTCAATGTACTGTGCCTCCTTTTTACTAGTTAGCAATTATTAGAACAATTAATTTATTTCCCTGAGAACTTTTATTTTGTTGTACTCCAAGAAGAAACAATTTCATGGGTTAGGATATTCCACTTGTCAGTTTATGAAATGCATGTATGATATCATCACCTTTAGCATTTTAAATTAAAAACAAGTCCAACTGTTTTAACTGAGCTTGTTTTCAAAGATATACGCTCAGTTGATTAATTATAGTTTCCAAGGTAGAGTAGAAGTTAATAATATAGCCCTTAAAGAATTCTAGGTTTAATAGTTAAAGGATAGAATGAAACCTTTAATTCAATATTTAGTAAGTTAGTTTTGATGCCTTCTTGTTATAACAAGGCCTTTCAGTCAGTGTTGGTGCTGCATTTTTAAACATAAAGTCATTATTACTCATCATTAGAACAAGCTCCAGTTCTTGGAAATCTTGAAGTCTTGAGATGTCTTTGTCCTTAAAGAAATTAACATTGAAAATTAGAAGCAATGCTTAGAGTCAGCACAAGGAACACAGTACCAAAACATTTGACCATTTTTTTCACGATCTGCTTGGCTGGAACAGACATTTTGCCCCTCTTTAAACTCTTTTAATTCCACAGTTGTTCCTAGTTATATTTTTAAATATACTTCTGTGTATTGAAGAGGATTAAATTTAATTGGAAAATTATAAATCTCTGGTGCAGCAATCTAGAGCAGTAGTTCTCAATCTTTTCTTCACCATGGACCCCCTTTAAATACCACGGATCCCAAAGACTTAAGATTGAAATCATAACATTTCTTCAGGCCTTCGTGGACTCTCTGTGACAAGATTGTGGGCCCCCAGGGAGCCACGGACCACAGGTTGAGAACCACTGATCTAGAAGAATATGAAATAAAATAATTAGAAAAACATTGCCTGTTACTTTCTTCTTTCTGTCCCCTTCTCCTTCTGCAAGTCTGTGAACTAGGTTTTTCCAATTTTTCCAGTTTGTAATACGTTTTAGATTCTTTATAAATACAAAGATTAGGTTGTTAGGTATTTGCACTTAGATCCTCCTGAAATCAATCTGAAAATGTTAGTTGTGATTGAATGAATTTCTGGGACGTTTTCACCAAACTTAATTTGGAGTCAAACAAATGGCAAACTTAATCTATGAGTTGGAAAGAAATAATTGAAGCAAGATTTTGGTGGTAAAGCATTGGAATGTAACAAAAAAAGGATAGTTATGCAGATATGCACTAGTTATCGTGAATGCCTTGGGGCTCAGTTTGAACTCTTTGATATGTTGTTCTTACAAGTTATGAGCTTTATCTAGAAGCGGATGCTTGCAAAATCTAAAAACAGCCCTGTAAGTATCACCATGTAAAATAACTACTGAAGGACAAAATTTCTTTAAAAGGTGGGTTATTATTCACATGACAATACTTCTCCCATGTCTGCTAATTTTTGTAGCATTTGCACGTGTCAGTCTATTTCTCTGGAAATAATTGCTCAAAATTTTCCTGCATATAGGTTGCATCATTTAGCGCAGGGGTGTCAAAACTCAATTTCATTGAGGGCCGCATCAGCATTGCGGTTGCCCTCAGGGGGACGGGTGGGTGTGGCCAGGGTGGGTGTGGCCTACTGGGTGGGCGTGGCTAGAGTGTGTATGGCCTACTGGGTGGGCGTGGCCAGCTCTACATCGTTCGCATCAAGGGTGCCTATGGGGGCCTGGGCAGGAGTGGGACAGATCTGAGGGTCTCTGGCAGAAGGAGGGTCTCTGGGCCAGGGCCAAGGCAGTGGGGGCCGTTCCCTCCCTGTTTCCAGGATGGCTTCGCGGGCCACATGAAACCACTTCGTGGGCCGGATCTGGCCCCCGGGCCTTGTGTTTGACATGTCTGATTTAGCATATCCACAAATCCCTTATAGAGTTCACTGAAAATAAAACAGAGCTTGAGCAAAATAATGTAATGTTTATGCATAACAAATCCACTCATAAAAAAGGAATGTTTACTGAGACTGCATCCAAATCTTTCATCTTTTAGTCACTTTTATGGCAGAATTCCAGTTCCAGACTTTATAAACTGAGGTGCTACGTATATCACAGTATTTTGGACACTGATATTTGGTATTATCACCAAATATTATGAACTCCAAAATGACCAGTAATCACTAAAGAAGAAATGAGGTTTATGAGTAATCCATTACATTGGTATTTAATTAATCCATTTTTGTGCAGGAAATGCCTCACTATATGCAATTAATTATGCAATCTTTGACATACTGATTTGTTTCCCATGGCAACAACTATATATAAAATTAACCTTAGGTTCCTTGTAATGACAAAGTACAATATTATCTATTATTAAGACTGACAAAAAGACCAATAGAGCAGTCCCATACAATAGTTATTGGCTCATGATCAGTTGTTTAATGATGATTCAGTCATACCAGCTTCAGGACAGGTGTTTTGCCGTCCATAAAAGCATTCAGAATGGGTCCTTCACAGCTCGTAATACTTCTAGTCATTGTAAAATGTCATGCCAGCCCCTCATCTCCATTACATAACCACATTTTTGGTTCTCCACAACCTATTCACATTTACAACCAGTTGCCAAATGACCTGCAATCGTGATTGTCATTTGCAATCTTCTCTGCCAGAAAAACAATGGGGAAGCCAGCGGGAAAGATTGCGAGCAGAGGGGAGAGTGGATTTGGGGTTCATTTCCCCAGCACGCCAAATGATTAACACACCCTTCGGTGCAGGGGGGAAGGTTCTTCTCAGGCACTGGAGGAACAGAGCTCAAATCTGGTGAAAATGCTAGCTAATGCCATTATTCTGGAAGACTCAGAATGCTGGGGTTCACTACCATTTTCCCTTCTGGAGGGGTGAGAAGACCATTCACCAAAGCACTAGTAAATGCCAGCATTCTGAGCCTTCCCTAACAATGGCGGTCACCAGCATTTTTGCCAGATTTGAGGTCCATTCCTCCAGCAGACTGAGATTTCCTCAGGGAGGGGAGGGGAAGCCCTTCATTCCAATGAAAGAATGGACCTTAAATCTGACAAAAATGCTAGTGAATGTGTTTCCCTCCGAAGGCTCGGAATGCTGGCATTCACCAGTCTTTTCTCTAGCAGAGGGGAAAACATTAGCAAACGCCTTTGTTTGAAAAGCTCAGAAGGCTAACATTTGCTAGCATCTTAGCAAATGCCACCATCTTCACCCTTATGAATTTCTCATGGCCATTCCCCCTGTGGAGCAGGAAGAGAGCCCAGGCATGAATGCCAGGGAGGCTCTCTCCTGGGCACTCTGCTTAACAACCTGCATGGTCACTTAATGACCGCAACTGGGAGAGTCAGGATTGTGTTCGCTGAACGAAGTGATCGTATAGCATCCTACTCAACAGTCAAATTCTGGGCCCAACTGTGGTCGTAAGTAGAGGACTACTTGTACGTGATTACTGGAAAGATCGTCATAAATTATTTAGAGGGGTTTCCCCTCACATAAAGGAGGGATCAAAATACCATATGGACATTCAGACCCACATATATATTCATTGTAGCCCTTAAATAGATAACGAAGACTGCCAAACGGGATTCACTAAGTGAAATGCAGCCCTCCAGCTGGACATTTTGGCTGGCCTGGCCAAATGCTTCTAGGTCTGTGCAATCCTCTTGAGATTTCAAAATCCACAGAGTCGTGAAACACTAAACAGACCACAACGCATACCTGCTGGACTGGACTGCATTTGACTTAGAAAGTCATAAATTCCCAAGCCACTCATAACTAACTTGAAATAAAAACGTACCTTTCTTAATACAGTATTTGGAAGCTTCCTGATTTTCTCCACATGTTCGGGGTTAACTCCCAATTCACAGCAGCTCACCCGAAGCAGTTCTTTGTACGTCAATTCTTGTCGATCCAATTCAATTTCAATGAAGTCATTCTCCTTCAGGGCACGGTTTTGAATTCTGACCTTAAGTACCAGTTCTAATTAAAATAAACCCAAATAAAAAGACAAGTCATTAGTAGACATGTATACCAGTTTTTTCAATCTTAATTCCATTTTAACAATTTGCCCTATTTATTCTGACAAGGACATGCCAGTGAGATTCCCAAAACAATCCTACACCATAGAAAGCAGGCAGAGGAAATTTGTGACACTCTAAGGACCCCGCCATCCCGCACTCTGGGTTACGTTGTGGATCAGCGAATCTGGGAAAAAATCAGTTTCCCCACCTTGGAGGGGGCAGAGGTTATATTTGTAGTACAGATAATCCTCGACTTACAACAGTTCATTTAGTGAGTGTTCAGTTACAAGGGCACTGAAAAAAGCAACTTATGACCACTTTTCACACTTACAACAGTTGCAGCATCCCCGTGGTCATGTGATCAAAATTTGGATACGTGGCAACTGGCTAAATATTTAGGACGGATGCAGTGTCCTGAGATCATGTGAACAGCTTTTGCGACCTCCTGACAGGCAAAGTCAATGGGGAAGCCAGATTCACTTAACAACCGTGTTATTAACTTAACAATTGCAATGATTCACTTAATAACTGTGGCTGTAAAAGTTGTAAAATGGGGCAAAACTCACTTAACAAATGTCTCATTTAACAACATAAATTTTGGGCTTAGTTGTGGTCATAAGTCGAGGACTACCTGTAATAATATCCATGGTGAAAAAGCAAGCATTGATCATGTTGTAAAAATAAATCTGATTCTTTCAGTTGGCCCAGTTCATGGATTAATGTTTGATGGCTTATCATGGGGGCAATGGGAGCCCACAACTCACAGAAGGAAATGTAGGTCTTAAGACTTACAAGGTAGTGCCTGACAAGCATAGGACCCTAATTCCTGTGGGGTAGGAATGGGGGTGAATCATTCCTTTGTTAGACTAACTCTCTTCTTAGTAGGAAAAAGGCTGCATGTCAGCAACGAGACCCAAATTTAAACAACAGTAATAAAGACTTATGAGCTTTGCTCTTTGGAGAAATGGAAATTTATTGCAATGAATCACTGGCACACTGACAGCCTTCAGTTTAGAAGTTGGCCATAAATGCTTTATTAAAAGCCCTGAAAATTCAGTTCCCACAAAAGATGATATCTATCTTAAATGTACAGCATTTAATATCAACATCTTATCTATCAAATACACAATAAAGGTAAAGGTAAAGGTTCCCCCGCACATGCGTGCTAGTTGTTTCTGACTCTAGGGGCCGGTGCTCATCTCCGTTTCTAAGCTGAAGAGCCAGCGCTTGTCCGAGGACGTCTCCGTGGTCATGTGGCCAGCATGACTAGACACCAAAGGCGCAAGGAACGCTGTTACCTTCCCACCGTAGTGGTCCCTATTTTTCTACTTGCATTTTTACGTGCTTTCGAACTGCTAGGTTGGCAGAAGCTGGGACGAGTAACAGGCGCTCACTCTGTTACGCAGCACTCGGGATTCGACCCACCAAACTGCCGACCTTTTGATCGACAAGCTCAGCGTCCTAACCCACTGAGCCACCGCGTCCCTCAAATACACAATAGTATAAGTAATTATCAACGATAACAAAAATCATGTCACGTTTGTGCTCAGATTTTAGAATGGGCTTCTCAAAGAGGTTTAATTTTAGCTAAAACTTTTTCCAGTACCGGCTTTTTACAATGTTGTATTGCTTGTGTTATTTTTCTTTTTTAAAGAAACCCTGGATTTTAATCTTAGATTTTTAAATATTTTAATTACCGTAAACCTTGAAGCACACACACAAAAAAAGCAAGCTGAAATATTTTATAGACTAGATTCAATTTCCCCCCTTTGTCCCTGGCTACCTGTCAGGAGAAGATTTTAGATTAAGGATATTTAAAAGCAGTGAGGTGGATTCCTTGTTTCCTTTCTGCTATGGGATTCATAGATAACCTGTAGTGCAGCAATTAAAGAATTTCATTGTGACTGGGAAGACCCAGGTTCAAATTACCCTTAGTGATTATATATTCAATCGATGACTTGGGGTTAATCACTCCCTCTCAGTCCAAACTGCCTCCCAAAATTGCTATTATAGGAATAAAATGCAGGGAGCTCCCCACAGTAGCTGCTATGACCTTTTGTAGGAGGTAAATGAAAAAATAAACTTTAAATAAATATAACCAAATATATTTCTACCTTCTATCAGGAATGCTTCCAGCAAAAATCACTGCTGCCATTTTGTTTTAAAGAAAAGCATGGTTCTTTTTTTTATCAAAAACCAGTGGCATTCATTGAAATGACAAAAGCAATAAAATACAGAAAATAACACCCCATAAATACACTGATTAATTTGGGAGGTCCAGGACCAATTCTGATTAGTAGCTGAAGAGTAACTTCTCATGCTAAAAGATTACATTAAAATGCCAAAGTGTCTGAAAAAAAATATTTCACAACACTAAGCAGCTGGTTTCCTGTGCACCAACCAAGTACACCTCTCAAAGCAACCTGGCTAGGTTTGCAAAAAAATATATAGATCCTCTTTGAAAAGAAATGCTTATTAATACTTATATGTGTTATAAAGCATTTCTTTTGAAGGTTTCCCACAGCCCTCTTATATAGAGCTGCTTATCTAACAAAAGATACAAGTTCCGCAACTCTAAAGTAGCCATATCGCTCTCTGTGGACACACATACACACACTTGAGCTAGTAGTATCAGATGTTAGTAGCTAGATCTTCTGAGGGAGAGCCTGTGATCAATTCCCATGTACATTTAATATAACCCCTGTAAAAAATCTGAATGACAGATTCTGCTCACGTTTGCCTGTTCAGCGGGTTCCCAATCATGCCTCAGACCTCACATACATAAACCTTTTTTTTAACTTTTTTACTTCCTAAACTCTTTCAAGCATCAAACTGAATATACACAGAAATGAGAAATAGAAGTTGTGCATATCACAATCCTTTTGCCTGCACATTCAGATCTATGTAGGAATGTATGAATAATTTTGAAGTGACTGTTCTCTCAGCATATCACAAAAAAAAAAGGAACCAGAAACTCTACTGGATTTTACTTACAGTTACCTAAAAAATCTTATCCCGACTACAACAGCAGGCAAAAAGTGGCAAAAGTTCCAAGTGAAGAAATAATTTTTTTGTAGAGTTTTGTGAAATGGTGGTAATGATGCATGTACTTAAGTTGTCTGGAAACCGCACAATTTCTCTACATGAGGTTACCTTGCATATTATTAAAGGGAATTGCTCCGGTAAAGAAGAAGGGCTGAAATGTTGGGACAGCTCCTGTGTAAGGGCCACTGGGTTTCTGGGTTTCTGGCTGTGTAGATCCAGCTGGGGAACAGTGTGTCCTGCTTGGAGGAACAGAGAGCTGATGAGCATGACCATTCTGAACAACGGGCTCCAGGCATTCTACAGCGATTGCTTTTGTCACGTCTCCATCACATCCTACAGAAGCTTTTCCATGCTGCAATACTGCTGTGGCAGATGTCTGTGCTGGAGGCAAAGAAACTGGAGGGTCCATGTTGTGTTTTTCTAAAGGAGAAAGTCTTCCATTCAAAGAGGAAGCTGAGGTGCTGCTAGTGCTGTTATTCATGGAGTTGTACACATAAGGAAAAGGCGGGTTAGATAAATAATTTGGGATAATTGGCAAGTCTTTCTTCACATCCAAAAGCTCATCAACATCTTCCACTACAGAAGAAAAAAAAAGAGGGGGGGGGGTTGGTTACAATATGTACATAAAAATAGATGTTATTTATGTTTAACCACAAAGGTTATGCTACAATAAAATCCTTTGGAGAAAATAGGTATTAAATATACAGCACATATAATATATTTATTTTTATTTATTTTATTTTAATCCCATTTATATCCCGCCCTTCTCCGAAGACTCAGGGCGGCTTACAATCTAAAGCACAAATCAATGTGCTTAGCAATAGCCTTCATTCTATGTATATGCCTGCTTATATGTGTATCTACTACTAGTTTTAGCAAATTAAAATTCAGCAGTCCATATCTGATTTTTTTAATAAAACTGTGAGAGGTTCACATACAGGAAGTCCTTGACTTATGATCACAATTGAGCCCAAAATTTCCGTTGCTAAGCAAGATAGTTGTTAAGTGAATTTTGCCTTATTTTATAACCTTTCTTGCCACAGTTAAGTGAATCACTGCAGTTAAGTTGTTAAGGTAATGTGACTTCCCCATTGACTTTGTCAGAAGGTCACAAAAGGTGATCATATCACCTCATTGTGAATACCTATCAGTTGCCATACATCAGAGATCTTCAAACTTGGCCCTTTTATGACTTGTGGACTTCAACTCCCAGAATTCCTCAGCCAGTGTGCCTGGCTGAGGAATTCTGGGAATTGAAGTCCACATGTCATAAAAGGGCCAGGTTTGAAGATTCCTGCCATAATCATATGATAGTGGGGAGGCTACAATGGTCGTTTGAAAACAATCATAAGTTACTTTTTCCAGTGCTGTTATAACTTTGAACAGTCACTAAATGAATGGTTGCAAGTTGAGGTCTACCTGTAGTCACATTACTAATAATTCTAATTCAAGGCCACAAAATAAAAAGTCCACAAGAGAACCCATAGAGAATCTCGGTAGAGATTCAAACCATCTCCTTGGCATTCTGATTTTCTATGATATATTTGAACTGTCAAATTATACAGTATTTTACCTCCCAGCATCTTCCTAATTTCCCTTTTGGATGTTAACTGGAGTGCTTTTTCTTCTTTAACAGTGAGGATGTCTTTATCTGCGCCAGCCTCTAGAAGGTATGCCACCACCAGGGCATGGTTTCGTTTACAGGCCCAGTGCAAGCAAGTCCTGTACAAGAAAAAGATACAGACTTATTGAGTTTTATTAAGGGAAAAGGGAAGGATGACCCCTTCCCTTCCACTACTAAGCCATTGTGTCATAATTTAGATATCCTTATGGTGACACCTACTGGACAACTCTCAGAAAACAAAAAAGATGGTGCTAGAAATGTCATGCTTTCATCTTAGCTCTTCAAGCAGCAAGAATAATGTATTTTAAGTTTTCCCATATCTGAGGCACGCACTCCTCATTTTCATTCCATCCCAAATGAAAATTAAAAGCACACTTCACCCCAGAAGGTTTGTTTTTATCAAACAGTTCGGTTCAGAATGTGAAACTTTCACATGTAAAGTTATATTTTGCCAATAAAACTCTTTAATTGATCAAGATGCATTTTTTTCCAGAATAGATATTTTCCTCACCACAAATCAATCATTCTCAGTTCAACAATCTCAAATTATGTTGGATAGCAAAATGTTATACTGCTGGGGGAAATTCCCTTTCCCAATTTAAATCCTCAATGTTTGAGCTAACTGCTAATACATATGTTAGTCTTATATCAAAATGTTTTGAAGTAAAATGACTTTCTTTCGGCATTCTCTTTCCTTAATCTTTTTTCTAATAGTATTTGGATTTAGAGGTTCTTCCATGAAAACCAGTACCTTACTGGTGGACACAGAGTCTACTTTAGCTAGACCACAGGTAGGGAACCTTGGCTCTTTTATGACTTGCGGACTTCAATACCCAGAATTCCTGAAGCAGCCATGCTCACTCAGCAATTCTGGAAATCCACAAGTCATAAAAGAGCCAAGGTTCCCTACCCCTGAGCTAGACAACAGTTTGGAAACAAAAGGACTGAAGAAATTACAATTTCTGTCAGCCTAATGCAACAATCCCTCCAGCAACTTTGTTCCCTTTCAATCAGCCTCCACCAAATACAAATAATTCTAACAGAAGAAAATATCTGTAGCTCAGGACTGGATTGTGGGATCCTTGGTGCTCTCTGAGCTTAGTTGTTTGCTTGCAGACATTTCATTACCCAACCAGGTAACATCATCAGTGCTGGCATCTGTGAGGTTTGCACCCTGTTTATGTGCAGCACATATAGTACATATAGCCTTGGGGTTCTAATACTATTTTGGTTGTTTCTGATCTGCTCTTGATGTACGGTAGTGTTATCCTTTTCATAGGTAAAGGTAAAGGTAAAGGTTCCCCCGCACATGCGTGCTAGTCGTTTCTGACTCTAGGGGCCGGTGCTCATCTCCGTTTCAAAGCCGAAGAGCCAGCGCTTGTCCGAGGACATCTCCGTGGTCATGTGGCCGGCATGACTGGACGCCAAAGGCGCATGGAACGCTGTTACCTTCCCACCGGAGTGGTCCCTATTTTTCTACTTGCATTTTTTACATGCTTTCGAACTGCTAGGTGGGCAGAAGCTGGGACAAGTAACAGGCGCTCACTCTGTTACGCGGCACTCGGGATTCGACCCGCCAAACTGTCGACCTTCTGATCGACAAGCTCAGCGTCCTAACCCACTGAGCCACCGCATCCTTTTCATAATTGGTGTTAATTGCACTATAGCAGGTTGGGTGGTCAGGCACTTTTTGTTTGGATATCCATTTGGTTGGAAGATTTGCTTGCAGTCTGTTTCCTTTTTGTTGTTGTTGTTGTTATGGGGTGCTGCAGTGCATTTGTACTAATTTAAATAATGTTCTTTACACAGCTCCTGTGTGAAATTTGGCTGTTACTTTGGCAAGGGAGCATTTGGTTAGTGTGGGTTGGTTTTTTTTATAGCCTTGCATTTCTAATTTGCCATTATTTCCTCTGCTGATGACAATACCCAGATAGGTAGAGTGTTATTGTTTTTTTTCTTCTGAATATTATTCCTCTGAAGATGTTTTTTCATGTGTCTTCTCTAGTTGTTCCTTCATTATATGACAAAGGTGTTATTTACACACCTGAGCCATACTTTTGGTTGTATCCGTGGGAGTGCTAGAATTTCTAGATGTGGCATTGCAGTCTTCGCTATAAGTCCTGAGAGTGGTGATTCCAAGGGTGTTCTTCTGATTTGTTGGTATATTTTTCTATCAAATTGAAATTAAATTAGTGAGGTCCATGATTCTAGGTATTTAACTCTTACTGTATTTGTCTAGGTCAGGTGTGTTGTGTAGTAGTGCTGCCATGAATATTTTCTCTAATTATGGATCTGAGTGTAAAGAGTGCTGTGACATAAAAAACGTAACTTCAACTTCTATTTTTAGGTCTTTGATTTTCTAGTGGCACTTTAATGAGGAGTTAATAGAACAGGGGTGTTAAACTGCCAGCCCGCGGATTGGATCCATCACACTGAAACCATGCCCACCCCATTGCTGGCAATGGGGAAAAAGTCATGATACATCACAACACGTAATGTGACATTGCAAGTTTGACACCGCTGTAATAGAATATCTGTTCCCCTCTATGGGATGTCTAAGCTCTTTAGTAAGTTCCTTGGCTATGGTGTATGTTGGGGAGCCTGGTAACAATACAACTGGGCAAAGAGGCGTATCAGTCTTTTTGTGTGTCCACAAAAGAGCAGAAGGACAGATCCTACATAAGCAGAAATTAACACAAGACAAACAAGCAAACAGAAAATAATACTCTAATCAAAGAACTACCAAACAGAAAATCACACCCCTGCCAAAACTGGCAGAGCAAGTTTACTGTGTATAAACAGAGAGCAAACCCACATTCTGTTGCACAGATGATGTTATCCAGTTGGTTTATGAAACGTCTGCAAGCATACAACCAAGCTCAGACAGCACAAATAATTATGCTAGAGCTGGCTGATGTAGATGGTGAAATGGAACCACTGAGCTGAGACACAACAGAATGATCTTCTCTAATGTTATCACCCTGCTATCCTGAAAAATTATTTCTTTCTGTACTATTTGCACCCTTCCTCTCCTCTGAAAGCTATGCCACATATATTCAATTCAACAAAATTAATAGATAGTGCTAAATGTCAGCCAGGTAGTGAACTTGCTAAACAAACAGGTATTTGAATGTAATTATTTCTGCTTAAAACTGAATCCTTTTTCTTGTTTACAATTACTATATCTAGAAAGGTTTTTTCCTCTTCAGCAAGAAAATGGTAAAATTTAACTAACACTGTATATAAAAAGTTACAAATATAAAGCTACTGTTATTACTGTTGTTATTGTTTAATAGCAATAGGGTTTCCTCTGAGACTACCAAAAATTTACATCAACTTTCTTAAAACACTAGATAAAACCATAAATGTCTAACCAATTCTGTGTTTTGTAAGGATTGTGTAGTGTTATCCTATAAATTATTAACAATTTCATATCAGAATTATTGTGCAAGGATCTCACTAGCTAATAACAGAACAGTATAAGGGAAGAAAATGATTAGCAGCAAAATGGATGAACTTGATTGCAGTGGCCATGGGTATACTGTTGGAACATCTAAAGGGCCAAATCGGGAACAGATCATCCCGGAAGACTATTGATACAGTTGCTTAAAGTTGATTTGATAGCACATAATCAATTTATAAACAATTACTTAATCTCTCATAAATTTTTCCAAAACGTTTGATGTGATCAAAATTATCTCAGAATGTTTTATAACATGTACAAATCTTTTTATTTATTCCTTCCATTTCTACAACTATTTGGCAATACATTACTAACAGAGAATATTCTGAAATTAGCTCTCCATATAACATTACAAAACTGTCACAACTTTTGCAATGTATTAATTATATAAAGGACACACTGACTGAATATATACAGCAAAAATAGATATTATCTTTACATTTTCTAGCATCAAGATATTATTAAAATCACCAGAATATCAGATTCACCCATAAAACCTAACAACAGAAATCCTGACAGATTTATCTTTTAAAGTTTAGATTTGTTTTGTAATTGTAGATCTTCTGAAACATATCAGGCACTTCTAAAAAGTTTGAAAATAATTTTAAAAGAAATAAACCAGAAAATATATTTTAAAATTTCCAATAATTACTGCATATTTTCCTTAACTATGAAAATATATAAATGATTAGATCTTTGGTATTACTCTTATTTGGTATTATTATTAATAATACCATATTATTCTTGCCTATTGTAATATAGGATTACAACCAAATGTAAGAAACCAACTTAAATAGATTTAAAAAATACTTAAATATAATATGCCAAGTTTATAAACCAGCAAAGGGCTTAATCATTTTTTTCCAAGTTATGTATATTTAACATGGCAAAGCTGAGAAATAATAAAAAATAATTAATTTATTTTTAACAACCGAAACTAATTGAACAAAAATACTGCCGAAATGCGTTTTCTAAAGCAAGATTACCATAAGATGAACCGGAAACTTGTGAAGTAATTTACTTGCCAAATACTTACCAGCCGTTGATTTCATTCTGAGAGTTCACATTCACTCCAAAATCCACCAATCGCTGAACTTCCTCAATATCCCCCAAAGCAGCAGCTTCTCTCAGTCTCTCTTGTAGCTCTTTTTCCTCTATTGCAGAAGTCATGTTATGAAATTCTCTCCACAGTCAACTTTAGGGTTATCAAATGCCTGCCTGCCTACCTACTGTAGATGATGGATCATTTTATCACGCTAGTCAGAGGCCGACAGAATCTATCAGTCCCCTAAAAAAGAAGATCCACGTTTTCTTCTTTTAATCATAAGCGCGTCGGCAATTCTTTTCTATCTACTGCTCATAAATCAGTCTGACACTTCTGAAGGCCATTTTCCCTAATTGCATAGTTAGAGTAAATCTCGGTCGTTTCTGCTTCCGTTTTCTCTGGGGGACTCTATTAAATGAGACAACAGCGACCTGCACATTTCGTTCCCACCAGTCGTCCGACGCATAGACCGTCGACGCACAGCAAAAGGGGGAAAAAAGGGAAAAAAATAGTTTCATTCTCCGTTTGATAAACCGAATGGCTGTTTAAAATATATCTACTTTACCACAATCAATTCTCTATACTATTGGCAAAGGAGCTTTTGCAATCTGCATTTGGGCTTTTACTGAGACAGTAAATTGCTCGGCAGCTTCCATTTGATCTGCCTCAAACTGCTTCCAGCAGTCTGAAATGTAAAATAGACTGAGTAAATTAACAGAAAGCCGCCTGTTTTGAAACAGTGTGGTAAGCTTAAAAATACGTTTCCACCAACGTATTGTACTGTAGTGAGTCTTTCCAGGATTGTTTCATTTTGGTGCTTCTTATTGCAATCAATAGAAAGAAGGATGCTGCAGCTCACAAAAGTTTATCGTTAGTCTAAAAGGGTGCTACCGTGTTTCTTTGGACTTTTGCAAGCAGCACAATGTCTACCGTAATTCCCCTCTTTATATAGATCTCTTAATGTTTTTGTTAACTGTTAATTGTAGATACTCCAATCTAATTTTAAATATGTATCTCCACAATTAGCATTTTGCACATTCGGTTTTTCAGAAAAGGATCTCCCAATTTTATTGCCATTGCAACTTCAGAGCAGAATAATTTTAGTTCTTAATAACCTTTTCAAGAAATTATGTGAAAGAAGTACAAGGAGTACAAGTGACTGAGGTGTAATGATAGATTTTAGTCTTTTGGTACAACATTTAACACAGTGCTTCCCAAACCTGGGTAAATTACCCAAAATTGCAAAAAATAAGTTTTTCTTTGGATTATAACACACAAACCAATTACCCAGTCACAACATAGGTATTTAAATAATGACTTTATGATAACAAGTTTTGAGTAATGAAGGAAAGTTTGAGAAGCATTAAGCTAACATTTACTGTATAGTGAAGATGCAGTTTTCATAGCATTCCCAAGCAATACAGGGACAGGACAAGAAGCATTTTCTTGACAAAGTAGAGGGATGGCCATTAAAATCTTCTGTTTTTGAAAAGTATTTTCCCTATTATGGAAAATTAAGTGTACTTACTGCCATATTTACTCAAAAGTAAATTCTATGGAATTCAGTGACACTAGCATCATGGTATTTAGAACTTACAGCTGCATCTAAAATGTACTTCTCTTGAGACAATTTCTAGCAGTTCCAAACCAAAAACAAATTGCAAATTTTATTATTTCCTTCTTAATAAGGGAAAACACAAGACAAAAGCCTCGAAAATGGTAGGCAGTGAAATCTGTACCACTGTAAAGAATCATGAACAAGACAGGGCAATCACACACTTTAGAAGTGAGGATCATTAGTTTTATTATTTAAAAAGCTGAATTAAAGTTAATAGTTAATAAATGTGTTCAGATTCTGACTTACAGTTGTTTCTTTTCAAACTTTTTCTTTAATATTTATGGGGTGGTGCCTCTATTATTTTGAACTCTTCTGGATTGAACCTTGGTGTCCGTAGGGAGCAAATTATTTAAGTTTTATGTGAAGCAATGTAGGATTTTTCTATAAAGGTCTGAAGAACGTGCGATGCAAAGAACGAAAGCTACACTGTGTATTTTTCAAGATCCTGGTGAAGTTTTGAAATGCAAGATTTTGATTTTTCTAAATAATCCCAAATCGACAAATAAAGGCGAGTCGTAAAGAAGGGTATGAGTATTCTGCATTAAAACCTTGTCTGCAATGTTCAAACTTCTTGTTGGGCAATCTGTGTTACAAAACTCTGCAGGGAACGTGTTTGGGCAAATCTGTGATATGGTAAATAGCTGCCGGTTTCGTCTTGTCCCGCAGATGAGAAGGGAAAGTAATAGATCAGCCGCGCCCGTTCCATAGCGACGCGGACAGCTGTACAGACGCCTCGCGAGCCCTTGACAACAAGCCCCGGGGGCGATTATGCGAGGGAAGCGCAGTGCACTGTGGGAAACGCCCGGGCTCGACGTTGCCGCCATTTTGTCTCTGTCACTCTCGGAGTGGCGCGGCTGCAGCGTTTTGTCGGCGAGTGGAAATAGTCGAGGCGGTAATAATTGGGTCGGTGGCGGAGAGGCACCATGATTTCGGCAGCCCAGCTTTTGGACGAGCTTATGGGCCGAGACAGAAACCTCGCCCCTGATGAAAAGCGCAGTAACGTGCGGTGGGACCATGAAAGCGTGAGTGTTGCCGAGCTTGGGCCTTCGCTGCCCTTTTAGGCCTCCTTGCTCTCAGTCGTTTTCGGATGTTGGGGTAGGAAGAAGGAAACGCGGCATAGACCTAAATTTGCCTGGGCGAGCCTAAGGTAGGAGGAAAGAGAACCCGCACCCGTTTTAACTGAGAAGTATAGCGTGGCAGAAGGCGATTGCGCGGGTTGGAGGGCGTTAGGCCTCTCGAGGGGAGAAAGAAGTAATGGGGGGGGGGGAGAAACTCGGAAGGGCTGTCTTCTAGCGAGCGGCCCTGAAGATGGAGGACGAGCCAGGCAACGAGGCCCATCGCGCACCATATATTGAATCGCCGTATATTGAGACACTGTACATTGAATTATTTGTACTTTGGAAATGTGGCGCCTAAGAACGCGGGGTGGAGAAGTAGGTGCGCGCGAAAAAAAGGAGAGTGAAGGTTTTGAAGCGTGCGAGTCAGTTTCAACCGCAACCCTTTTCTTCTGTTGGGGAGGGAAGGTTATTTCACAATCGTAAATCTTTATCGTTCTGCGTGTAAAAATATGAAAGATAAAATAAGTCAATAATCAAACAGATACCAGAATTTTACATCAAGGAACATTTTCTCCTATCCATTATGCCACTGTGAGGGTTACCTCAGAAAATTCTCAGATGACTCCCTTGAATTAGGGAAAATGTTTCTGAATTTGAGATGTTTGTACAACTAGGTTCTAACCTACCATAGAATAAGTGTATTGAAGTCTTTAAGATAATAGAAAAAAAGATAACATGTTTCACTTATGAAATAATAACCCATGCATTTATTTCAGTATATATTGAAAAAATGAGATACCATGCCTTGGAGTGATTTATAGTACTAAACACTGGAAGATAAATTATATTGAATTCATTGAGAATTTTTTCCAAGCAAGTGTATGGAATCCTAACCTTCATTGTCTCAAACAAATGAACCCAATTTGAAGTATGACAGCATTTGCCTTTATTTGTTGTTCAAGGAGGTAGAAATCTTAATAGTCAGTGAAATACTTGCATAAACTCTTGTAGCACTTCTCTGATTCAGAGTGTTGATTAAATTAGACTAATTAAATTTAAATGGGGGCCCCTGAAAGCCCTAATAAGCAGGCATATACATAGATTGAAGGCTATTGCTAAGCACATTGATTTGTGCTTCTTAGATTGTGGAGAAGGGCGGGATATAAATGGGATTTTTAAAAAAATTATCTAACCCTAGTAGTTTTAAAAGAAATTTACATGGTTTTAAGTCCCCATTTTAGACTTAAAACATTAGACTAGATAAATGGGTTTTTAAAAAAATAAATAAATAAATCAGTACCTGGAATTAGTTCTACTATTTGCACAGTGAATAAAAAAAGTCACATTGCTTGTAACTGCTTTACTGTACTACCTATCTCATCATCTTTTTGTCCATCAAGTAAGAGGGAATGTGCATGTTTATTTTAAATCTTAAATGCTTGTTGAAGGTGTCATTTTATAAGGCTTTGACTTTAAAACTATGCTATTCAAGTTTATCACTACATCAACAAATAATAAACTCTAAAAATATGGAAATATTACAGCTTCTTCACAGAATTATATAATTGGAGGGTACTTTAGGTCAACTCTGGGAATCTAGATAAGGTTCAGCGAACTTCAATTCAACTGTACCAAGATGAAGTTACTTTGGTTCTTGCTTGGACTGATGGCTCCTCATCAAAGTGCATACTATACCTTCATGTGGTGTACCAGTTTTGCCCTTTTCCTGGATCAGGAGGCACTGTGCTCAGTCATGCTTTGGTCACCTCCTGAGTGAGTTCAGGTAATTCATTCTACATGGGACTGCCCCCAAAGAACATCTAAAAGCTTGAATTAGTTCAGAATGCTGTAGCATAAGCAATTGTAAATATGTCTTCACTTTTTTTCACATTACACCTTTGCTTCTCAAGCTGCACTGGCTTCCAGTTTGCTTCTGGTGCAATTTAAGGTGCTGGCTGTTACCTCTAAAGCCCCAATGGCATGGTACCAGGGTATTTGAAAGACTGCCTCACTTCCATCATTTGTACCTATCCCATTAGGTTGGGCAGGAGGGACATAGATAAATGCATATGGGTTGCCAAGTGCCCAGATCGCAATCACATGACTGCAGGGGTGCTGCAATAGTCACAAGTTCAGGCATGGGTTGTAAGTCCATTCAGCACTGTTGCGATTTTGAACAGTTACTAAATGAATGCTTGTTAATCAAGGACTACCTGTGTGATAGTACTGAATAGTAATTGAAGTTACAGCAGTTGCAACACCAATATGAACAAAATTCAGGCACTGGGCAGCCCGCCCACTCTTATGACTGCAGATGGACTTCAGCTCCCCACCACCACCACTTCTCTCCATTTGGTGCCTTGCACAGCAGCACTCTTTGACAGCACTGGGGCTGAAGTAGAGGCCTGGGCCTTCAATAGTTTCAGCCATCCACTGTCCCTGAGCCTTTTCTTTAGCCCCAGTGCCACCGCCTGGAGATTCTGTTCTCAGTGCAGTGGCTTTTTTGAGCAGCTGTACTGCACTGTGTGTTCATGTTAAACTTGTGGTTGATAAACACACCCAGATTCCTTTCTCAGCTGCTACATCTAAGCCAGATCTCCCTTATCCAATATTAAGGCTTTACATCTTTCCTTATTCAATACTTAGGCCTTATATTTCTCCCTGTCAAATTTCATCTTACTGATTTAGCCCATGTGAAACTTCACTGATTTATCTACATTTTTGTTGGTCTACCTATTTATTTAACATGATTAATTGGCTTTTATAACATTAGTCATACTTAGAGATGTAAAATTTCCAGAAATTTTGAAGCCCATGAGAAAAAACCATTTTCCCTGTTTTTTTCTGGAAAAAATAGAAATTTTGGAAAAATTGGAAAGTTCAGTGTGGAGTAGTTTTACAAATTGCCTGAAATGCAGTGTATATAAAAATATGCTTGCAAAAGAACAGATAACCACCCCCCTTTCCTTCAAAAGCAACAAAAAAAGCAAGAAATCATGAACATGGAAACCAAACTGGAGCCTTTCCCCTGCAGTGCCCTCTAGTGGCACAAATGCATATTTCTCTTGTTTGAGAACTGCATAGAGAAGTAGAGTGTTACTTGAATTGTATTTCAGGATTTGCTTGTCTTCAGCTGAGAACTTGCAATAGTTTAAGACTTTACAAAATGTCTCAGAAATCTTCATTAAGGTCTTCATGTTATATAGTTTGAATACCATGTCATAATAGATATATTATTTATCATTGGAAAAGAACATATTCCACATTCCTTTTTTTCCAATTTTTCCGGGGGGGGGGGAATGGCTTTGGGGGAAAACTGATTTTTCCCCAATACATAGTGTGATAACTCATTTAACACCATCAAACAACATCTGCCTATCCCTAGTCTTTTGTAAGGGCTTAGTAGGTGGATAAAAATGTCAAGTTCAGTCTAAACATCTGGCTGAATAAATAAAAAAAATACATACAATCCAGAATTGAGAAGACAGCAATAGATAGCAAATGCTGCCTCTGCAAAAAAAAAAAAGCTAAAGAAACAGTGGACCCCACCTAGTTAGCTGTTGCAGGAATATTGCACAGACTGACTACAAAGAACATGACAAAGTAGCAATTGGAATATCTGAAAGAGATACCATTTGCTTACAAGCAGGAACTGGTGGGAGCATAAAATAGACAAAGTAATAGAAAATAAAGACACTAAAGTGCTCTGGGACTTTAAAATTCAAACAGACAAGCATTGCTCACATAATACCCCTGACGTGACAATTGTTGATAAAAAAAGACAAAAATCTTAGTAAACATGGCAGTACCAAGAAGAAAAGAGAAAAAAATGGGGAAAATCACAAAATAAAAGACCTGTGAATAGAAGTAAAACAGCTTTGGCAAAAGAAAGCAAAGATAGTGCTAATAGTGACAGGTGTCTTGGGTGCAGTTTCAAAACAAGTGGAACACTGCTTGAACTCCATTGGCATTGATAAAATCACCGTTGCAAAAGGTAGCTTTACTCGGAACTGCTTGCACCCTGCAATGATACTTTAACACCATCAAACAACAACATCCTTGGGAAGGATTCAGTAAGTGGGATAACACCATCAAACAACAACATCCTTGGGAAGGATTCAGTAAGTGGGAAAAATGTCAAATCTAGTCTAAACATCTATCCAGCTGAATATGCGGCAAAATTCACTCCGTGTCAAACAGTAGAAGAATTATTAGCACAGGTATAGTAATGGAAGTTGGCCTAGAGAAATGCAGTAAAGTTGCAATAAACCAGAGTAAAATCACAGATAGTAATAAAATTGAAATGCTGAATGGCCAAATCATCAGGAGCCATCAGGATGAAGTTTACAAATATCTGGGCATTTTACAGTTGGATAACATCAAGTATGGACGAATTAAAAATGTGTGTAGTAAAGAATATATCCAAAGAATGGGAAAATTACTAGAGATGAAATTAAACTATGGAAATACCATCAAAGCCCATCAATAAATGAATCATACCTGTGACACAATACACTGCTGGAATTATTAACTGGACATACCGTAAGCTAAAATGGACAATTTGGATTGAAAAGCAAGATAATCTGTGATTATGCATTACATCCCCATAATTGTATTGATGGATTATATTTGCACCTCAGAAATAGATGCAGAGGTTTACTTTAAGTCATACAAACTGTTAAAGAAGAAAAGTATGAATTGGCTGATAAAGACAGCCAAGAACAAGCACCAATGCAAGTTAAAAATTAGAACTTACTGAATGTACAGAACACAAACATGAATATCGAGAGTTATGTAATAAAATCACAAATAGAATGTAGGCAAGGAAAAGCATTAATTTCTACAAAAGGTCAAGGGTAAAATTGATAAAGATAAAACCAGTGGGTTACAAGTGAATAATACCTTCCATTTCCAGTAGATGCAGAGCCCAGTAGATGCTGCTATTCAGTAACATGAGCTACTCTATAGAATAGTGTCTTAGAAATGAGACCAACTGTCAGTGCAAAGGGGGCAGGGATGGCAGTGGTACATTGGTGATTTTATTTGAGTTAATCTAATATTGGCAAAAAAAAGTAATTATAATCTTGTTCTTACATTTCAGGTTTGTAAATATTACCTCTGTGGATTTTGTCCAGCTGAATTATTCACAAATACTCGTTCTGACTTAGGTGAGTGTGTGTTTTCTCTTTATGCAGTAATTGATTTAAAATTTAATGATAGGTATAACTTCTCTATGTCTTTAAATTATTTTAAAATTGATTAAAATCTAATTATGCAAATGTTCTTAATAGATTACATTCTAAGAACATTTTAGAAGTTTGTTTATTTTTAATATGCAGTTTATTTTTAATATGCATATTAGGTTTAAAGCAACAAAATGTAGTTTTTGTTTTGTTTTGGAAATACCATTTAGCATTAGCTTTTCAATCTATCTTTCACAACCTTTCTCCATGTACACTATGTTCTGATGGATTGTCCTATTCTTTGAATCGTGCTTTAGATCTAATAGCCACAAAATTATATCCCAGACTTAAGGTTTGATTCATCAGTATACTAATTCATGATACGGAGATTGCACTAAATACTATTGCACACAGCTGTTTTATTAATAAATTGGTTGATTAATAAATGTATTTAAGCTTTTGTATAACAATAAAATATTAACTATAAAATGTAATAAATGTCTCAGTATAATATTAGAATCAAGACACTGAAAAATATATTTGTGTATATCTATTCATAACTATAGCTTTATATCATTCTCATAGTGTAGCAAGAGACTATTATAGGTAGTCCTCGCCCTGCAACAGTTCATTTAATGACTGTTTGAAATTACAGAGGCACTGAAAAAAGTGACGTAAGATCATTTTTCACTCTTAGGACTTTTACAGCATCCCCATGGTCGCATGATCAAAATTCAGACTCTTGGCAACTGACTCATATTTACAACAGTTGCAGTGTCCCAGGTCATATGATCTTTTGTGACCTGACAAAGTCAGTGGGAAACCAGATTTGCTTAAAAACTGTAGTGATTCACTTAACTGTGGCAGGTTGTAAAATGAAGCAAATTCACTTAACTGTCTTGCTTAGCAACAAAGATTTTGGGCTCAATTGTGATCATAAGTTGAGGATTAGCTGTATTGTTTAAACATTGTGTTGCCAAAAAATTAACTTGCTTAAGGAAAAAGTTTTTGAAATTTTGTGGTCTTTGTTTTGCACAGTATTATTAATTATATTAATAATAATATTTTTTCAGGTCCATGTGAAAAGATTCATGATGAAAACCTAAGAAAACAGTAAGTATATGTGTAATTTTGCTTTAAAAGTTTCTAATAGGTATAGCTAAAAAGAATAATCTCAGTACAAAATCCCCACCTAATATTAATTGAAATTGAATCGCTCATAGTTTCTTTATGTATTTGCCATGTATTTTGGTTAAACATACACTGTCTTTATTATTAACCTTCAGATACATTTTGGACATTGATAGGTATGAGAAGAGTTCTCGATTCATGAAAGTAGGCTATGAAAGAGAGTTCCTTCGCTATTTACAGAGCTTGCTTGCTGAAGTTGAACGTCGAATTAGAAGAGGCCATGCCCGTTTAGCATTATCTCAAACCCAGCAGTCCTCTGGTGTAAGTATAAAAATGATAACTAACCATTTTGCATTTTTGAATTCACATTTTTTCACAAGTTTAAAGTAGCATGATGTCACATACTATACAGTACAGTATAGACTTGCCTGGGGCTGTAGCATAATTATGAAAAACCATTTAATTTATTTAGAAAACTCCATTTTACTTATTACATGGGTAATAGAGTAGTACCTCAGATTTACTGCATTGCACATGACTTCCTTCTAATTGTGTTGAATTTATGGGAAACAGATTAATATGAATTTTTCAAATGCTCACCTAGAATCATTGTCCCCAGCACCTCTCATTTCTGAATAGATACAAATAGAACTATTTTTCCAGTTTATGCCAGCTTTGTATTTAAAATGAGTAGTGTGATAGACATAATAACGATTAGTAAAGCAAAGGACTTTTATTTGGATAATAATTACCTTTTTATATTTAGCAGGCAGCAGGACCTACTGGCAAAAATGAAGAAAAGATTCAAGTCTTAACTGATAAAATTGATGTACTTCTGCAACAGGTAGAATTATCTTAACTATATTTTTAAATAAAAATTATATAGAACCTAAATTAAAGCTTAAAAGCTTTTTTCCTTTCTAATAGATTGAAGAACTAGGTTCTGAAGGAAAAGTAGAGGAGGCTCAAGGCATGATGAAACTTGTTGAACAGTTAAAAGAGGAGAGAGAACTGCTCAGATCTACAACTTCAGTAAGTAAGCGTCACAAAGAACTATTTTACTTTAAGATTAAAAACCGTTATCAAATGAAATCAAATCTTAGCTATTTAGTAAAAACGTTTTTTCCTAAGTTTATGTAAAATGTTTATGTGTGTGTTTCATATAAATATTTTTATTCTTCACAAATCAGACAGTTTTTATATAAGCTCCAGCAAAATAATCTGGTAGGTATTCTGTAATGGATGGGCATGAGATGAAAAGACCGTATATGTATGTATGTATGTGCTAATCTAACTGGAGTCAAATGCCGGCAATGTATAAACTTTCACTGCAGTTCTTGAAGCTGAAGTAAATTTACCTGATTTCCATAATTCCAAACAATTTGTCTTCTGAAAGGATTTACTATGATCAGAATTCCATGATTCCTTTAAACCATGGTGTGGATCTCTTATTTCTAATTGTAATAATAAAAATGCATTTTTGAGATTTTTCCATTTGGTTGTTCTAATTAATTAAGTATTAAATTCTCAAAATTGGAATAAGGCCAATGAAGTAGAATTCATGCAAATTGCAGGTACAGCATGTCAGGTTTTTCACAACACTAGCATACAAAGTGTATCTTTCCTTCAATTATTGTCTCATAAGTGGGTTTTCTGTGGCATCTTTTTAGGAACCTAGCCCTATTTGCTATGATTGAACTTGGATTGTTTCAAACCATAGTGCTTTTCACAAAAATCCTGAAAACAGCAATAATAGCACCAAAAGAGATGGGATCTCTTGTTCCCATCTCTTTCGATGCTGCTATTGCTGTGTATTCTTCTTTCCAAATCTCCCGACAGTCTGCTAAAATTGTTTGCCCTCATTATTGCTGATCTTGAACTTAGCTGGTATAGTTCCCCCCCCCCGCTTTTTTTTTGAAATTTTAAGCATATGGAGATACTAATGTCTAGCTTTTGGTTACCATATTTTGGAATCCCTGAATTTTAAAATACTTGAATTGGTATATACTTATGTTATGGAGATTGACTCTTGAATGAAGAGTCAAATGCTTAACTGCTGTTGTGTGGCTCTTCAAATTAATGCCTGCGAGTTTCTGATTTCATGAAACTAAAAGAAATGTATGTTCTATATTGTGTCAGGAACTGCTGAAAATGCTTATGAGCAAAATTTCCATGTCCTTTGTTCTTCTGGACATCTTCAAATGGTCTATAATATATCTTCAAAAATGCTTTCAAATTGGCTCACACAGTAGAATTGAACATAAAGATAACTTCTTCATAGTTAAATATCTATTGTAAGGGAGAATTATCATGTAATGAAAGTTCTTATGTTTGGGGCCAGCAAGCCCCAATAATATGCTAGTTGTGTTCTTAGGGAAATTATTTTGAATAACTTACATTTTTAATGTAAAATTTTAATTTTTCAATTCAAATATCAATTCATAAATAGGACATCTCTTTTGTTGTAATTCTAGAGCAAATTGAGAATTTTAGAGCACAGAAATGAAAAAACTGAATTCAATGCTTAGGAGAATTTAATATATTTATTTTCCAGACCATTGAAAGTTTTGCAGCCCAGGAAAAGCAAATGGAAGTTTGTGAAGTCTGCGGAGCCTTTTTAATTGTAGGAGATGCACAGTCCAGAGTCGATGATCACTTGATGGGGAAACAGCATATGGGCTATGCTAAAATTAAAGCTACAGTAGAAGAATTAAAAGTACGTTGTGCTATTTTTTCATATATATATAAAGATTTGTCCCATGTTTGGGGCCTAGCAAGGTAATCTAAATAGTTAACAAGCATTTAACACACGCACACACACACACACACACACACACACATCAGAATGTGTGTATGTATGAAACAGAATGTGTTGCTCATTGAAAATTCTGTTTGGACTAGTGATTATTGCTAATATCTAATATTTCCAGTATATAAAGGTAATCCTCAATACCAGTTGGGACTAGAATTTCTGTTACTAAATAATGCATTTGTAAAGTGCATCACTTAGTGATGCTAATCTGCAGGCCTTTGTTGCCTTTGTTAATTGGAAGTCACTGTTAGGCAAGGAACTTCCTGCCAGCTTCCCACAACCAAAGTCAGTGGAGAAGGCAGTAGGAAGCTGCAAGTTCCAGTCCCACAAGCGGGTAATTGGCTTCAGTTGGATGGGGGTGGGGGGGGGAGAGCATGGGGATGCAGGGGAGGGCCAGGGAAGATGTAAAGGGGTGTGAAGATGGCCAGCACAACATGAGTGCAGAAGGGTTGAAGTAGGATGCATGGGTGTGGGAGACATAACCCTGCAACCTTCCCTGCTAGCATCCCTATTGATTTTCTTGGGAATTCAGCGGGGAAGTTTGTAAATGATGATCATGCTTGGCAACCAGTCATAAGTCCAAATGGATTGCCAAGTACCCAGGTCACAAATCAGATTGGCTTCAGGGTGTAAAGATAGCTGAGGACTGGTTGTAATCACCATTCATTCAATACCTCAGTCATGGTCTGAATGGGTATAGGTCGAGGACTACCTGTGGGGGGAATGCCATTAGGAAAATTGTTTTCGCATACGCTACTTTGAATATTGAACCTCGGGCCCTTGTATATAGGTGAATTCTATATACTGTGCTATACATAGAAAATTTGTTATTCTATTTTAATCATATTCCAGAAAAGCTGAAATATTCAGTATTTTGAACATAAAAATAATTTGTACGCTGCATAAGTTGTGAAGAATAGTCCAATAGAAATAATTGGGTATATATATATATATATATATATATATATATATATATATATATATATATATATACACACACACACACACACACATTGATTGATTGATTGATTCTTCAGGAATAACTGTTTACTAAAGTAACAACAAAAGTTCGCACTACTGTATGAATTTGAACCTATTCAATCCAGACTACCCCATATGCAATTATCTTTTATCTCAAGATTTTGGGTATGAGAGAGAGCGTGAGTGTGAGAGAGAGAGATTTTGGACATCTTGCATAAGATCCACATTATGACTTTTTGACAAAAGGATTGTGTGATTAATTAACAGGATTCCAACATCTTATTTGGTTGACTGACTGCTGTATGCAGAGTTTGTGAATATAACACAAGCAGGAATTAAATAATTCTTATTTCTTAAGACTTTGATTATGAAATCTAATACAAATTTTATCTTTGTATTATTATTAGAGTTGCAAATCTGATAATGGAATATGCTGGGTTTGTATTTCATATACAATTTTGCACAATGGCAGAATTATGAAGGTGTGTCTCTGAAAACTAGAAAGATTTTCCTTGTTAAATTTAAATTCAAAAATTTTAGCTTTGTAAGGAATGTTGTTGTTGTTAGCTGCGAAGTCGTGTCTGACCCATCGCGGCCCTATGGACAATGTTCCTCCAGGCTTGCCTGTCCTCTACCATCTTCTGGAGTCCATTTAAGCTCACGCCTAGTGCTTCAGTGACTCCATCCAGCCACCTCGTTCTCTGTCGTCCCTTTCTTCTATTGCCCTCAATCTTTCCCAGCATTAGGCTCTTCTCCAGTGAGTCCTTCCTTCTCATTAGGTGGCCAAAGTATTTAGCTTCAGGATCTGGCCTTCTAAAGAACAGACAGGGTTGATCTCCTCTAGGACTGACCGGTTTGATCGCCTTGCAGTCCAAGGGACTCGCGGGAGTCTTCTCCAGCACCATAGTTCAAAGGCCTCCATTCTTTGGCGCTCAGCCTTTTTTATGGTCCAACTTTCACTGCCATACATTGCAACTGGGAAGACCATAGCCTTGACTGTACGCACTTTTGTTGACAGGGTGATTGTTAGAATATGTTGTTGAAAAAATGGTTTGTTTAACAGAGTATTATTAATACACAGTGGAAGTTGTACTGGGACTTTTAGGCAAACAGTAATGCACTAACACGAGTTTTATAACTTATTTTTACTCAGACAACAAAAAGAAACACAGTAAGAAATAGTCCAAGTATCAATCCAGTATCATGCACATAAAAGTCAGTCCATAAAAAACATAGTATCAAAATACAAAAGCTGCTTACCAATATCAAAAACAATATACACTGTAGCAAGCAGTTGATTCTTGAGAGAATAAATATCAAGTTAGCAAACAAGAGAACAAGAGGTATCCAAACACTAACATCAAACACATATACAAGAGCAACTACGTGTAACATCTAACTCTCTTTTATGTGGAATAATTACAACCACACCCTTAGACCGTTTCACTCCTTAAAGGTGCTTTTACTCCATTATATAATATTGTCACCCAAATCAAGTTTAATCTCTAACAATCTCCCCTTTTGGGTGGCATATTATACATATATTTTTACAATCTCAAATTACACATATCACAAACAGATTTATGCTTTATAGCACCCTGAGCCTTAGTAAACTGGTCAGCAATATTATCTTCAGTTGCACAATATTCCAGTTTAATCAAATTATCTTTAACACATTGTCTGACATTTAGATACCGTAGATCCGTATGTTTTGATCTAGTTTTCACTGCAGCATTAGTTGCTAATTTTATAGCTGCTTGATTGTCTTCATACACTTTTATTGGTTCATTACAATTTAAACCCATATCAAACAATAATTGTTTCCATACCAATAGCTCAGTACATAATAAAGATAAACAAGAAAATTCGGATTCAGTTGTTGATAAGCTTATATGCTTCTGTCTGTTAGACCTCCATCCTACTAAAGCGTTTCCCAATAATACAACCAATCCTGAAGTGGATTTCCTGGTTACAGTATCAGATGCAAAACTAGCATCTGCAAATGCTTTTAGTTCCAATTCCTTTGTTGGCTCTAGATATACAGGGAGTGCAGAATTATTAGGCAAATGAGTATTTTGACCACATCATCCTCTTTATGCATGTTGTCTTACTCCAAGCTGTATAGGCTCGAAAGCCTACTACCAATTAAGCATATTAGGTGATGTGCATCTCTGTAATGAGAAGGGGTGTGGTCTAATGACATCAACACCCTGTATCAGGTGTGCATAATTATTAGGCAACTTCCTTTCCTTTGGCAAAATGGGTCAAAAGAAGGACTTGACAGGCTCAGAAAAGTCAAAAATAGTGAGATATCTTGCAGAGGGATGCAGCACTCTTAAAATTGCAAAGCTTCTGAAGCGTGATCATCGAACAATCAAGCGTTTCATTCAAAATAGTCAACAGGGTCGCAAGAAGCGTGTGGAGAAACCAAGGCGCAAAATAACTGCCCATGAACTGAGAAAAGTCAAGCGTGCAGCTGCCAAGATGCCACTTGCCACCAGTTTGGCCATATTTCAGAGCTGCAACATCACTGGAGTGCCCAAAAGCACAAGGTGTGCAATACTCAGAGACATGGCCAAGGTAAGAAAGGCTGAAAGACGACCACCACTGAACAAGACACACAAGCTGAAACGTCAAGACTGGGCCAAGAAATATCTCAAGACTGATTTTTCTAAGGTTTTATGGACTGATGAAATGAGAGTGAGTCTTGATGGGCCAGATGGATGGGCCCGTGGCTGGATTGGTAAAGGGCAGAGAGCTCCAGTCCGACTCAGACGCCAGCAAGGTGGAGGTGGAGTACTGGTTTGGGCTGGTATCATCAAAGATGAGCTTGTGGGGCCTTTTCGGGTTGAGGATGGAGTCAAGCTCAACTCCCAGTCCTACTGCCAGTTTCTGGAAGACACCTTCTTCAAGCAGTGGTACAGGAAGAAGTCTGCATCCTTCAAGAAAAACATGATTTTCATGCAGGACAATGCTCCATCACACGCGTCCAAGTACTCCACAGCGTGGCTGGCAAGAAAGGGTATAAAAGAAGGAAATCTAATGACATGGCCTCCTTGTTCACCTGATCTGAACCCCATTGAGAACCTGTGGTCCATCATCAAATGTGAGATTTACAAGGAGGGAAAACAGTACACCTCTCTGAACAGTGTCTGGGAGGCTGTGGTTGCTGCTGCACGCAATGTTGATGGTGAACAGATCAAAACACTGACAGAATCCATGGATGGCAGGCTTTTGAGTGTCCTTGCAAAGAAAGGTGGCTATATTGGTCACTGATTTGTTTTTGTTATGTTTTTGAATGTCAGAAATGTATATTTGTGAATGTTGAGATGTTATATTGGTTTCACTGGTAAAAATAAATAATTGAAATGGGTATATATTTGTTTTTTGTTAAGTTGCCTAATAATTATGCACAGTAATAGTCACCTGCACACACAGATATCCCCCTAAAATAGCTATAACTAAAAACAAACTAAAAACTACTTCCAAAAATATTCAGCTTTGATATTAATGAGTTTTTTGGGTTCATTGAGAACATGGTTGTTGTTCAATAATAAAATTAATCCTCAAAAATACAATTGCCTAATAATTCTGCACTCCCTGTAGAGAATAATGTATGGTGTGCTTCAAATATCTTAAAACTCTTTTCGCACCTTGCCAACATCTGGTTGTAGGATTCTCACAATATCTAGCTAAATGATTAACTGTAAATGCTATATCAGGTCTTGACCAGTTACATAAATACATCAAGCTGCCTATTAATGATTGATATATCTTTTTATCAAAGACATTGCTGTTATCTGCTGAACTCTCAAAACCTTGAACCATAGGTGTTTTTACTGGTTTACAGTTTTCCATATTATAACGTTTCAGCAAACCATTAATTTTCTTAGCTTGAGACAATTTAAATCCTTTACTAGTCCTGACAATATCCAGCCCTAGATAATGACTAATAGCTCCTAGATCTTTTACTCTAAATTTTCTTTTTAACCCTGAAATTATTCTTTCAGTTTCTGTTTCATCTTTTGCTATAATAGCAATATCATCAGTGAATAATAATAACAATGATAATTCACTATTTTGCTGTTTTATAAATAAACAAGGATCTGCAATACTAGCTTTAAATCCCAAACTATTTAACTCTTTTACTAAACATCTATTCCACTCATAACCTGACTGTTTTAAACCATACAAACTCTTATTCAGTTTCCAACAGTACCCTACCTTACTTTCTATTCCTGATGGAACTTTCATATATATATCATGGTTTAATGTTGCATGCAAATAAGCAGTTTCAATATCTACATGTTTTATACTATAATTCTTATTTGCTGCCCAAACTAAAGCAGCCCTAAGAGTGGAAGCTCTTAACGTTGGGGAAAATACTTCATCATAGTCACTATTATTCTGTGCAAATCCTTGAGCAACTAATCTTGCTTTATGTATTACCTCTCCTGTAACACTTTCTTTCAGTTTAAAAACCCATTTACATCCAATTAACTTTTCTGTTTTAGGTATTTTAACCTCTTGATAAACATTAAGATCTTGCAAAGACTTTATTTCTTTATCCATAGCTACTTTCCAATTCTTTCTTTCATTCTCAGGATACATTTTTATTTCTTCAACATTAGAAGGTTCAATGTCTATTTGACAAATTAAACCTGCCTCGAAACGATCAGGCTGTCGTCTTTCCCTGTTAGACCTTCTGAGAATTATTGGACTTATAGGTACATTTACATTATTATCTTCTTCCTCTCCTGTCTCCACTATCAGTGGTTCTTGTTTGATCTCTCTAGCAGGTTCCTCCTCTTCTTTATCACTTTCATTTGAGGAGTTAGTTAAATCTTGTTGAGGAATATATACAATATCTTCTATCCTTTCCCAGCCTGACTGTTCTTGAAAAACAGCGCTAGAACTACAATAAATGTTTTTAGTACCTTTCTCCCAGAACCGATAAGACTTATGGTTTAACTCATAGCCAACAAAAAATAATTGTTTAGCTCTATGTTCTCCTTTATTTCTTATTGAACTTGGAATATGTACCCAAGCAGGTGTCCCAAATGTGTGAATATAACTAAGATTTGGTTTTCTCTTATACCATAAGGTATAAGGAATTTTACCTGTAGCTGAACTAACCACATTGTTTAAAATATGATTAGCACATTTTGCTGCTTCTCCCCATAAGCTATCAGGTAAACCAGAATCTTCAATCATAGATCTAATCATAGCTTGCAATGTTTGGCCCCTCCGTTCAACAAATGCATTATGCTGAGGTCTATAAGGAGCTGTACGTCTATGCTCTATTCCCTCTGAAACTAACAGCTCATTGAACTGTTTATTAACAAACTCAGTTCCATTGTCTGTTATTATGGTTTTTACATTTAACTGAGTTTTCCTTTGTACAAACTTGAGCCAATTAGATATTGTTTGTATAGTTTCAGTTTTTGACGTAAGGAGATAACAGAACCCATATCTGCTATAATGGTCTAGAATATTTAATATGTAGCAAGCACCCCCTAAACTGGGTTTCATAGGACCTATCAAATCCATAAATACCAGTTCTAATGGAGTTGTGGTTTTAAATCCATCTAACCTATTAGCTGGTGCTGCCCTGCTCTTTTCTCTACCACATACGTTACACTGCAGATATTTCTTACAAGCCTTTAACTTAAACCCATTAGACAAAGCTACAGTTCTTTTTAGTGTATTAAAATTCACATGACCCAATCTTCTATGTAATAAATGAATACATTCATCATGTGGTTTTTGATTTGTACAAGTAGTAGCCATTATAATAGGATCATTGCTAATTACAAACAAACCGTCTTTCATATTAGCTATTAAGTTCACTTCATTCTTTTGAATAAGACATTCCTCCCCTTGGAAAGTAACTTTAAAACCTGCTTCCAATAATGCCTTAACTGATAATAGATTATAATCACATCTGGGAACATATAGCATTTCCAAATTTTGTTTTAAAAATGAACAGTAAACCTTACCCTCTCCAGAGACCTTGACTCTCCAGCCATTAGCCATAGAAATATATTTTTTACTAGACCTTATATTCTCAAAATCCCTTTTTATTTTTGAAATACAGTGTGTAGCTCCACTATCTACCACCCACCAATTGTGGTTATTAGTAGTTCTATTAGCTACAGCTACATTAATCAGCTTTTTATTCTTTCTATGGCTTTCCTTTCTCTGACAATTACTATTCTGACAAAACTTAGCAATATGTCCCTTTAACCCACAATTAAAGCATTTCTTTAAAATATAAGCAGATTCAGTCTTCTTTATTTCTTGTTGCAATGGCTCTCTCAACTGTTTTCTCTCCATACGACATCTTGATTCTTCCAACAACCTTCCAGTTATTGAAGAAACAGTTAGGTCTTCTTTGGACAAAACCTCCAAGGACGATACAAAGGCATCGTAGCTCTCATCCAATGATGATAAAATGATGTAAACCTGGTGAAGCTCTGAGAAAATAAGTTCTTTTTCTTGCAGTTCCAACAAAGTTGCTTTTATAAAGTTAAGGTGAGCTAACATATCGCCATTCTTTTCCAGTCTAGCTCTAAATAGCTTTCTGGTAAGATTTATATGAGCACCAACACTGTCCCGAACAAAAATCTTTTTCAACTTAGCCCAACATTTAGCAGCAGACTCTTCTCCACGCACATGGACTAGCTGTTGGTCTCCTAATGTTAGCCCAATGATAGATAAAGCCTTATCATTGTCTTTATTGAAGTCTACAATCTTCTTGTTATCTTCTTCATTAGTTGGATCCCAGGCAGTTACATCAGGAGAATTATGGACTATTTTCCAAAGACCTTGATTTTGTAATAGCAAACTACATTGTGTAGACCAGGATACGTAGTTTGACCCATTAAGCCGGGTAATGCAGAATGGATTGAATAGTCCTTGTGCCATTGTCTGAATTTGAAAACTCAGTTAGGAAATATAAATACAATACTGTGCCTGTCCTCAGCACCACACTGGATCTGGGCCCATAACCATTGTTAGAATATGTTGTTGAAAAAATGGTTTGTTTAACAGAGTATTATTAATACACAGTGGAAGTTGTACTGGGACTTTTAGGCAAACAGTAATGCACTAACACGAGTTTTATAACTTATTTTTACTCAGACAACAAAAAGAAACACAGTAAGAAATAGTCCAAGTATCAATCCAGTATCATGCACATAAAAGTCAGTCCATAAAAAACATAGTATCAAAATACAAAAGCTGCTTACCAATATCAAAAACAATATACACTGTAGCAAGCAGTTGATTCTTGAGAGAATAAATATCAAGTTAGCAAACAAGAGAACAAGAGGTATCCAAACACTAACATCAAACACATATACAAGAGCAACTACGTGTAACATCTAACTCTCTTTTATGTGGAATAATTACAACCACACCCTTAGACCGTTTCACTCCTTAAAGGTGCTTTTACTCCATTATATAATATTGTCACCCAAATCAAGTTTAATCTCTAACAGTGATGTCTCTGCTTTTTAGTGTGCTGTCTAGATTTGCCATGGTTTTCCTCCCAAGGAGCAAGCGTCTTTTAATTTCTTGGCTACAGTCCCCATCTGCAGTGATCTTGGAGCCCAGGAAAATAAAATCTGTCACTACCTCCATTTCTTCCCCATCTATTTGCCAGGAATTGAGAGGGCCGGATGCCATGATCTTGGTTTTCTTAATGTTAAGTTTCAATCCAGGTTTTGCACTCTCCTTCTTCACCCGCAACAAGAGGCTCTTTAGTTCTTCTTCACTTTCTGCCATTAGTGTGGTATCATCTGCATATCTTAGGTTGTTGATATTTCTCCCTGCAATCTTAATTCCAACTTTTGATTCATCTAGCCCTGCCTTTCTCATGATGTGCTCTGCATATAAGTTAAATAGGCAGGGCGACAATATACAGCCTTGCCGGACTCCTTTCCCAATTTTGAACCAATCAGTGGTTCCGTGTCCAGTTCTCACTGTTGCTTCTTGGCCCACATATAGGTTTCTCAAGAGACAAATAAGATGGTCTGGTACGCCCATTTCTTTAAGAACTTGCCACAGTTTGTTATGATCCACACAAAGGCTTTAGCATAGTCAATGAAGCAGAAGTAGATGTTTTTCTGGAACTCTCTAGCTTTCTCCATGATCCAGCGTATGTTGGCAATTTGATCTCTAGTTCCTCTGCCTCTTCGAAATCCTGCCTGTACTTCTGGTAGTTCTCGATCCACATACTGCTGGAGTCTAGCTTGTAGGATTTTAAGCATAACTTTACTAGCATGAGAAATGAGTGCAATGGTGCGATAGTTTGAACACTCTTTGGCACTGCCTTTCTTTGGAATTGGAATGTAAACTGATCTTTTCCAATCCTGTGGCCACTGTTGAGTTTTCCAAATTTGCTGGCAAATTGAGTGTAGCACTTTTACTGCATCGTCTTTTAAGATTTTGAATAGCTCAGCTGGAATACTGTCACCTCCACTAGCTGTGTTGTTGCTCAGCTTTTCTAAGGCCCACTTCACTTCACATTCTAGGATGTCTAGCTCGAGGTCAGTGACCACCTCATTGTGATTATCAGGAACGTTAAGCTCATTCTTGTATAGTTCTGTGTAATTTTGCCACCTCTTCTTAATCTCTTGCCCTTTTTAACTTCTTTAAAATTAAAGATAAAGACATCTTTAATATACTGTAGTCAAATTCTGTACGGTAGTCAAATTTTGTTCTAGTAATATTTTGGGGAAATTTCTTTTTCAAGGAAAAATTAAGAAAAAGAACTGAAGAGCCTGAACGCGATGATCGATTAAAAAAAGAGAAATTAGAACGAGAAGAGAGAGAGAGGGAACGTGAAAGGGAAGAAAAAGAAAGAAAGCGACGACGTGAGGAAGAAGAAAAGGAAAAAGAGAGGGCTCGTGACAGAGAAAGACGAAAAAGAAGTAGATCACGAAGCAGACATTCAAGCAGAACTTCTGACAGGAGAGGTAGTCGGTCAAGGGATCATAAACGGTCAAGAAGCAAGGACAGAAGACGAAGCAGGTAAGTATCTAGGAAGCGGCTAAAAACATTACAGTGATAGAAAATGAGGAAAATACTGAAGTTTAATGCTAAATGTTTGGATGAAAACTGGCCTAAGAAATAGAATCCAGTTTTCTGAGGACTTTCTAAACCCTCTTTAGATGACAAGTTTTTAAATTCTTGTGGTAGATATTTAAATACAATTACATTTTTATTAATAGAAGTCGGGATCGACGCAGAAGCAGAAGCCATGATAGGTCAGATAGAAAACACAGATCACGCAGCAGAGATAGAAGACGGTCAAAAAGCCGGGATCGGAAATCATACAAGCACAGAAGCAAAAGCAGAGACCGAGAACAAGAAAGGAAATCCAAGGAAAAAGGTTAGTTCATCTCAGTGCTATTAAAATTGGCTGCAGAACTATGCCACCTCTAGGTGGACACAGGTGCTCATTTTCTGATAACTTTCTGAACTGTTGTAGCAAACTTGAAACAATTTTAACCTTATTCCTAAGCACTGCCACATATTGCACAAGACTTAGATTGCAAGCAGATAGGTTTAAGTAACGGTGTCATATGTTATAGCCTCTTAGTTAGCCAACAGCTAGCTTTTACAACGCCTCTCAACTTTTATATTCATCAGTATGTATATTTACTCAGTTGAACATTGTGTTGCTATTTGTCCTCTATACAAATTTCATAGTACTGAAATCTATTGAGGTGTGGGGATTTATGTTTTTTTTTTGTTTATTGGCAACCACCTACAGCTATTTATCTTTTCATGCAGTTTCACTTTTCTTCCCAGCACATCACTTTTTCCATCCTTGTCTGTGGCATTCTAAAAAAAAATTACAATAGACTGAAGATTCTCTTGTTAAATCTTTATAAAAATTAACAAAGCTAGTAGCTTTCCTTATGGTGAAGACTACATTTCATTCATTTCTTGAAGGTGTGCTGTTCATACTTTTTCCAAACAAAAAACCATTAACTTTTGAGTTGTCAGCATATAGTATAATTTAAAAGAATACAAGTATAACTGCTTTTTTAAAAAGAGGTACTTTCCTCCACCAATGAACTTTTTAATGTTTCTTCCCCAAGGTAGTTCTCTTAGTCTTGAGGTTAGGTATGCTTACAATTTGCAAGTTTTTATTTTTTTCAAAATAATTTAGAAATAGCCTCCTGCTTTGCTAAGTCTTGATTATATATTCACTGTTAGCCCTGAGCTTCTTTTTTTCATTAGGTTCTGTCTTGATATTTTGGTCATTTGCAATGCAATTCTGTACATTACTTGTAAATAGACCCCACTAAATAAAATTGGGTAGACTTCAACTCTATAGATTGCAGCCTTTAATTGTGAGCAGTTTCATTTACTCATTGTGTAAATTGCTTTGTAATTGTTACATTAAACGTATACAAATTTTGGTTATTTTCCTGTCATGTGGAATTTTCATCTTAAGTTTTTTTCTTCAGTTTGGGTAATAGTTAACAGAAACGTAGCAGGTTACTTCATTGGATATAATTCTGTCTTTGCATTGCCTTCTGATTAAGCCAAAAAATTAATTATTGTAATAATATTTTAATAATGGCTATAATTTGATAGAATTGTCTGCTATTGGTCTCCGGAATCACTGTGTTTGAAATTGGAGTTGCCTATTCCTTTGTATTAATCTCTATCTTGCAAAGAAATCAATAGCAACATTCTCAAATCTATAATGAACCAAAGCAACAGCCACATGTTCAATTGGTAATAGAGCCTTGTCTGCATGTGGAGCTTGTACTAGAAGACTTTGCAACATGATACCAACACAATTGGTAAAATGTTTAGCAGTTGATTCCCTTAGTAAAGATACTGCTGAGTTGAAACAATAAATGAGGCTTATGAGAAAGTTCTACTAGTATTATTTACTGTAGAAATAGTAATCCTGATTGCATTTTTTACAGCTTCATTCCCTGTAAGTGAATTTTTGTTCAGACTTTGGAAGCATTCTCAACTACTTGAATTTGAACTATTTCACACTTAATAAAGCAGTTCACAGTATTAATTGAACAAAACATTAGGTATCTAAATAAGCTAATAAAGGGGGTTAAGTGTTTCAATTAGTTTCTTTTACTTGAGTTACTATAACTAATTGGCTACTCTTAAATATGAATAGGGTGACCAACCCTTCTGCATATGTGTGACTTCTCACTTCTGTTTTTCCACACCAGCTTACTGTTGTGGGGACATTTCCTACTTGATTTCCTTCCATGATTTTGTTCAAGCGCTTGTTAGTCATTGCTATGCTAAGTTGTTTGAGTTTATGTCCTTATTGCACATAACTTTATGTACGTCTAGCAGTAGATTTTAGTAAATGTCATTGAATGCAGCTTTCTGTGGAACATTTTAATGAAGAAAAAAGAACACAGAAATATTCCCTTAGTTTTGAATAGGAGAACTGAAACATTAAGCAGAATTCTCTTCATTGGCTTACCTAAAAATGTAACCCCACCACCACTATTCCTGCAATTTGAAATCCCACTTTATCAGAACAGCTAATGAAAAATAAAGTCACATGTTGATGAATGGGCATATTTATCTACTACTAAAATTGATGTCTAAACTTTAACTGGGAAAAACTGTGCATTATAGGACAAAACCTTCTGAACCAAAATAATCTCAAATGGGTGAACCTAGAGAAAGTGTCCAAAATCTGGGACCCATGACTCCTGTGGAATTGAAATTTGGCAAATTTTATAAAACATTTTATGACATAAAAATGATTATAAAGCATTAATGAAATACAAAATGTCACAAAACATTTCCTGTGGTCAACTCCTGATGTTTAACTGTGCTATACAGTTCAACATGGGCTACTTTCATGACAGATACATCTCTGAATATGTCCCTGAATTTTTAAGAACTTTTCAAGTACTTTAGAAGCTCTGCCATTGTTGAAGGCATTGAAGAATCTGGTAAGGAAATATCTCTGAAATGATGGCACAAAGGGATCATGCATTGTCTAGTATGTATATACAGTGGGACAAAAAAGTATTTAGTCAGCCACCAATTGTGCAAGTTCTCCCACTTAAAAAGATGAGAGAGGCCTGTAATTTTCATCATAGGTATACCTCAACTATGAGAGACAAAATGGGGGGAAAGAATCCAGGAAATCACATTGTAGGATTTCTAATGAATTAATTTGTACATTCCTCGGTAAAATAAGTATTTGGTCACCTACAAACAAGCAAGATTTCTGGCTCTCACAGACCTGTAACTTCTTCTTTAAGAGGCTCCTCTGTCCTCCACTTGTTACCTGTATGAATGGCACCTGGTTGAACTTGTTATCAGTATAAAAGACACCAGTCCACAACCTCAAACAGTCACACTCCAAACTCCACTATGGCCAAGACCAAAGGGCTGTCGAAGGACACCAGAAACAAAATTGTAGACCTGCACCATGCTGGGAAGACTGAATTTGCAATAGGCAAGCAACTTGGTGTGAAGAAATCAACTGTGGGAGCAATAATTAGAAAATGGAAGACATACAAGACCACTGATAATCTCCCTCGTTCTGGGGCTCCACGCAAGATCTCACCCCGTGGGGTCAAAATGATCACAAGAACAGTGAGCAAAAATCCCAGAACCACACAGGGGGACCTAGTGAATGACCTGCAGAGAGCTGGGACCAAAGTAACAAAGGCTACCATCAGTAACACACTACGCCGCCAGGGACTCAAATCCTGCTGTGCAAGACGTGTCCCCCTGCTTAAGCCAGTACATGTCCGGGCCCGTCTGAAGTTTGCTAGAGAGCATTTGGATGATCCAGAACAGGATTGGGAGAATGTCATATGGTCAGATGAAACCAAAGTAGAACTTTTTGGTAAAAACTCGTCGTGTTTGGAGGAGAAAGAATGCTGAGTTGCATCCAAAGAACACCATACCTACTGTGAAGCATGGGGGTGGAAACATCATGCTTTGGGGCTGTTTTTCTGCAAAGGGACCAGGACGACTGATCCGTGTAAAGGAAAGAATGAATGGGGCCATGTATCGTGAGATTTTGAGTGAAAACCTCCTTTCATCAGCAAGGGCATTGAAGATGAAACGTGGCTGGGTCTTTCAGCATGACAATGATCCCAAACACACCACCCGGGCAACGAAGGAGTGGCTTCGTAAGAAGCATTTCAAGGTCCTGGAGTGGCCTAGCCAGTCTCCAGATCTCAACCCCATAGAAAACCTTTGGAGGGAGTTTAAAGTCCGTGTTGCCCAGCGACAGCCCCAAAACATCACTTCTCTAGAGGAGATCTGCATGGAGGAATGGGCCAAAATACCAGCAACAGTGTGTGCAAACCTTGCGAAGACTTACAGAAAACATTTGACGTCTGTCATTGCCAACAAAGGGTATATAACAAAGTATTGAGATGAACTTTTGTTATTGACCGAATGTTTATTTTCCACCAGAATTTGCAAATAAATTCGTTAGAAATCCTACAATGTGATTTCCTGGATTCTTTCCCCCCATTTTGTCTCTCATAGTTGAGGTATACCTATGATGAAAATTACAGGCCTCTCTCACCTTTTTAAGTGGGAGAACTTGCACAATTGGTTGCTGACTAAATACTTTTTTGTCCCACTGTATGAATATGCATTTTTTTAAAGTTTGATTAATTTGATACTAGGATTTGCATTCCTGTCTCTCAATTTGAACACCTCCAAAGAAATATGGTACTGGCATTTCTCTTACTTCCATCAGATAGTTTTGACACATATAAGTTCTCATAAGCATACATTTATCTTCAAGGAATAATGTAAAATAATGTAGATGTTATTTGAGAAAAGTAATGCAGTTAGTAGTCTGCAATTCTAAACTAGCTACTATAGATACACAGTTTTCTTATTCTAGATTTATCTTCAGCCCTGAGGTTATTAATTCATATACTGAACAAAGGATCCTTTTCCACGTGTCCAAGCTCAAAGCAACCCTAAAACAGCTCCAGGAGACTTGTTCTATCTATTTTTGAAGGGCTGTTAAACACTATTTAATCTACATATGATAAAAGATAGGATCATTGAACTGGCTGGACAAGGCTGCTTTTCTGCACTGGATCTATATTTGACTGCTATTAAAGCAAAAATGGATCCATTAATACAACCTACCTCATACAATTATCACTACAAAGCAAACGAGTTTCAATGATAATTGGACTTCTGAGGCTGTTTTTCCTTGAGGTTTCTGTTATTCCTCCTTTCTCTTGAGATTTTTTGAAAGTTACCTATGTAATAAAGTTGCTTTAAGTTTTTTTTTAGCAACAGGAATTGAAGCTTTCTTAAGATTTTTTTTTGTTCCTTTGTGAAACCAAAATGTTTAATTTTTTTTGAAGCTTTACTCAAAGAATAGCTTTTGCCTCCAGATCTCAAGCAACTGCATATTCCATTTGGCCATTTCAACACTTATGAGTGCCATGCTTGTAGAAAAAGGTGATCTAAAAAATTACAGTGTAGTCCAGATATATCACATGCATTCTTACAGAAATATTTATTTAAAGGGATAACAATCTAATAATAATTTCTCATATGAAAATTTTCTTGCGGGTCTGTGTACTGAGCCTAATAAGAATGCACTTTATAATAAGAAACAGCTAAATTTTATTGCCATTGTTTAGCCAGAGTACATGCTTGCTTCTGGCTTTACTAATTTACTGATGATTTAACAACACTCCATTGCAAGAGTGTCTCCTATTACTTCCTAACATTTTGACAACTGCTTGAAATTGTTTTTAAGGACCCTATTTGAGTTCAAATTTCGGTTCAAATATGTGCTGAGCCATAACTTGTACATGTTTTGCATGTGAAAATTAGGGACAAATTTGCAAATAAGATGAAAATAGCAAACATATTGCTGCTTTGAAGGTTACTTTTTTTGCTCCCCACAGTCATGGATTATTAAAATATCAGCCTGATGGTGCATCTACACAGACTACTTTCTCTCTTCCTGGCAATGGTGCACATAGGGAGATACTCCTCAGCTGTTGGTGAGGTGATGGGGCATAGCAGGCAAATAAAGGTAAAACAGATGTGGGCTGGGCTATGGAAGATAGTGAAGAGGAAGCAGTCATTAACATTTGGGGGCTATACATGAACCTAGGGCTACTTCTGGGAAAGCTTGTCACCAAAATTACTGATTATTAAAACAATTAGCAATCTACTTGTTATTGCTCTGTAAAAATAATGTTAAGCCTAAGACCAGGGGTCTTCAAACTTTGCCCTTTTATGCCTGACAGGAATTCTGGGAGTTCCACAAAAGGGTCAAAAGTTTGAAGACCCCTACCTAAGACAGTAATATGCATGGCTGATTTAAATAGCCAGATTGAAAACTTAACATCCATACGTTCCTAAGATTTACCTACATGTTAAGCTGTGCCAAACTGTTTTTGGCATTTCTTAACATTTTAGAATTTCTAAACTTTTTAGAAAAATTGTCATTCTGTTCACAGATTATTGGTGTTGTTTCTTAGAAGCAAATCTCAGGTAATACTTTGTTCTGAACTAAATCTAAGTGATTAAGTGTAAGACTTGGTTCACATATATTTTTATGCTAGCTATCTTGAAAGTCGACTGTTTGGATTTGATAGCATATACATAGCCCATGACTTTGATACAAACAAATCACTGCTTCCTGCAGTGTAATTGAAACAGTACTATCTCGCCTCCTTGTTATCCTGTCCACTTTTCCTGAGCTCAGCATTTGCTCTTTCTGAAGGAATGACTCTTTTAACATTTGCACTAAATTTTACAGCTAGCTGATATCTCAGCATGTACTTTTGCAACTATAGTTGATATCTCAGCATATACTTCACACCAAAAGAAATGTGTGTGATTACTGTGAAGTCCATAGTCGATGTCTTCTTTCATGGCAGAAAAGAGGGGATCTGATGATAAAAAAAGTAGTGTGAAGTCCAGTAGTCGAGAAAAACAGAGTGAAGACACAAGCATGGACTCCAAGGAAGGCGATGCTAAGAATGAGGTCAATGGGACCAGTGAAGACATTAAATCTGAAGGTGACACTCAGTCCAATTAAAACTGATCTGATATGACCTCAGATCAGACAGAGGTAAGTGCATTATTTCAAACTTTGATTAGGGCTTTTTGTTACTGTTTAACAGTGCAGCGTAAGTATGTACAGATGAAGATGGATCTAAGACAAGTAAGAAGAGATACTAAAGCAACCTCTGAAGGAAAACACAGTGTAGTCCTGCAAAATCTTTTGAGGTACATTGTTTTGTATCGGCTATTTTGTAGCAGATTCATATCCCCTTTAGTGTGCCTCTTGGGAACCTATTTGTAATTATAGTCACCATAGAATTTAATTATCCTATTTTTATTTTTAGGGGATTTGTTATCTTTTTTAACACTTGATCTGATTTTGTAATTAAGTCCATATTGTGTTCGTGCATCAGAAACATTTATTTTAATACTTAATATTTGAGGCACATATTGGACTATTTTGTTTTTATATAAACTGCTAGTATTTCTTTGTCAAGGATGTTTCTAGTTTTTTTGCTTTGCCTTGCATTCTAATGCAGTTTGTTCTGTAACTCGAGAGCCAGTAGCATTGGATTGATGGAAGTGTAGGGTTTATGAATAATTGCAGCTGACTACCATACCTCACACAGCGTTGGTGTTGTGAGCGGCCCATGAAAAGCCAAATTAAAAATCAAGGATTCAGTCAAACTAAGCAGGTACTCATGCCAGGTACTCCTTTCTCTACCCACATCCATGTTTGAATGCTGTTGCCTGTAATCTTTACGCTTACTGTTGTGTGTTTTATTTACAAAAAGTGAAAAGGAATCTTTGTGAATATTTTGTGAAAATTGTTAACCTGATATTAACTTGATTGGCATTTTCTTTCAACTGTGTGTAGGGATGCAGTGCTGCCCAGAATTAGATATCTTTAAAGAGTATTAAATGCAATAAATACTACCTAATAACCGCCTTGTTACATTCAATGCATTTCAAGTCTTTAAGAGGTATGTGTTTATAATTTCCTACTGCGTAGGAGAATTGCCAGGCAGCCATGGCACACAACAATATATTATTGGCTGATACCAGACTTGGGAGGCAAATGAAATAAAGGCCAATGTTAGGAACACTCAGTAGGTATATATAATTGCCAAGAATATTCACATTGCTTTGTTAAATGGAACTCAATTTAAATATAAATCACCTATTTTTGACTTAGGAAGGATTTTTCAGGGTCATTCCTTTTAAAGAATAGACCCAAATAAAAGAAGCAGTCAAGCATTCACTTCCCTTACAACATAGCTTCAACACATCTCAGAACTGCTAATCAGTTACAAAGCAGTCCTGTGCATGTTTACACAGAAGTAAATTCCAGTGTGTTTTTATGGGCCTTACTCCTAGATAAGTTGTGCATAGGTCTGTAAACTTAAAGAGGTACAGTCCTCCAACCACTGATGTTCAGTCTCTAATCATTCTTGCACCTGAACCTCCATGGAATTACATGAAGCTTCCCAACAGCACTGATTGGTGAACTATGCTATCATTTTGTCCTTATCGCCACATAGGGGCTTTAAGTGTATTACTTACGAGATTTTTGAAGGTAGAGCGGGCAGCAAGCAGGCAGTAGGAGTGACACAACAAAAGTCACCTCTGTTCACATGATCTGACTCTTTCTTCCCAACATTTTTGCATTATAGGACAACCATGTGACAAGCCTGCGAAGAATCCTGAAGACTGCTTAATATGAAGATCTCCTTTAAAATGAGGTGAAAGAAAGCTGTAGTGGCATAGAAAAAATTAAAGTTCTGTTAGATTTTTTTAATTAAAAAAATAATAATTCAGGACTGTTATGACATCTCAAAATACAAAGAAGTTAATAAGCAAGCTACTGAAAATTTAAGTCTTTTTATCATTTTTTTCCTATAAGACTTTTAAGATGATAAACAACACAACCTGAACACGAGGCTTGCTCAGTGTTTAATTGCAAGTTTTCATTCTTGAACTACGAAATACAAAAGTAAATGTTTAGTATTCGTGTGACTGAGATTAAAACAAATCCCATTTTTACAGGCAAGCTATATATTAGCTTCTTGATATATTCTAATGGAAATAAAGTATCTGAATTTCTGTTACACATTTGATTGTCATTGAGTGTTTAATATTAAATAGACTTCTTTCCATATAAGTGTGTTCTAGCTCATTCTTCTCTATTCCCTATCCTCTGATTAGGAGAATTTAGGAATTTTCTTAGAATTATTCAGTGGAATATTTTTTTAAGATCTTACATAAAACCATCCCTCTTTATCAGCAAAAAATAGAAAAGTAAAATTATATACCAATAAAGAATATTTGTAGCTCAGGGTTGAGATATGGGGTCCTCGCAGACATTTCATTACCCAGGTAACATCATCAGTGATGACGATAATGATGATGATGATAATAATAATAATAGTAGAATTGGAAGGGACCTGGAGGTCTTCTAGTCCAGCCCCCTGCTCAGACAAATGTCTGTCCAGTCTCCTCTTAAAAACTTCCAGTGTTGGAGCATTTACAACTTCTGGAGGCAGGTTGTCAGGGAATTTCTCCTTAGTTCTAGATTGCTTCTCTCTTTGGTTAGTTTCCATCTGTTGCTTCTTGTCCTGCCTTCAGGTGCTTTGGAGAATAGCTTGACTCCCTCTTCTTTGTGGCAACCCCTGAGATACTGGAACACAGCTATCATGGCACCCCTAGTCCTTCTTTTCATTAAACTAGACATAGCCAATTCCAGCAACCGTTCCTTGTAAGTTTTAGCCTCCAGTCCCCTAATCATCTTTGTTGCTCTTCTCTCTACTCTTTCTAGAGTCTCAACATCTATTTTATTTTGTGGTGACCAAAACTGGATGCAGTATTCCAAGTGTAGCCTTACCAAGGCATTATAAAGTTGTATTAACATTTCACATGATCTTGATTTTATCACTCTGTTAATGCAGCCTAGCACTGTGTTGGCTTTTTTGGCAGCTGCAGCACACTGCTGGCTCATATTTAAGTGATTGTCCACTAGGACTCCCAAGATTCCTCTCACAGTTGCTACTATTGACCAAGGTACCACCTATACTATACCTGTGCATTTGATTTTTCTTGCCTAAATGTAGAACCTTACCTTTTTCACCATTGAATTTCATTTTGTTATATAGCGCCCAGTGTTCAAGTCTGTCAAGATCCTTCTGTATCTTAAGCCTATCTTCTGGAGTGTTGGCTATTCCTGCCAGCTTGGTGTCATCTGTAAATTTGATGAGTTCCCCATCTAAGGTCCCTTTGAACTTTACTATTATGATTATGATCTATCCCTTCATCCAAATCATTGATGAAGATGTTGAAGAGCACTGGACCCAGAACAGAGCCCTGGGGCATCCCACTACACATTTCCCTCCATGTAGATGCAGTTCCATTGAAAAAACTGCAACAAAACAAGCACTAAGGATCCCTCAGTATTATACACACTTTATTTGTAGAATAGTCCTTAGTTTACAAATGCCTGACTGTAAAGGTTCTTTTTCTTAACTAAACAGAACAACCACTAGTGGACCATGAGGGGTTTCTCTAACTAATCTTAATACCCAAGTTGGAGGAAGGCAATATTCATAATCTAATGTTAGGGGCTTTGTGAATACATGCCAGTACATTAAGACTATATTTCCCAGAAACCTGTAGGTTGTATGACACAGGGAAAGTTAAGGGGTGTATCCCTCCTTTCCCACTTCCCTCTGGCCCCTGTGTCCAGTTGGCTGGTTAGCAAAGGCACAACAGGTGAACAGCAGTTGGCTGCTTTGGAACCAAGGCTGCAATTATAAATAAATTCCATACAATCAGCCCAATATTAAAATGAAAGTTTAACATTTGAAATAGTCAACTTTATTATGGAATGGAAAATGGAAAAGATTTTAATTTTTCAGCAACTATTGGAAGAAAAGAAGTAATATCTGAATTTCTAAGGAAGAGTAATTAAACAAAACTAAGGATTTCTCCGCTACGTTTTCTCTTTTGTTATTCACTTACAGTCATTTAAGTTCAAATTCAAATTAATTAAATTAATATTTTAAATTAAAATTAAGTGTTAAATTACTTCCCCACCCTTATTGCATCTGCAGGGACCCCGGTGGTAGTCCTGTTTCAGGTAACCAGGTTCCTCCTGGGTAAGGAGTAACCAGAGGAACCCTTGCAGGGTCATTGTGAGGAATAATCTTAATATCTATATCAGATAAAGTCACTTGAGTTTGCTCATACTCTGGCTGAGAAAACCCCTTGGAAGTGACAAAGACATATTTGAGCCTTGTTATCTGGGAAGAGTTTGAGCTAATTGCTCTTGAGGAAGGGGACACGGTCCTTGGAGCTGTGATTCCGGCCATTTGTGTTCACAATCCATGCCCCTCCTGGCTGGTTAAGACCTCCCAGAAAGTAACATAGTTGGATCCAAGCAGTGATTAATGCCTGTGCAGGAGGGGATGGTACTGCCTGCCCTGAAGGAGGCAGTGGTCCCCTTGTGGCCATCTTTGGAACCCACAGTATTGGATAACCTTCATCTAGTTTCCAATCTTCCCTTTATACAAAAGTTTACTGAAGGATATTAGCAGGTAGCTACAGAGGGCCCTGGATGAAGTGGATTATCTGGACCCTTTTCAGTCTGGATTCGGACCAGGGCACAACTCTGAAACCATATTGGTCACACTTGTTGATGACCTTTGGAGGGCTTGAAATGGAGGTAGCAGTGTAACCTTTCTGGCTTTTGGTACCATTGACAATAATGTTCATTTGGACTGGCTTTGAGGGGTTGGCAGTAGGACACACTGGTTTACAGTGTTTCTTCTTCCTCACCTGCAGTGAGGTGCCTGAGTGCTCGGTCCTCTTGATCCTTTTTAGTATTCATCTATTGGTATGTATTATGTACCATTGGTATGCTGATGATAATTACATATTTCCACCCCTAGCCAAATAAGTGATGCAGTTGCGATGGTGGCTGAGTGCCTGAAGGCTGTAAGGGTCTGCGTCTGGAGGAACTGGCTTTGGCTCATCCCTGGCAAGTTGGGTGGGGTTGGGTTTTTGGCACGTCCTGGACCAGATGATTCTTCATCTTTGACTCTGCCTTGGTCACCTTCCATCTGGATTACATTCTATACCCTTCAAGACCACCCAGAAACAGAATGCAGCAATGCATAGAGTAATAGGGGCCCTGAGTTTTGTCAATGTAACGCCTATTGTACAAACTGCACTGGCTTCCAACTTCTTTCTGGATGCAATTCAAGGTGCTAGTCATCACCTTTAAAGCCTATATGGCCCAGGGCCAGGCTACCTGTGGAATCATTTGAGTTACCAGATAGATAGGGTAGGCACGCTTAATCCCTTTTCCCAAGCATTGTCATCTGAGAAGGAATAGGAAGCATGACTTTTCCATGGCAGTTCCTGCCCTATGGAACACCTTGCCCCATGAGGTTTGGCAGGTTGGGAGATTAGATGATTGATTTATTCTATTTCTATAGCCACCCATCTCAATTGCTCAATTTTTACAAATAAGGCAGCAAATACAACACATTTTCCTCCTTTTTCCTTTACAACCACCACCCTGTGAGATGGGTTGGGCTGAGAGTGAGTGACTGGCCAAGGTCACCCACCTGGCTTTCATGGCTAAAGTGGGACTGCCTACTTTCTAGCTTGATGCCTCATTAGTCCAAATATATTTTTGTGTGTGTACATATACACACAGTACAATTAAAACATTTTAAAACAATAAACATCCAAAATAAAATAGCCAAAATATTTGGCCAATAAAGCCAGAAAACAGGGACCTTAACACATTCAGAACCCTAGGTTCAAGAACACTGCCAGGTTTTTAGAGCTTTACTAAAGGCTAACAGGGCTGGGGCCATTCTAATCTCCAAGGGGAGGATATTCCATAAAGCAAGGACTATTGCAAGGAAGGCCCATGATGAAGGGCCAGTGCTGATCTGCATGATGGGCTGGTGCCAGTTTTTCTTCTCATGTTTTAACAGTTTTATAATTTTTACATTTTTATAAGTTAACTTTTGATTTGGACTTACCCAGAGTTGGTTGAAAGATGCGCTAGAATTATTTTTTAACACTAGACTATTGTTAAAAAGGATTAATAATGGCAAGAACACATATATTTTCTATGGATCTTTTCCTGGGTATATTCATACCTCGGTACTTGACTGCTTTGAAACTCATGGAATTTGGTTCTCAACACATTTTGATGTGAAAATTTTGCCCCAGTACTCGTATGTTTGGTTTTGGATGCACAAGCTAGAACGTGTTGGTGTTGGCTGCCTTGCGACTCTCTACCCTTTCCACCCGAAACAAATGATGCCATGTTAGTCATATGATTTGTTTGATACTTGTTTTTAGTATTCGTCGCACCACCCAGAACCAAGTAATGATGACTACTGGGGTACTACTATATAATGGATTCAACTTATGTCAACAGGATCAGAGTAATTGACTAACACAGACATGTCAAACACAAGACCCGGGGGCCAGATCCGGCCCGCGAAGTGGTTTCATGTGGCCCGCGAAGCCATCATGGAAACAGTGAGGGAACAGCCCCCACTGCCTTGGCCCTGGCCCAGAGACCCTCCTTCTGCCAGAGACCCTCAGATCTGTCCCACTCCTGCCCAGGCCCCCATAGGCACCCTTGATGAGAACGATGTAGAGCTGGCCACGGCCACCCTGGCCATACCCACCCGGCCCCTTGAGGGCAACCGCAATGCTGATGCGGCCCTCAATGAAATTGAGTTTGACACCCCTGGACTAAGGGAACAAGAACCTGCTAAATAACTGATTTTAATTATAAAGCAGGATTTTTTTGTTTGTACATGAGGAAGTAGTTAGGACAGATTACACATAAGACTTCTGGTGTGCTTACACTGATTAGGAATTTGGTGGCAACTCCAACAATATTAAGTACAACACAAAGAATTGCATCAACTGAAAAGATATGAAACTTTAAACATTAGCTTTAATAATAGCTTAAAATAGAATATTCACTATCCTTCCTGTAAATCCTAAACTTCAATATATAAGGTTGGCTGCTTTGATGTTGTAGCAAGCTTTTTCTACCAGAGTTGTTACTGCAGCATTTCTCTGAGAAGATGTGATGCTTCTTGCTAAAACTAACTCCAGCTCTTGAAAATTCTGAAGCCTGGCCACATCTTCATCCTTGGAGGAGAAAGGAAATGGTATTTTTAAAATAATTAAAGCAGTTTCAAACTGTGAAACCTAATAATAAAACAGGTAATAGAGACTGCATTAAGATGATGGATTACTTTAATACTACCTTAAGAATTTTAGTTAATGAAAATTCTTTTAAGCTTCAGGAACTGTTCAAGCATTCCATATTTATTATACTAATCCATACTGCAGACTAAACCCAAAGAGCTTTTATGAAGCCCCTTCCCATCACGTCCTTGGAACCATTATATGTTTAGTGTGGAGGTCTACAGAGGGATGCAAAATGCTCTCATCTGAATGTACTTAAGCTCAATGGAATATCCCAGTTACCACAGCTATTCTGAGAGCACTGGATCTGTCTAGACTTGTCATTGCTTGTTTACACCTTGTCAACCAATGTAAGTTTTTTGTTAGAAGTGGAACATTAAAGGCTAGAGTTATATGTGCTACCTTTTATATAAACTACTGAAGTACTGAAGACTCACACACTGCACTGATAAATTATGCAGTTTGCTCAGTTTTGAGTTTAGCATCTAGGAACTTGGTTCTGATTCAGAGACCAAAAATGTAGATTTTGGCAACCTTTCTATTCTCTGGTAGCAAATTTTGTGAAAGTCTCAAATCTTTATAGCATTTGAGCATTTTCACATAAAAATCTCAACGGATTTGTTTCATAGTAAGTTTCAGGTTTGGGAAGGGTAATATGCAGGCAACTCATAAGTTATTAACTGCAATACTAGATGAACCTAGATAATTGAGTCAATGCTGCTTAAGCAAATCAGCTCAATGCAGAAACATAGCCAATTATTAGTATCATTTAAATAAGGAATTAAGAAATCCTATTTGAGAAGTTTGCTTGCATACAACTCTTACTTTTATTGAGTCTGCAAATCCTTGGAAGAGGAGATAAAATCTTACAAAACGATAGTTTAGCTCCTTGGCTTATGGCATGAGTTAACTAAGTTAAGTATAAAAAGTAACCAAAAATATTTAGGTATACATATTATATAAGACGTGAGCCACCCAATTTTATTTTGGGTATCCTTATATATATAAACCGATGCAATCCTGTAGATATAAGAAGGTTGCAGACCTGTCAGTAGATTAAGGAGGAGGTCAAACTTTGCCACAGTGCTTCAACAGGAAAAAGGGCTAAGGGCATTGTAAGATCAGACAAATAATCTACATTATCCTGGTGCAAAGGTCCTTTTCCTGATCAGAGATATAATAAGGGTAGGGGGAGAGGCAGACCAGCTCCCCACATTTCACTCTGCTGAAACAAGCCTAGCAGTTTCTGTTTAGGCAGTTTGATTTTCCATCCCCTATAGTTACAAAGCTCTACATCACGGGTGTCAAAACTTGATCACATCATACGATGTATCACCACTTTTTTTTTTTGCCTTTGCGGAGCCAGGGTGGGCGTGGCCTGCACATGACTCATCTGCTTCGCGGGCCGCCAGTTTCACACCCCTGCTCTACATAGTTACAAAGTACTACTCTTAACACTTTCTGAGAGCTGAAGTGTGACTGAAGATGGAGCACGGGATAGTAGAATTAGAAGAGCATTGGCAGAATCTCAAAGACGGAGACCAACGGGATTTGCTCATCTTAAACTCTATGATTCAAACTTTGGCTAGTTACACTTTTTGAACTCTGTGACCAAAATATTTTCCAACATGAATTTCAAACTACTAATTAAACCCATAATGTTAAAAACAATGAACCAATTGTTCAGAAATGATTGTTTTTGCAAGAATCCTTAACTGAATCTTACCTCAACTACTACTTGTACATACCAAATAGAAGGTCTGTGAACAGCAGATGACACACAGGCCTTTCCCCCCTCCCCCCTTTTTTGGCATGAAAAAATGATGTTTTTTTTCCTGGCCCTTGCTAATACAGATCAGCCAATTGCTTTAAATAAATGCTGATTATGCTCCTAGCAACTTACTGGTGGAACACTCTTGAGGTGCTCATTAGGGATAAACCTGTACTCCTCATTATGCTGGCCAACAGCAAGAAGCATTTGGTACAATGCTTATCAAAAACTTGATTCATTACATGTTTCAATCCTCTATAGCAGACATGTCAAACTCGCGATGTCACATGGCATCGCGCGACGTATTGGAACTTTTTCCCCATTGCCAGCAATGGGGTAGGCACAGTTTCTTTGTGAAGCGTCCGGCCCGTGGGCTGGCAGTTTGACACCCCTGCTCTATAGAAACTTTACATACAATAATAGCAGGGGGGGAAGCTCTAACAGTATTCAGGGCAGTAAACTGCAACAAGTGCTTAAATCTTAAAAGCCCATATAAACCAACATTTAAATGGTCAGCTCTTGCTTTTGTCACAATTAAGTACCATCCAGGTTCTCCATGGTATGGAACTCTTAGCTGGCCTGTCTCTGGACTGACACTCCAGCCAGAATTGTGCTACATGATTCTGTGAATTGCACTAATTTTAAGCTACAATTTATGCTCACTTCCTGAAACTAAATTATTCTCTGCTGAGAACTTCGAAGGCTTTCATGCTGAAAAGCAGAGGTTGAAGGAACATTCAAAATATTTTTCACTGATTCACAAACATGCTCATGCACATATAGCAAAAGATTCTATCTCTAGATGTTGTTTGCAGAGTTTCTTGTATTATTATTATCTTGGGAAGGAATGTTCTTGCACAGTAGTTGTTGGCATGCATGAGGAATTCTGAACTGATCCTAAAGCCTTTTTAGAAAGCAACACATTAAAATGTAAGATGTTAATTCTTTCTGTACTAATTAATAAAAAATATCAATTGTATAAGGGACGCGGTGGCTCAGTGGGTTAGGACGCTGAGCTTGTCGATCAGATGGTCGGCAGTTTGGCGGGTCAAATCCCGAGTGCCGCGTAGCAGAGTGAGCGCCTGTTACTCGTCCCAGCTTCTGCCAACCTAGCAGTTCGAAAGCACGTAAAAATGCAAGTAGAAAAATAGGGACCACTACGGTGGGAAGGTAACAGCGTTCCGTGCGCCTTTGGCGTCTAGTCATGCCGGCCACATGACCACGGAGACGTCCTCGGACAAGCGCTGGCTCTTCGGCTTTGAAACGGAGATGAGCACCGGCCCCTAGAGTCGGAAACGACTAGCACGCACGTGCGGGGGAACCTTTACCTTTACCTTTACCTATCAATTGTATGTTACAATAATAAATACTAGTTTCATGTCTCTTATGTACTATTTTGGATAGTGAGCCATTTTTAACAGCTCATGTCACCAAATGTATGTTTAAAAGAAAATCTTTGTGTTTACCTTTCTCAGTAACGTATTAGGTAACTTTCTAATCTTTTCCACTTGTTCAGAATTAATTCCCAGCTCACAGCAACACACTTTGAGCAGATCCTGGTAATTCAGTTGTTTTCTGTCCAGTTCAACTTCAATGAAGTCATATTCTTTAGGATTCTGAACTCTTACTTTAAGCACCAATTCTATATATTTATATGGGGGGAACATATATATTCACATGAAATAAATGCTCATTAGCAAGAACAGAAACAAAAATGATACATTCTCTGGAATCCCCAAATCAATTTTCTTTAAACTATGTCCTTCATTAACAGAAGGAGAGACATGGCTCCAGACAATTAAGATTATTAGAAGAAATTAACTGTAGACTAAATTAGGAATTTGGAGGTACTGGGGTGTGGCATCCCAAAACAGGGAAATGGCAAATCACTGCTGTATTCTTGCCAAGTGGTCACATCTATCATTGGGGGTCAAACTTGACTTAAGACAGACTTTACCTTAGGATGTAATGGGAAAATGAAGACCAAAATGCAGTGCTAGTGGTTATTGCAAACGGATAATAAGTTTGCGGACAAAGGAAAAAGGCATTCACCATCTATACAGGTAGTCCTTGAATTACAACCATAATCGAGTCCAAAATTTCTATAAAAATACTAAGCAAGACAGTTGAGTGAATTTTGTCCCATTTTATGATCTTTCTTTCCACAGTTGTTAAGTGAATCACTATAGTTATGTTAGTAAAATGGCTGTTAACTGAATCTGGCTTCACAATTGATTTTCCTTGTCAGAGGGTCACAAAAGGTGACCACATGACTTCACGACATTGCAACCATCATAAATACATGCCACTTGCCAAGTATCTGAATTTTGATCATGTAACTGTGGGGATGTTGCAACGGTCATAAGTGTGGAAAATAGTCATAAGTTACTTTTGTCAGTGCTGTTGTAACTTCAAACAGTCATTAAATAAGTGGTTGTAAGTCAAAGACTACCTTTAACTCCAAAGGCTTCCTGGGCTCCTAGAGTTTATTGCTGCCTCTCCTATCGGTAGTGCCCATCCAACCCCCCCCCACCCCCGCTTTATCATGGGTGCTTGCCCATTGGATGAAGAGCAAACCTAAACAACCTGTCAAGAAAAATAAAGAAACATCATTTGAAGGGTTTTCAGTACCATCAATATTGCCTGGAAAAGTTCTATTGAAAAGCAGTGGCTGTAACGCGAACTCTGCATCCACTGTGGCACCATTTGTTTGGTTAGTCATATGTTGTCTAGATGGACAGGAAGTCAAGTGATCTCTGTTGTGATGTGCAGATGAAAAAAATGAGGGACTAGAGCTTTGAACGCTAGACTGTGTATCTTTGGATGCTTCTGCAACCACGGATGAAATGAGTTCTTCAACCCAAAGGTGTTTCCCAGAGAGTTCTGTTTCTTTGTGCAAAGAAATCGCTACATCATTGTTTTCTGCTTGAACTGTTGATAAACAAAGGCTAGTTTCACCAGCAGATAAATGAGGTGTGGCAGAATTACTTTCTTTGGGTGGAGCACCCATAAGAGCAGCACCATCCCCTTTTTGATGGTAAGTCCCTGGAAATGATTCATTGGTGAGACAGTTTGCTATACCACTCAGCAGCTTTAAGTTATTTACTTCTTGATTATCACCGCCTTCCACTTCAGGAGCTATTAGGAGAAAATGAAATAAAAATTAGAATATTTTAGCCATTCTCTCCTATGAGAATAGTTACTCCCATGCATTTCAGAATCAGCAGAAATAACTATACCTCAACTTTGGGAATCACTTTTTAACTGCAAAGGAACAGCAAACAGATTTAACAGGCAAACAGTTTTAAGTAGAAGAGAAATACAGACCCACACATGAAACTACAGTGGCTAATGGTTAAGAATAGGAATCTTGCACAGTTATATTTTATTTGGAAGCAGAAGATAAAGTAGAGAAATATGCTCATGTATACCATACAATAGTCCAGTGGCACAAAATGTACATAAAATGTCATATAATGCAATCCAGGAAGCAGGTCTTTACTGTCACAATGCCTGGCCTATGGAACACCATCCCTTTTCTGCTGGTGTTTAGAAATATTTTGGTTATTCCCTCTGGCATTGTGCTGAGGCTTTAAATGAACCAATTATAAAACTGAAGCATGTTACATTGAAAACCTCTGATCATTGTATTAATATTCTTGTGGTTATTTTTATCTTCAGGGGAAAGGGTTGATTATTATGGCTTTAATTAACGTTTTCCACCCAGAGTCACAGAAGTGAGACAGGGAGCCATGTACAAATAAATAAAATAAATGGGAAAATGAAAGCACTTTTCAAGGTAGGTTAACTTCCAAAGTAATATCTAGATTAAAGTTCCAAGTTTGCACAAAATGTCAAAAGCATGTTTGGAGTACTTGGTTGCACCTGTGGAATAATAATGGCCAAACATGCCAGGCTGGTAATTTAGTCTACAACCTTTCTATCTTACTGAAAAGAGGAATAGTCATAGGGAAAAAAAAGAATCATAGAATCACAGGGGTCTTAATGAAGTTTAACAATAACATCAGCAAACTCTTTTACTTGAACATAAAACAATAAAATAAATTCTTTCTCCTTATCTTACTCCATTAGGAACTTCATTGTTACCTCAGAATGTAAGAGTTATGCTCTTAAGAACAAATCCATTGAATATTTTTTTTAAAAAATAAGCATACCTTCAAGAAGTTTTCTGATTTCTTTTTTTGAAGTCAGATGGGCTGCCAGGTCTCTGTTCTTTGTAAAAATCCCCTTATTGGCTCCATGGTCTAGCAGGTACTTAACTATATGAGTTTGGTTACGCTTGCATGCCCAATGCAAGCTTGTCCTATATAAGATAAATGTGAATTATCAAGCATTTCTATCATTATTGTGACACAGCAGATATTACCAAACTACAGGTCCCAGCAATTCTGGATATGAACAGAATTCTGCCTGGCTCCGAGGGCCAAGGGCCATAGTAGAGGCTTTCTTACCAGAAATAATTCTTTTCCTATCTATATATTACTAAAATTCTCATGTCTTTAACCTTTAACTGAGCATCATAAGGCCAAGGTACTTCAAATAGGCTAACTCAGGGGTCCCCAACCCCCAGTCCGTGGACCAGTACCGGGCCATGGCATGCCAGCAACCAGTCCACACAAACAAGCAAAGCCCCATCCATGGAATGCAAGCAGCACACAAAACAACGCACCCTCCGGTCCACGGAAAAACCTCTCTCCATGGAACCAGTCCCTGGTGCCCAAAAGGTTGGGGACCTCTGGGCTAACTTACAGAATGCTGAGATCCATTATTCAATAAAATTCAAATTCAAATTATTCAAATTATTCTTGTGGGAATGAAATTTTGGAAAATTCTTGCCATTTCAGTGTCCCACACTGCTGCTGTTTGGTGCCACAGCTGCGCAATGTTCCCTGACACCTTCCCACAAGTCGATAGGGAAGCCTGAGCAGCTTGCAAGGAGAAAAGTAAGGATCACATAACCATGACTGATGGCGGGAATGTGGCAGCATGCTTGGACTTGCAACTTCCTTCCTGGGAAGCTAGCAGGGAGAAAGTCACTGGGGAAACCTTGCAGGGAAAGTTACAAGTTGCTCAGTTAAGGAAATTATGTGAAAGGATGAACCAAGAGGTCACGGGTTCTGCGTAGTACTATTTACATATAAACAGCGAAGGTTCAATCTCTAATGTTTGTGCTTAGGTAGAACCTGACTAAGGTCTCTGAGATCTCAGCTGGCTGAAGTGACAATAAATGAATTTGATGGTCTCTGACCAACATACCGTAGTTTATATCCCAGTTTGTGAGGTAATATCAGTTTCATTGGGAGAAGTATGGAGGTTTAAGAAAGCTATCTATTTTGAATTTTCCCACGATTCTTAAAGGTGGCAGGGTGTCCAATCTATCCAGCGTTCATATTATCTTGTGAATGAATTTTATTAGGATTTCATAGATGCAAACCATGCCGCATCATTTGCAGGAAAGAAGACTGTATCATAGAATATTATCCCTTATTCTTTTGTAAATGCTTTAGATCAGTGCTCTGTATTTGTGCTACAGGTAGCTTACCGAGCACTCATTCAGTGACTGAAGTTACGACAACACTGAAAAAGAAAACTTGCAATTGGTCCTCAAACTGTGGCCGCCGTAGCCTCCCTATGATGACATAATCATGATTTGGATGCTTGAGAACTGGCATGCATTCACAACAGTCACAGTGTCCTGCAATCACTTAATCGCCATTTGTGATCTTCACAGCCGGCTTCTGACAACCAGTCAATGGCGGTGTGTGTGTGTGCAAGAAGTCAGAAGTCACGGTCACACTACATTTCACTTTATAACCATGTTGTTTAGCTACTGGTGCCAACAGTGGTTGGTAAGTAAGGACTACAAGCAGTCCTCAGATTACAAAAGCAATTTGAATCAGAATGTCACTTAGTGTAATGTCACATGACTATATTACTTAGTGATGGCAATCCTGGCAGGCCCCGACACTATGCAAGTGCCCATGGGTTAGGTGAGCAATGGAGGGAAGAGGCAGGAATCCAGGCAAGCAGGCCAGTAGACGAGCGCTATGGGCAGGCAGAAGCCACAGGTGGATGCTATGGAATGTGGGCAGGTGCCAAAAGGACACTCCTCATAGGGCAAGTACTATGGGGTACAGATGGACATGCCAGAAAGCAGCTGGAGTAAGATGATGTTGACTTCCAGTCAACTTCCTCACTGACTGACAGCAGGGAAGATTGCAAATGGTAAAACCCGCAATCACTGTAATTTTGAGCCAGTTGTCAAGTTCCAGAATCAAGTTCATGTGGGGTGCTGCAATAGTCACAACACTAGGAACCACTCCTAAGCACCCTCATTCAACCCTATCATGACTTTGAATGGTCGTAAAAAAGTAGTTGTAACCTGAGCACTACCTCTTTCTGTATGATATACTCTTGGCAGTATCGGGGAATATAACATATAATGATCCACATTGGAGCCATAAAGCACACTAAATAAGACAGAATGGCGTTATTGTTAATAGTTGAGATAGGTGGCAACTATATAGGTATGATTAGGGTGAGTAACCACTGTACAGGTAGTCCTCCACTTACGGCCATAATTGAGCCCAAAATTTTTGTTGCTAAGCAATACAGTTAAGTGAATTTTGCCCCATCTTTCGACCTTTGTTGCCACAGTTGTTAAGTGAATCACTGCAGTTGTTACGTTAGTAATATGGGTAAGTGAATCCGGGTTCTCCATTGACTCTGCTTATCAGAAGGTGGCAGAATGTGATCACATGATCCCAGAACACTGAAACCATCATAAATACATGCCTGTTGCAAAATGTCTGAATTCTGATCATGTGACACGGGATGCTACAATGGTTGTGTGAAAAACGGTCACAAATCACTTTTTTCAGTGCTGTTGTAACTTTGGACGGTCACTAAATGAACTGTTTTTAAGTTGAGGATGACCTGTAAGATATTCACTGCAAATTATCTTCCAGGTATCCCTAAAATTAAACTTGTAAGAGTCTTGTTGTTGCTTAATATCCCAGAAACCAATTGTTATCCCCAAAGTGTAGGCGATGATTCTGTGGTTGGTGTATCGTTATTGCTAAATGAGGTAAGTGACTGTTCCCCATTCTACCTCACGTGAGGAACCATAATTAAAACAACTAAGTCTAAGGGAAAAAAACCCTCTAATTTTAAGAGAAGGTCGGCAAGACCAAGAGAATGTGAGCCAAGAAAGAAGCTGTGAGGGTTTTTCTGGAGGAGGCCACACTCCATCAATTCGCTATACAGGTAGTCCTCGAATTATGACAATTGAGCCCAAAATTTCTGTTGCTAAGTGAAACATTTGTTGAGTGAATTTTGCCCCATTTTACGACCTTTCAAGCCACAGTTGTTAAGTAAACCATTGCGGTTGTTAAATTAGTATCCCGGTTGTTAAGTGAAGCCGGCTTCTCCCCCCCCCCCCCATCCTGGGACACAGCAAAAGGTCATAAATAGAAACCAGTTGCCAAAGATCTGAGTTTTTGTCACATGACCATAGGGATGCTGCAAAGGTAGTAACTGTGAAAACTGGTCATAAGTCACTTTTTTCACTGCCTTTGTAGCTTTGAACGGTCACTAAGGAACTGTTGTCAGTCGAGGACTACCTGTAGTTCAAGGGCGAATAAAGGTTGCTGCATCTTGCAAGGTGGGGAGAGGGAAGCAGTCTGCCCCACCCCACCCCCGTTGGAGAAACGAAGGCACCCGGCCCGGAGGCAGATGGGAGAAAGGAAGAGGGGGGGCCTCTTACCAGCCATTGACCTCATTCTGAGCATTCACGGCTACCCCGTTTCGGACCAGTATCCGCACCTCCTCGAGATTGCCTAGGGCAGCAGCTTCCCGGAGCCTCTCCTCCAAGTAGCTGCTCATCCTCCCTGTCTCTTTTTCCCCCTTCCCCTCCGAGCTCTTAGAGCGCCCGCCGGCAGGCCCAGAAATGCTCCATCCACAGGCGTCCCCTTGCAGGGAGACGGAGGCAGAGACGGAGCGAGGGAGCGAAAGGAGAAGCTACTGCTACTCCCCCTCGCAGCTGTCTCCTCCGCTCAGCTCCAACCCCGGGACGCGCGAGACTCTCCCGCGGGGGGAGGGGGGGATGTCGACCCACAGCAATTTTCATTCACTCAGCGAGGCCAGAGCACAGAAACTGGCCGCGAAGGGAGGGGGGGTGTCAGATCGCAGGGCAAATTCGAGAGGAGGGATTCGAAGCTCCGTTTCCAGGACAACCAAGCCTTCGGGGGCGGGCCTAAATGCTTGTAGAACCCGAGCCGAACGACAAGCGGCGACGGTTGCTCCAGCGAAACGCTGAAGCTTCGCGCAGGGCGAATGTTTCTCTGTCTGTCTGTCTGTGTCTGGTTCGGAGATTTCCACAAGCGTGCACACCATCCGTAAAAATCCAAGATTGGGTAGTTGAAAAGTCAACTAAAATTTTGCCCTCTGTTTAATTTGTTAAAGTCTATATACTGGAAGGTGTATATAAATATGCACGTTACATGTGTGTGTATAAAATATATGTATGTATATGTATATATGTATTCAGGGCTTTTTTTTCTCATAGAACGCTCAGAACGGAGTTCCGGCACCTTTTTTGGATGGAACCTTGTAGGGGAGGCAAGGCAGGTTGTATGACGTGTGAGTTCCGGCACCTGTTTCTTTTACAAAAAAAGCACTGTACAGTATGTATTTATATGTAGTATATGAAAAACAAACAAAAAGGACTGAGAAATCTGCTCTTTTACGTGTTGGCCTTCATTGGAAGCCTGTTGAAACTGCTTGAATCCTGCATTTAAGTTTAAGTTTATTATATTTGTATACCGCCCTTCTCCCGAAGGACTCAGGGTGGTGAACAGGGCACATATAAAATACAAAGTACAAAAGTTAAAAGAGAATTAAATAGAAGCCCGAGCTAAAACAATAAATAATAGTATAAAAAACCCATAATAAAAACCCCAACACATCCCCCATCAGGCCAGGCCGGCTTGTTCAAATAAATAGGTCTTCAGATCGTGTCGGAAGGAGCGAAGATCAGGCGCCGTCCGGAGCTCAACTGGCAACTGATTCCATAAGTCCAGGGCGCCCACAGAGAAGGCCCTCCCCCTGGGGGCCACCAGACGACATTCTCTGACCGGTGGCACCCTGAGGAGGCCCTCTCTGTGGGAACTCACAGGGCGGAGGGAAGTTGATGCCGGCAGTTAGTGTAGGGTTGATTTTGACCACAGTTGAGCAACTTCTGTTGCTAAGCAAAACAGTTGTTATGTGAGTTTTGCCTCATTTTATGACCTTTCTTGCCACAGTTAAGTGAATCACTGCTGTTGTTTAAGTTAATAACACAGTTATTAAGTAAATCTGGCTTCCCCATTTGACTTTGCTTGTCAGAAGGTAGCAAAAGTTAACCAAATGACTTCAGAACATTGCAACTATCATAAATGTATGCCAGTTGTCTGAATTTAATCACGTGACCATGGGAATGGTGCAAAAGTTGTAAGTGAAAAAAATATATAAGTCACTTTTTTTCAGGGCAATTGTAACTTTGAACAGTCAGTAAACGAATAGTGGTAAGTCAAGGGCTACCCATATTGATTTCATGCCATTTAAGCAGTGATCTTTGATTTGTTTTTTCCAAATGAATCCCTCTTCTAGTTCAAGGAGTCAGTTTCTGTTGACTTGGGAGTAAGTCTTATTAAACCAGGAGAGGGCTTAATGCAGTGATGGCAAACCTTTTGGAGACCAAGTGTCCAAACCGCAACCCAAAACCCACTTATTTATCGCAAAGTGCCAGGGCCGCATCAGCGTTGTTGTGCCTTGGGGGGGGGGCAGGGTGGCGCTGCTGAGTGCTGCCTCTGGCATGCAAAAACTGGGGGCGCAAAAATGGGCCACCGTGCTGCAAGGCACAAAAACAGCCACCGCCGTACCACAGGGTGCAGATACAAGGCGCTGCACCATGCAAGAATGGAGCAGGGCTAGTGAGTATTATGCAGGCACTAGCCCCACCCCATTTGCAGCATGTGCATGCTCGCGGCCTGGTGCATTGCATGCAGGCATGTAAAAGCTTCCCCCTCCCTTTTCTTCCAGTCCACCAATCGACAATGGTGGGTGACCTCTGCTCTACTACCTCTACTCAAGTCAGTGGCTTTGCCTCCTTTGTGCTGGGCAGGGCTCCTGCTCCGGGCGGTGGTGGTGGCCTGATGGACCTGCTGCTGGTGGCGGTGGCGTATGTGCCAACAGAGAGGGCTCTGAGTGCCGCCTCTGGCATGCGTGCCATAGGTTCGCCACCACTGGCTTAATGCATATGGTCAGATACAGATACAGCTTTGGGCAGTAAAGCACGAAAGCAGGCCAGACCAGCAATACTTTAGGAAAGAAAATTACTTTTTAAAATAAAGAGGGTAACAACAATCCTGTAGTTTAAAAAAATCCAAAAAATACAAATAATCCCATTTTTATGCTTTGAATTTCATTAAAAAAAACCTAAATGGCTGAGCTTTAGTAAAATTCTGAAGATCATTAGTTTTTTTATTTTTCTTGCAGTACAAAATAAATTTGAAATGGAAAAGTTTAAACGTGTTGCCCCCCACCATTGTGTTTAAAAAGTCTATTAAAATTTTATTTTATTGTTTTGCTTTTTTTAAAGTCATATCAAATACGACTAGATATTTAACAATGCAAATAACGTCTTATTTAAAAGTCCAATGGGGGGGGGGTCAATTACATTTATATCCAGGTAAATGAGTAGGTTTACAAGCTAAAATACCATGGTAACAATAGAAAGATGGGCTATAGAAGCTTTAAATATTTGTCCAACAGTGGAATTTTCCAAATTTACACTGAATGCCAAATAAAGGGGGGAAAAAGCTGCTGCATCAGTTTCCCATAATATTCAAATTACTATTTTCTATACAGTATACAGTTCTCAGTTTAAGAGGGCCAGAATCAAGTGTTATTGACCTATCAGTTTAATCTTTCGAGGGAGGCTTAATTTATGCCTTTGTGTTCTCACTTGTGAACAATGCAGGGTATTTTTGCTCTCCAGTTACACATACCGATACACTGCTGTACAGTATCCACTCAGTGCAATTCCATATCAGCTACAATAACTTAGTAGTATTTTTCACCTTTACCTAGAGAAGCAGAGCATTGAATCTCTGATTTTTTTAAATTGGACTACATTGATAGTGGGCACAGTGGTTAAGATGAACCAGAACTAGAGAAGAAACTGTGGTTTAAAGCTGGCCTAAACCCTTGAAATTCACTGAGTGACTTTGGGCCAGTCATTCTCTGGAGATTGTGAGACACTCTGGAGACTTCAGCAAACTCTGGTTGTAGAAAGAGAATTATTTGTGCTCCTGGAAGGGAAAAATTATTAAAATGTAACAACTAAAAATGAAGCATGGGCTTCCTGCTTTCCTTCTGAAAATAGGAAATCATAAATGCAACAGTTATGCACATCTCTAGCTGTGATATGCATCAGTGACACAGAATGCCATAAACTAGGTAAAAACTATGATGATAACCAGGGTGGTAGTGGTTAAGATGTCAGACTAAGAGCAAACGTAGAGTTCTAGGCCAGAGGTGCCAACCCTGGCAACTTTAAGACTTTTTATTTATTTTTATTTTATTTTAATTCCATTTATATCCCGCCCTTCTCCGAAGACTCAGGGCGGCTTACAAGCTTAGCAGTAGCCTTCATTCTATGTATATGCCTGCTTATTAGGGCTTTCACACACACCCCAAGCGGCATTATTACAAAGTCAGCTTAATTGCCCCCAACAATCTGGGTCCTCATTTTACCTACCTAGGAAGGATGGAAGGCTGAGTCAACCTTGAGCCTGGTGGGATGCAAACCTGCACTAATTGCAGGCAGCTGGTGTTACTTAAGGAGGCATTAGCCCACTGCTCCACCAAGGCTCTTGTAGACGTGTAGACTTCAGTTCCCAGAATTCCCCAGCCAGTCATGCTGCCTGAGGAATCCTGGGACTTGAAATTCACAAATCTTAAAAGTTGCCAAGGTTGGGCACCCTCATCCTTAGTCCATTTCCAGCCATGGTAATTCTGTCAAATACTGTTAACTCCTCTGCAGAGTTCCTGATGTAGGGATAAAATTAAGGCAGATGCTTATGTAAAGTACTTTGAGCTCTCAATGAAAAAATACAATATAAATCTTAACAAATTTAACAAAACAAACATTTCAAGAGGAAAAGAAATCTTCACTTCAACAGTCATGCGTGTACTCTAGTACTACAAAGCACAGATTCAGCCAGTCCCAAACCTGAGCCAAGAAGGAGAGGAAATATGTTTACATATTTCCCTTTCCTCATCTGCCCTAGAAGCCTAAAAAAAGCCTGTTCCAGGCTAGCTTAAGGAGTTGAAAAGCTGTGCAGAATTTCTTACAAATATCACATAATAGGAAGAAGAAGAAGCAGATTTGGGTGAGGTGTTTATTGTTGTTGTGCACCATATCATCAATATGAGTGCATGCCCTATGGAACAGGGACCCATTTATCCTTATGTTAAACTGCAATGTAAACTAAAGGGTTGCTATAAAAAAAAACAATAGGAGCCGAAATGATGTTGTGGAAGAGGCATGTAAGAAATTGTTTTCTACATCTGGCATAATTGCAAAGCTTGGTGTCATGCCACTAGAGGTCACAGCAGAACAATGAAAAGAGTGTTTAAAATAGTTTCTGCTAAAACGCTCTGTTCTGCTTGTTTATGCCTTTTTTTGAGGTGAGCTAGTGCTGCAAACACTTTGCAAATGTAATCATTATGGTGCTATATATTGTAAAACTGATGTCAAGATGATTAGAGCTTTAGAGAGGTCAAGGAGGCTTAGATGAGGCCTGAGAGGTAGGCTGGGCTGAGTGCATATCTGGCCCAAACTCACCAAGCTGTGGCCCCCAGTATTATTTTTATCTTCATGGCAGGTACATTGATGGCAGGTGATGCTGAGACTCTTCTTCAGAACAATCTGCCATATTCCTGCCTTCTTTGTTTTAACATTGTGTTTAGAAAAATGTACACACATATACACATGTGTACATATCCCTGAAATACAAGTAGGGTTTCTGCCTTTGGGTTGTTTGGCAACTTCAGCTCGACAAACAGAAAATTAGTGAGCAAGCATTTTTTATTATTTATTTGAGTTAGTAAAAGATTACTGTACAACATTTATGAATGTGAGATTGACACTATAAAATTATAGCAATAATGTAAAGCCTCTTTTTTTATTGGATTTATATACCGCCCTTCTCCCGAAGGACTCGGGGCGGTGTACAGGGCAGTTAAAACACAATATACAAGGTTAAAAATAAATTAAATTAAATTAGCCCCAACAAGTAAATCACATTCTAAAAATTTTAAAATCCCAAACCCTCAGTCCAGGCCGGCAAGCTCAAATAACCAAGTTTTCAGGTCACGGCGAAAGGAGCGAAGGTCGGGAGCCATCTGGAGCTCAACAGGGAGCTGGTTCCAGAGGGCAGGCACGCCCACAGAGAATGCTCTCCCCCTGGGGGCCGCCAGTCGGCATTCCCTGGCCAATGGCACCCTGAGGAGGCCCTCTCTGTGGGAGCGCACAGGACGATGGGAAGTTGATGCCGGCAGAAGGTGCTCCCGTAAGTAATCCAGACCCATGCCATTTAGGGCTTTATAGGTCATCACCAGCACCTTGAATCTCACCCGGAGGGCAACTGGAAGCCAATGCAGCTCGCGGAGCAGAGGTGTTATATGGGAGTATCGGGAGACCCCCATCACAACTCACGCGGCCGCATTCTGCACCAGTTGGAGCCTCCGAGTGGTCCTCAAGGGCAGCCCCATGTAGAGAGCATTGCAGTGTATCCGAGAGGTCACGAGTGCATGAGTGACTGTACGTAGGGCATCTCGGTCCAAATAAGGCCGCAACTGGCGCACCAGGCGAACCTGGGCAAAATCCCCCCTGGTCACAGCTCCTATTTGATCTTCTAAACTGAGCTGTGAATCAAGGAGGATGCCCAAGTTGCGAGCCCTATCTACGGGGGTAACACCTCACCCCCCATAGTTAAAGATGGAATAAACTGGGTAAACCGAGATGCCAGTATGCACAGCCACTCGGTCTTGTCGGGATTAAGACGAAGCCTGTTCCTCCCCATCCAGACCCTCACCGTCTCCAGGCAACAGGACATCACGGCAAGGGCATCACTGGGTTGATTTGGGGTGGAAATAAAAAGTTGGGTATCATCAGCATACTGATGATACCCCACCCGAAAACCACAAATGATCTCACCCAGCGGCTTCATATAGATGTTGAACAGGAGGGGAGAGAGGACTGACCCCTGAGGGACTCCACAAATGAGAGGCCTTGAGGCCAACCTCTGCCCCCCTGCCAACACCGACTGTGAACGACCTAGGACAGGGGTGTCAAACTCAATTTCATTGAGGGCCGCATCAGCATTGCGGTTGCCCTCAGGGGGCCAGGTGGGCGTGGCCAGGATGGGCGTGGCCTACTGGGTGGGCGTGGCTAGTGTGTGTGTGTGGCCTACTGGGTGGGCGTGGCCAGCTCTACATCGTTCGCATCAAGGGTGCCTATGGGGGCCTGGGCAGGAGTGGGACAGATCTGAGGGTCTCTGGGCCAGGGCCAAGGCAGTGGGGGCCATTCCCTCACTGTTTCCAGGATGGCTTCGCGGGCCGCATGAAACCACTTCGCGGGCCGGATCCAGCCCCCGGGCCTTGTGTTTGACATGTCTGACCTAGGAGGTAGGAGGAGAACCACTGTAAAACAGTGCCACCCACTCCCAACCCCCTGAGGCGCCACAGTAAGATACCATGGTCGATGGTATCAAAAGCCGCTGAGAGGTCTAATAGGACTAGGACAGAGGAACAACCCCTGTCCCGAGCCCGCCAGAGATCATTCACCAGCGCGACCAATGCCATCTCCGTGCTGTACCCGGGCCTAAAACCTGATTGGTAGGGGTCCAGATAAACCGCTTCCTCCAGGAACAGAAGGAGCTGATGTGCCACCACACTCTCAACAACCTTCACTAGAAAGCGAAGGTTGGAGACCGGACGATAGTTGTTCAAAATAGCCGGGTCCAGGGCAGGCTTCTTGAGGAGGGGCCTCACCACTGCCTCCTTCAAGGCGACAGGGAAGCTACCCTCCCTCAAAGAAGCAGTTATTACTGCCTGGAGCCAGCCTCGTGTCCCCTCCCGAGCTGCATATACCAGCCAGGAGGAGCACGGGTCCAATAAACACGTGGAACTCAGTCTCCCCATGATCCTGTCCACCTCTTCCAGAGTCACAGGGTCAAATTCTTCTCAGATAACATTCCCAAGACCAATCGTTCCCCCCCGTCAGACTCTGCCCAGTCGGAGTCCAGACCGGCCCGAATCTGAGCGATTTTGTCCACCAGATGTTGACTAAACTCCTCGGCATGACCCTGAAAGGGCTCCTCCCTCACCTCCTGATTAAGGAGGGAGAGAGTCACCCTAAACAGGGCGGCCGGGCAATTATCTGCGGACGCGATGAGGGCAGCAAAGTAGTTGAACTTTGCTGCCTCCATCACTGCGAGATAAGACCTCGTAAAGGTTCTTAACCGCAATCAGTCAGATTCAGACCGGCTGGATCTCCAACAGCTCTCTAGGCTCTGTCTCTGACGCTTCATCTCCCGGAGCTCCACGGAAAACCATGGAGCCCGCCAGGATCTGTGCCGGGACAGGGGCCGCATGGGCACAACGCGGTCAAGTGCCTCTGTGGCTGCCCTTTCCCAGGCTTCCACTAAGGCATCGACCGGGCTGTGAGCGAAGATGGCGGGCACAGGTCCAAGCGCCACCTGGAACCGTTCAGGGTCCACTAGGTGCCTGGGGCGGAACCACCTGGTCAGTTCCGCAACCCAGCGACGAGGGGTGGCGAAACGGAAGGCCAGCCGCAGGAGGTGATGATCGGTCCATGACAGGGGAGTAATAACTGGAAATCCTCCTCCCAGATCATCAAGCCTTTGTCTTTTCTTTTGTTTCTGATGTGCCTGAGGAATCTTTGTTGTTTTGGACATTTCTTGCAAGGAGGATTCAGTTTATTCTAGACTTTAGATTTTCTGACAAAATCTCTTCTGTGTCTAGTAATAGCCTTCTGTCTTTCTTTAGCTATATGTTCCTCCTTTACATAGCACTTTTTCTTTCAGCAGTTTAGAAGGCACTGTGTGTGTCTCTGTTTATTTATTTACAGTATGTGATTTAGAAGTTGCCTGGCTCCTAATGACTCTGAGAAGCTTAGAGTTTATAAAGCAAGAACAACAACAAAAGATTCCTACTGTAGATGGCCCAGAGACAGACCTACTGTAGAGATTAGATAACCATTTGTCTGAAATAGTATAGGGTTTCTTGCTTGAGGAGGAGATTGATCTAGAAGACCTCCAAGGTCCCTTCCAACTCTGTTATTCTGTTGTTCTCTAGAAACAAAGTTCCATCCAAAAATGTCTCCACCATCAATCTATCCCAAGGCCAGGGAAAATAGCCAGGACTTTATAGCTTCCTGAATGTCAGCAGGTTGGGAGCCATGATCCACACATTTTTTGTGTTCCCCATTTTTCCTCCTAGTTAGAATTGGTTGCGGTTGTGCCTTTGGGGCCTCATTTTGTTGGACACTCTTCTCCATCAGAATTTCAGGTTGTTGGATCTGAAATAGTATGGTTTGAGTTCATCAACATTTATTTTGAAATGCAACATACAACTCTGACTCTTCTGTTTTCCTCTTTCCTTAACATAATGACTTCAGTGATATGATGGGTTCCAAATACCTTTACTTCTTCAACCAAGACCTTGGATTAGGTCCAAGATAGCTGATGTCTCTTGTTCTGCCTTTCACCTTCTGACATAAAATTGTCAGCAAGAGAAGTCAGAAAAGCGGTTGGAAGAGTTAAATTCCCAATAGATATCAAGGTAATTGAAATCTCCCATTTTCAGATCGTGTGTGTCATTGAAATTTTAGTCATCTAATAGAGAAAGCACTTATCCATGCCTTCTGTCTATAAAAGCAATTTGTAATTAAACTCCCCCAGCAATATCACATTTGTTTCATTTTCCTCTTATTCTTACCAACTCTCTTAACAAAATTTCTGCGCAGGCATACAATATGTCTTTTTATGTGCAATGTAACATTTCCTCCCTTTCTCTAGAGTGTTTCTTTTAAATAAGTTGTGACCTTCCAGGGCTATGTTTCAATCATGTATTGCCACTCCAAATTTCAGTGATGCCTTTGCTATGTAATATTTGTTCTCCTGTGTTAGGATTTCAGGTTCTGTTTGTTTCTCACATTGGTGTAGATATATCTGGGATTGTGAGTGGAACCTCTTACTAGCTTCGCTATTGTAATTTTATGCTGATCTCTAAAATCCTTCTCAATCCACTGGCTCCACCCTTGGTTGCCTGAATTTTTGGCTTCAGGCCTTGACAGTATATTTTACTCTGGACATTCCCCCCTTTAGTGTAGCTTACTATTCTCTTGATAAGCCCTGCAGGACACTTCCTAGTCTATGTGAGTCTGTTTTTCTGGCAGGACTTCTTCATACTGAGACTCTAGAAAGAGTGCAGAGAAGAGCAAAAAGATGATTAGAGGACTGGAGGCTAAAACATATGAAGAATGGTTGCTGGAATTGGGTATGTCTAGTTTAATGAAAAGAAGGACTAGGGGTGACATGATAGCAGGACAAGAAGCAATGGATGGAGACCAGTCAAGGAGAGGAGCAACCTAGAACTGAGAAATTTTCTGACAGTTACCGGTAGAACAAGTAATCAGTGGAACAGCTTGCCTCCAGAAGTTGTGAATGCTCCAACAGTGGAGGTTTTTAAGAAGAGATTGGACAACCATTTGTCTGAAATGATATAGGGCTTTCTGCCTGAGCAGGGGATGGACTAGAAGACCTCCAATGTCCCTTCCAACTCTGTTATTCTGTTATGTAGAAAATGCAGCTCATGGTCAAGAAATCAAAATCTCACCATATACAGAACGAGTTGTTCACTTCCAGGAGCCTGTTTTCTCTTCTTAGGCTGTAATGCTCAACTGGAAGGATCAATTATATGTGCAACTAGAAGGCAATAGAGCTCCCACAATATCTCATTAGGTCTGCATGCTATGGCCTCTGTTTCTGTTAGTAGGGGATCACCTATCACCACAATGCAGAATGCCCTTAATGAGTTCCTATAATATTCACATTAGTGCTATGCAGAAATGCCTTTTCAATGGAGGAATGGGTGATTTGGAGTATGCAAACGAAGTACACATGCACCACGTTTCTCGACAACTTTATGCATCAGTGTGATGTAAGATACCAACAGTTTAACCCCCATGTCCACATAGCTCCAAATCACCTCTCCCCCTGTGAATGCAGATCTCTGCACAGCCTTCAAATATATACTTGCTGGGCTAAGTGCAGGTAAAAGGAAACCAACACTCTGGAGGGACAATTACCACATTGATTAATTTTCCCTTGTCCTTTTCTTAGATAATGATTTCCCACTCATGTGAGAGAATAACAGCAGGTTTACTTAATTTCAGGCACCCACCTGTTACTCTATTTTTCTGGCTCTGATCCTCTGACACTATATTCCCCAAAATTTAGAACCCATAGTACATTTGAAAAGTAAACAAACCATATCACACTTTTATTTTTTCTTTGGTGTGTTCTGTCCCTCATCGTTTTCTGCTCAGTGTACAGTCAAATCTGTAGTCCTATTCTTTATACCGTATATTCCCCTGCTATTTGTACTTCTGAGTATGGTTTACCCCAATGAAAACAAAAAAATATTCTCCTTTACTATGAATGTAGAACCCAATTTGTTTTTATTAATCTAAGCTAAAAGCATCAGCAATGCAAAGTTTATTCTTTGGAAGATCTGTATTAAAATAAAACTTGAGTAAGAACTGTGAAAAGGAAAATTGCTAGACTTCAATCTAGTTCGTATCTATTATCTGCAATATCGTCGTCGTCGTCGTCATCATCGTCATTAAATACCAAAAAAAGCAGATACTAGAAAATGCCTTCTTAATCTAAATCTGACAACCAGTTGTATTAGTGTTTTAGTTTTTAATTTGCTTAAGAAGACTCTTGCTGTCTTCTAGTGATTGTCTGGATCTTTGCAGTCCTCCAGCACTTGCTTTTTATGGCATTTTTTCATCCAGCGCTGTCCTTTCCGATAGCTGAGATCCTCCTAGAATGTGCATTTACTCATATTATTTCCCATTCAACAAAGTTGTTCCAGCAAAATGAACTTTTGTATTTGCAAATTCATCTGGCATTATTGTTTCCAGATTAATAAGCATGGGAGAATAAAAATCAATTGCTTGAATAACCTCACTCAATTGTCCCAGCATCCTTATACATATTCTAAAGTGAAATAGGGATAATTCAGAAAGAAAGAAGTACCTTCTATATAACTCACGTCCTGCTTCTGGTAAGCTGAAGGAGATACCTGGGAATCAAAGAAAAATGTGTAGCAGCTCTAACACATAAGTTTGGGCACTCAGTTTTGTTGATAAAGGGTTCCTGTTCCCAGAAGTCTTCAATTCTACATGTCCCGTGTTAACAGATTTTATTCACTATTCTTTGACTTTTATGATGAAAAAATTCTGTCTGGAGATGTCATGGATTGTATCAACAGCCTACCCATTTTCCAACAAATCTAGTGGCATCAAAGGCATTTATAAGAAATCCTTTGATTAAGCATTTTACTTATTTACTACCAAATCAGGTTTTGAGCAATAAGTATAGGGCCAGGACATGGTTCAGAAAGATGACTGAGAACAGTTGATTTGGCTTGGATGACTCTGTGCTTTATTTGTAGTTGATGGGTCTCATGACCCAGTTCTCTGACCAAAAACTCCACTGCATGATGCAGGAGGCCCTAAAGAAACATGGTCACAGCAAGTGCTTTTTTTGTAAAAGAAAAAGGTGCCAGAACTCACATGTCATACAACCCGCCTTGCCTACCCTACAAGGTTCCATCCAAAAAAGGTGCCGGAACTCCGTTCTGAGCGTTCTATGAGAAAAAAAGCCCTGGTCACAGCTGGGAGTTCTGCAGCCAGTTATTAATATAAGGAGGACACAAACACAACCTTTCACAGGGCCCCCCTGGCATTTGGTACCGAGAGGCCTGCTTCCCTCTTCTGTTTTGTAGCCATTATAATTGTTTTGGCAGCAACCTGGCAAGCCATCATAAAATCTCAGCCTTTAATTAAACCTCGTCTTTAAGAGCTATACAAAATAGCTTTCTGTCACTTAGAAATGTGTATATTTGAATGCCAAAAGGGGATCCTTTCTCCTTAGGCACCTAAAAGGATATTCTATTTTAATCAGGGTACATTTCTTTCATAATAAACATTTTCAAAGGTCGGCAGGTAAAAACAAGACATCTGTTATCAAGAAGCATGTAGTAAGTTCAGAAATTAGTTTAACTATTTTTAGTATGGTGGGTTAAGTCTGTTGGAAATCTGAGTTGCCTATTTCTCTTTGTTGCTAATCTTAAGCTAGCACCTAAAATCAAACTGCTGAAATCCAGCAGTTTGATAATTGTGACATGGGGAACTTGTAGAATTGGGATTGGGGAGGGGGGTGCAGAAGGGGTCAAAATAGTCAAGATTGTGGCCACAACCACACAGTTAAATGGCTACCATTTTGACTTTTTTGATAACCTCTGCCAATGCTTCTAAACAGATCTCAGGAGTCAGCTGAAGCCCCAGTTGCAAGATATCCATTCCATCCTAATGAGATATCCTGGACATATTTCAATGTCTTCACTCCCAAAACACTTGTCAGAACTAAGTTATCCATACCAGAGGCAAGGAGTAGATCACCACAAAAGGCAGGAGGCATATTAAGTCTTGTGTTTGGCATGAAGGTCCTAAAACAATATTTTGAGTGAGGAACTAGGTATTCCCTGTGTTTTGGTTCCTTTAATTAATTTCTAACGTTTGTGTTTAAGAGATAAGCTACCCAGTATGTAAGTAACTAAGTTCAGAAAATAAATTCTTCACTTTTTTCAGTCTTATTATTTTAAGTCTATTTTAAAGGGCTGACTCAGATTTCATACCAGAGAGTTTAGCAAATGGAATCTGCTCAATGGTTCTCACTTGCTATATTTGGGATTTGGCTTTGCACACTTGCAGAATTTGGGATCAGAAAGAATCTTGAATTTTGTTAACATTGCTCCCCGTTGCACAGACTTCACTAAGCCAGCTCAAAGCTCTAAAACATATTAATTAATTACCATTCTCAAGATCTCTAAACCTGAGCCTGACAAGTAGTTTTCTTCTCTCAACATATCTTCTGGAGACATGGCTCTCCATTATGTCAAGTTCAGAAGCAAGGAGTAAGACATTAAATTTTACCTATGCCAGGCTTGCTGGAGGCTGTGCTTAAGGCAAAATGTGAAGAGCTTCCAAACTAAGTGGAATTGCATTGCTGCTTTGCCAATTGCTCTACTCAAGAGCCCAGTTAGTTAGTTAGTTGTTCATTCATCATAATTATATACTGCCCATCTCACAAACATCATTCTAGACTATATACAATAAAAAGCCATAATTAAAGAAATCTGTATTATTAAGAAGACTGGAAAGAGCATATTTGAACTTACAGGCAATGTAGCCATTTCACCAGTTTGCCATTTCCACGAATGCTTGAAGCAACATCTTTAAAGAAGCATGGTGTCTTGGGTCCTTTTCCACCAAGTTGTAGGCTGCTTCTTGAAACTTCTGAATTCTTTCTACCAACTCTGACAATTATGGGCAGCTGTTTATCTTTTCATCCCTTGCTATCCACTTTTGGCACACCTTGCAATACAGGCTGATTTTGATTCTAATTCTAAACCTTTTTGTAACATGGAACAAAAGCTAGTACCTGCAAAATGGGTGTGAGAAGAGCTTGGGACTAAAAACATATTTCTGGAGCTTGATCATGTATGTGAGTATCCTCACTTTGCCATTAAGAATCATTTGGCTGGAATGATAGAAAACAGATTTTTTTTGTAGTGTGTAAGCTGAGACAGATATAGAAATTGTCCCAAGAAAACTGATCTGACATTTGAAGTTCCTGGCCTTGCTAATTGTCTTAATCTGTTTATAACATTAGTTTATAGTGTCTTAATTTAAATGCACAATTTATATATTTTACCTAGCTTCCACTTGTAGCCATTCAAAGCATAGTATGCAACTCAACAAGATTCACTTGTTGATGCATCTTTCTGAAGAATTCAAACATACATAACTGAGAACTTCAAATAACTTTTGCCTAATCACACCCACTTATGCATTATATTAAACATAAATTGTTGCTAGAAATTTATAATACAAATAATTTTAATCCAGCTTCAAATCTATCATGTGGATTCTCTATAACCAAATATCACATAAACACCCATCAGTTAAAACAACACCCTAATAAACATATTTTTCCTCTCCAAATTCCAAGGCTGAATGATGTTTGTATATAATACCCTGATAGTTTTCTTTGGTGAATGTTGGTTGTACCAAGGACAGGATAGGAATATCCCACCAGTTAACAGTAGATACTTTCATAACATCTAATCCGGATGATAAAATTACTTTTGTGCCACCAATATATAGCATGTAAAACCTTGTGATTTTGATTATGTTTCTATAATGCAAATAAATCTGAGTGTTTGGTGCTAACCCTTATAAGCTTTTAAACAACAGTAGGTATTTGCATGTGACAAAGAGATGCAATTCTTTCTAGTCTGAACCCATGAACCACAATCATGTAGCTTCAGAAACAGTTTAGGACTGTTTCATGGCTTATTTATTTCCTCTTTTGGTCCTACTGCGATCTCCTTTGATCTTTAACAGGGTAACAGGGTTTGTGCCTATAATTTACCAGTCTGTTAAATCCCTACCCTAGCAGGCAGTCAATACTGGGGACTGAATTCTTGTGCCATGTGATAAACATATCAAATGGTAAATAGATGATAGACAGAATCATGCTTCATCATTTGAAGATGCCAATTGCTTTATCACTCTTCCCAACAACTGTTGCCCTGATACATTTTTACTGCAAGTTTCTGGCAATGCTTTGGGCCATCTTTAATTCTAATGACAGTAATAAGTGAGATCCCCGGAAGCACAACTGTTCTCTTGTACAGATATGGCAAGCAGGTTTTAACTGCAGAATTTTATAATCAGCTGCATGAATAGTGTCTATATAAAATTAATAATGATGGATTCATGCTTGGTTCATGCAAGCCTCTATCGTGGTCCCCCAACCATATCCTGTGATATTTAATTTTGAATTCCTTCAGACACATAAATGTCACCCATAAAATGGAGAGAAAAGTATAGTTTCATGTGATATTTGACTGATGCACCAGGACACTTGCTTGTTTATTTGTATCCAACCCTTATTACTCTATAAGTAACACAAGGTGGCATACTTACCTAATACTCCTTCCTCCTCCTATTTTCCCACAAAACAACCCTTCAAGGTGAGTTGGGCTGAGAGAGAGTGGCTGGCCCAAAGTCAATCGACTAAAGTCACTTCTGGGAGGAGGCTCCATGGTATCTGAAGCAGAACATTCAGATTCAGTCACAGTTTTGTTCCATACAGTATTAACCTTGTGAACTCTTTCCGCTAGGTATTCAAGATGGACAGTGATTAATATTTATATGTTATTTATTTATTTATTTATTTAGTTGCATTTATTTAGTTGCAATTTATTTATTTTATTTTTTATTTTAATTCCATTTATATCCCGCCCTTCTCCGAAGACTCAGGGCGGCTTACAAGCTTAGCAGTAGCCTTTATTCTATGTATATGCCTGCTTATTAGGGCATTATTACCAAGTCAGCTTAATTGCCCCCAACAATCTGGGTCCTCATTTTACCTACCTCGGAAGGATGGAAGGCTGAGTCAACCTTGAGCCTGGTGGGATGCGAACCTGCACTAATTGCAGGCAGCTGGTGTTACTTAAGGAGGCATTAGCCCACTGCTCCACCAAGGCAGTGCTCCACCTTTATATGTAAGGGTGTAGGTTTATACATTTGTTGTATATAGCATGGTTAAATGTATGTTATGTATGTGTACACTTCGAAGAGCAAGCAACAAAATTTCATTTTTAATATGTGCTAATGTGCTCACAGTAAAAAAAATGACAATAAAGGTTATTTATCTATCTATCAACTCTCATACTTAAGGCAGAACAGGTTTCCTGGTTTCTGGTGAAAGGGAAAACTATTTTGTGCCGTTACAAGTAGTCCTTATGACTGTTTTTCACACTTACAACCATTGCAGCATCCCCAAATTCAGATGCTTGGCAACTGGTTCATATTTGTCCCAGGGTCACATGATCACTTTTGTGACCTTCGGATAAGCAAAGTCAATGGGGCAAAAAGGTCATAACATAGGGCAAAACTCACTTAACTGTCTCGCTTAGAAACAGAAATTTTGGGCTCAGTTTTGGTCATAAGTCGACAACTACCTGTAATTTATTTAGGATTGAACTTGCAGTATGGATCGGCAATGCACTTACAGACTTCTAGTGAAGCTAGTGCCAACTAAAATCTGTATGGACTGGTGGGAGTGGTGGGAATGCATCAGCTGTGATGCTCATCTAGGAAATGTTTCTGCCTTTTATGATTGCATAACATTATGGTAATATGGTGGTACAGACCAGTGATGGCGAACCTTTTAGAGACCGAGTGCCCAAACTGCAACCCAAAACTCATTTATCTCTGGGTGCCAGGTGGGACGTGGCCCTCTGGGTGGGGGTGGCTGTGGTGGTCATGGCAGACTGGGTGGGTGTGGCCAAAGTGGGCATGGTCACCTCAATGTTGCTCATGGGGAGGGATGCTTGTGGGGGCTGGGCAGGGTTGGGAGAGATCCCAGGGGGTCTCTGGCAGGTGGGACGGTGGGCAGGAGGCTCATCCTGCAGGGTGAAGCAAGGTGAGGCAGTGCAGGGGTGCCATTGCCACAGGGCAAGGCAAGACAGGGGCCGGGGCAGCTGCTGCCTGACACCATCGCCCCCCACACACATAGGCCAGAGAGCTCATGGGGGCCGACGGTGTCTGTCAGCAGCCACAGCCTGCCAGCTCCGTGACTGGCACACTCTAGGGCTCTGCAGCCAGCTGCCAGCAGTTCAGAGAAGCCACCTCTGAGATGGACAGTTGGCCAACAGCTGAGGAGGTGATGCAGTGGGTCATGCTGGGAAAAGGAGAGCATGCGAGGCCAGGAGGAACAGGACGGGGGGGGAGGGAAACTAGCCATGCCAGGATGCATCCAGCCACGTGGGACCTCGGGCGGCTAGCTGAAGAGGGAGGGTTGCCATCTCTGGGACATGGCACGCGTGCCCACAAAGAGGGCTCTGAGTGCCACCTCTGGCACGTGTGCCATAGGTTCTCCACCACTGGTATAGACAAACTCAATGCTTCCTTACTTTCCTTGCAATAGGAGGAAACTACAATGCCCATCTTCACTTACACAAGAAATTGTAACACTGGAACCTCCGGTCCTGCGCAGTAGCACAGAAGTCAAGGGGTTTGGGACTCCATGCCCTTCGGCTGAGTTTCTTCCCGTTAGGGGACCCTAAATGGGCCAGAAGCCGCCCCGAAGAGGTGGCAAAGAAGGAAGTCAGTCCCAGGGACCTTGGAGAGATGGCAGTTGACCCGATCGGTCCAGGAGAAGCCTTCCAGAAACCAACAGGAGAAAGGCTAGCCTAACTAGGTTGACTCAGCCTTCCATCCTTCCGAGGTAGGTAAAATGAGGACCCAGATTGTTGGGGGCAATAAGCTGACTTTGTAATAATGCTGCTTGGGGGGGCCGAAAGCCCTAATAAGCAGGCATATACATAGAATGAAGGCTATTGCTAAGCACATTGACTTGTGCTTAGATTGTAAGCCGCCCTGAGTCTTCGGAGAAGGGCGGGATATAAATGGGATTAAAAAAAAACAAAACTTCAGACTCTTGCCCAAGCTGCAAGCAACTGAAGACAAAAGCATTATTTTAAGCTGATTGTATACAGTGCGTTTGAATCCGGGTAAGAACATCGATTTTCTCTATCCTACTTATTAACTTTCAATTTGGGAAAAAAAATCCCAAGAAGCAAAAAACCTCCAAAAGTGAAGGAGGGGAATTTTTGCTCCACCCTTTTACTAACGGAAGAGGAAAATTAAACTTTTATGGAGGACCAAAATGTATTGAAATGAAATGAAATGACCATAAAACCTAAATTTGGATAAGTTTGAAGTTACTGAATGGTTGAGATTCTCATTTTAAAGGCAATTTGTTCATTTTGAAAATTTGAAAAATAAACCAGTGCTGACATCTAGTGGTGGATGAAGACCACAACAGCTATGACTTTCATGCAGGACTTGGCAAAATCTGGAAAAAACTAATCTCTACTTGTGACCTTCAAAGCTCTAACAATAGAGAACAGCTGTGACAAAAAAGAAAACAATCTGGGCTGCAGACAAAGTGAGACTTACAAACTTCAGGGAACAAAAAAAACTTTTTTGAACTTTCTATATTGCCAGTATCTATTTAACTCTGACCCCAAAGCTATTTGCAGAGAAAAGAAAATTTGGATTCTTGGTCATCATGGAAAATCAGAGATTTATAGAAAGAACCTATCAAGAAAAAATAAATACTTTTCAAGATGAGACATGATATGTTGCAACTAATTCAAATAACAATGATTTCAAATCACAAAGAAATCCAAAATAACTTTGAAAATATAAATCAATTTATCTCCAATTTAACTTTACAAAAAAAAAATCCCAGGAAACAACAACAGAGAAGGAACAGATAATACAGACAACTGAATAAAAATTTGAGGATAAAGACTTAAAGATGGAACCTAGCAAAAAAGAGAAGTATGATTTAACCCAAGTGTGAAAAAAAATGCAAGAAATACTGGATTTGGAAAAAGACAACTTATACTTTAACACCACAAAACAAATTTGAGGATAAGAAAAAAGATTGGATAAAATGGACTGCAGAGATTCCAGGAAAAACACTAGAACTGGAGAGACAAAAATGATAAGAGAAGCAGAAAGAAAAAGAAAAAAAGATTTTTAACAAAAATGAATGGGCAAATGCCTCTCACAAAGATATTGTACTTGACTTACCTCTTATATCTACAGTAACAAGTACAAGAATATGGAAAGATTCTTTGACTCAGCAGAACATATTGATTAAGAAAGATACTGGGCAAAAGAAAAAGGCTAAAGTGAAAATTAAGAAAATAGATGATGGGGCCTATCAGAGAGAATATTTTAAAAAGAAACACCTGTTTGAATATGGTTAAAGAAATAGAAAAATTTTGGATGGGAATTTGACTTTAAGAGGGAAGAGCCCCTCAAGTATCATAGTACTTTCTTTTTCTTCTTTTTTTAAATTTTATTTCTTGATATGAGTAATATAAAAGAGTTGGAATGGCTTATATAAAGAAAATATTTTAGATATCTAAAGGTGATTGATTTTAAGAAAATTACAATGGATTAAAAATGTTTTGAATAAGAATTAAAAGTCTAGAGGACTAAATTTATTAAATGGAATATTTAAAGATTAAATATATTTTTAATTATGGTAAAAAAGAACAATTTTTTTGGAAATATGTATTAGTTTATAGGAAAGAGGGATATTACCAGACTCCTCGAGTCTGCCTTTCTTTCCACACTGCCCTGTATTCCTGGTTATTTTGGTTTGCTTCTTGGTATTTCAGGTTTCCTTCACCTTCTCCCCTATTTTATGGCTATGTTCGCATGATTAGTTAAACTAAAAAGAGCCATCATTTTGGGTTTCCAGGAACCACAAGATGCAACTTACTAAAAAATACGGGTCTACATCCTGGGTTTCAGAAGCCTCCAAAGAGCAGCATGCTCATTAACAAAGTATTGGTGCTTTACCTGTTGAACAAATGCAGGCTGCAGGCTACGTTCTCTTTAATCTTTTCTGGACAATCATACTCTGGAATGATGCATTGGAAAGATAGTCTGAGTACTGCTCAGTTCAATATGATTGTGTAAGCAGATCCTACTTGGCTACATATGTATGCATATAAGCTTGCAAGGGGTATGTATATACCTGAGCCCCAAGGCAAATTTCTCAGATAGGTTCCCCAGCCATTATTCTCATTAACAAGTTAATAGCTACATTTGAGGGAAGAGATTTGTTGTAAGGCCAGGCCTAGCAAACATAAGACATCCTCAGACAGAAACAGGAGCAGCAATGGCTTGAAGCATTCTCTAGAGCAGGGGTCTTCAAACCTGGCCCTTTTGTGACTTGTGGACTTCAACTCCCAGAGTTCCTCAGCCAGAATTCTGGGAGTTAAAGTCCAGAAGTCATAAAAGGGCCAAATTTGAACACCCCTGCTCTAGAGAAAGAGAGGAATAGTGTTGGCAAGTTACAGTAATACACAATGGTTTCCAGATCTGGACTGCAACACTCTAGGCAACCATTAGATGAGAGCAAAGAATTTTGGTATCACTTCATCATCACCTATTGTTTTCTTTAGTATGCAGGCCTCTCTAGCACGAAGGTGGTGGGTATTCTTCAGAGTCCTTCTATTAAATGTTGTCATCTTATGGGACCAAGAAAGTATGTCTTTTCTGTCACTACCTCCCCCCATCTCCTGAATTTCTGAAAAGCACTTAAGGCCTGGCTTTGATTCCACCCTAGGGACAATGTTCTCGTGGATTTTTGTTGTTGTTTTTGCAACTTCATTTACAATTGTTTGATTATTTTAGTCTTGGCTGCCTATGGAGTTGTATGGTTTTATGGTTTTGCATTTGTAAACCATCCAGAGTCTATGGGATGGGGCAGCTATAACAAATTTGAATAAATAACAACAACAACAATGTACAGCTCCCATCCTGCAACAATATCTGTAGTATCTGTAATACCATCAAACATCCACATCTGCCTATCCCTTGGTAAGGACTCGATATGTAGACAAAAATGCCAAATCCAGTTTGAACATCTGGCTGACTGTGTGAATCATCATCATCATCATCATCATCATCATCATCATCATCATCATATAGTTATTCGCAACTTCTGGAGGCAAGTTGTTCCACTGGTTAATTGTTCTAACTGTCAGGAAATTTCTCCTTAATTCGAGGTTGCTTCTCTCCTTGATTAGTTTCCAACTGTTGCTTCTTGTCCTGCCTTCAGGTACTTTGGAGAATAGCTTGACTCCCTCTTCTTTGTGGCAGCCCCTGAGATAGTGGAACACTGCTATCATGTCACCCCTCGTCCTTCTCTTCATTAAACTAGACATGCTTAGTCCCCTAATCATCTTGGTTGCTCTTTTCTGCACTCTTTCTAGAGTCTCAACATCGGTTTTTACAATGTGGTGACCAAAGCTGGATGCAGTATTCCAAGTGTGGCCTTACCAAGGCATTATAAGGTGGTATTAATCAAGTGGTCTTGATTCTATCCCTTTATGCAGCCTAGCACTGTGTTTGCTTTTTTGGCAGCTGCATCACACTGCTGGCTCGTAGTTAAGTGATTGTCCACTAGGACTCCAAGATGCCTCTCATAGTTACTACTATTGAACCAGGTACAACCCTTTGCTGTCATTATTGCTACTTTAAATAATTCATCCCATATTATCTTTGGTAAGAAGGACAGGGCTGGTGAAGACATGTTTCAGGCCACGATGGAAATCCTTGTAGTGGGTTTCATAATATGGACTAGAATTTGGAGCACATAAGCCATCACTAAATTACAACATACTTAGCCAACAGAAATAAATTCAGTATCTTGCTGTGTGTAACCAAATGAATTCTAAATGACTGAACATGGCTTCGTTTATCATGAGACCAGAAGGACAGAAAAAGTGAGAAAAAAACCGAGCAACAGACTAGAACGGGAGTCCCCAATCCCTGGTCCATGGACCAGCACTGGCCCATGGCTTGCCAGAAACAGGGATGCGCAAACAAGCAAAGCCCCATGAATGGGATGCAGGCAGCACGCGAAACCATACCCCCTTGGGTACACGGAAAAATCTCTCTCCATGGAACCGGTCCCTGGTGCCCAAAAGATTGGGGGCCGCTGGGCTAGAAAATCTAAATTTTACATGTGCTGTGGCTATGCTAAACAACCACAAGCAAGCCAGAGCCTCTCAATCTTATGCCACAGCTACAATATGGGGGTGATAAAACTGACTTGCCCAATAAACCTGTTGTGCCAATTGTACGAGATACTATGTATGAAACACAGCAAATTCCCTCCAGTCCAGTTTGCCAATGTTTAAAAATATTATTTAATTTTTTTAATGGAAAATTAGAATGCCGCAATGCTAGGGACTAGAAGCAGACTTAAACTAAGTAACATGTTGGATTTGCTGCAGAAAAACTGGAGAAAGGTACTTTGGGGTGGTTAAAGAGCATCTTAGATAGTCAGAGGGGTCAATGGAGAGTAAGGTACATTTTGTAACTGGCCACCTCCTTCCTTTTGTGGGCTTGTAGAAACAATGGTTAACAGTGACTCTTGGAATAGCGTCAGCTTCCAAAGCCATCTCTTGGCTATGCATTGCACATTAACACATGCTAAAGTGTTGGGCTATTTATATTTAAGGAAAACAGAACGACTATGCAAAGGGCCAGAGGCTGCGGCTGGCTGGCACGCCAACAGCCTCCTGGAGTGTTTGTTTAGGCTCCCTTCATGCATAGCTTTGCTTTGAGAGCAGGAGAAGAGGCATGGAGGAAGCGGGGGGGGTCACCTCACCTGCTCTGTCCTCATGCCAGGGACATGCATGATGTCATGAATATATATCACTCCAGAGCAAGGCAGCAGCAACAGGTGCAGATTCCTCCTCCTCCCCTTCGGCTCAAGCCAGGCGAGGCAGCTTAGCGATCCAGTTTCTTCCAACATGGGGGCTGGGAGGGTTCATCCACAAATGGGTATTCGGTATCAGCTCTGCATCGGTTGGAGTGAGCTGAATGCAAAGTGGCCGTGGTTCTCTCATCAGAGGTATAAGCAAGCTGGCCATTCACCTACTCTGGTGAAGGGATTTAGAAGGGTGGCAAGTTGCAGGACATGGGGAGAACAGGGAGAAAGAGAGCATCAGGGAAGGGCATCATCTGTGACACCATTTGCAACCTAAGGTGGACATTGTCTGCTGCCTAATCACGTTCATTATGCATGGAACTGGTGAAGAGTAACATCTGCGGGCATGAACGCTGGCATAAACATCCTTAATCTGCCTAAGAAAGCCTCATTACAGTATTTGTTTTGACCCAATTCAAACTGGTTTGGAAAGGATTAGGATAGAAAGCAAAAGGAGACACAGACCTGTGGGGAGGGGGGGGGAGAGAGTTGATTGGGAGAGACTGGTCCCTGCTAGACTGATAAAATAGATCAAACTGATTTTTAATGCAAAGCCTCCAGCACATACCACCCATAGGATAGCAAACTCGTCTTCAAAGCAACGGGGATTAGGAACTTCCTGTTCGAACTAAACATCAGCTGAGAGCACAAGAAGTTGAATGAATTCTCACCCCAAATCCTCAGGGGAGTCTGCCTGAAGTTCCACGGAACATGAATGGCTGGGATCTCTCTTTTCCCTTAAGCCCACCTGAGTGCACAAAGCAGCCTCCTCTAGCAAAGGCCTCCATTTCAACCAGAGAATTCCCCAGCAGGGAGGATCTATTACTCTGCCATACTTGGATGTAATTCCTCATTTTATCACGCTTCATCTTGTAGTTCTTCATTCCACATTTTGCTTCCCTTTGTGATCAGGTCCAGATCTCCTCGGCTTCCCAATATTTAAGGGAGTGGGGTCCATTTACTTCTGACTCAGGTCCACTGTGTTGGAAACTACAGTAAAACTAGGCTTTTCTGTGGAATTGGTGAAGCTCTGCAAACCTTGTGGGTGGTCTGTTTTCTCACTGTGGGGAACTTTGGCCTCCTTCTGGCTCTTGGGCTCAAGCTAGCTCTGACTCTTCCTTCCTCCCCCAACCTTCCCTGCATCCCCTGGCCCTGTAGAGACTCAGCATCCTATTCCGGGAGTTACTCTTTTCCTACAATGTTTAGAATGGCCTCTCCATCCAACCACTGTAACTCAGCTATCATGTCATCTTCCCATCTCACAAGGGCTTTCCAAAGCAACCAAGGAAGGCAGCAGGGTAGCTGGGAAGCCTTGAAGGGGCTGTGATGCTTCTGCTTACATTTTTGACTTCTCATCATAGCAAGCTTTCAGACTTGTTTGAGAAACCAGACAGACGTACACAAATTCAGCAACGAAAAGGACAGGTGGAAGACTTAGGGTTAACTCTAACTCTTACCTTTTATTATTTTATTTATTTTATTAATTTATTTTAATTATTTTATTTTTATTTTATATTATTTAGTTTAGTTTTGATTTAATTTAATTTAATTATTTTATTTATTTAGAAGGTGGAGTCTGCCATTCTGTTTTTATTTATTATTTTATTTTACAGGTCTTCCAGGCCACTCTAGTCACAAGCTATTCTGAATGGCCAGAGATAGTTTATAGGGCAGGACCACATTGTTTTTCTCCTTTACCCTTTTCTATGGGGAGAGCTATTGGATTCCTGCTGTTTTCTGCTTTACTCCCTACGTTTGAGAAAGAAGTGAAAATGGCTGGAAGTTGGTTTCAGACTGATTTGTGAGGATTTGGGGGTAAAACCTCTGGAATTATGATAGTGCCTTTGGAGTCTGTTTTGTGCTATAAAACATCTTTATTTAGTCAACTGAAACACCAGCATAGTACATGAGACTCTGTTGTTAACAGAGCTGTAAGAATTTTAAGTACTCCCTGGGAATGTGTCATACTGAGCTGCTTATTTTTTATTATTTTTTTAAATAAGCTTACACAGGATGTAGTAAGTATCTGTGCCAAAACCTAATAAATAAAATACTTGGATTACAAAGTTGTTTTCCACATGCACTGTATGCATTTGTAATCCTCTGGAGAAAAACAAAAGAAAAAAAGAAAGAAAGATGCCAACTAAAACTTTGCCTTATGTTTACAGCCTACTTGTAAACACCTCAAAAGATTTCTATTTGACTGCATGCATGCTATGGGAGATTTTGTGAGCAAGGGGGAAAGAAACATTGAACAGTGATTGGCTGTCAACAAGATTAGATCTTGCAAACTGGGTTGAACTCGGAATCTAAGTTAGTACTGGATGGGATGTCTCTAGTGAGTTCTGGGAAGTCCCAAAAACATCCTGGAAGCTGGGGATATTTTTTGACTTCCATAGTGTTGCTGGGGGGAAAAACCTGTACGGTTATGTTCATGGAGTCACCAAGAGTTAAGCCTGACTCTGAAGGGTCTTTCCCTTTTTAAATCAGCCTGGTAGCAAGCCAAGTCCTAACCCTTGAAGCAAGGGACCATGTTAAATGAAGAAAGCTGGGATGCAGGAAAGGGAGGCTGTGTTTGTGACATTGCCTCCAGCCAGGTTTAGGCAGTTCTGTGGGGCTTCCAGACTCAGCAAGAGGCCTGATGGTTTTTTAATGGGCCGGACAGGCAGCCACACAGGGAAGGTGGGGGGTTGGGAGGACTGCTGCTTCTACCATCCCAGCTGTACCGCATTCCAGATGTTGTAGAGGAAACAGAAACAAGATATGATTGCGAAATGCATTTTTCCCCTTTGCATTTATTCCTGAACTTGTATATAGGAGCTGGGCTAATCTATGGCATTCATTAATATTTTTTTTAGCATTTTCCTGCAAGTGCAGGCTCCGCTTTCTTTGAATCAGCCAAGTATTGGTTGTGACATGAATTGACCACAAGCTTGTTGCCTAATCCTGATATTGTGAGCTGAGACTGACTGGCCCAAAGTCTCCAAGCCAGCTTTCATGCCTACGGTGGACTAGAACTCCCTCTGTCCCGGTTTCTAGCCTGGTGCCTTAACTACTAAGTCAAACTGGGTCTATGGCATTAGATGAATGATTTGACAAAATGGTAATATTACAGTAAAATTATTATAAATAGAGAGAAGGTTACATCCAGTCTGGTGTACAGATGCAGGTAACAGCTTAATGAAATTCCTTCCAAAAGAACCTGGACTGTCAACCAGAGGCTGATTGATGATGCGCCATCAAGTTGTTTTAGGACACTGAACTTGTCAATCAGAAGGTCGGCAGTTTGGCAGGTCGAATCCAGAGTGCCGCGTAGCAGAGTGATCGCCTGTTACTCGTCCCAGCTTCTGCCAACCTAGCAGTTCGAAAGCATGTAAAAATGCAAGTAGAAAAATAGGGACCACTATGGTGGGAAGGTAACAGTGTTCCGTGCGCCTTTGGCGTCTAGTCATGCCGGCCACATGATCACGGAGACGTCCTCAGAGAAGCGCTGGCTCTTCGGCTTTGAAACAGAGATGAGCACCGCCCCCTAGAGTGTTTGGCTTTTTCTGGTAAGTGGAAAAACAAAAGAAAAAATGGCCAGGAAAGTGTTATGTATTAAGCTTTATTGCAACACCTAAAGCTGTGTATAAGAGTCACCATCAGGAGGCGTTGAACTGTAACTGTTTTGGCGGGAAGCATTTCGGCGGGAAACAGAGGTTCAAACTGATTGGTTGGTTGAATACCTGGCCAGGTACTGGCCAGGTATATATAAGAGTGCAGGTAGCCCCTATTCCCCAGTAGAGTCCCTTCCACCTAATACAGAGCTGCTATGCTGTACTCATCATCTCGGCGTCCTTCCTGCTCTCTAGAACCCACTACACAACAGAAAGCTTCCTGCTTCCCTTGTTCTAGTGGCTTGACAATTCATATGGCAAATGACATATTAGGTGTGCAGAAATCGAGATGACAACCAGATATCATCATGGAGATACAGGGAGCTCTTGTTTTCTGGTATTTAGGGATTGTCCAGTTTGCAACTGAGATAAGACAGTGGTGGGATTCAGCCAGTTCACACCACTTCAGCAGAACCAGTAGATAATTTTTGTTGCCCAGGCCCAGAATGGACTTCCAGAAGCAGCATCAACACAGATATTTGAATCCCACCATTGACATAAGGTATATTACGATAGAATATGACAGAGTTCTAGAATTTAGGTGTATGTGTATCAACATGGAAGCCCTCAGGCCTACACTATTAAAATCCAAATTAACCTTTAATTCCAATTTTTCAGCAGTGCACTAAATATTTGTAACACAGGAAAAGGGTGCATATGCTGCTCTTCTAATTTCAGTTTCATATGACATAGACTTTTGCTTATGGAACAAGCAGGCACATCTGTGCACCCAGAAGCTGGATTTATATACCAGCTGAACCGTAAGCTAGTTTGCTTTCAGCTTTAAGTTGCTTTATGTTTTTCTCATGAATGTTCCAAACTCTATTGCTGGGTTTACCATCCATGTGTTATTGTAGTTTATTTTATTTTTGCTGTAGGCTACCTTGAGTTTGAATGGGTGTTTTGATTTGCAATCAGAGTTTATAGCTAAGAATTGTAGTTAACTATGACTGAAACATGAGGTACAAATCAGATTCTCAATAGCATAGAAAGTGCTCTCTGTATGTAGAGTTCATGTCACTTTTCATGGGGAGAGAAAAAAAATTACTTTTCTTGGAAATTGTAGAAGAACACCAGGCTGAGCCCGAGGGAGGGGTCAAATGCATCATCAGTCATGAGTCCATGCATGCCCACAAGATATCTAAGTCTAGGCTACCTTGAATTTCTTTGACTCTTATTTATCGCCAAATTTATTTATTTATTTATTTATTTATTTATTTATTTATTTATTTATTTATTTATTTATTTATTTATTTATTTATTTATTTATGGGATTTGTATGCCGCCCTATCTCCCAAAGGACTCAGGGCGGCTAACAACGATAAAAAAACAGAATACAAACATTAAAAGGTATTAAAATTATCCCATAAATTATCTCATAAATAGTCCAATTAAAAACACAATAAAACAAAATTAAGAAAACCTCCCTTCCATCAGTCCAGGTTGGCCTGTTGAAAAAGCCATGTTTTAAGGTCGCGATGAAAGGAACGGAGATTTGGGGCCATCTGGAGCTCCAAGGGAAGTTGATTCCAAAGGGCAGGTGCCCCCACAGAGAAGGCCCTCCCCCTGGGGGTCACCAGTCAACATTGTCTGGCCGACGGCACCCTGAGGAGGCCCTCCCCATGTGAGCGCACAGGGTGATGGGCGGTCGTTCCTGGCAGCAGACGGTCCTGCAAATATCCCGGACCTAAGCCATGTAGGGCTTTATAGGTAAGAACCCAGAAGGCAACTGGTAACCAATGCAGCTCACGCAGGAGGGGTGTAATATGGGAGTATCGGGACGCTCCCATCACGACCCATGCAGCCGCATTCTGCACCAGTTGAAGCCTTCGGGTGGTCTTCAAGGGCAGTCCCATGTAGAGAGCATTGCAGTAGTCTATACGGGAGGTAACGAGCGCATGAGTGACCGTACGTAGGGCATCTCGGTCCAGATAGGGGCGCAACTGGTGCACCAGGCAAACCTGGGCAAATGCCGCCCTGGCTACGGCTCCTATATGATCTCCTAAACTGAGTTGTGCATCCAGGAGGACGCCTAAGTTGTGCGCCTTTTCAACGGGGGGTAACACCTCTACCCCCATAACCAAAGATGGAATATCCTGGATTACCCAAGATGCCAGTACGTATAGCCACTTGGTCTTGGCCGGGTTGAGTTGGAGCCTGTTCTTCCCCATCCAGACTCGTACCGCTTCCAGGCAATGGGACATCACCTCGAGGGCATCACTGGGTTGGTTCGGGGTAGAGATGAAAAGCTGGGTATCATCAGCATATTAATGGTACCTTACTCCAAAACCACGGATGATCTCACCCAGCGGCTTCATATAGATGTTGAACAGGAGGGGAGAGAGGACTGACCCCTGAGGCACCCCACAAGTGAGGGGCCTTGGGGTCGACCTCTGCCCCCCTGCCAACACCGACTGCGAATGGCCCGAGAGGTAGGAGGAAAACCACCGTAAAATGGTGCCTCCCACTCCCAACCCCTTGAGACGTCGCAGCAGGATACCATGGTCGATGGTATCAAAAGCTGCTGAGAGATCTAATAGGACCAGGACTGAGGAATAACCCCTATCCCGGGCCCGCCAGAGATCATCCACCAGTGCGACCAATGCCATCTCCGTGCTGTACCCGGGCCTGAAACCCGATTGGCATGCGTCCAGAAACTCAGTTTCCTCCAGAACCAGCGGGAGCTGCCGCGCCACCATGCTCTCAACAACCTTCGCAATAAAGGGAAGGTTGGAGACAGGACGAAAGTTGTTCAAATTACTTAGGCCTTTAGTAGTTCAGATTCTCATTCTCAAGTGTGCAATAAATCTTTATACAATTTGAACTTCCTGGATCTTCAGATTTCTCTGGTGCTTGTCAGAAATGTCCTAGCCTAAAAGCCTGTGCATTGTATCTAAGAAAGGCAAAACTGTTTTTAGGAATTAGGAATTCTGGTAATTATCTGTTTATAAATTTAACCAATTAATATTTTCAATGACATTTAATATACATTAAGATACGTTCTAAATGCCATTTTGAGATGATGAATATTGGATAAGTGAACAATATGTAAAAGACTCTTGGCAATTTCAAGGGCATCTGAAGCATCTAAAGACTTTCTAAAAATACATCAAGAACCAACTCTCAATGTTCTATTCTTTATAAAATTCATAAGGCTATTCAGCCATTTCCAAGAGTTCTTTAAATAACTGAAAACCCATGGTTTATAACTTGTCAACATTTAGTGAACGACACAAATGCCTTCCTTCACTCCCAACTTATTTGTTCCCTGAACTAAAAGAAGGAAGTACATCAGTACAAATTGATGTACTTCTTTGTTGAGATTCTGTACACCAAAATCCATTGCAAAGCTTGAAGTCATATGTCGATACATGCAAACAAGCCCATTGGTCTTAAGCAAAATGTTTTAATGCAGTTGAACCACTTGAATGATAAAGTGAACTCATCTGACATTAATCTGAAGTGCTGCAGGTTTTCTACCATTCTTCTCTGCCCACCTCTGCAACCTGTTTGTGTTCCTGAACCAAGGTGAATGGAAGGATTAAAAAGCCTTCCACTCCCTCCTCCACAGAGTCTCCATCTACAATACACAGCCCACACTAAACCTCAATCTATTTTAAAGCCTAAACATACAAGAATTGTAAATGAGTGTATGTTTTGGGGCAGGATATGTACATTGGGGGAGAAACAGGAAATGGACCGGTTTTAATTGTAAAATGCTATTTTCACATAATTGTTATAGTGTAATGTGTTCAAGGAAATTTCTCCAACTGTGGTTAAAAAAAAAAGCCATGGCTCTTTTTGGAGGCACGCCTTGTGTTCAATAGCTTGCTACTCATATCCTTCTGCAAAGATAGATGCTTTTTCATAGTTGAGCCTTGGTGGAGCAGTGGGCTAATGCCTCCTTAAGTAACACCAGCTGCCTGCAATTAGTGCAGGTTCGCATCCCACCAGGCTCAAGGTTGACTCAGCCTTCCATCCTTCTGAGGTAGGTAAATGAGGACCCAGATTGTTGGAGGCAATAAGCTGACTTTGTAATAATGCCGCTTGGGGGGGGGGGCGAAAGCCCTAATAAGCAGGCATATACATAGAATGAAGGTTATTGCTAAGCACATTGATTTGTGCTTAGATTGTAAGCCGCCCTGAGTCTTCGGAGAAGGGCGGGATATAAATGGAATTAAAATAAAAATAAAAAAATAGTTACAAAGAGTTTTTTTTTTTAAAAAAAAAAGTGTTCTCCATGCAGGCATTAAGGAACAGTGGCCTGGAAATCCCAAACTACTGTACAATGTAAGGAATGGACCTAATCCTAGGTCCACTGGCCAGTGTTTAAGAAAAGAAGCCAGGTTTCCACTCTTTGACCTGGCATCACAGGGCGGACTCCATCCAGCCTGCTGGAAAGCAAGAAGCAGCTCTAGTTTCCCAGAAAGGAGGAAAGAATTCTCCACATGGAATTCTGCCCTGCATGGAAGAATGTTTCTTTCTCTGGAGGATGCATTTATTTTGTGAATATATTGTTTCTCATCTGGCGTTACTGGTTTCTAGAGTTCTGATTCAGTGATGTGGTTGCTTTTTTTTTTTACCTTGTCTTTATGGTCTTGGCATACCTGTTTAGATGGCCCTGGGGGAAAAAAGAAAAAGTAGACTTTACTTCAATATAAGGTAGGGCATTCTGGGGAGTGGGAAAGTTGGCTTCTGTCCCAAAGTCCTGTACACAGTTTGTTACGGATGATAAATTGGGACCCCAGAAAGCCTAATAGTTTATATAGCGGATTAAAAAGCATAGAATAGATAGAAAGATAAGTGTACTGCATGCCAAGACCTCCTAAGGATGATGATAATGATGTTGTTGTTGTTGATGATGATGATATGATGATGATGATGATGATGATGATGATGTTACCAATTCAGTCATGTCCGACTCTTGGCGATTCTATGGGCCAGATCTTGCTATCTTATTTGATAGTTGTTTTCTCTCAAATTTGCATAGGAAGAAGGCAAATGCAGCCAACCAAGGTTTAATCTTTTTAAACAACCACTTGTCAGAATTGCCAGGATATGACAAGACAGCCCAGAAGGAGCATGATGCACGTGATATGAAAATCCCGATATCAAAGTTTGAATATCTTCTTTGAAGCATTGTTAGAGCTCCAGATTTTTATTTTATTTGGAAAATTTATATTGCTGCCTACTCGCTCACGGTGACTCAAGGTGGCTTACAGGAAACAAAAACACAGTGCCGTATAAAAGAAATGAAAATAATAAAAAATAAAACTAAAATAATAATAAAATAATAACCCCCATTATCCCACCACTCCGGCGACAACACACATTCATACCAGCCATTTAATTGGCTCCATCCCACTCTGGGTTCCCCAGGCCCTCCGGCAGAACCACATCTTCAGGGTCTTCCAAAAGAATGTCACAGTGGGGGCCAGTCTAATTTCCAGAGAGATGATATTCCAGAGGGAGGGAGCCACCATGGAGAAGGCCCCCCAGATGTACCTCTTTAGGGGATGGGACCCACAACATTTCTTGCATCCCTGATCTAGTGGGTCAGGTGGATGTGACTAGCAAGAAACGGTCCCTCAGATAATCTGGTCCCAAGCCATGAAGGGTTTTAAAGGTGACAACCAACACCTTGAATTGCACTCAGAAGCAAATCGGCAACCAATACAGTTCCTGCAGAAGAGGTGACACATGTGCACACCAAGGCTGCACAAAACCATGCAGACCACTACATTTTACACCAACTGGAGATTTACAGATGGGTATCATCAGCAGATTGATGATATCTCAGTTCATGGTGATGGATGATCTCACCCACAAGTTTCATGTAGATGTTGAATAGAAGCAAGGGTTGGACTTGGATTTGGTGAAAGGGCAGTCACCAACTTAGAGACTGACAGATACATGGGGGGAAAAGATTGCCCATTCTCTTCTTAGTTTTCTTCTCCCTTGATTAAAATAGAGTCCTTCCAAAGTTTCAAACATCCCCCAATGGACCTCTGAATTTTGTCCACCATCCTATTCTACAGAGAAGATATATGTCCCAAACCCTTAATGTGTTTGAAATTAGAGCAATCTTAATTTTATTTATTTATTGCATCCCTTATTGGGTCTTTCCTCACCTGAGGAATTTTGTATAAGTTGTATAAATATAATTAGGGTTGCTCTAATTTCAAATACATTAGTGTAGAGATAATCCAAGAAGAGCACAAAGTGAGTACACATGTATATTTATTTATTGGCTTACTTGCTTGTTTGCTTGCTTGCTTACTTATTAAATTTATTTAGTCTTTTTCCCAGGTCTTTTTATCTGGTTCATCCATACTTTACTTTGAGGAAAGCAAGATGACTGCAGGGATAGAGGCAGAAGAAGGATGAAAAGAGCCAATAACAACTGCTGGTATAGTTTACTTCCAAATCAAGGATGGGTGGAGACACCTTCAAAGTAGCAGTTAGGAAAGGTTCTAGGTGTTGTAGGCAGCCAGGTTTCTAGTAGTTTACTCCTGTTCCTATCATTGCCTCCCATCTTGCAGGTACAAGTGAGCTCTTGCTCTGCTTCCATTGTAGCAGAGTGATGTGAGATTGGTTTCAAAACAGAATGAAAACAGTGTTGTGCAGAATGCCACATGTTGGCTGAACGCATGCAGTAAACTGGCATTAGTCTGTGATACAGAACTTATGATACTGCTTGCATTGGCAGGCAGACTTTGGGTAGCTGTCCCATAATATGATGCTCCAAAATAAGAATGCCCCATGTCTTTGCAGAGCCACCAGAAAGAAAATATGTGCGATTTACCACTTTTAGCACTCTTCTATCATAGTTTATTGAAAAGTAAAATAATCAGCCAGGTCCTGTTACCAGTGACTGAGTTTTAAGGATGAAACAATAATAGTATATGGGTGTGACACAGGGAGGAAAACATCATTTTAACCATTGCAGTGAGGCAGGAGTGCAGTATTTTTTCCCCTCACACATTTCATTGGTCCCTAGAAGTTACAGAACCACTGCAGTTTGCAGGATATGTGAAACTTAAGACTACAGAACCAAAATTTATTTTAGAAGGCTCTCATTCTGTCAAGCCTTTGAACTCAAGTCAGAGAGGGAAACAGAAGGAAAAGCTCAACCAGGATCAAGCATGTGCCACCCATGGCTGCAATCCTGCCATTCTGGAAAGTCTACCCAGAGGGGAACCTCTAGCATCGCTCAGATTAAGAGATGTGCTCTTCATTCTGCTGTGCATGCAGTGGCTGCTGCTGCTGCTTCTCCACATCAGCCACATGTCTAAGGGCATGCACATCGTTGCATGCACATGCGCATGTGTGCCTTCTGTTCTCGAGAGTGGATTCAGAAGCAATTTCCGAAGGGTGCAGTTCCAACAGGGTTGATTACTTCAAAGCAAAAGACACTACGGCCATGCGCTAGGTCTCCATCTCACCTAAAGTCTTTTTTGGATCCCAGCCAGCACATGCTTTTCATAGCAGACACAGAGACAGAGCAGTACCTCACGTGTGGAGGGGAGACATTGCTTTCCCTGCCTTCCAGATGTTCACCATCAGCCTTTTCCTCCCATCTTCCAGGCCTTCTCCCTCTGGTCCTCGAAAAGGGGTTTTTCTTCTTGATAGGTCTCAGAAACTCTTCCTGTCACGATTACCCTGGCTGGAAGTCAGTGGTGTTTCCCCCTTTCTCCCCCTCCTCTGCACCAAACATGCAGTACATTCCTTTATGCAGGTTTCCATAGAGTTAAACTGTTCCTATTTTTTTTTCCTTAAAGAGGTCAGCAAAAAGTCGTACAATAGGGGTCTCATGTTCATGAACTGTGAAGGAATTTTTTAAAATTTTCCATGGTGGGGTTGGAGTGCAGCAAAAAAGAAACTTGGGGGGAAAAAAGAGACAAATAAAGCAGATGAGAGACTTGTGGTGGTGGTGGGGGGGTCGTTTGTAAAGACATGTTGCCCTCCTGATCTCCATTTAAAACTTGTTATTTCTCTTCCTCTCCCTCCATGTTTCTTTTATTTCTATTAAAGTTATTTTTCCCCCAGCTTTAATTGCTTCAATCCCGCTAAGCTGCCCCTTTTAAAATGAAGGGTTGTATATATTCCCTTGGCATAGGGAAATCCCTCGGACTGTAGGTTCATATTATCTAGACAAGCAGTCTTTCAGAAGCAAATGCCATTCTTGCGTAGGGAAGTACTTTAGGCCTAAAGGGGTTAAGAAGGCCTCCTTCCATTCAGAAACATGCAGGGGTCCCACCGTAGCTGTTCCAGCCTTTAAAAATCTTTCCAGCTTTTTTTTTCCTCTCTCTCTCTCTCTCCTTGTAACAAATCTGTACAACTGCCACCAGGACATAAGAAGCGTGTGCCTGTCACAGAAATAGAGTTTACTTTTTTCCAAGTTGTTGTAGAGCGGCAGGGTATAAATACAGCTAACTCTGACTTGGACTAAGAGCCTTTCGCTTAAAATAAGGGGGCGACTTCCCAAGACTTTGAATCCAACAAGGTCCAGATCAGACTGCACCACTGAGCAAGGTAGGAAGGACACCGAGAAAACAGGTGTAGTTGCTTCCTTTGTTTCAGCTCTTTCTTTCTTTTTTCCAAGTCAAGCCAGCCACACCCAGATCCCAGTCAATTTGTCAGTATTTTCTCCGGAGCGAAACCCAAGATGTCCTTTTTCAAACTCTTCATGCGATGGATATGGATATGGATGTTGTCCTGGGACCGTCTTATCGTGTTGCTTCTGCAGCTCCTGCTCAAAAGCTCAGCTTTGCCTCCAATCCGATATTCTCATGCTGGGATATGTCCAAATGATATGAATCCCAATCTCTGGGTTGACGCACAGAGTACCTGTGGGAGAGAGTGTGATGCCGACCTGGTGAGTGATGCCCTTTCTCTTTCCTCTTCTTAACGCTGAAAGTCACTTATAAATAGATACCGACTGCTTGTGCTGGGCGGTTGCCTCTGTTTATTGTAGCAAGAAGAGGCTGGGTGGGTGTTTTTCTGAGAACAGAAGAGCAATAGTCAGTAGGAGAAAAGGGACGTCAGGAGCAAAGTAGAACTTGCTAGGGAGAAGGGAGAAGGATTTGAAACCTGCAAGGACTTCTGATCTTGTAGCTCACACCCAGATCCAATGAGCCTGCTGGGACCAAGGCAAGGGTCACCAGCTTGCTGTGGTTGCAAACTCATGCATGAATCAGTCCTTTGAATTTCATCTGGAGCAACATCACAAAAGGTCTTCTTTAATCACTGCAAGGGAAGGATGATCAAGGGAGAAAAACCAGCCAGTGCCAAGTGAAGTTCTTAGCATGGGGCTTTGCATGACGGTCTCTCTGTGCTGCGGAGCTTCCCCTCTGTGCCCATTTTAATTGCCTCAATCTTCCAAGATGCCCACACACACACACACACACACACACACACACACACACACTCCAGCCCCTGCTGCCTCAGAGCTCTTGAAATAGCCAGTCAATCAGTGTTTACTGCTTTGAGATTTGTGGGTTTCTTCCAGGAGACAGCAATGTGCATTGCCTCCCAGGGCATGACAGCTTGGCATGTGCTGTTGAATGATGATTCCAGAGGCAAATGTACTTGACATGGTAGGTGAAATACTGCTTCTTGAGAAGTTGGCTTTGCTAGCTCAACTTCATCTCTCCATACTCCTTTGTGCTCTCTCTGCCTCCTGGACCAGTCCAGAAGAATAGAGTTTGCTGTCATTGGCCAATAGCTCTTGGAGAAGACTCCTGATGCCACTCCTGATGTGTAGGGCTGATTCAGTGCTAAAAGTAGGCATGGCCTAAGTTGTGTAGTGGGTTCTGGAGAGCAGGAAGGACGCCGAGATGATGAGTACAGCATAGCAGCTCTTTATTAGGTGGAAGGGACTGTACTGGGGAATAGGGGCTACCTGCACTCTTATATATACCTGGCCAGTACCTGGCCAGGTACTCAACCAACCAATCGGTTTGAACCTCTGTTTCCCGCTGAAATGCTTCCCGCCAAAACATACAGTTCAACGCCTCCTGGTGGTGACTCTTATACACAGCTTTAGGTGTTGCAAAAAAAGCTTAATACATAACAGCCTACCTGGTAGGCAAGTGGCAAACAAATATCGGTGCAGGGTGATCAATTATAACTCAGTGCAATATGGCAATGGGTAAGGAAGGTATAGATCCAAAGGGGGACCCTTTACAAGTGAATGACCAAGGATGTGTTCTAATCAATTAAGGAGTATTGATTTATAGCTGAACCAAGAAAACACAGAACTAAGTTGCCTTTCCAGGAAGAAAAGAAGATTGTTGCAACTTCAGGGTATATACACTGACTTCAAAGGCACTGATGTGGAAAAAAAACACTGAATTCTAAAAGTCTAAATCAAGCATTACAGTGTCATGTCATGTCCTCTGCATTTCTGGAAGGTCTGATTATAAAGGATAATAAGAGCATCGACATCTCACCCCAGTATTTGAGGTTGGAACCCAGTGGAACCCAGGATCAAATTCTCAGCCTATTAATGCAAATGTCTCTTGCAGATAAGCAAGTTGTGGCTTCTTTTACTCATTTGTTTTGCTTTGTTCTTCTGATGAAGGGCATTGCTTAACTAGACAGTGGTCCAGCTGGACAAAGTAAGAATGAACATGTGACTCTTCTGTGTTTGGTTGACTTGCCTTGGCTACCACCCACCGCTTTCCCAACCTGACGCTAGATACACATCACTTATGTCAGCTGAAACCACTTTTTGCAAAATGACTCCATGATCAGATATCAACAGAAAAGCCACAAAACAGATGGCAGAATGGTGGAGGAAGGGAGGAGTCAAGTTATACCCAGCCAGACAAGCTAGGGAGATGCCACAAGCTTTCCACAAAGTTAGGCTAGGTGAGAAATCTCCTGAGTATTTTCTAGTACACTGAAATCAAGGGGTGTTCCTAAAGACATTTCCTTTTATGAGCAGGGAAGATCTAGATTTAGTTGTGACTCAACAAGCCTTATACCTGCTGAGCTGGGCCATGATCATTTAGGTGCTAACGATCAAGCTGTCAAGCAGTAAGTTGAGCCTATTTTTGGATGCAATCTCAAGGGATTAATTGAGATACTGAAAAAACCCAATAAAGCAGTGCATAATGCAAAAGCTGCATCCAGACATTCTCCAGGGTGACCATGCTTGTTGCAGGCCCTGCTGTTTTCCTCCTTTCAAATCATACAGTACACCTTTTGATCGATGAACCAGATTCCCATTAGCTACAAGCAACACATAAATATATTCATAGCTATGTACTTTTCTTTTAGTTCATTACGAGCTTCTTTTTTAAGTAATTTGCTGACCGCAAACTATTTATTAAAACCCAGTTATGTAATAAAGAAACAGAATAAATGCACCATCAAGACTTCTTTAGAAACTTGAATGTCTTTCGGATATGTTAAGACAGCAGCTCCCAACCTTTTCTATACCCCACACCCCTAGAACGCTTCTGATATATTCTCACACCCCTTACAAAAGTTTGAAATAACAGCAACGAATTAGGCATATACACTATAATTTTGAAAACCCTTCACACCCCCTGGAGATTCAAGGTACTAGTAATGGTGTTTAAAGCCCTACATGGCAGGGGTCCGGAGTACCTTAGGGAACACCTGCTGCCGGCATCAACTTCCCTCCGCCCTGTGCGTTCCCACAGAGAGGGCCTCCTCAGGGTGCCACCGGTCAGAGAATGTCGATTGGTGGCCCCCAGGGGGAGATCTTTCTCTGTGGGCGCCCCGGAGCTATGGAACCAATTACCGGTTGAGCTCCGGACAGCGCCCGATCTTCGCTCCTTTCGCCGCGATCTGAAAACATACCTGTTCGAACAAGCCGGCCTTGTCTGAGGGGGGATTGGTGGGGTATTTTATTATTATTATTGGGGTTTTATTATGTATCAACTGTTTTTATGGGCATGTATTTAATTACCTTTTAATTTTTGTAACTCTGTGTTTTATTCTTGCCCTGTACACCGCCCTGAGTCCTTCGGGAGAAGGGCGGTATAGAAATATTAATAAATTAAATTAAAATTAAATATCATCTCGCACCCCCAGGGGGTGCAAGTACCCCCGGTTGGGAACCCCTGCGCTAAGAGATAATTTACTGATGGTTCTAGGTATAATCCTTGGAATCTCCAGATAGAACCAGAAAAACCATAAAGATCTTTTATCGGGTTTTTGGGGGCAATTAAGCTAACTTTGTAATAATGCCGCTTGGGGTGTGTGTGAAAGCCCTAATAAGCAGGCATATACATAGAATGAAGGCTACTGCTAAGCTTGTAAGCCGCCCTGAGTCTTCGGAGAAGGGCGGGATATAAATGGAATTAAAATAAAAAAATAAAATAAATCAGTACTGAGCTAAAACAGGCAACTGGTTCTGGTCTGCGAGAATCCAGATAACAATTGGACGGCAGCAAAGAAAAACAGGAATTAACTGCTACATTCCAGTCCTCATCCAGATTTCACAGACAACTTCTAGTATAGTCTATGCTAGGTGAACCAATAGTAGAAAGTAACTTTTTATGACGTTATGTCTCTCATTATTCCTACTGGGTGTCATGAGAATTATATTCAATACATTGGGGGAGGGGGTTTGTTCCAATTTGCAGAAGGCTGAATTCTGCTCCATCAAAACCAGTGCACATTATCCGAGGGTAAAGTGTAGTTTGGAACCTTTGATAAAATGTATCAAAATGAATGCAAACCCAGTTTTCTATAAAGGCACAGAAATGCAGGTTTGTCTTCTGTATTTCAATGGAATGTAATTTCTAAATTTCTGAATTGTACATGCATTACTTTTGGTGCATTTTGAAAACTTGATAGAAATTGTGCCGTGGTCTCCTCTACCAAGATGAAATTGGGGTTCTGCAGAAAACATCCAGAACAGGAGCTAAGAAGTGGCTTTTAATTTCAAGGTTGGCGTATTTTGGCTGGTACATTTATGGACTACTAGCACTGTTCAGTGTGTCCTTCCAGGGTCTTTTCAAAGCTATTTGAATAAGGTAAAAGTTCAACCTGGCACTTTATGCATGTAAAACATGTGCTCTGCCTTCGCAGATTCCTGAGAATGAGGTCAGATTCTTTTAACATCCAACTGAAGAACAACTTAACATCCAACTACAGAACAATTCAGATATTTGAATACTGTTCAGCATTGCTATTCTGCCTTTTAGTCAGATGCAGTGTTGGGATTCAAATATGCGAACAACCAGTTCTCCGTGTGGATGCCGATTCCAGGAGTCCATTCTGGACGTGGGCCACAAAAAATTAGCTACCGGTTCTGCCGAAGTGATGCGAACTGGCTGAATCCCACCACTGGTCAGATGTCCATTGACAGTTAAGTAAAAGGCATGCACACATAGCAAATAGAAAGCAGCAATGGCACATGAAAAGAGTGTTGCAGATAGAGATGTCACAACTGCAAGCTTTAGCTTTTGTGATCCAAGTCAAAGGAAAAGATTAGTCAGTTAACAAAAGGGGGGGAAGTTGCTCCATAGTTTAGGTCTACAGAGAAGACCTATGTGATCTGCTGATCTTTAGAGGGTGGCGGGACATGGAATAGAATCTCCTCCTAGCAATTTGGAAGGGTGGGCAAAATACAGGTAGTCCTTGACTTTCGACCACAATCAAGCCCAAAATTTCTGTTGCTAAGCAAGACAGTTGTTAAGTGCATCTTGCCCCATCTTACGACCTTTCTTCCCACAGTTGTTAAGTGAATCACTGCAGATGTTAACTTAGTAATATGGTTGTTAAGCAAATCTGGCTTCCCCATTGACCTTGCTTGTAAGAAGGTTGAAAAAGGGGATCACATGACCCCGGGACACTGCGACCGTCATAAATATAAGTCAGTTGCAAAGAGTCTGAATGTTGATGATGTCACCATGGGGTTGCAGCAACAGTCTTAAGTGTGAAAAATGGTCACGTCACTTTTTCCAGTGCCTTTATAACTTTGAACGGTCACTAAATTAACTGTTGTAAGTTGGGGACTACCTACAATAAGGAAGTTAATATTCATTCAGACAGTGAGATCCCAAACTATTTATGGTTTAAAGAGTAGCTTGAATTGGATTTCTGAATAAAACATTTTATGCAATGTGGCTAATTATATTCTGTAGACAAGACATGTCAAACACAAGGCCCAGGGGCCTGATCCGGCCCGCGAAGTGGTTTCATGTGGCCCACGAAGCCATCCTGGAAACAGTGAGGGAACGGCCCCTGCTGCCTTGGCCCTGGCCCAGAGACCCTCCTTCTGCCAGAGACCCTCAGATCTCTCCCACTCCTGCCCAGGCCCCCATAGGCACCCTTGAGGCGAACCATGTAGAGCTGGCCACGCCCACCCAGTAGGCCATACGCACTCTAGCCACGCCCACCCAGTAGGCCACGCCCACCCTGGCCACACCCACCCGGACCCCTGAGGGCAACCGCAATGCTGATGCGGCCCTCAGTGAAATTGAGTTTGACACCCCTGCTGTAGACCATTCAGACTGATGATTGATTTTTTTTTTTGGTCTGGATATGCTTCAAAAGCATTGAGCATGTTGAAGAAGCTGTAAAGATGTGAGCAGCACATGGTGTGACTTGCTTTCTCCAAGGCGAATCACGAAGTTATTTGAAAGCTCTTTGGAACATCACCACCAGTGGTGGGATTCAGCTGGTTTGCATTACTTGGTTGCCCAGGCCCAGAATGGACTTCCGGAAGTGGCATCCACACAGAGAACCGGCTGTTCACATATTTGAATCCCACCACTGATCACCACCATCTGATTCCTATCTCCCCAAAGCCAAGGTGGCTCCAGAAGTATTCTGGACATCAGAAACTTATGAACCACTGTCTGAACATTCATTCCTGAATCAGTTTTCCAGCTATCCAAAAGGACTTTTTGATTATTTGGATCTTCTCAGTCAATACCGAGGTGCTTTTTCCCTGACCCTTCCCCACCCCTCTGTCTTTGCCTCTTGATTTTTTTTTAACAAACACTCGTTTTGCAATTCCACAGTATTCCACACTTTCCTAGAACTATCCCCATTGTTGTTGTAAGGCTACATGTAGGGATGGCTATATCTCCCTATTCTGGTCCCACCCCCTTACAATTGGACGGTTTAGAATCTAAGTCTTGCCCTCCCACACTGAATAAATTTGCAAATTTGCATCAGTTCCTATAAAAATGAATCCCATAACATTTTCACTCATCTCAACTTTCTTCAGAGGAAGCCTCTACAGGATTGATGAACATGATTGTTCTAAACTCTGCCATATTTTGAATCAGCATCACATAGGACAAACTAGTCCAGACTCTGGAAAGTGTCTTCATCTTCTTGATGATGGCTACTAGGTAGTTCTGCAGTGTTGAAGGAAGAGGGCAGGCTTCTGAAGGGAAGATGTCAGTACAGGTAGTCCTCAACTTATGATCACAATTGAGCTCAAAATTTCTGTTGTTAAGCGAGGCATTTGTTAAGTGAGTTTTTACCCCATTTTTTGACCTTTCTTGCCCCCGTTGTTAAGTGAATCACTATAGTTGTTAAGTCAGTAACCTGGTTGTTAAGTGAATCTGGCTTCCCCTATTAACTTTACTTGTGAGAAAGTTAAAAAATATTAATTTTTGTAGGGAAACCTCCACCAATGGACAAGATTAACTTTTGCTAAGGTTTCTAGAAAATGAATTAAAAAGCATTTCAATAATAACATATGTTGCAAGAGCAGCAGATAAAATGATCCAGGTTTTATAGGCATGACCTGGGGACACAGCAACAGTCATAAAGAAGCACCAGTTGCCGAGCATTTTAATTTTGGTCACATGATTGTGGGGATGCTGTAAAGGTCATAACCGTGAGAAACGATCATAAGTCACTTTTTTCAGTGCGCTGTAACTTTGAACGAACTGTTGTAAGTTGAGGAATACCTGTAGCTACTTATTTGTAGATGTCATTTGGAATGTTGTGGTCTTAAATGGAAGAGATATTATATACCGTACTTGAAAATAATTACATATCTGTGTCATATACCTAACAAAGGGAAACGTGCTATCAGCTAACAAGTAATTCTTCAAATATCAATTGAGGCCTCCCTGAAAGATAAGAGGAATTCTTATGTTATCAGCTACATTTTTGAGATACAACATTTAAAATATGATATATTGTAAAGGATGTATTTATTTGGACAGTAGGGATGATCCTATTGCATTGCTGACTGAAACAAATCATCTGCCTTATAAGGAATACTAATATTCATGGCAACCCACAAGTGACAAGTTGGGGAGAGAGGGGCAATTGACATCATATGACTCATGATGTCACTGCACAAATAACACACATTAGGTCATTTGTGGCAAACCACATCATTTGTGTGATTATGTCATTATACATATGGCATAACTGTGGTTTTTACCTGATGTCTGTGCTGATATTTTAGTCTTTGTTATACTTTTTTTTTAAAGAGAACAGAAAGTGTTTTTGGGGCTTCCTATGAATTGTTTTTCTCAGCTTCTTTGTTCTACAGCCAAGGAAAACAAAACATGTAGGACAGTTCTATTTCTATTACTCAGAAACAAGTACCATCAATTTCAATGGCATTTATTCTTCAGTAAGTGTGTATGGGTGCATATATAAACTTTAGTGAAGTTACTCAACCAATTTATCACAAATACAAAACATTATTCATAACCATGGTATCTCCCTTTACCTTCCAAGTAAGAATTCAAATGTTTCTCTGCTTGTTCTAGAATGCAGCCACCAGCCAACTCTTAAATATCAAATCAACATTACAAGAAGTTGTGTGCATGACTAAAGAACAGACAAAATGGTCATCAATTATTTCCATTTGTCATTTCAGTGTAATTGCATTTCATCTAGCTCTAATGGTCAGGGAGATGTAGGCAAAGAAAGTCTTACAATTTTTGTAGTTCTTGCACCCATTAGAGAAAAAAAAACAGTGTAACTTGCACATAGGAGCTTTCTTCATCCACACAACCCATTTTGGCCCTGACTGTCCCTTTCTCTGCTACATCCCTCATAGTGCTGCCTTCATTTCTTCTGCAATCCTCCAGCAGGAGGATAGGCTTGAGCTGCCCCTGCTACAGCAAAATTAAATGTGTATTTGTCACCTTAATCTGGCACCATCTACAGGAGGCCTCATGGGGTGTAAATCTGTCTTCGACACCCATGGTCTTGGAGGGATGTCAGGTGATTGCTGTGACTGGTGGTGGCTGGGGATGGAGACAACAGAAAGAAAGATAGAGATGAGTTATGGGGACAGCAAATGTCATGATGATATTGCTTCCTGTTAGCTCTAGGGTGGATGGAGATTTCTATAAAGAAGAAAGAGCCGTAACCATCCCTGCCAGCCTTCTACCTCTTCAAACATAGAAGTTCCTGTACTGCCTTCTGTCCATAGGCTAGAACAGTGTTTCTCAACTTTAGCAACTTTATGTGTCTGGACATTAACACCCAGAATACCCCAGAATACCCCAGCAAGATCCAGACATCTTAAAATTGCAATGTTGAGAAACACTGGAATAGAGCTTACTGGGACAAAATCCACTTTGATTTTTGATGTTCTAACTCCAAAGATCAAACAGCCCAGACATCCCTTGGGGAATTTTAACAAACCATGCTAAAGCACACACATTGACTATCTGTTATTATGAAATAAAAGTTGCCCTTTCAAATATCACGGCCATACCGGCAAAAGTAGGGTGATGCTTATCTTTCACAAAAGTGAGATCTCTGACATTAACAAAGTTCCTGACTTGATGAGAATCCTTATTTATCCACAAACACTTTATCACATCTGGGTTTTTTGTTTTTGTTTTTGCCTTAGGAGTGTGAGACTTTTGAGAAATGTTGCCCTAACGTTTGTGGAACACGAAGTTGTGTTGCAGCCCGGTACATGGATGTGAGAGGGAAGAAAGGACCGGTTGGGATGCCCAAAGAAGCCACGTGTGACCGATTCATGTGCATCCAACAAGGTTCAGAGTGTGATATCTGGGATGGGCAGCCAGTCTGCAAATGCAAAGACAGGTGTGAAAAGGAGCCGAGTTTTACATGTGCATCTGATGGCCTCACCTATTACAACAAGTGTTACATGGACGCAGAAGCGTGTACTAAAGGCATCACCCTCAATGTAGTGACTTGTCGCTATCATCTCACCTGGCCAAATACCAGCCCTGTCCCAGCAGAGACTACTGCTCCACCCACAACTGCTTACTTGGAGACTACCATTATAGACATCCTCGCGCCTGTTTTAGTCAACAACCCAACCCATCAGTCTGTCTATGTAGGAGAGACTGTAAGCTTTCATTGTGATGTCACCGGTCGACCTAAACCAGAAATCACTTGGGAGAAGGAGACTGAGAATAAAGAGAAAATAATTATGAGGCCTAACCATGTCCAAGGAAATATCGTTGTCACCAATATTGCCCAGCTGGTAATCTATAACACGCAACTACAAGATGCAGGAATTTATACCTGCACAGCCAAAAACTTTGGTGGTGCTTTAAGGGTAGATTTCCCACTGTCGGTCCTCCAGGGAGAAGCTACTTCTCCAGAAACAGTGCAGAATAAAACTCACTTCCCAACCAACGAGTGCCTGAAGCAACCTGACAGTGAAGACTGTGGAGAAGAGCAAACCAGATGGTATTATGATGCAAAGAAAAACAACTGCTTTACTTTCATTTATGGGAACTGTAATAGCAATCTCAATCATTTTGAGACCTACGAGAGCTGTATGTTGACATGCATGAACGGCCCCATCAACATCTGCAGTTTGCCAGCCCTGCAAGGCCACTGCAAAGCCTATGAGCCCCGGTGGGCATACAACAGCTTGACAAAACAGTGCCAGTCTTTCATTTATGGAGGTTGCGGAGGCAACGAGAATAATTTTGAAAGCCGAGAGGCCTGTGAAGAATTGTGTCCTTTCCCTCTGGATAGACTCTGTAAAGTTTGCAAGGCTTGCAAACCCCGGCAAAAGCTGGTGACCAGCTTCTGCAAAAGCGATTTTGTGATTCTTGGCCATGTCATGGAGCTGACAGAGGACCAAGAGTCTGGCCATGCCCTGGTGACGGTGGAGGAGATTCTGAAGGATGATAAAATGGGGCTTCAGTTCCTGGGAAAGGAGCCTTTAGAGATCACCTTGTTAAACATGAACTGGAGCTGTCCCTGCCCCAACATTACGGCAACGGAAGGCCAGCTCATCATCATGGGTGAGGTCTACAATGGAATGGCTGTTTTACAGCCAGATAGTTTTGTTGGGGCCTCAAGTGTCCGACGCATTCGAAAACTTCGTGAGGTCATCCACAAGAAAACCTGTGAGCTATTAAAAGAGTTCTTAGGACTGCACTAATGCCCCGAGAGTAGCTTGCTGGCTTTTCCTGCTTTGTGCATTATATAGTGCTAACAAATGATAGGTTTACCCTGAACACCCTTGTGTAACTCCTGTTTGCTGATATAGGTTATGTATCCCATATGAAGGAATGAATGGCATGTAGCAGAAAGAGCTATTGTTTTTTTTAACAAGTATTTTAAAATAGCAGCAAACAGCAATTAATATTTAGATTTCAACCTATCTATCCCTCTAGAAGTGCCATCTGGTGTTTATCGCTTCTCAACAATGCAATTTTCATTGTATAAAAAAATCAATTTTGCAGCATTTGTCCAGAGTTAAAATATGCAAACTCTTACCCTAATAGTTCCTATTTGGAATATAGAGAAGTTTGTGAAAGGCATCTGAAATACATCACACTCTTCAGTATATTGCAAAAGAATATGTAAATTATTACCTACAATCACAATAATTATAGCTGTTATACCAATCTATGGCTGCATCTGTTTGACTGGAAATGATTTTGAGGCAGGGACTTCATCTTTAGTAGACATTTGTGTAGCAGATTTTTTTATACAGTGTGTCCATCTAGTCACATTCCAAATGACCTATTCTATCAGATGATGAACCTGGAAGCAAAACTACATATTAGGATCTCACTGCACTATCTTACCCAAATAAGACATTGTGCACCACATTAAGTATTAAACATTTTTCACTGCACTGAAGAGCAGCATTAGTTTCTCAGCTCTCCAAACCCCTTCCAACCTCTGCTCAGTTGTAATTTTGTGCTACTTTTAGCTGGGAATTAAGGAAAACTATGGTGAAGCTTCAAATAGTCTTAGCAAGTTTCTCTCTCTATAAAAATCCAGAATAAAATAGAAAATAACATTATGCATCCTCATCCCTGTCATTGAACATCTCCAGTTCTTTCCTTTGTATTCTGCTGTCTCCAACGCCCCCTGGCCAGTCTTTTTTGTCTTTCTTGCTGACAATTGGGCATTATGTGTCAAGTAGCTGCCTGTTCAAATACTGAAGTCCCAAAGCACTTTAGTTTCTTCATTTTCTATTATTTTATCTTTTTTGTGGCCCCCCCATCATTTCACGTTTGCGAGCAAGTGGTATTTCTTGCAGATATTCCAATGCAGCATTATTGTACTTTGTCATGCTGTTGTTTGTAGCCAGTCTGTGTGATCTTCTTGCAGCAGCTGAATAGGTGGTCCACGGTTTCTTCAGCTTCTTTGCAGAGGTGGTCTTTGCTTTCTGTTGCTGTCTTCTCAATTCTGGCTTCTTATGCATTTGTTCTTAAGGCTTAGTCTTGTGCAGCCAGAATTTAGCTCTTCAGTCTCTTGTCACAACTTGTTATCTGCTTTGCCTGTTAGGTTTGTTTTTGTATACTGATCATGTAATACTTTGCCTTGCCATGTCTCTTTTCTGTTCTTCATTTAATAATAATAATAATAATAATAATAATAATAATAATAATAATAATAATAATAATAATAATAATAATAATAATAATAATAATAATAATAATAATAATAATAATAATAATAATAATAATTTTATTTGTATACCGCCCTTCTGCCGAAGGACTCAGGGCGGTGAACAGGGCAATAAATACTAATACAAGAATACAAAAATTAAGAAAAGATTAAACAAAGTGCCCAATACCTTAAAACAATAAGTTAAAATACGTTAAAAGCAGTAATAAAACCCCAAAACCCATCAGGCCAGGCCGGCTTGTTCAAACAAGTAGGTCTTAAGATCCCGTCGGAAGGAGCGAAGGTCAGGCGCCATCCGGAGCTCAACCGGTAAGTCAGTTGTAAGTCAGTTTGGCCTCTTTGATATTCAGTAAGTCTTTATGGAGTACCAACTTCAGTGCATCTACCTCACTGTCCTTCAGATATTCTTCCAATGACCTTTCTTTCTTTTTCAACTGTCTGCTATAGTTGCTACATTCCATGCCCAACTATACTCCTTGGTAAAAAGAGTCTGTCAATGTTGCTGTGTTGATGGGCTAGATTCATTATCATTATTTTTCTAGTCTTCTTATCCAGGGTGTCTAATACTGCTTGAGCCCATTCCATTATTTCGCCTATATTTCTAATGGCTGGAATTGCCCAAGCGTTAATTGCCTTGATGATATTTCCTCCACTGAGTTTGGACTTTATGATCTTCTTCAGTCTCATAATATATTCACTTCTAACCCAAGTGTGCTTGATGTTGTCAGCTTGAAGGATGTGCTCAAGTATTTGTAGTGATCTTCTTCATCCAGACTCTTGATATTATTTCCATAGGGCATCTTGATTCCTTCAGTTTTCATTACTTTTTCCTTTCCTTTATCAGATAAGTTTTGCCAGAGGTTCACCAATGTTCAATTTCACTTCCTTGCAGTATGATGTTAAATGCTTGGCAATGAGTAGATGTAGACCAGTCAAATGTTTCAACCAAAAACCATGCAGTTCATCTTCATCTGATGCAGACCAGTTCTTGATCTTTCTTATCGTTTTCTCCATGATTTCTACTATTATAACAAGTTCTTTCATTTCAGCTTCTTTTTTATTCTTATCCACCTTCTTTAGCCAAGCTATGTTCTTTGGGTATTTTTTTGGGTTGTCCATAACTGTGCCCAAAGTGCTCTTTTTTTCTTTGTTAGCTGTTGGCTGGTTTATTGTACTGTCTCCATTGATGGATGGGTAAGAATCTCTCAGATTCAAACTTGAAATTGAAGATAGTCTGCAGTTGAATTTCATACTGTATCTACTTATTTTCTTGCCTATAGCTGTTATTTGCTGCATTATTATTTCCATTGCTTATTTAATCTTTCTTGTTTCTAGGCTATATTTCTTGATCAAGTATTTTTTGCCCTTATTCTTCAGCCTCTTTCATTTCATCTGGTCTAGTTTACTTGCTTCTAATCTTATCTTGCTGATCTTATTTCCAGCCTGATCTTCCATTTTGGTGGTTGACTGTTTGGCATCTTTTTCTTTTGTCTTGATTTTGCATCCAAAGTATTCAGTTGCAATTGCAGCCATGCTGTACATTAATTATTTGTTTCTTGCAGTGAAGTGGTGTTTGTGTTTGATATTACAGAATTGACAACTTTTAATACTTGTGCTTGCTGTTTCTTTGGAACAAGCTTCAATGCATGCAACCTTATTTTGTTGTTTTTGTGCTGTCCTAGATGCTCAGTGATTCTTTGCTTTACTTGATCTTTTTTAGTTAGAGGGCTTTGTTATTTCTGAGAAAGAGGCAGAGGAGAGGATACTTGGTTTGGAACTGAAAACAATTCAATAGCTATGCTGGCTTCCTCTACTGCTGAATGTTGTTGTTTGATGGTATTAAAGATATCACTGGAGGTTGTAAGCTGTTCCAAATAAAACTGCCTCTTGAAATTCAGTAATGGTGGTTTTTCCCCCAATACCAATGGTATTCAAGTGGTTCTCTAGATGTTTTGGGATTGCACTCAAGGCACCTATTATTATTGATACTTTGTTTTCTTTTGTCACTATCATTCAACTTATATTTGCAGCTCTTTGCATTTTGTGATTTTCTCCAGTTCTTTCTCTTCTATTCTGCTCTTTCCTGGTACTGCAGCATCCACTATTTTTGGTCCTCCTTATCAACAATTGTTACGTCTGGGGTGTTGTTGTTGTTATTATTATTTATAATATTTTATTAGTTTTCCAATTTTACATTTGAGCATTTAAAAAGCAATGTGGTGACTGGGTTAATCAATAATTCAATAACAAAATCTTTAGTACAAATCTCAGGTTACATCAGATATTTTTTCTCTTTTTCCCTTAACATTCACTATCTCGTGTTCAAACTAGTACATTTTTAATTATATCAACTCAATAAAATACATATCTTAATTACATTCATTCATAAACAATCCATATCCTGTTATTAATTTTTACGTAATTTTAAACTTCTCATCCATATTCCAATTTAACCTTTGGTATCCATAATTTTCAGACTTTGGGTAACCAGGATTTCCCTTATCTCATTTCATAACAAACTATAATGTCCAAAATACATATTTTATCTATTTAAATGTAATCTTATTCTATTTCCTAAAAGTTATCTATTTCCCACCATATTAAGTCATCTACTTAATAATACAATATCCCCTTTAATAAATCAAAACCATTATATATATATATATATATTGCCTGGGTTAATCAATAAGCCAACCATATTCATGATAATTAATTTTCTTTTCCCTTTTAGACCTAATTTTTCAGTATTAGACAAATCCTTATTTTCAACTAGTTTCCAGTTATTTTAAATCTAATAACCAAAATTTCCCTTATCTCAACATCTCCTTTTAACCCTCTAATTGACAATATAAAGTCCACTCTAATGAATCAAAACCCCAATTTTTTCAACCTTATTCTAGCTTTCTTCCTTTGCCAACTAGGCTTCCATCTCAGTGCTTTTAGATCATCAAATAAATCTCCCTTCATTCTTATATATGTTAGTTGAATTAAAGAAGGCCATTTGATTGCCAGTTTTCTGGAAGGACTAGCCCATTTGTATTCATTTAGTTGTTGCCCTGTTATTCCAGTCCCCCATGTTTGCTCTAATATATTTGTCTTCAATTCAGTATGTTCTTCTTTTTTCTCAAATTTCTTCTGATTTATATAGAAAGTCATTTCCATTTTCAGTGTTGTCACTTCCTTGTCTGGGTTTTCCATCAGCTGAACTTGTTGGTCAATTGAGTCTTCTGTCTTAATAATTAATTGTTCCACTTCTGTTATCGTCTGCATTGTTGTTTCTTTGGTTGTAGTCAAGGTTTGACTTTGTGCATCTAAGCTGGCATCTTGGTCTTTTATTTTAGCTCTCATTTTATCACAAGCTGAAAGAATAGTTTCATGTATTGTTTTCAACATGGCAAGAATTTTTTTCTGGTCTTCATCCATCTTTCACGTATTTGAAAATAATCTTTCTTTTTTTTATTGAAAAGTTTTACAGTACATTTTTGAATACAAAACCCCTCCCATCCCCCTCCCATCTCCCCAAACCTCCCCAACTCTCCCCTCCCCTCCCCCCTCCCCAACTTCCCAGAGCTAAATACAGGGTATAAAAATACAAACAAACATAATCTAAAATATGCAAACAACAATAAAATATTAAATTCTATCGCACTTTAACTCTTAATAAAATAACTACAAGCTAGTTATACATCATATAAACCCACTACTTATTCAAATGCTAAGTGAAACTTTTTAGTCCCATATTTATTCTGGATATAATCTTTCTAATAAAGGTTGTTTGTTAAGCAATAGTCAGTAAAAGTTTACATTCGATGGAGCCAAGATCAAGGAGCTTATCTATTTTTTGGGCTTTGAGCCAAGTCTCTTTTTAGGAAATAACAAATTGCCATACCAAGCTTCACCACAAGATGTCAATGGTACCATTTAAGATTTTCTTTCTCTTTTTTTAAAAAAACAAAAAAGTCCCAATGTTTTCTAATTCTTTTTTCTGTTTTTTTTTCTTTTTTGTAGATAAAAACAAAAGTCTCCAGTAAAGATAGGAAAGTTTTTGGTCCCCAAATCTCAGAAACATATGAATCCAATTAGATTGAAAGTGTTCTTTTAAAGCTTTGATTACCCTGGGTAGTCAGATCCCGCCATTCTTTGAGGGTGGGATAGAAATTCCCTTCCCTCTCTCCTCACAGGGGGAAGATACTTCAAAGAGCTTTAACAGGAAGAAGGTACTTAGGGTAAAGAGAAGAGAAGATCTCACCCACTTTCATCCACGTTGCTTTCAAAGTGCTTGGTAGTAAATTTGACTTCGGCTGTCAGCAGCTTAGTGATGAGCCATATTAATATGGCTGGTCTTTTCCCTGTAGGTTTGAAGAGCTGCCCCAGATCAAGCGGAAGGGCTACCGCCCTTCCGCGATCAAGCAGGGGTCTTCTCCTTGCTCGTCACTCCTACAGGTGACTTTCGACCCTTTCCAGGGTCCCCCAGTGGGATAAAACTGGACGCTGGAGACAAGGCTCGCCTCCATGTGTCCAGCAGGGCTGCGGTGGCAACCAGAAGTCATTATTATTATTATTTATTCAGTGGAGAGCTCTTGAGTGTTGAGTTTGAAAACAATGATTAATCTCGGACACCGCCTGTTTATAGGCATTTGCATTTTTACATTTTCCAAATAAACTCATTACTGAGACCAAGACACAGCAGGGTGGATGCAGTGCAGGGAGAGAGAGTAGAAAGTCAGTTACAGCTGTTTTTCTTGCTGAAGACCAGTCAAGGCATCTCTTTCTTCATTAGTCATTTTCAGCAACTCCGATTTTATTCCCATCCCCAGCAAGTTTCTTTTTCTTGTCTTTCTTCATGCCACAGTTTTGGCAGACTCATCTTGCTCTTCTGCAATTCCAGAAACACCATCCAGATGCCCGATGCAGAGGATAGTGAAGTGAGACACCATTATTGCAGCTGGATTTTCCGTACTCAGACCTAAGACTGGTGGTCGCTGTGAAGGTCAGCTACCAGGCCAAGGTTCCAAGTTGCATTCGGATGATCCTTGCATCCAACAATGGCCCTTGTCTCTTCTTATCTTTATTTCAGGGACACAGATTCATTGTTGGAAGCCAAGGCTGAAATTTACCAAGAAAGGACACTTTGGGGTGATGGACAGGATCTTTTTTCCAGTCAGTGATCTTTAGATTGGGATTGCATGATAGCAAAGCAGAGGCCCAGCCCTAAGCAATTTCTATTTCCCTTCCCAGCTGTCGGATCTCTACCTCAGCTCTGATGGTCTCTTTTAGTCATTAAAAAGCTTTGCTTTTAGGCTAGAAAGCCAGTAGAGTTTACCTATCAACATTGTATGATCTGATGAGGGTCAGGTTTTTAGCATGAGCACATGGCTAAGCGCCTTTCCCCTTTTGCAAATTACCACAGCACAGACATGCCTTGACATTGTTTTGTTGTTTTTTTTCTAACAGACCCCTGTGACATTGCCTTGATCTTGTCCTCATCTTCTGAGCAGGGCAACCTTAAATCACCCTTGGCCTTTAGCTGGGATGCTGTTAAAAGAGTGTTTTCCCTGAAGCCAAGAGCATCCAGAGACAGCTGCAAAGAGTGAATGCATTTTGCCGCCAATTCTATCAGAGGCAAAGTCAGATATGGTCAACTGGGTACTCCTTGACTATTTCAGGCCAAAGTAGGGGGTTCTTCTCCTCTGGTTTCTGGATGGTCTCCTCTGCCATTCAGCTCTTCAATTCTCCCCTTTCCCCCCTGCTTCACTTCCAGCAGTCTCAGCCTCCCCTTCCAGCATCTCAGCCCTGAGCCACTGTGAGGAACCCTGTGAGGAACAATTAAATGTGCTCTGGAGAAAAAGCGTGGGGCAGAGAGTTCCATGCAGAGGGAAAGCACAGTCAGGCTTGGCTAGTTTGTTTTCTTCAGTGTGTCTACCAGCAGAAGTGTTATTGCTGGGAAAGAGGAGGAAAAGGGATAGGATAAGCATGAAAGAAGGAAAGAGATGAGAGGAAGGAAGGAAGGAAGGAAGGAAGGAAGGAAGGAAGGAAGGAAGGAAGGAAGGAAGGAAGGAAGGAAGGAAGGAAGCTATCCGACAGTGTCAAGCAAGCAGGAAGGGGGTTTACCTCCTTACCCCTGCCTCTTAAATGAAATTAAGTGTAGTTGAATGAGCTTTCATCATCTTAGCTGTGATTGAGTGAGTAAGACCAAGATCCTTGAATGAGGAGAGAACAGAAACTTAAGATGAAATTGTGCAACCGTGGCTTAATGTTCAAAAGGGGCCCTTTCCTCTCTTCTCTGGGGACTATTTTTGTGCTTTCCATGTTAATGGTTACTGTCTGTGTGTGTGGGGGGGGCTCAGTTCTCTTCATAGTCATGGACACAAAGCACATTTGAGCATAGCTTTCACCTTTCCAGAGAAAGGGCTTCAGTGTTCAAAGACACCCCATCTGCCCTATTCCAGCTTCACTTCAGTAACTGGCAGAAACTTCCCTGGTAGCATCTGGAGAAGGAAGTGTGGCAAAATCACAGGGTAATCCAATCACACAACCTGCAGCAGCATCATTGGCATGATGGGGATGGACATTGATTCAGAACATTTCATATCAGCACAATTTTCTGCAGAGTCAAAAATGAAGAGAGAGCATTTCAGCCCTATAGGCAAAAAGACCCTGAGATATTCTTAGCGGTTCTGTTTCACATTGGAGGGAAGGGAGTAGCTTGAACCCCAGGCAAGAAAATGGGTTGACTAAGGGACAGACAATTTCGTGCTGATAGCTTTCTGCCTACTGAAGGAGGAATGGAAAACCCAGCCTCTTTTTGGAAAATGATCCCACACAGTCTACAGCAGGGGTCTACTTGGCAACTTTAAGACTTGTAGACTTCAACTCCCAGAATTCCCCAGCCAGCATGAATTAAGACTCCAGTCTTAAAGTTTATGGCATCCTTTCCAGAATTGAGCTGAGGTAAGCAAGAGTAGAAATTTTGAAGGTTGCCTTTGAAAGTCCTGGCTGAAAGAAAACTCAACTGGGGGGGGGGGAGGAGAAGAAAAGGGCTCCCTCAGAAAGAAAATGAAAGGAATGGTCAAAAACCTTTGTAATTATTGAGATTTATTGTACATATCACACTGTAATCTGCTCAATAAATGAAGTAAAGCAGTTTGATTTTTTTTGCAAGTGACTTATATTCTTTAGATGGTTTCTAATGAAGCAACTGGAAATGATGATTTTAGCAACACAAACTTGACTAAAGCAACATTTACATGCAAAACGTATATTTTGATATATTATGCATTACATCCAATATAGCTAATGAACCCCTGCAGTTGCTTTACATCTTAACAGAACTGTCCGATATCTTATGAATATAAATCAATAGCGTAATAAGCACATTTTGCATATTTCATTTTGGGAACATTCATGATGGGATGGAAGATACCAAATATATGACTGATTTATCACCTGCCAACTCAGGGTCAAACTGCTTATTTTGCATGGGGAAAGTAAGTTGTTATGTAAGGATGGATAGTTTTACTAAGGATCATTCTCACATTCCCCTAACCTTGGATGGGCGACTATGGCCCCTTTACAAACTATGGATTTCAACTCCCAGAATTCCTGAGCCAGCATGACTCAGCATGGTTGGCTCAGGAATTCTGGGAGTTGAAGTCCACAAGTTGTAAAGGGGGCATAGTTGCTCACCCCTGCCCTAACCAAAGTGTAAACATGTCTTATAATTATCTTCTGTCATGTCCTCATGATGTTGTCTTTATCTCATCTCCAGCCCCAACTGAGGCAGCTTAAAGTCATTTTTATCAGGTCTACATATAAAGGAGTGTTTTCTTGTCCCACCACAATTTATTCTATGAATGTGATCTGAGATCTTTCTCTGACAATGTCGTTAATGACTCAGCCAGGGGTTGGGATCTGCCCAGCTCCTGCAGGTTTTTGGTTGCTATGGTTACACACTTCCTCCCTTCCAAATGCAAGGGCCACCTTCCCCCCCCCCATGTCAGTTTGGTCTGGGCTACTGGAGAGAGCAGATGCCTGGATTCCACAAAGATACCTGCCTATTTTAATACCTGACTGTTACTTCCAAAAGTACTTGTCAGGTTTGGCACACTAGATCCATGTTCAGGAGCCTGACTGACAGATCCTAGACACAAAGCACTCTGCATCTTGACCTGATATTTAGACAATTTTACAGGCAGCAAAATATGTTGTTCCAAGCACTTACCTACGTTCACCCAATTCAATTCAATTCAATTCAATTCAATTCATGGATTGATAGCTTGGCTTGATATTTCATGGAAAGGGGAAGTGAAGCTGAGAGAATCCACCGATTTCTTTCCTTAACTTGTTCCCAATTAAAACAGTAAGATTAGCACCTTTCACCTTGTTCATGTGACAGTACCCAGCCTAGCAATCAAAGTAGCAAAATTTGCATTAGCATAATTTTCTGCTGTTTAAGAACCGGAAATTACCTGTTTCATGCATCCACCTGGTTGTGTGTCCACAGTGGGAAAATAGCTCCAATGGTTAAGCAATTGCTTTTATTATGTGAGCTTTAAAAAAATGCAACCGGGGATTTTTTTTTCCCCCTTGAAGTGATCCCAAAACAATATATAAGAATAGATTGATTTGGTCCACTCCAGTGGCAGCAATAGCAATGCTTTATTACAATCACTGACCAGTTTTAAAAAAAATTGAGATAGCAAATGAAAATCACAGTAAAATCTAATTATAACATCGGAAAGATCAAAGTACAGCCTAGTTTTAAAATAATTAAATAAAACTCAGCCACGTTAAGAAAAATAAAGTAACAGCAATCAGATAATAGCAACTGTAAATAAAATGGCTCCAGGTGATCAAGAAATCTGACTAGACGGGGTGAAAAATGATGGCAGAACTGATGGAAAAGAACTTGTTCCTCCTTAGTTAAAATAAGTCATATGGCTGCGGCTGCTGCTACCAAGAAAAGTATAATAATTAAAAAGAAAGCCCTCCCCTTTAGTTGCACCTATCATTTTTAATAAAGGCCTCCACCCCTAGATTTAAAAAATAAAAAATAAATCATTGCCAAATCCTTTTCCCCCATTTTCTGGCTTGAGACAGTAATCTCCCTTGGAAACAATTCAGGGGCCAATGTGGGTGCAGAGCCAACCCAGACTAAACACACACACACACACACACACACACACACACACCAACAGCACCTGCCACCCTCCCTGAGCCGGCACCCAGCCACTGGCTGGGAATTACAGGACATTTTTCTGGAGGGATTTTGCTACTTCTTCATGCTTTCCAGTAAAAAGGTTCCCTCTGTTGCTGGAAGACGGCAATAGCACAGAGGTGCAGAGAGAGGCCTTTGGTTTTCTCCCCCTTCAATTCATCGGAGAAGGCGGAACCATAATGGACCCCTTCAGACTGCAAAGCCCTCCTCGCCCAGCTGCCTGACTTGCTGAGCTGTTCGCCCCAGCTGAGCATAAGGGCCCTTTGTCTGACCATTCAGGGGACGAGGAAGGTTTCAACGTAAACTTGCTGATTTAAAGATGGGGGCACAGAAGGGGGAGAAGTCCTTAGAAAAGGAGATGTCTTCCAAGCATTTCAGCTTTCCACAATTTGAAATTCTTCTGATTGTGTTCTGCTTCTTTTTTTTAGGGGGGGGGGGTGTGGGAGTCTCGCAGGGCCTCGGGGCAGAATATAATAAGGGGTGTTTTTCCTTCTACTGTGTATTGTTTTCCTTCATTTCTACCCAGTCCTGGAAACATTTAGTAGCACAAAAGTGAAGTTAATTGGAGAAGGCAAACATCAGTGGGAGTTAAACAGAGGACAGACTGCACCAACGAAGCTCAGCACAATTTCACTGGGAGAGCCAGGATGCGAATAACAGAATTTGAAGGGACCTTGGAGGTCTTCTAGTCCAACCCCCTGCTCAGGCAGGAAACCTTATACCATTTTAGACAAATGGTTGTCCAAAGTTTGGGAACTCTATTTGACAGATTTCATAGGAACCAAACATTTCCAAATAGGTAAACCTTGGTTTAACCTTACAGAGGAGGTGGCATAGCAATTGTTTTAAGAAGGCTGTACTTTCACTGCGCTTCACACACTGACACGGTTGTACTTGTGCGCTTTACTGGGCAAGAAATGCCAGGGTGATTATTGGAAAAACTCAGCCAAGTTGGCCAATCAAATAACTGCTTTTGTTGCCATGCTACATACTGATGGATCCCTTAGTGTTGAAGATCTCCATGAGGTTCTGCACTGATACAAAGGCCCACGTCTTCCCTTCCCCAGAAAGAGAAAAGAAGAACTTCACAGCATTGTTGAAGGAAAATCTTCATCAGGGTCGAGTCCAAGCTGGGAATAAACAAACATGGAGACTGCTTTAGAAAGAAGGTTGTAGTTTATTGAAGAGAAGATCCAGACAGAAAGATGGCTCTGAAAAAACTGACCACATGTGTCAGGGAGTGGTGGGTTTTATACCTTCTGGAGCTCTTAAGGTTGTTTCCTCTTCCTATTTGAAGCTTTGTATTTCCTGCTTCATGTACTTTGACCTGAGTCTGAGTGTGCCCTTTTGGTATTGGTGGGTTAATTCTATTATGTTTCCTGCCCTTAGAATTTGGGTAAGGGTAGATTTTAGGTGTCTTTGTCTTTCTAATCTCCTCAGTTTCTATCTGGAAGGCTCCAACCTTTCTGAATGGATTATTGAATTTGCATTTCTAAAAGCTGGCCTCTAGGGGTTGGGGCTGATTTCTGGTGGCTGCTTTCTGTCTTTTTAAAAGAATTTCTTCATTATGCCTTTGGGGAAATACATTCTGCCTTTTTAGTATTTCCCAAAATATTTCTTTCTCTGGATTCTTCCCAAAGTGTCTTGAAGCTCATTGAAATGGCTGCTGAGTTCCCACTTGGAAAGTCATCCTACTTCTCATCTTCCTTCATCAAGGAGGGAAGATTATTTTGAAGGTAACCCAATGCCAATCCTTTAAAAGCTGGTCAGGTGTTTTGAAAGTAAGACACTGCTCTCTAGATGGGAGAGGAGGAAGGCAAGGCGGTTTGCTTTTAGAAATTGCAAACAACAGTGCTTGGCAAGCAGTCATATTCTAGACTTCATACTAAGCAACGAAGAGATAACACAGCAAGAAGTCATGTGGAGCAATGGGGGAATGGTGAGAAATGTCCCTAGGGAAAAAAGATCAGTGAAAGACCACTCTCAGAAGAAGGGGCAAAAATGCTGTGAAATATCCAGTGGAAAAAGTCAGACTTTCTATGTAGGGAAAGGCTCTACAAGGACACATAAATACTGGACAATAGACAACACAGTGGGCTCTTTCTTATGTACAAGGACACATAAATACTGGACAATAGACAACACAGTGGGCTCTTTCTTATGGCCATGTTATTGTGCATTCCTCTGGTCTTGTGCTCCCTCACTGCCAAGCCCTGCTCTGCCTCAGCAACAAGGCCAGTGGCTGGAGCTGGCCTTACAGCTTTAGTGCAAGATTTCAGGGTAGCATTGGGCGGAATCCTCTGCCTTCATCCCCCTGCCACCCAGGAGTGCCAGTCATTGCTCCTTTTGAAATGTGATGGAGCAGGCTTGGTGACCATCAGTGAGGACCTAGAATGAAGACTGCCTCTGTGCTAGTAATGGGTCACTTGGGCTCGATCTGAACATACATCTGCTAATCCACTGGAAGATCAACAAGCAGACAAGTTGATGAGACAGAGTAAAGGATCAAGCAGACTTCTCTGCTCCAGCATATGTTGTTCGGGGACAATTGCATGGGTGTTTCATTTATATTTCTGCAAATGTAACATTCTGGCTAGGGGGCACTAAAACAGCCAAGCACAAAACAGGAAGTCAGCTCAACCAATCAGTGCATGCAGCTGGGATTTGGGAGATGTCCATATTGGCTCATCTGCAGTCATCTGCAACCTATGCTTACCCATCAACCCCTTTGCAGCATAAGTATGTCGTGACACCTACAGGCAATTGCAGGTAGTTCCAAATCAATCCTAAGAGTATGTGATGATGTACTAATGCAGGGGTCTCCAAACTTGGCCACTTTAAGACTTGTGGACTTCAACTCCATGCTGGCTGAGGAATTCTGGGAATTGAAGTCCACAAGTCTTAAAGCAGCCAAGTTTGAAGACCCCTGTACTAATGAGACTGTGCACCCACTTCCAGAGAGTTCTCTCTCTCTTTATCCTGTGTTCCTTCTTCACCTGACCTATCAGCCTGGTGTTTTTGGTAGTGGTAATCCCCATTACCAAAATCAAAACGGCCCCAGAAAAGAGGGACCAAATGGGATGAGTTAGAAGTAGGACCATGTGGTCATTGGGAGTTGGGCAGGAGCCAGCTCCTGGAGCATCAGGATGTTTGTACGGTGCTATTGTGCCAGGAAAAGAGGAAAATACCACTTCTTTCATCCTAAACTCTGCATGATGCAAAAGCATCATGTAAATATTTAATATTGCTTTCCAAAGCAGTCTATAGTTGTTAATTAACCATCCTATTTTCCAAATTACCTTATCAGTGTCAGAGGAAAGAGAGAAAACAAAAGGGGGAAAATCCTGAAAAGCCAAATAAATTTTATAAATAGGAAGTTAGAGTTACTATCAAGTCATGCTTTAAAAAGTGGGGGGGAGCCTATTTTAGCTTATGAATATAAATAGTGGTGAGATAAGAAAATAGTCAGGCTACTTGGCTGCCTTAAAATGGCCATCAGAACCAGTCACAGCTGTGACTATATCTACCTCCACATGTGGTGTTTGCTGTGCTCCTGATCCAACCCAACATCTCCATGACCTCATGATCTTCTTTGTCTTCAGCACTTAAGCCTGCTAAGCTCTGCAGTTTACCAGGAAACACACAAATACAGTACACGGTTCTCCAGAAGAAGGACTAGAGGCTGTGGGAGCAGGTCATTTTCCCATTGATGGAAAATCCAGTCTCCTCATACCTGCCAGCTCTATCTTCCCTCTCCAGAAAGGAAGCTTTGAAGTCACATTTTGTGCTTTTGAAATTGCACAGAGGATGGCTTGCTGATTCTGCAGCAACTCCCATTGCAAACATGAAGTTTTCACAAGACCCAAATGAAGCAGACCACTAAGACTAGTTGGATGATTTATCATCATCAATCATCATCACTGTCCTTGTTGTTGTTATTATTATTATTTTGCATTTTCCTAAGCTCAAGTGAAGAGCATCCTGCCTCCCTCTTTGGCTTTTTCTGGGTTTTGAGATAGGTGGTGAGGAGGACAAATGGGGTCAGCTTGAATGCAATGCAGAGAATCAAAGTCAGCACAGCTAATAATGTCAAAACATGGAACAAGGCTGTGCATGTTTTGCAAATGATGCACAACTTCTGCAAACCTGCGTCCTCTCTGCCATTTGTGAAAATACTCCCCTTTTTTCAGATTTCTACTCAAGCTTGCAAAGAAGAAGAAGAAGAAGAAGAAGAAGAAGAAGAAGAAGAAGAAGAAGAAGAAGAAGAAGAAGAAGAAGAAGAAGAAGAAGAAGAAGAAGAAGAAGAAGAAGAAGAAGAAGAAGAAGAAGAAGAAGAAGAAGAAGAAGAAGAAGAAGAAGAAGAAGAAGAAGAAGAATCTGCTTTAATAGCTGCATTGTGCATTGCTTCCTTCAGGGAAATGTGCTTTTTGAAATCTTGCACAGAGCCCTATAAAAAAGGGGCTGCATTAATGAGTAGCAGAGAAGTACGATCAAGTCTGGCAGAGAAACCCATTTAAAAATTGTCTATTACCTATCAAAATGGGAGAACCTAGGGGTGGCTTAATGTTTTTTCAATCAGCAAGTTTAATTGCAGTAAAGTTTCTTTCCTAATGACTCATAGCCTTTGCGGTGAGACACTTCCAGTTACTAAACCTCTTGGGCAGTTTCCACTGGCCTGGGATAGCTCAGGGGTTCTATCTGGCTTGGCTAGAAGTCCATCTGAATCCATTAAGGTCAGCCTTTCCAAGGCAGTCAAAGAATGCAAGGTTGGGGAAGGATGAATAGAGCAATCTGGAGGGTGCTGCTAGATTTGGTTGAGTAAACCTATAGCTGCAAACTAAGCAAGAAGCAGAAGGGGTTATTCACAGGGGTAAAATGCCAGGGGTTAAAAAGATGAAGATTGTGCTTTTATCTGGAGTCATTTCCAGAAGTAACAAGGTTAATCTCCTATCTTGGCAAAAGCTACATGAAATATATTGCCAACAAACACTACTATGCACTCTGTATGAAGACCCAGAACTTTTCAAAGGCAGGCAGGAGAATGTTCTCTAGTTTGTATGCCCTGCATCTTTGAATTAAGAGTGCTTGATGAGTGTAAACTGTTTAAGCATTCCAAACACCAGAGAGATCTTAACCTGTAGCTCTCCTTTGGGGTTTCTGTTTTCTCAAACACTCCACTGTTTTTGCTAAATAGATCTATGCCTTGTACTCAAGCCTCATTCAGATACTGTATATAATGGACACAGTGCTTCCCAGCAACCAATCGGGCCATTCGTTCTGGGCTATTTCTATTCATGTACAAGACAACCCAGCATACTATTGGTGTTGGAACAACCTTTCTTAGCCTGGCAGCTTCCAAGCATGCTAAAACATGACTCTCAAAACCGTATGCCAACCCAGCCTTTGCATATGACTCAAAATGCTTCAAATTTTGACAACCAAAGCAATTGGAGGTCATGTGCCTAAAAGATGTGTGTGTAGTTCCATCACCTTCACCAGTTGGGGCCTGAATACATTATAAAGCAATTATTTCTCAAACTTGACAACTTTAAGATATGTTGACTTCAACTCCCAGAATTCCCCAGCTAGCATTTATCTACCTATTATTTATAGCTCAGGGAGTGTTGCAGGCGCTTTGGGAGGAGACACCATTGTAGCTTTTGGCATCATTATTTTTGCTCTTTCTCTTTGGGCAAGGCAGGACAAGCAAAGAGCCCAGGAATCCCAACGTTCTCAAGATCAGGATAATTTATTAAAAATATTTCCCCATTCCACAGATGTGCTGTAAACTTTGCTTCCATCAATGGGTGACAAAAAATATTCCTGGGATTATCCCACATGCATGGCTTTCGCTCTAGCTGAATTCCTTGTTTCCTCCAGACACGCAAGGCAACTCAACCTGCCATCCAGGAGTGTCGGTTTTTTGCCAATTTTTTTGTTTGTTTGGGCAAAGGGTCTGTGGTTTGAACAGTGGCAGGGTAGCAGAATGTTAAGCTGACTTTTTAATTTTTTTTATTGATGTTACTATTTGGGAAGTTCATTACTGCTGCAACTTGTTTATTTAAATTATTTACTAGCTATTTTTAAAATAAAAGTCCCAAACAGTTCAAGGGGATAAAACAATAACATTCCCATCCAATTAAAAATATTACATATACACACTGTGTAGATATATAGTGAGAGATACATATCCAGATCAAAATATAAAATTTTTTGTAACAGGCAAGATATCTTAACAGGCATTTAAAGCCATCTTAGCAACAATAAGAAATAAGTGAGCTTATCAGGCCTGATTTCTATACGTTTGTGTGTAAGTGTTCTTCTTACGCTTACATTTGTTCTTCTGTCCAGTTCCTACCTTTGGATCTGCATTTGTTTGAAGAAGTCTACACAATTCTTAAATTCTTTGTGTGTCCAATCACATTTGGCTAATAAAGAATTCTCTATTCTATTCTATTCTATTCTATTCTATTCTATTCTATTCTATTCTATTCTATTCTATTCTATTCTATTCCTATATTATTCTTTCATATTCTTTCAAGCATTTCCTCTAACATGCACTTTTTTTCTTATTAAATTCTAAAAACCTTTCCTAAACTTGACATCCTCCTTTGATCCATGGAATAAATACTAACCCTGCTTGTTGATTCAGGACTAGAATATAAAGAAGCCTTGCAAAAATTGAGCACAGTGACTTAATATTCCAACACAAGTTCCCTACGAACACGCTTGGCTGTTAAACATCACTTGGTTTTATGTCTACTTCAAATAAGTCTGCATTGGCCACAATTAAAAGGTAAAGTTGCATAATCAAAGGAGAAATAAAGTTAAATGGTCAACACTTAACGTGCAGCTTTGTAACTGAACTTTGTTCCCTTAGAACTTTGTTCCTTTAGAACGCAGGAGGAAGCACAGATGTTCCTTCTAGGTTTCTTGACTTCAGCTCAGCCAGTAAGGCCAGTACTACTCCAGATTGCAGGAACTGTAGTCCTAAACAACTGGGGTGCCCTAGGTTGTCTGCCTCAATCTCTAATAAAGGTGAGGATCTTTTGGTCTGACCAGGGCTTATTCTTTAGCTCAACACTAAAAGGTCATCTTAGCCATATCATGTTTGCCTTGGACTACCATCAAAGCTTATTCTACAGTGATGGGTGGCAAAGCCTACCAATCTCTTGGATTGTGCTTCCCATTTGCAGGTAGTTCTTAACTTACAACCATTCATTTAATGACCATTCAAAGTTATAACCGCCCTGAAAAAAGTGAGTTATAGCCAGTTCTCTCTCTTATGACCATTGCAGTATCTCCACAGTCATGTGATCAAACGTCAGGTGCCTGGCAACCGTCATTGTGTTTCCGATGGTTGCCACGTCCCAGGGTCCCAGGGATGGTCCTTTGCAACCTTCCTAGGGGGCTTCCCGTGAGGAAAATCAGTGTGGGGGGGGTCGGATCCACTGAACAACTGCACAATTCACTACTGTAGTGATTTGCTTAACAAACCATGGCAAAGAAGGTCGTAAAATGGGAGCTGACTCACTTAACAACCGCCTTGCTTAGCAACAGAAATTTTGGGCTCAGTTGTGGTTCTAAGTCGAGGACTACCTGTAATTGAGGCTTTGGCGAACTTCTTAAAAATGAAAGTAAACCCAAACCTCCAAGCTGGGATAAGCAGAGAGGAATGCCGGACTATCCTTCCATGGTTCAGGCTCACAAGCTGTCCAAGGAATGCATAGCTGGTGTTGGAGCCCTTCCATGAATGAAGCCACAAGCCTCCCACGGATCTCAGACTCAGTTTCTGGACCACTAGACTAGAGTCAAAGCACTTTCCCTTCTGTTCTGCTGCTCAACCACAAAAGCTGCTCTGCTGCCAAAGAAGAAAGAGAAAGCTTTATGGCAGAGTAACTTGCCACAAATGGCTTAAGCTGATACAACTGAGTGTGGCCTTCTCAGGCAGAAATCATTTGTAGAGAGGAAAGATGAGGAGTGCAGTGTCAAGCTGCACTTTAACCCACAATTCATCATCTGGGTAGTGTTGGCTGAGCTAATCTTCTCTGTTATTTTAGCTGGATGCTTCTTAATCTGATTGTGTGTCCATGTGCATGCACAGCACAATATCCCCTAATTAACAGGAGTGTTGTGAGGCAATAAAGCTCGCTCAAGCATTGCTGTATCACAGTGTTGCAAGCCTTCAAGATCTACTCTGGATCTGATTGAAAAATATCTCATCTCTTATCCAGAGCTGAGTCAATTCGCTTTCCGGTTTACAGAAAACCACAGCAACATTTTTATTCTCCTTGCAGTGTGTGGCTCTGTGGACATAATAGGAAGCCTGTTTTTCCTGTTGGTGGGAATGGTGATTTCATCCCATATCTTGGTTCCAGGGTTTAGTCCAGCTATTACCCCATTCCTACAACCTTCCCAGTCCAAGACCTTCTCTGCTTTTATATGCATTCTTTTGAACTTCTCACTTCTCTCTCCCAGTCAAGCCCTATGTAACTACTGCATGTCAGCACTATTAGGAAAAGCATCTGACACTCTGGAAGCAATGCTGAACTTTGAAGAAGCAGGCTAGGGAGTGTATCGATGCTTTTGAATTTAAGGTTGGAGAGGACTCCTGACAATATCATGGACAGTCAAACAAGCCAATAAGCTCCAAATCAATGGATCCTCGAATCGATCCAGACTTCTCACTCAAAGCGTATTATGCAAAGGCCCAGTTCTCTGGGGAAGGGTTAAATAATTATAAAACTAATTAAATAAATAAATGCTGGGAAAGGTGGAAGGAAAGAGAAGAAAGGACAATGACCAGCAGCAAGGTGGATGGCCTGTTATACAGCGGCAATGGTTGCCCCATTGAAAGACCCAAAGGACAAGGTCTGGGGATGAATAGTTATGGACAAACTCTATCTATGGGGTCACTAAGAACTGATTCAATTTGTTTGCACATAAGCAAGCCCCGCTGTAGAATGGCCAACATTATTAACATTACCTTTTCTCTTAAGCAGGGAAAAGTCACACGATTTCAGATTTCAGAACTAGGAGTAGACCTTCATGACAGGAAGATTTCAAAACAGCCATGTTTCTATGAGTCCAATTATTTATTTCTTTATCAGATTTATTAGATATTTTACGGTTCAAGGCGAATTTGAAAGGTCTTGTTAAAAGTATAGGAGCAGGTCATTTTTAAAAGCATTTGTCATTCTACAGCTGCGTTCACAGGCCTTAAAAATATATATCTTTCAATTCCAGTCACCTAGTTTAAAGGTATGAACAAAAGGTAAATAGGGAACCAGATAGGCCAGGGGTAGGCAACCTCGGCTCTTTTATGACTCATGGACTTCAACTCCCAGAATTCCCGAGTCAGCTGACTCATGAATTCTGGGAGTTGAAGTCCATGAGTCATAAAAGAGCCGAGGTTGCCTACACCTGAGATAGGCTGTAATAAATACAGAGATGGTGGTGCCTGATAAATTCTCTACGTTGAACACTAGATGGCGCTGGACATACACAAGATGGATATAATAATATATACTGTTTTACTAATGGCTAAGATCAAAGGCTGAGTTACTCCACTCCTTTACTCACAGCTTTTAAATCTCTCCGTTAATGTACGTACTTTATAGTAGTGGGGGAGGCAGTTTTTTACTGTTATGATAAAAAGCATGTAAGACAGATATAAAGCAGGGCATCAGCATTTCTGTACTTTTGTACAGACTATTTTTTTGGCATAGTGAGTGACTAAAGTTTAAAAGTTTTGTTTGAAGATGATGTCAGATATCATGCTTGTTTCTATTTCATGGCATGAAAGCTTTGCTACCATCAAGAGGCACCACTGCTGAGCTGTGCTTAGGACATCAGGACGTCTTAATCCAGCCATGCCTGGAGGCATAACTGGAAACTCAAATTATACTTGCAGCTAGTGTTGCGCTTCAGAACATGCTAACTTCCCACAATTTAATTCTTACTTGAAGGAATATGGTAAAAAAAAAAATAGCGTGGAGGAAAAAGTCTAGAGAATGCCAAGTGCAGTGTTGCTGGGCTTCCTGGCATTTGTTGATGCCAGATTTATGACCCAGGGTAGAGGCTTTGGCTCCCAATTAAACTCTGCCAATATTTGTATTTAAGACACTGTTTGTCTACGCAAGAATCTAATTCTTCTTTTGGCTTAATACACAAGCCTTCAGAGGCATGCTTTCCATTCATTGTAAAGCTGCCTAATCAAAGGTGGAGACAGGCTTAGCCTCCCACACCTTCAATTGCTTCCTAGTTCACTCCTCAAACTAAGCCATAAGCAAACTAGGATATAAACCCAGCCTCTGTGTCTTCATTTCCATTTTTAACTATAGGTGCGCATAGGCAGTTCCATTCTCCCAGGTGACTCCATTGGAGCACTGAGAGGACCAAAGGGTTCACTCTCAAAGGTCACCAATGCTTTATCTAGCAGGGCTCCTGTACTGTTGGAGTGTCTATGGAGATTCTCAATCATTCAGGTCATGGCTGTCTCAAAAGTGCTTTTTCCAAAAGGCAACTGGACTTTCTTGGGGTTTTTTTTTCTTTGAAAATGTTTCACTCCTCATCCAAGAAGCTTCTTCAGTTCATTTGAACTGTTCAGCTTCAGCTGAACTGAAGTAGCTTCTTGGATAAGAAGCGAAATGTTTCCAAAGGGGGGAAAAAAAAACAAGAATGTCCAGTTGCCTTTTGGAAAAAGCACCTGAATGCATATTCTCAGTATACCAGACAGCCTATCTACCTGTTCTGCAACTATCCCAAAGTCTGGCCATGCTACATATTGAGGAACCATTCAGGAGGGCACGATACGGAAATGAAGTTATTGATATAAAACTTCAAGACCATCATTGCCACCACACTTTTTTATCATCAGCTTGGGAAAAGCTTGACTCATGGCTTAAAAAAATTATGCATTGCAGGCCTTTCTTAAAAACTCTGCTCAGTCCAAAGCAAAGTGCTTGGATCCAATCTGGAAAGCCAGAGAGCTGTTCTTCGTTAGTAATGGTGTCATCCCCAAAAGGCCTGGTAATCCCAATGTTGCTTGCTGCCCCATAAGGCTGGCCTCGCCTTGTCCCCAGGCTCTGATTTTTGCGGCCTTGTGCTACTACTGACTAGGCTCCATAACACCTCAAAATATTCATACTTGAAATGTGTTTCGCTTGCTAACATAATTTGCAGACAAAAGAACCCCCTCTCATTTTTGCCAAGGATCAAGAACTCTATGAAAGCATTTTTTAACTAAAACAGAGTGTCATTCCAAACCAGATTTTTGCTACCAGTCTAAAATCAGACAGCTCTGAATTGATTTCTATAGGCAGAGTTGAAACAGTGGCAAACTATATATTTTTAAGGCATTTGGTCTCTATTTTCCCATTGGCTAGAACTCTTACCTTGCTATTTGGCTAGTTCCTGGGCTTCAGGTCCTGTAAGAAGAATGCTAACTAGAAGGCTCTGTAGCTCCCCTTAGTAGCAGTGAGATAAAAGTAAAATCGAAGAGTGCTGTCAGTTTTCCTCTTCCTGGGGCTGCTTGCTTGTTTGTTTTCTTACTTTCCCTTCCTTCTCTCCATTTTATCTCTATCCTTTCTACACTGAACACTTTTACCTCATAATATAACAAACCCAATTTCCTGTTCACAGTGAATGCCACCCGGACCCTGAGCAACTGGGGGGGGGTTAATTGACTTTTAAAGAATTTCCTGGTAAGCTTGTCCTGGGGAAAGTCCATATCTGCGGTTGCCTATCCTGTTCTCACCAGCTTTTCTGGTTCTCCTGGTTCACGAGCGAACCTGAACCTGAGACGCAGATGGGCGGCTTGTCCTTGCTCCCACTGGTATTTGGTCTAGCAGGGCTACTGGAGGAAAGGAAGAGCCTGACACATAGGAATAAGGATGGACAGCCCTGAGGGTCAGAGACTAGAGAGACGTGAAGTGAGTCCTACATTATAAATGAGCAGAGATTTGTGGAAGCTCCAAATTGGGGGGAGGGGAGGGGGGAACTTGGTACTTCATCATGAAATAAAGTGTACTACTGATGTCTTGCCCTTTTGGCATACTGTGTCTAGTTCTGGGCAACACAGCTGAAAAACGGCAATGACAAATAGCAACAAGTTTACAGGAGGTCAACCAAGTTGATGAAACCAAGCCTTATGAAGAACAGTTCAACAATCTGGGCATGGTTAGACTGCAGATGAAATGACTGGAGATATAACAGTCATCAAACATCTGAAAAGTTACACATAGGAGAGGGAGTGGACTTAGTCTCCATTCCCCCAGAACCCATGAATTAACACTCCAAGGGAGGAGATCTAGCCCGGACATCAGAAAAAACGTCCTGGCTTACAACCCTTTGACCAGTGGAACAGGTTGCCAAATAACATGGTAAGTTCTTCCATAGAGGCTGGATGGTCATCTGTCAGAGATCCTCTTGTAGATCCTACACTTGGACCATGGCTTGGATTAAATGACCCAGTTCTATGATTCTATGAAAAGTTCTCTTTCATCTGTAAGACTACTGCTTGCCAAAATGGGGGAGAGTAGGTGTCATTGTAAATAGCCATACACTGGTGTGTTTCTAAATCAGCTACACTTTGCTAGTTTACCAATGAAATAGGAAAGCCGCTATTGTTCAGATATTCTGGGCTACCCTCCCATTACCTCTACAATTCTGTTTAATGCCTCGGATGAAATAGTTCCTAGTCCAGACAAACTTTTTGCCATTAGCACTCTGTGGTTCTGCTGCAGTAAGCTGAACACAGCTGATTATTCGTGAGATTGCCACAGCTGAGATTTGTGTTAATCGTAAAGCAGGAGGAAAAGGCAAAGCATCTCTCCTAAAAACCCACCTCTTGCCCAAGTTACTCCATTAATGAGGAATGGAAATGTTTTCATTTCTGTATCGACTGCCAATGCCACAAGCTTAGTTACAAACCGGAAAAATGTTTCTATACTCAGATTTTTTTTTAATTCAAATTTTGGCTTCTACAGCAGCCATTGCTAGTGTTTAAAAAAATGAAGAAAGCAAGTGCATTTCATTTATCGTCAGTTTGGAGTCATCCTTTTAGGTTTTGGGTAGTGGTTACTGTAACATATTGGGCCTTGTCTTGTTAAGGGAACTTCACGTGGGTTAATTGCTGGTAGGTTGTTTAAGCAGGGAAGCTGGCTAATGGCTCCCAGCTCCTCAGACAACCTGTCTCCAGTGCTGCCATTGGCTGCCTCTAGGGCAGCAATAGGTTACTTTAAACCTATTGGCCGCCGCCTAGAGGCCAGGGTATAAATTGCTGCATTCGCAGCCCTGTTTCTCAGTTCAGTTCCTGCAAGCAATAAACAATGATCTTTGCTGAACTCATTCGCCTCATCTCGTCATTGAAGCCACGAACCCAGTATCTAACACTGGCGACGAGTATGGGATCCTGCTCCTCCAACTGAGCTGAAGAGTCACTAGAGGAGAGGCCGAGCAGCACCTGGTGGGAAAAGCAATTCCCCCCCTACGGTCGGCCTAGCACAGCCATGCTAGCAACCACACGCCCAGAGGACCAGTCCCTGGGCAACGGAGGAGCAGGACACAAAGACATTGAGCACCAGCCATGAAGACCAGCAGAAATGGCCAAGGTCGGAAAGCTGGAAGAATTCGACATAACTCACCCAGAAAGTTGGTCCTCGTATCTATCCAGGATCAAGAACTATCTTCACGCAAATCAAGTTGCCAAGGATGGCCTGAAGGCCACCACGTTCCTGTGTGTGTGCGGCCCATCAACGTTCAACACTGCAGAGAACCTGTTTGTGCCAATGCCATTGGAGTCCGTAATGTTCATGGACTTGAAGAAGAAGCTCGGACACCACTTTCAACCCAAGCTGTCAGTAATCACTTGGCGCCATGCATTCAAGCAGAGAATTCAGCAGCCAGGTGAAACAGTGTCTGAATTCATTGCGGCCTTAAGGCAGGCTACATGCCTGTGCCAGTTCTCCGACATCGAGGAAAGGCTACGAGACCGGCTTGTCTGCGGTCTCCGGAATCAAGAGTTACAGCAAAAACTCTTCGCTAAAGAGACTCTTTCATTCCTAGATGCGCTGAAAGAAATCATGGTGGACAAAGCTGCCGGTGAGGCCGTACGAACCATGCGGCCCGCCAAAACATCTCAACTTGGAGAAGTCATCTACCACGAGGATGCTGAACACACAGAAGACCCTGATGACGACACAGAAGTCGACAAGCTACAAAGACACAACAACCAACAGTGTCACAGCAACAAGCAACAAGGGGCAACTTACAAGGCAGATCCCTTCCTTAGGTGCCCAGGGTGTGGCGGCCACCACCAATGCTCGAACTGTAGGTTCCGGACAGCCATGTGCCGGGCCTGCAGAAAGACTGGCCACATCGCATCCGTCTGCAGAGGTCGTCAGAGGGACCGGCCATCGAATCACCAGTCAGACATCCCAACCAGGAGAGGTACTGTGGCCCCAGGACAGTATAGCGTGGGGTTTTGCTCCACCTGCAGAAGCATTTGCTGTACAGGAGCTCACCGCCCCATTAAGCCAAAGTTTAGACTTCAGGTGGAGTTGCAAGGGTCCACTGCAAGATGGAGCTGGACACGGGCTCCGCCATATCTATTATTTCACTAGAGACATTTAATTTCATCTGTAATCGCAGTAAAAGATGGGCCAAGCTGAGGCCTTCTGACATTATACTAACTGATTTCCAGAATGCCAGAGTCACAGTCAAGGGTGAGGCCATACTAGCAGTTAAATTTAAGGGGTTTTCTGGGCACCTGGATGTTGTCATGGTAGGGGGTCAGCAAACAAGCCTGATCGGGCTCAATTGGTTTGATGCACTAGGCATCCAAGTAACCGGAATCAACCGGACGCAAGTTGCAAGTCTAGCGACAGTATGCAAGGAATTCGCAGATGTGTTTGATTCAGTTCTGGGGACATACACAGGCCTGCCAATAACATTTAAACTAGATCCTACTGTAGTGCCAGTCAGGATTAAACCTCGTAGGGTGCCATTTGCTCTTAAACACAAGATAGAGGCTGAGTTAGATAAACTTGTTGAACAGGGCATACTGCAGCCAGTAGATGGGGGTGAATGGGAGACCCCAATTGTATCACCACTAAAAGCCAACAGGGAGGTCAGGATCTGTGCCGATTACAAATGCACAATTAACCGTGCACTCAAACAGCATGCATACCCGGTGCCAGTAGTAAGCCATGTCCTGGCATCTTTATAAAATGAGGACCCAGATTGTTGGGGGCAATTAAGCTGACTTTGTAATAATGCCGCTTGGGGGGTGTATGAAAGCCCTACTAAGCAGGCATATACATAGAATGAAGGCTACTGCTAAGCTTGTAAGCCGCCCTGAGTCTTCGGATATAAATGGAATTAAAATATAAATAAATAAATAAATCTTTGCAAGGTAGTACCATTTTTGCAAAATTAGATTTGGCTCAGACCTACCAACAGCTCCCTGTTGAGGCCACAGCCACGGCACAGACAATTGTAACCCACAGGGGGGCATTTAAAGTAAAGCGCTTGCAATTTGGGGTCAGTGTAGCCCCTGGCATTTTTCAGGGCATTATGGAACGGACGCTCAAGGGCATTCCGGGGGTTTGCCCCTATTTTGATGACGTGCTCATCACCGGTGAATCCACTGAGGTGCTTGCAAGGAGGCTCAGAGCCGTCCTTCAAAGGCTGTGCGAAGCAGTCTTCAAACTTAAAAAAAATAAGTGCAGTATTGGAGTCCCTTCAACTGAGTTCTTGGGTTTCTGTATAGATACTGACGGCATCCATCTTGCCGAGTCTAAAGAAAAAGCCATTGAGATGGCACCCAGCCCCAAAACGAAGGGAGAGCTGCAGGCATTCCTAGGCCTCCTAAATTTTTACCACACATTCCTTCCTAACAAGGCTGCAGTGGCAGAGCCGTTACACCGGCTCTTGGACAAAAATGCTGCATGGAAGTGGACTAGTGTTCACAAAAAAAGTTTTCAGGAACTGAAGGCTCTTCTGTCGGTCAGTTCCATGATCACTCATTTCAAGGAATCAATGCCAGTATGCTTAGCGTGTGATGCGTCTCCATATGGGGTGGGGGCAGTCGTAAGTCACTTACAGAGAGATGGAACTCAAGTTCCAATTGCTTTTTATTCGAGGACACTGTCCTCCGTCAAGCGTAATTATGCTCAAATCGACAAAGAGGCACTGGCTATGCTGGAGTAAAAAAATTCCACGACTATTTATACGGCAGGGACTTCACGGTCTTCACAGACTATAAACCGCTATTGGGGTTATTCACTACAGACAGACAGACACCCCACATCTTATCCCCTAGGATGCTAAGATGGTCCATTTTTTATCGGCTTACAGCTTTAAACTAATTCACAAACCCGGCAAGGATATGGGCCATGCAGATGGCCTGAGCAGGCTTCCACTGCCGCAAATCAAACCAGATCCGGCCCCAGTGGTCCGCGTTTTGTGCATTCAGGATTTGCCAGAGTTTCCCCTCCACGCAGGGGACATTGCTGCAGAAACGGCAGCAGATAAGAACCTAAGCAGAGTGCTATCTTGAGTACACACGGGGTGGCTAGATAAAAACCCAGGTCCTGAGTTTCAGAGCTATTTCACAAGGAGACATGAGCTCTCAGCTCATAAGGGTTGTATTCTTTGGGGGAACAGGGTCATAGTTCCCACCTCATTAAGGGACAGGGTTTTGCAATCGCTTCATGAAGGTCATCCGGGTATTGTTCACATGAAAGCTTTGGCAAGAAGCTATTTATGGTGGCCAGGATTAAATAAAGCCATTGAGGCTCAAGTGCACAGATGTTATACATGCCAGCAATTGAGGCCTGAAATGCCGCACTCTCCCATACACAGGTGGGAGGAGACACAACCCTGGTCAAAGATTCATATAGACTTCGCTGGGCCCTTTCAGGGACAGCTTTTCCTGATAGTGGTCGACAGCCACTCTAAATGGCTAGAGGTTATACCAATCACAAACATGACTACTGCTAGGACCATCCAGGTGCTTAGGAAACTCTTTGCAACACACAGGCTGTCGGATGTCATAGTGTCCGATAACGGGGCCCAATTTACTGTGGCAGAATGTCAGGCATTCCTGAGGGCAAACCTCATTAGGCATGCGACATCGGCTCCATTTCACCCATCTAGTAATGGTCAAGCCGAACGTATGATACACACCACGAAAGAGTCATTGAGGCGTATAGTGACCGGGGACTGGCACCACAGACTGGCCGACTTTTTCCTCTGCCAACATTCCACACTATGCACGGCAATGGGGAAAAACCCAGCAGAGCTGTGCTGGGGGAGGCGCCTAATCACGAAACTGGACAGGTTGCACCCAGACTGGGTGGCAGCTGAGGCCTCTCGCCCTAATCCCCCAAGGGGGTTGCATGTGGGCAACGGGGTGTGGGCCAGGAACTATGGGCATGGGAACTTGTGGGTGCCAGGGAAAATTACCAAAACGTCAGGCCCTCTCTCATACGAAGTGGGCCTAGAGGACGGGCGAGTTGTCCGTCGCCATATCAATCAGCTTAGAAAGCATTTCCCAGAACGGTCACAAAGCGAGGACTTCATCCCAGGTCCCATTCACGGACCGCAAACTGGCAGCCAGGCTGATCAATCCATAGGCTCTGAGGCGCCAAACAGTCAGAGCAATGGGGAGGTGGCCGTAGGGGAGGAAAGCCCAGGAGTGCAACATGGGGCCCCTGACGGAGAAAGCCAATCAGAACACTACAGCCACTGTGCTAACTCTGCGGAGCAATTGGACTATGGGGTGGGCCATCCTGGAAGGGCCAGCTAGAGAATTCCGAGTCAACCAGACTCACTTGAACTTATGGACACTGGTCTACCCAGCCCGACGGGCAAGCTGGTAGGCCAGGAAGTGCCTGGCTCTCCCAGGCATTCCACGAGGGTTCGCAAGCCGCCTGCATATTTACAAGATTTTGTTCTGAAATAACTGGGCTATGATGTTGTCTGTATTATTGTGCTGCTAGCTAGGAGACCCTCTGTATTAGCCAGTATGGAAAAATGTGTATATTGCACATTACTGTTGTACCTCTGTAAACGCGCATTGCTGTAATCATTCTCATTGTTGCTATAATGTTTGTACATTCTAGGGGGGAAGGGGTGTAATGTATTGGGCTTTGTCTTGTTAAGGGAACTTCAGGTGGGTTAATTGCTGGTAGATTGTTTAAGCAAGGAAGCTGGCTAATGGCTCCCAGCTCCTCAGACAACCCGTCTCCAGCACTGCCATTGGCTGCCTCTAGGGCGGCAATAGGTTACTGTAAACCTACTGTCCGCCACCTAGAGGCCAGGGTATAAATTGCTGCATTCGCAGCCCTGTTTCTCAGTTCAGTTCCTGCAAGCAATAAACAATGATCTTTGCTGAACTCACTTGCCTTGTCTCGTCATTGAAGCCACGAACCCAGTATCTAACAGTTACAGTTTCTGCCAGAAACATCACTCAGCACACATGTATGTATGGGTTCACATGATAGGTCCTTCCAATCATTTTGGAGTTTTAGCTCTACATATAGGGATTAATATTACAATTACCATCTGGCTGACAAGAACCAATATCGTCCTTGTCATTCCTCTGAAAACACTGCAGCTGAGGCAAAAAGCAGGATCACAAAGTATCCGCTATTAATGGGAATTTTCCTAAATAGAATTGCTGACATGCTAAACTTGGGATGTCCATGCATCTGAAAACTGCAAGGTTGAGAAACACTGCTTTAGGTCTTTCCACTGAGGATTTCAGGGTAAGGATTCAGCGTGGGAGCTGAAGCTAACCCAGATGTTGAATTCCTGGAAACTGTATGAGGTGCAGTTGAAAGAATTGGGTACATTTGGGTTGCATAAAAGAAGATGGAGAGACATTGCTAAAATGTAAAATACCGTTGTGCAAAAAAGCTGAGTCAAGTGGCTCCTAGAGGGGCCCAGGCAGAAAGCTAGAACTGACAGGTTGATATTTATCAGGAGGCTGATTTAGCTCAAGGTGAAAAGTTTCTAACAGCTATTTGATAGAGAACTTCCTTCTTCTCCTGAGTGTGGGTTGGAAATACTTCAGCTGCAAGATCCCTGCACTGATGGCTGTACAGTATTATTTCTCCTTCTCTTCCAATTCAAATGTTCAGTATTGTTGTTAATAAGTTTTGTATAACAGTATAAAGATAATTAAAATGAGTATAACTTAAGTGTACCTGCCCATGTAGTGATAAGAAGATTAAAACTATTTCACATGTATTATCATATTGTAAATTCTATAGGAATGTCAGATCTGCGTATCTGCTGACACTAATACATAAATTTCCAGGAAAGCAAGACATTTTCTATGTGAACCATCTCTTAGAGAAGATTCAAAACCCCTTATGACTTGTGCAGTAGCCAAATTCTGTGTTGACGTGATGAAAATAAGGCAAAGCAGGTCACTGAAATAACTACTTCATTTACTCATCATTTTAGATTTAATACATGTTAGCTATCTTGTTTTAGGTGATACATATTTTTTTGGTTCATAGATCCTTACAGTGGTAATTAACATACCATTGTAATGGTGTGTGTTGCCTTTGTTATTTTATCTTTGTTATGCTAGCATTGTAACTCGTCTATTGTATTTGATTTTAGTTTGGTGTTTGGTGTTTTTTTAAAAAAATTGCATATCATTGACTAAATAAATGGATGAGTTTGTGTTTTACATTTGCAATTTAAAAAAGGAAATAAGTGACACAATAATCTGAGTGGTTCATTTCTAATTCTGCTCCCTGTAACCTAAGCACCCACAGAGAGGGGGGAGGGACCCACTATTTTCTATTAAAACTGGAATGAATTATGTTACGAGTACAGATTTAATGCCACTGTATTTTCTTCTCCTTTGATTGTGAAAAAATCCAATGATCCTTCAAACAGCTAACTACCTTCTGGAAAGCATACTGCTCTTTCTAACATAATGAAAACAAGCTGTTGTATCTAACAAAAGGCAATGAAAATGCCAGAGTGGCACTCAGGGTTATCCAAAACTAGATTACTCGCAGAGCAGCTGGTTGTTTCCAGAAAAGACCATCTGAAATTCAGCATGGAAAGTGGAATGCTTCCTAATCACATGCTTCTCAAATTATAAGCTCCCTCGTTCAGCCAAAGGGCTCTGTGATTTTGATAGGCCGGTCACTGACCACAGGTGAATAAGCAGAGAGATCCCTGTGCTGTGTGGTCAGCTGCAGCTTTCTTCAAGAGGAAGAGAACTCAACTGCTTTAGCCCAACATCATCCCCTTTGAATTCCGCATTATGACTTAAGTTTAGTGACATTTATGCCAGAGTAGAAGGTCGGCAGTTTGGCGGGTCGAATCCCGAGTGCCGCGTAACAGAGTGAGCGCTTGTTACTCGTCCCAGCTTCTGCCAACCTAGCAGTTCGAAAGCACGTAAAAATGCAAGTAGAAAAATAGGGACCACTACGGCGGGAAGGTAACAGCGTTCTGTGCGCCTTTGGCATCTAGTCATGCCGGCCACATGACCATGGAGATGTCTTCGGACAAGCGCTGGCTCTTCGGCTTTGAAATGGAGATGAACACTGGCCCCTAGAGTTGGAAACGACTAGCACGCATGTGCGGGGGAACCTTTACCTTTACCTTTTATGCCAGAGTAGACTATCTGTCCTTCCAACATATGGTCTGTGACACAGGTGTACCCCAGACTGGGGGCAATGCCAGACTTGGCATTTGACATGGTAGTGGTGGCGGTAGGATGTTTTAAAAGTAGGAGTAGAACTGAATCTCATTTCTTCTCATCTACATTTGCATGGAATTAAAATTCATGAGTCTGATCACTTCCTTCTCCTGCCCATATTAAAAATGGCTTCTTAGTGGCAATCTCTGCAAGGGCTGCTTTTGGGCCTCATGAGCTCTCATGGCAAATGGTTTTAGCCTATGGACTATTAGCTCTTCCTGACAGGGCTTCCAGATAGAGTATCTAAACCAGGGGTGGGCAATTAATTTTCCCAAGAGGCCACATGAGAAACTGGGACTGTTGTGGAGGGCTGAACCAATAAGGCTGTGAAGGTGCATGTTGTATCCCAATACAGTTGTGTTGCACGTAAGGTGTACACTTATTTACTTTTGATTTCTAATTTCCAATTGACCTCATGTGAGCTGGACAGGGACAGCCAAAGAGCTGGATGTGGCCTGAGGCCCATAAAATGCCCAGGTCTGATCTAAACTAAATCTCCTTCTGCATTTGGCCAGTGATCATAGCTGCTGAGAGAACTGTAGCAGAGAAATACTGGATGACTCAAAGCTGCCTCCATGTCTCCTGGCAATGGTTCTCAGAGTCTCCAACTAAGTCTTTATATCTCAAAATTTTATTTAGTTTTTGTAACTGCCAAACATTTTTGCACATAAACAGTAGTGCAATGAGAAGTGAGCCTCAGAGTTGATATCTGGGCCACCAAGTTCAGTTAATCTAGTAAATTAATGAGCAAAAAACCCTGAAGTCACTACCCAGGACTGACACAGGCATGTCATGATCTGGATGAACTGACCCTGCTTGCCGGATAATTTCCTTCCTTCCTTCCTTCCTTCCTTCCTTCCTTCCTTCCTTCCTTCCTTACTTACTTACTTACTTACTTGTTTCTTTCTTTAAAAAAGTCTTATTGTCAGGAGTGAACACCTAGGTAAGTATACAGTTACAGACAGTGGAGGGATTCAGCCAGTTCGCACCAATTCAGCAGAATGGTAGCTAATTTTTTGTTGCCCAGGCCCTGAATGGACTTCCGGAAGCAGCATCCACCCAGAGAACCGGTGGTTTACATATTTGAATCCCGCCACTGGTTACAGATACCTGTTTTTGTTTCTATTTCTAAAATACTTTATTCTTTTCTGCATCAATAGTTTTTGAATAAAAGACCTACATCACCCAAGATTGCTTCCAGGTGCGATTCAAGGTGTTGGTCACTATCTATAAAATGGGCTACTTGAGGGAGTACCTATCTCCCATAGTATCTGCCCAGCTGATCCAATCTGCAGGGTTGGCACACTCCTTTGTTTAAACAATGCCATCTAGTGGGCCCCCAGTAATGTCTCTTTTTTCTGTAGCAGCACCTGCCCTCTCAAATGAGGTTCCCCAGGTGCTCAGAGAACAGATACCTATTGTTAAATAGCGGGTTCTTTGGCGCAGGAATGAAGACGAGGTAACTGAGTACAGGGAAACTCAGTTTATTTCGTGCAGAATCTGAACTGAACAAATGGCTGTAACTAGCCGCAACATATAGTCTAGCCCCTAGGTGGCAGTCAATAGGTTTGAAGCAACCATTGCCGCCTAGGGATAGCCAAATAATAATAATAATAATAATAATAATAATAATAATAATAATAATAATAATAATAATAATAATAATAATAATAATAATAATAATAATAATAATAATAATAATAAGTTGGAAGGGACCTTGGAGGTCATCTAGTCCAACTCCCTGCTAAGGCAGGAAACCCTATACCATTTCAGACAAATGGCTGTCCAGTCTCTTCTTAAAAACTTCCAGTGTTGGAGCATTCACCACTTCTGGAGGCAGGTTGTTCCACTGGTTAGTTGTTCTAACTGTCAGGAAGTTTCTCCTTAGTTCTAGGTTGCTTCTCTCCTTGACTAGTTTCCATCCGTTGCTTCTTGTCCTGCTTTCAGGTGCTTTGGAGAATAGCTTGGCTCCCTCTTCTTTGTGGCAACCCCTGAGATATTGGAACACTGCTATCATGTCACCCCTCACCCTTCTCTTCATTAAACTACACATACCCAATTCCAGCAGCCGTTCCTTATATGTTTTAGTCTCCAGACCTCTAATCATCTTTGTTGCTCTTCTCTGTACTCTTTCTAGAGTCTCAACATCTTTTTTACATCGTGACCAAAACTGGATGCAGTATTCCAGGTGTGGACTTACCAAGGCATTGTAAAGTGGTATTAGTACTTCACGTGATCTTGATTCTATGCCTCTGTTAATGCAGCCTAGCACTGTGTTGGCTTTTTTGGCAGTTGCAGCACACTGCTGGCTGATATTTAAGTGATTGTCCACTAGGACTCCAAGATCTCTCTCACAGTTACTACTATTGAGCAAGGTACCACCTATACTATACCTGTGCATTTGATTTTTCCTGCCTAAATGTAGAACCTTACTTTTTTCACAATTGAATTTCATTTTGTTAGATAGTGCCCAGTGTTTGAGTCTGTCCAGATCCTCCTGTATCATAAGGCTATCTTCTGGAGTATTGGCTATTCCTGCCAGCTTGGTGTCGTCTGCAAATTTGATGAGTTCCCCATCTAGCCCCTCATCCAAATTGTTGATGAAGATGTTGAAGAGCACTAGGCCCAGAACAGAGCCCTGGAGATTTGTAGTCTGGGTTGCTGGAGAGCCATTAGCTGCTCCAGCAACCCACGTGGTATTACTAATGAGCCCAGTACACAACACGCCTCCCCTCTTAGATCAGACAATATTAACACAAGTTAGTCTCAATGCAATTATCAAGACTCATTATCAAAACACACTAAAATAAAAGTAATAGAAAAAAACCCATATAGGTTACAACGTTATTAAACAACGTCTGAATGAATAGGCTTCATGGATAGCACATTTAGACCATTACAACATAGCACTAGTTTCTGTAGTATAGTGGCAAACAGCAATACAACAATATTATAGCTCTTTATTTTACAACGTAATCAGCAAGATATGAAGGAGGCTTGTGTGCCCTAGAGGAACGTCTCGGAGTTCCCGTCACTTTGTGGTCTACCAGATTACCCAGTGGGCTGGGTAGACTTGTGTCCCTTTGTACTCCTGAGTCAAGGGAATTAGATGCTCTCTGGCTGGCCTCTCCAGGTTGGCCCACCCCAGAATCAGACTGATCAGCAGAGTAGGCGCAGCGGTTGCTGAAGTTGGGATGGCTTGCTCCTTCAGGGGATCCATGTTGCATTCCAGGACTCCCCACTTCTCCCTCTGGTTCCACCTCAGTTATAAAGGAAAAGTCCTGAGAGTCCATGTGAGGACTGGCTTGGCCGCAAGTTTGAGGATCTTGGGAGGGACTTATGATGCAGTCCTCACTTAGTGGCCATTCTGGAAACCTTTTCTTGAGCTGATCAATGTGTCTTCTGACAACTCGCCCTCCCTCCAACCCCACTTCATAAGACAGGGGTCCGTATGCTTTGGTAATTTGACCAGGAACCCACAGATTCCCATGACCATAGTTCCTGGCCCAAACCCAATCGCCCATGTGCAGCCCCCTAGGGGGTTTTGGTCGAGAGGCTTCTGCTGCCACTCTATCTGGATGCAACCTGTCCAGTTTAGTGATCAATCGCCTCCCCCAACGTAGTTCTGCAGGACTTTTGCCTGTAGCAGTGCAGGACGTAGAATGCTGGCAGAGTAGAAAATCTGCCAATCTGTGATGCCAGTCACCTGTTACAATGCACTTGAGCAATTCCTTCATTGTCCTCACCATGCATTCAGTTTGACCATTAGAAGATGGATGAAAAGGCAGAGATGTTGCATGTCTGATGAGATTAGCTCTAAGAAAGGCCTGAAATTCAGCAGCAGTGAATTGGGCCCCATTGTCTGAAACTAAGACAACTGGCAGCCCATGTGTGGCAAAGAGTTTTCTCAGCACCTGGATGGTCCTAGCAGTAGTCATGTTAGAAACTGGAATTACTTCCAGCCATTTGGAGTGGCTATCCACTACTATAAGGAAGAGTTGTCCCTGAAAGGGCCCAGCATAGTCTATGTGAAGCCTAGACCAGGGAGTGTGCATTTCCTCCCACCTGTGAACTGGAGCCTGTGACATTTCAGGCCATGTACTTGTGCCTCAATGTCCTTATCAAGGCCCGGCCACCAAAGGTAGCTTCTAGCTAAAGCTTTCATTCTGACAATGCCTGGATGGCCTTCATGTAATGACTGTAAAAGCCTGTATCTTAGGGAAGTGGGAATTATGACTCTGTTTCCCCATAAAATGCACCCCTTGTGGGCAGATAACTCATGCCTTCTGACAAAATAGTTCAGAAATTCAGAACCTGGGCTTTTATCCAACCAGCCCATGTATAATAATAATAATAATAATAATAATAATAATAATAATAATAATAATAATAATAATAATAATAATAATAATAATAATAATAATAATAATAATAATAATAATAATAATAATTATTATTATTATTATTATTATTATTATTATTATTATTATTATTATTATTATTATTATTATTATTATTATTATTATTTAATTCCTGGAAAAATTTTTCATGCCAGTTAGTCCATTTCTATGGAGCTTTCTTATCTAGAAGCCTGTGGAGTGGCTCTGCTAGTGTGGCCTTAGGAGGTAGAAATGTGTGATAGAAATTTAGGACGCCCAAGAATGGTTGTAGCTCTCCTTTGGATTTGGGCCTAGGAGCCATTTTAATGTCCTTCACTTTAGAATCAGCAGGGTGAATACCATTAGCATCAATTTGGAAACCCAGGAATTCTGTTGAAGGAACCCTAATACTACACTTGCTCTTTTTTAATTTGAGGCCTGCTTCGCGAAGCCTCTGCAAAACAACCTTGAGCCTACTGGCCAACACTTCTGGGGATTCCCCTGCAATAAGAACATCATCAAAATAAGGGCAGATGCCCTGAATACCCTTGAGTGTACGCTCCATGATTCCCTGAAAAATACCCGGTGCAATACTGACTCCAAACTGTAAGCGTTTAATCGTGACCCCCCTGTGAGTCACGATTGTTTGAGCCGTGGCTGTGGGCTCATCAACCGGCAATTGCTGATAGGCCTGTGCTAAATCAAGTTTCGCAAAAATAGTACTCCCTTGCAAGGAGGCTAAAATGTGGTTGACCACTGGGACCGGGTAAGCGTGTTGCTTGAGGGCTTTATTTAGAGTGCATTTATAGTCAGCGCAAATGTGAATTTCCCCATTGGCTTTAAGTGGAGTGACTATAGGAGTTTCCCATTCCCCACCATCAACAGGCTGTAACACGCCCTGTTCTACAAGCTTATCGATTTCTGAATCAATTTTATGTTTTAAGGCAAAGGGGACCCTGCGAGGCTTAACCCTGATTGGAACTACGTTGGGATCTAGCTTAAATGAGATAGGCGGGCCTGTGTATGTTCCTAGGGTTGAATCAAAAACATCTGCATAGTCCTCACATACTGATGCGAGGTTTGCAGTTTGTGTTTGGTTTATACCAGTAATCTGAATACCTAAGGCATCAAACCAATCGAGTCCAATGAGACTCGTTGTCTGGCCCCCTACTACAATGACATCCAGGTGCCTAAAAAAACCCTTAAAGTTTACGGTCAAAGTGGCTTCTCCCTTAACTTTAACTTGAGCATTTTGAAAGTCAGTTAGGATTATATCTGAGGGCCTTAGTTTGGCCCAATTGTTACTGCGCCTACACAAAGTTAAAAGTGTCTTGAGAAATGATTCAGACTGCAGAGCCAGAGTCCAATTCTATCTTACATAGAACTCCTTGTAGCTGTACCAAGAGCCTGAGTTTAGGTTTGAGCGGGCATTGAGCCCGGTGTGGCACACGCTTCTATGGCTTCTGAAAAACCACACACTAAGAGCCTTGGTGGAGCAGTGGGCTAATGCCTTCTTAAGTAACACCAGCTGCCTGCAATTAGTGCAGGTTCGCATCCCACCAGGCTCAAGGTTGACTCATCCTTCCATCCTTCCGAGGTAGGTAAAATGAGGACCCAGATTGTTGGGGGCAATTAAGCTGACTTTGTAATAATGCCGCTTGGGGGTGTGTGAAAGCCCTAATAAGCAGGCATATACATAGAATGAAGGCTATTGCTAAGCACATTGATTTGTGCTTTAAAAATTGTAAGCCGCCCTGAGTCTTCGGAGAAGGGCGGGATATAAATGGGATTAAAAAAATAAAAATAAAAATAACTGGACCCTGGGCCCCAGTACCTCTCCCAGTCGGTTCTTCCAACTGATGTTTGGGTGGCTGGTCTCTCTGGCGGGCTCTGCAAACCACTGCAATGTGGCCTGTCCTTCCGCAAGCTCTGCACGTGGCTGATCGGAATCTGCAATTGGCGCTAAAATGGTTCCCGCCATACCCCTTACAGCTAGGTAAGAGAACTGCCTTGTAAGTGTTCTCTCGCTGCTGGCTGTTTCGGTGTTGCACGTTGGGTTGCTTTGGGAGTCTGTTGATTTCGGACTCTTCTTCCTCGGAAGATTCATCGGTGCATTTGGCGTCCTCAAGGTGGATCATTTCTTCAAACTTTGTCGTTTTGGCAGGCTGTACTGTTTGAACTGCACCCCCGGCAGCTTTGTCGGCCATCACTTTGTCTTGTGCTTCTGAAAATGTTAAGTTTGGTCTGGCAAAGAGTCTCTGATGAAGCATTCAGTCCCATAGGCCGCAGACGAGCTAGTCTCGTAGTTGCTCTTCTAAATTTGAAAATTTGCAAAGGTGTGCTGCCTGCCTCAGGCCCGCTATGAATTCTGAAGCTAATTCACCCGGTTGCTGCACTCTCTGGTCGAACCTGAATCCCCAAGCCCTTTCAGACATCTTGGGCTGGAAATGTCCAGTTAGCTTCTTTTTGAGGTCTGCGTAGGAGACCGCTTCAATTGATGTCAGCGCGAAAAGGTTCTCGGCCAAATCAAAGGTTGCTTGGCCGCACACGCAGAGTAGCGTTGCGGCCTTCAGTCCTTCTTCCGCGATCTGATTCACCCGGAGGTAGTTTTCTACCTGGGACAAATAGGATGGCCATTCCTCTGGGTGCTTCATGTCGAATTCTCGAAGTTTCCCAACCTTCGGCATTCTTTCTTTGCTGGTTCCTGTGTTTCCTTCCGAATCCTGCTTCCAGGCTCAGGGAATGAGTCCACTGAGCACGAGGTCACTAGTGTAGCTTGCTAGCTGACCTTGAGGGGGGGGAAAATGCCTTTTCCCTCCGGCATGCGCTGCCTTCCCCTCATAGACTTCAACTCTTTTTTTCAGTGAAGCAGGATCACATCCTTGTCGCCAGCATTAAATAGTGGGATTTTTGGCGCAGGAATGAAGATGAGGTAACTGAGTACAGGGAAATTCATAGTTTATTTCGTGCAGAATCTGAACTGAACAAATGGCTGCAACTAGCCGCAATATATAGTCTAGCCCCTAGGCGGCAGCCAATAGGTTTGAAGCAACCATTGCCACCTAGGGATAGCCAATTGTAGCACTGGAGACTTGTAGTCTGGGTTGCTGGAGAGCCGTTAGCTGCTCCAGCAACCCACGTGGTATTACTAATGAGCCGAGTACATAACACCTATACTGAAAATAGAGCAAACATGATGTTGTATCCATATTTTCCATACATCCATGCAAATAGGGCCTAATTTGTTTACCACATGGGTGTCATATTAAAGATTTGAGGTGGCTTGCCTACTTCTACCTGTTCTTTTTTGGCTGAACTCTTTCTTGGTCATGTATTTACCATATAAGACAAATATATGGCCTATACTTGGTGGATAATTGTTTGGGGCTCAGTATTGGAAGAGCTTAGTGAGATATTTTGATGGTGAAAGGCCTTAAGAGTGAACCCCCTTATTATACAAAATGGGAGAAATGACTTCCCTAAGGGTCTTGACTTTGAAGAGACAAATAATCTTCGCAGTTTATCAAATGTTTCTGCAGTGTCTTACTGTTCCAAAGTCAACTATTCCCAGCCAATTGCAGGCTGCGTAAAATTTTCAAGTACAAATAAGAGAAGGAAGATGGGACATGTTCAAGGAGTCTGAATTGTTATCTGCCAAGATTTTCATAAAAATATTTTACATATGCTCTCCTCTGTGCACAGTGATCATACTTAATGTGTGAGGTAAATGGTTTAAGAATATCCAGAGAAGTTTATTCTTTCAACTCCTGGATATTTTCCGTTCCTGCTCAGAAAGCTTTCAGCTTCTACTGAAATAAAGTGAGCTGGACCAAAAGCAATAGGAGCCATCTCAGGGACTATCACCAGACTCTGCATCTTTCTGGAACAAAACACTTCAACGGGTTTTACAGTTTAGCAACAGGTCTAGTCTTTAGTTTTTTGTTTTAATGCCACTGATGACAGGAAAGCAGCCAATGCTGTTCATTCAATTTAAATCAACTTGCTGATCAAGACCAAAAAAGAGAGCATGCTGAATCAGACAGTTTCCTTTATCAGTTTCAGAACTAGATACACAAGCTAGACACTTTTTATTCAAACCTGATTAAAGCAGTTTGCAGTTCAGATACGAACCTGATCGCACAGTGCATGTAATCTATATTGTGAATGATATCCACAGAGTTACCGGGAAGTTCCAATACAAGTAGTTCTCAACTTACAGTACCACAGTTCGTTTAGGAACCATTCAAAGTTACAACGGCCCTGAAAAAAGTGACTTATAACCATTTTTCACACTTACGACCGTTGCAGCATCTCCATGGTCACCTGATCAAAATTTGGATGCTTGGCAACTGGTTCATATTTATGACCGTTGCAGTGTCCAGGGGTCATGTGATCACCTTTTGTGACCTTGACAAGCAAAGTCAATGGGGAAGCCTGATTCACTTAACAACCTTATTGCTAACTTAACAACGGTAGTAATTCACTTAACAACTGTGACAAGAAAGGTAATAAAATGGGGCAAAACTCACTAAACAACAGAAATTTTGGATTCAATTGTGGTCATAATTTGAGGACTGTGTTAAAAAGTGCACCAATATAAAACAAGAGTAGTGAAATTACCTGACCCACAGAGTTGTATAATGACCCCAAAGGAGAATTTACAGGACCATTGCCTCCAAATGTAGCTTCCAATGGCCATTACCACCAAAATCAGAATTTTTCTCTTGATCCAGCTTCATTCACTGGGACACTTGAAATCACAAGGAAATTAGATCAGGGAAGTAGCAGCTCACTGTTCAATGAATGGAAAACAGCAGCGTGGCTTGTGTGTGCTTCTGTGTGTGTGTGTGTGTGTGTGTGTGTGTGTGTGTAGTGGATGGCGAGAAGCCAGACAGAATTTGACACACCAGGAGAAAGAACAATGAATGAAAATGATAATGCGAAGGTAACTAAAAAGAAGGGGGGGGGGACCCTAATTAAAAACATGAGGATGACGTGACAGTGATACCACTGATTATCACACTCATGTAATCGACTTAAGGTTTCGATTTATGGAAATGTGGCTGGCTGCAAATAATTTCAACACTTGTGGCATAGGCCCTACGTTAAAAAAAAGTAAGATTGTTTTTAAGTCTTTTCATATCAAGTTTATACCCATGGTATTTTGCTGTTTACAGAAAGTCCATTTGCAATTCTTCATCAGTTGACCACGTAGGGGTGAACCTCTCACTGCATGGCATGTTTTTGGGTTTTTGCCTGAAATGATTTCTATCAGTAACACTGTTTGAAATATAACATGCAGTCCAGATTTTGTATTTCCCCTCAAGATTTTATCGAGCACAAGTGAGTCAGAAAATATACACCTAAGCTACATCTGGATTATCTATACACTGAATGGAGCTGCCATTTCCATGCGTTAGAAACTACTAGATTTGGTGTGGTGTATTTCTTTTTAAGCACTCCCAAGCCACAGACTGAGTCATGATAAGGACATGTGGTTAGTTCTACTTCCTTTAAATTATGTTAAATAGCCTGCCCAGTACGTTGAAAAATGTAATTATAAAAATGTGATCTGCTAACTTGTACTGTGTCACAATCTAAGTATCCTGTTACTATATGATCATATTCTTTCAAACATATGACTTACTCTTCCTCTACCAATTCTCATAATTATACTTGAGTCAAAATAGTGGTGAGCACAATACAGCACAATTCCAAAGTCATTTGAATTGTAATAGCACTCATTCCCCAATATTTAGTGTTGTTGACTGATGGAACAATAGATATAGGTAGCTTTTTTAAAAAAAATCATAATTTTACAGTTGCCCCTGGTATTTCTACATAGCCAAAGAGATTGTAGGGAAGAGCAGTAGGAAAAAAAACTTTGGCACGTGATATATTTTGAGGAAAAAAGAATAACATTCCAAAGATTTTAATGCCTATATTTTTCCGACCTTAATTGTATTAGAAACTCTGTCAAGTCGAATTTTGTAATCACACATTAAGCACCAGGCTTGAAAGCAGGAGTACTAGTTCTGCCTTAGGCATGAAAGCCAGCTGGGTGACCTCGGGCCAGTCCTACTCTCGGAGGCCTACTCACCTCACAGGGTTGTTGTTGTGGGGAAAATAGGAAGAGGGAGTTGTGTTGAATATGTTTGCCTTATTTGTGAAAATAATAAAGGCTGGATACAAATAAATAAAAACACATACTTTCTAACCAATGCCACATTTTAATTGTACCAGGTAGAGCAGACATGACTTTATCCACTGCCAGGAATGTACCAGTCTTCCTAGTTTCTTATTTTTAGGAATCCCAAGCAGAGGTCTTCACGTCTTCGTTTTAATTACATGCTGTACTTAATCATTATATCAACACCTGTATTGCATGTGATATTTTACAGCAACATGATTAGTCACCTATGATTTTGTTCAGTTTTTATGACCCATCTGTAGCACAGCAAGGAACAAGCACAATGACCTTTGTTAATGATTGTGGCCAGAGTTAGCACGTATGGTGGTCAAATACATATACAAGGAAGAATAACTCAGTATCAGCACCAAGGTCTCTAAGGCTAAATTTTATAAGATGCAAACTAATCATCACTGAATTCAATAGGCAGCAAGATCAAGACATTGTAGAAGTTTAAGATATTTTGTTTTGTTAAGCTAGTCAAATTAATCCCATTGTTTTATTGTACATTTTTTTTGGTTCTGTGGAACTCTTTAACAAATATTCTCTAATATTCTGTTAAAAACATCAAAATCTAACTCCAGCTGAAACCACGAGTCATTATGTTCTTTCTGGACTGTGTGTGTGTGTGTGTGTGTGTTAACAAATCTCAAATATTCAGCCTTTTGGATGTCTTCTTTTATTGGAGGAAAAAAAATAGAAGTACATATCAGGACTGACTGTTCTTCACTGCAGTTTTTCTTTGGAATAGAAGCAGTTAAGAGATTGTGCTGGAAAGATTCTATCAGCAGTTGGAGAAAACATTCCAAGACAGATTAAAATGTATTTTTTAAAGAAAAATACAGCTAAATTTCCCTGTGTAATGTGTTCCTAGATTGTATGAATGCATTATCCACAAAAAACACCAGCCTTACGGAGTTTGCTGGATAATTGTAACCTTGCTATTTATAATTCAAATTAAGGAGTCTGCCTTTAATTCCAGGGACACTTGACATCTCAACAGTAACTACACTGTTATTCTCCATTTCCCATCTCATCCCATAGTTTAATTTCTTGATTTCTGAGATAGGAAAGTATTCAAAACACGAATGGGAAGATCATTTAGACCAGGAGTGTCAAATTTTGGCAACTTTAAGGCCTGTGAATTTCAATTCCCAGAATTCCACAGCCAACCATGTTGAAGTTCAAAAATCTTTAAAAAGTTGCCAAGGTTGGACACCCCTGATTTAGACCTTCCTACTCATTAGTGGTTTCTTGTTAGTTGCAATGCTGCCTAGCGAAGGCATGCAATTCTGGTAGAAATTCCTAAACCCAACCCAAGCCATTTTCAATTTAAAAGATTTCTAGAAGGACTGAGAAATACCTTCTCACAAGCACAGACAGAACACGGGTCGTACTTCATATAAGACAGATTTGTCTACTGAAATACTGTAATGTTTGCTGAGATCGAAGAAAAACTTGATACAAAGTTCACAAGAAGATGAAAATCAGAACAAAAATTTGAAGTTCTTATATTTTACTTTTGTACACAGTCATGGTTCTGTTTCTGCCTGCTCCCTTTGCTGGTTCTTCGGAGCCTGATTTCAGCGTTTATAAAACAAAGTTTACTATGGTGCTAAGCAACATGCTTGATTCTATTCCAAGAATTGTAAACACCCATCTCATCCCAACTTGAAATCAGCATGATGACTGAACATCATCATACTGAGATCTATGGAGCATCAGACCTTTTACACATATTATCACAGAAGTGTTACAAAACTGCTCCTGATGTTAAAGCCAACAATGTACAACACAAATAGATCAAATTAGTTCACAGACTTAGAAAAAGTCTAAAGCTCCAGTCTTGCTCCTGGCTTCTCTACTGCAGAAATGGTAAGGCTAATTTGATATATTAGTGCCTGTAGCCCTGCAAGGTGTTCTCATATGGAAGGATCTAGGCAGGTTTTTATTTGGGATAAGGAAAAAAATCCCTTTTTAAAAGTAAACTTTATTGGAGACCTATTGATTTTATATTTTATAGCACCAGCTTCTACACTATTAGAAAATGATGAAGCTCATTTGTAAGGTGCATGCTGTGAAATTAGTCTTCTTCACGTGGTTTCCTAGCTTTAAATCCAAAATATAGAATTGAAATGCTCATTTATTGAATGTTATGCCTCATGAATCCAGCATCAATCTAATTTAGTTATCAAAAATATTTGGTTAAAACTGACACACAGGAAAATGTGTATCAGAATAGCCAGATACTGAAAAACAATCCTAGAACAGTAGCATCCTTCTGCATTATAAATAATTGTACAGAACGAATTTTTCTAGAAATAGGTGTGCCGCTAATGTATTGCAGCAGCCTGTGGCAGCTTGCTTGGTTTCTATACTGGGTCAAAGGAGGCACATAGGGACTCTATTCCTCCTCTGTTAAGTCTGACTCACCAACATGAATGCAATTTCTTGTCACCTGTAACTATTGGGCGAGTGCTTAAATACAAAGCTTGCTTTGGCATAATTTTTAACAACACATTATCATGAGGCATCAGTGTAATCAACTTCTTTAGCTGACCTATATACAAATACTGTTCTACAATATCAGTGTACTACTATATTATTTAACCAATAAACCAAGACAACAGTAATTGAATTTTAAAGAATTTTAATACAAACTTAATATAAACTATTTCAGTCCCTCTCTTTAACATAAGACATTGACTCAAAATACTTTTATACCTTTTTCAAGTATTGCACAATGTAGGTACAAAATTAATATTTACGATTACATTTTCTTCCATAATATATAGCAAAAAATCTTTAAACTTTTTAACAGAAAATACAATTTGTGTTTCTTTCTTGGAAAAGTTTTCCATACAGTTTGAATTCCACCACTTAAGGAATATTTGTACACTTTTTAGAACTGATTTTTTTAAGATGGATTTTATAATTTCAGTAAAAAAAATACAACATGAAGCTGCTGCAGTTGTCACAGATCACTGTAGTAAAAAGATAAAAATGCAATACCATGTTGTAGAAACAATATATACTCTGATATTTTACAAACTTTGTACTAAATTAAATTATACAATTAGAAAAGACCAATAAACCCATTTATTAGTGCCAATTTTTTAATGTATAAAAAATCAGCTGTCCTTGCTATATCTTAAATACTGTAAGAGGCCATATCTTGAATATATTTAATGTACAGTCAGTAAAAAATAACTTTGTGCTTGGTTGGCAAATGAAAAAAAGATGCATGTTGTCCTTATCTAACCAAGCTTGAATGTATTCATACTACAAGCTTTTTAGAAAAAACTCAAGAGGTGAAAAAGTTAACACCCTTGGGTACGTGCATTTCAACTTGTACAATATGGTTTGTATTTTTGTTTAGTTAGCCATAACAGGCTGGAATTGCTGGTTAGAGTACTGCATGCTATTTAAACTGAAATTCAAGCCATCCACAAAAGATTTTTCATTTAGACCTCCATAGGCTGCAAACATATCAAAGGCATTACCGTACTGGAGAGGACTAAGGTTAAGGGGATTGTCTCCAGGGAACAGATTGTTTGTACTACCTTGGCCCTGTGCATTAGGGAAAATGAATTCCTTTGCGTTAGGAGAAAGGGCAGATGTTTTCTGCTGCTGCTGTGATGGTTGTTGCTGTTGTGAAACCTGCTGGCTATTGAGGCCAAGACCATAGAGAGAGTGCACGGAGGATGAAAGAGCTTTCTGTTTCAGCAGATCGTTGACATTCAAACCAAGATTAGTGGGAGAAGTGCGGGCGACCTTGTTAGTACGGCTGCTGTTCTTCATCTTGGTCGAGCCAAACTTGGTGGCAGCAAACGTGGCGGTGGTGAAAGTTAAAGGCTGAGTGGAGCGGGGCATGAAGGTTGGGCTCACAGTGGCAGAATGACCAATGGGAGGCGAAGGAGAACTTGACACAGAAGATGTGGGGTCACTAATTGGCATGAACACCTGGGCCTCGGGGTTAAAGCTATTCTTGATTTCTTTATCTAGTTCACATCCATTTTCACTGGAATCATCCACATAAAGCACTTTCACTGGTCCCTTTTCACCAATTTGGTATGAAACCTCAAATGGGTCAATCCAAACACTAAGATCCTGAGGCAGATTGCCACGAACATCATCAATGTCCAAACCACTCTCTTTGGATGCTTGTTCAATGACTGGGTCCACTTTTTCGCCTACATGTATACATCTAAACCCTGATCCTTTATATGGCTTATCTGGATACCAGTGCCCTTCATACTTTTTCTTAAGCAGTCTTTCAAGTTCTTCACCAAAAATGTTCACACGTCGTCTGGGAAGCTTATTGTACAAATATGAGATAATAAAATTGAGTGCTACTTGTATTTCAAGCTGCATAGCTGCTACAGCACAAAATTACAGTCTGTTTCAAACCACAACGATCAGGAAAAAAAGTTCAAAATACCACAGGAAAGCAAAAATTGTGTTCAAAGTGCTGATTTTAGTTGATAATTATTCTTCACCTTGAGTAGTGTTGTTCCTTCATGAGGGGGTAAAAAAGAAAAATCCACATAAGAAAAGTACAAGAGAAAATGAGCAAGGCCTATTAAATTCATGCTTTGCCTAAAGCAGGCTATATTTCTTACAGGTAATGTCTGCACTACTGTTTGGTACTATTTTTGCAAATACTACATAGGCTAATTAGATTAAATATACAAACTACTACAAAAAGCACCAAAAACATGTCCAAAGGTATAACATTCCAAAACCTGGGTTTTCTATAATTGTCTTTAAAAAACCTACCAAAGGTTCTGTGCCAAACCTATTTCTTAAGAGTTTATAGAATCCAATTGTAATACTTGGTATTATTTTCTCTACTTAGATTAAAATAATCCCTTCTGTTAATAATACAGCATTTGCAATATTGCTTCAGCTGAGTCAGAAATGTCATAAATACTATCTTTTGGCAGATTAAAAAAAACCTACATATGTCAGCTTCCAGAATCATTATTATTATTTTGGTACAGGCATGACATGTAAGTTTATTAAAGAGAAAAAAGCAAAGAAGCCACTCTAATTCTACAACAACTTTTAAAATTACTAAATGAAGACCCCCTTGGGGGGGAGAGGGGAACCATTCCATAATAGAAACAGTACTCAACCAGAACTTACAATCCTTACAGGAATCTTTTTCCTTCAATTATGAAGCAGTCAAATAACTGTTGGTACAACTTTAATTACAAATTAAAATGAAAAGGTAAATGTGAATATGCTTAAAAGTTATACTGCCGGCTTTTAAATTAATTTCCCTATTTAAGTTCCATGTTTAAGCAACTAATAAAAATTTATTTCCTTTCATATTTTTGTTTTTTCACTGCACTGCATTGCAACGGTAGCTTGAAATCTACCAAGTTTATAAACCAGAAGAAAAAAATCTACATCAAAATTTCTAAAATTTGCCATAAATAGTTGATTTCAGCTCTTCTAAAGACATTTCCTTTCCTTGTGCCCTTTTTACATGATAAGAGAACCACCAGCTGATAAGGCAACCTTTAAAACATTTTGCTAGATCAGCAGTGGGTGGGGATAAGGAAAGATCAAGGGCAAACAGAAGATATTTACAAATGACACATGTAAAGTACAGAAGAACTGACTGGGGAAGAAGCTATTTAAAATTTATCCATTCGTTTAGTTCCCTTGCACTGTAGGAAAGATATTACCCACAGAGGGTATATATTGTACGGTATGGCACAAAAAGACAAAATATTTCAAATGCTGTCTATTTTTATCAAAAGCCTTTTAAAATCAGTTAACCCAGTTAATTACATCAATCATAATAGTGGTGGTGATAGAGAGCTGAAGAAAAGCAAGTATCTTAAGCAGAGTAATACAGCATTACATAATCAGGCAGTTGAGTCTCATTAGATTTCTGCTCACAGCTCCTGAAGCTCCAGCAGCAGGAGAAAAGTGTTTTCTATAAAGGGAAAAAATGATTGCCCAAGGCCCCTCTCTCTCTCTCTCTCTCTCTCTCTCTCTCTCTCGATTAAACCAAGCCCAACCAAATTCTCTGTCGTCTCACTGCCAATCTATTTTTGCCCTTTATACCATATGGGATAGGAAGAGACTTCGCAAGAGTGATACAACTGTGGCAATGCCACGGGGTTATTTAGCCGAGATGCCCTCTCCCCGACCCACTCCTGTTGTCTGTTGTTGCTTTTTTAACCACCTCTTTCCCCACATAAAAATTGGCCGTCCCCCTACCTTCAGAAACCTCCACCCTGCAAAAAAATAAAAGATGACACATCCGTCGCCCTTTCCACCGTGTGGCTAAAGCGCTACAACCACACACTATACACGTACAACAACAACAACAAAAAAAATCGGCCTGTCAGCCGAGCCGTCCAGGACAGCGGCTCCCACCATTTCCCAACCCAGGCCGGTTCCCCCTCCCGTCGCCCAGCTCTCCGCCCCGCGGGATGGGAGCCAAGCCCTCCAACTGCCCTCGCTGCACCGCCCTCCAGCAACGCCTCCCCCCTCCCACCACGGCTGCTGGGGAGGGGCCAGCCGGGACCCCGCGCGGCGCGAGCAGCCGCCTGCCCGGGACCCTCCTGCCCGAGCCTCCCTCTCCCCGCATTCGCCCGAGAAGGGGCTCCGCCCGGCCGCGCCACTCCCTCCTCCTCCTGCTGCTGGGTTGTGTCAACACCCTCCGCCGCTGCCCTGTCAGCCCTTCTGCCAACACCCCGCTCGCCGCCAGCCTGCTGTTCCGCTCCCTGGGCGCGCCGTCCCTCTCCCACACGAATGGCCGTGAGGGCCGAGCGTTCCCCGCAATCCGGCAGGCCCGGCGCCCCCCCCTCCCGCTCCCCTCAGCGCCTGGCTCCGCCGCTCCCAGGAGTGCGAACGACACTCACCCGGGTGAGCGGAGCAGGTGGCGTGACTGGTAGTGCAACAATTCCGGCTAGAGTCCGAGGGGTGCGGAGGGCGCGGAGGGGGCTCAGGAGCGAAGCCCCATTCCCCGAAAGGACGCTCGGAGAGGGGAAAAAAGGAGGATGGCGCTGCTCGCCTCCGACCCGAGAAAGCACGCACCCCGCTCGGCAGCTGCTCGACGCCTTCTTGTAAGCGCCCGAGTGCTCCTCCGGCCCCTATATATCGCCTCCCTCGCCCCGCCCCATTTGGCTCCGCGTGGTTACGCCCACCCGCTCCCCGCCCACCATTTAGCCTGGCCCCACCCACTAGCCCGCCAATCGGTTGTCCTCGGTTTCAACCGCTTCTGCCGATAGGGCTTTTTCGCCTGCCAATAAGACCGCAATCCCCGCCCCGAGCTCTCCTACCCTCAAATCCTTGTCTTCTTTTCTCGTCCGTCCTCTGCGCTGGTCTCTTCTTTCTTAGTTCTCTTAGGGCGAAAGATTTAGGGGTGTTTTGTTTTTTTTTAAAAAATACACATTTAAGATAGGGAGATAGCTATATACAGACAGCTATGTGTCAGTATTGTGTGTTTTACTGTCGTCCAGGTGGCTTTGTTAAAAGCCTTACCCACCGTAAAACTCCCCCTACGGGGTAAGAAAGCGATTCTCTGCGTGCTTCGCTCGAGGTTAGTAACCAGTAGAAAAGTATATCAATATCTGGGCCCCGTCTTGCATCCCAGCTCAAATATTTCTCCCCTCTTTCTGCATCGCTCTCACAGCTTTCAAGAGATCCGGTTTTTAGGATTTCCTTTTTTCAGTGTAGACAGCTGTTTCTAGCTTCTGTTTATTTCATCTCCGTTCTCCGTCTTCCCTATCTTTGTGGGTGCTCGTACTGTGTCGCACAGCTTCTCCCTGCCCTCCCCATCCCCATCTTCAGCGAGTGTGAGTGTGTGTGTATGTGTGTGCTTTCATCCTCCTCAACGCCATCTTGCTTTATGTGCCACCGCTTTCCCTCTACTCGCCCTTCCTCTCCGGGGCCAACGAGCCTCTAATTCCCACCTCCAGCCCTCCCGTCGCTGACGTCAAATGCGGACGTCACGCCTCTTGGCACCCTCGGCTGCCCTCTAGAAAGAGAAAACTACGCATCCCAAGATGCCCTTTGCCTTGGCGTCATGGAGGAAAGCGTCTCTGAATCCAATCGCCGTGCCCAGCTCGACAATAAAGCAACATTTGTTCAACTACGTACAGTATGTGTGTGTGGGGGGGGGGGGAGAAGGCTATTGTATGCTTTCACTTGCCAATTGTTTTCAGTATTACCTTGCGAGATAGTTTAGGAAAGGGGTAATTTTCTATTTCTTTCTACTTCCCACTACCTCGGAGTTCGTTTTTTAAAGAGCTTGTTTCACAGATCAAAGAAAGCGACGTCAGTCCAGAATCCGTCCCTACGACTCCTGCTACCGAACAAGCAATTAAATAGCCGCCTGCAATTGCTAAGATGCCAACGGTTTCTATAGGAAACTATTTAAAATGGGGTTTTGATTGGGTCCACGATTGCCTTATTTCTCTATAAAACAATTCCCACGTATTTCATCATACAGACTTTCCATTACGGTTTACCTTTTAACTGATATATCTAAATAGATCTCTGGATTTTACTGGGATCTTTCCACACTCGCCTGCCCACGTATTGGCAAAACATCTTTAACCTAGAATGAGGGGCTTGCTCCCGGATATCCCCTTTCTAAGCCATCGACCCCCGGCGAGTCTTTTCACAAAATGGCAATAATAGTATGAAAAAAGGAAGTAGCCGGGAATATGGAGGAGGGGGGCAAAAAGCTCCCTTCTCTTTTCTACCCGTTGCAGCACAAAGAGACAAAGGGCGATGTGGCCTGGGTGGGAAAGGGGGAAAGGAAAGGGGGGGGCGCTCCTTAGCAGTGGCGAGCCCACACAGCGCCCCAGATTCGCCCCCTCGTTCTTCTCTTGATATTGGCTCCCGAGTCTGTCAGTCACTCTTGTCCCACCCCGAGTTGAAACGCTTGGCTTGCCCTGCTGTTATTCCTGATCTTAATTAGGATTTTTTTTTAAAAAAAAAAAAAAAGAGGAGAGGAGAAAAATATAAAAGGAGAAGTCAAGCGCCAGAGTTGGATGGACGAAAGGAGGCTAATTCTGCACGCTGTGTAACGGGAAGGGAGGAGGAAAGAATCACCATTGGGTTGAAAAGCTGCTCCTCCTCCTCCTCCTCCAAAGGTGCAACCGCGACCGGGGAGTCCGGCGCGAGGTCCACCCTCTGAGGCGGCTGCCTGTGCCAGGCCGGATCTCTGCGGTTTGTTCGCCAGCCTTTCCCGGGAGAGATCTCTGCCACCTTCGCAGGAGGGCGGGCTCGTTCCCTTCCAAAAGGCGGTTGCGTGCCCGAAGTGCGGGGGGAGGGACTGAATAGAGAGGCTGCGCGGCGGGCGGCCCCTCCCTCCTTCCCTCCCTCCGTCCCTTTAAAGTCCCGTCCTGAGAAAGGGGGAGGCTACAGAATTGATCGTTGGGCGTCTGATGTCATATTGGCACCGTGTATTGCACGGACACCTCTGAACGTCCTTTTTAATATTCCCAGTAAGGAGGATTTAAAAATGACGTGAAACGTAGTTTTGTATAAGCCGAATATTTCCTTTGCTGTTATATAAAAAAAAATTCCATTCGAACTCAAAATATCCACGGGCAGTAACGATAACCGGTTACCTCCTGCGTCCCCTTTGAAGTCATCACTTGATTAGGATTTGGTTTTTTAGGGAAAATACGTCAAAGAAAAAAAATCCGCGGGAGGGGGGGGGTTCAGCAATCACAGGCAAGAACTATCGCCTCGTTTAGCTTCCTCGGGGGTCGCCCTTAAAGAGCTCCTGAATTGGCCGGATTTTGCTCGGAAATGTTCTCCCCGGAGGGTCAGGTGCCCTGCAATTCGGCTGGATTTATTCCCAGGTGAGTCTATGCAGTGCCCTGGTTTCTGGTTTTGAAACCCATTCACCTGAGAGAAAGACCTAGCGAGACCCGGTAGTTTTCTAACCTACTTGGAAGAACAGAAGTTCCACCTGAATGTTGCATACACAAACAAACATGGGTCAAAAACTATGAACCTAAATTGTTCTGCAGACAATGAACATATAAAACCAATACATAGCCCTTGATCAAGAATTTTATAGTATATTTCTTGGGAATTCCAAAGGTGCCTTTTTCAGGAGGCAACTGGACTTTCTTGTGAATATACAAAAGGGACATGTAGTCTGATCTCTGCCGGTTCCCTTAGTAAGGCAAGTAAACAGCCTCTGCTCAGGAATGTGGTAAGAGGTCCTGGGCCAGTGTATCTGAAGAACTCGTTGAGTTAGGATCTTACTGATAAGAATGATATATACATTGCTTAGATGTAAATTGGTTCCACACATTTTGATGCTGTAGTTTAACCAAGATTTGCTAAAATCCTTACGCTAAGTGATAAACCGTTGTTTGCAAAGCCAAAGGGGGTTCAGCAAGATGAATCAAGCCACTTAATGACTGTCTTAGGATATTGTTGGAACCTTATTGGAAGTCACTCATTTATTCCTTGCATGCATTAAAAAAGTTTAAATTCATACAGACAAGAGAAAGACAACCCTATAAATCACCTAAATTTCTTAGAGGAAGAATGGGGTAGCAGTATAATTAACATTTAAACATTTTTTTCTGCATTTATCTAAAATTGGATATGGATACTTCAGAACATCATTGGGCTTTATTAATTTAATGATGATACAGGTTTGTGTTCCAGAAGCTGCAAAAGAGCTGGAGAATAGTGTGCCGTCAGCGGTTACTTACCCTTGCATTCCATCACTTTTTTTTACTACTTTGCTAGATAAGGCTAGGCTAAGAAAATGTGCAAGATCAAACATTAAAAAACCACATTTGTACCATATGTGAATCCAGCCAGATGTATTACAGAAGGATTATTTTAGATGTGTTTTACATCCAGAAGTGTTTCTAGATTGTTCTATTGTATCATTCTTTTTATAAATGTTGATGTAAAATTATCTGTTGTCCAATAAATTGGGGAATTGTCATTTTTGAAGCTAATAAATGTAGTCTTATTAGTTAAAAGACATAACTTTAATTGTAAAGAGGAATGTGAATAATTGTTATAAGCATATGTTGAAATAAAAAGAAAGATAATTGGAAAAATCAACTAGCAACAGAATTTGCTAGTTGGGCGCGCCGACCCTCTGGAATGAGTTGCCTCCGGAGCTGCGGATGGCCCCTGACCTTCGGTCCTTCTGCCGTGACCTGAAGACGTGGTTGTTCCAACAAGCGGGCCTGGACTGACTACGATTTTTAATTAGGCTTTTACTGGGTTAAATTGTTTTGTAATTTTGTATTTATTGTTTAATTCTCTTTTAAATTTTTTACTATGTTTTTAAATTTTTATTGTTGTGAGCCTCCCTGAGTCCTCAGGGAGAAGGGCGGCATGTAAATTTAATAAAATGAAAAATGAAATGAAATTTCAGAATATTTTTTCTGAAGAAGGCTTTCACTTTTATCTCAACACAACAGATAATTCTATATAAACAAGAGCTTTGATAATCCGACAGGTCAAATGGTTTGGTGGGGATTATTTCACTGTATGTTGAGTAAATGCATTTGATATGGAATCTTTTTGTTTGTTTACACGGACATGGTATTAGCTTTTAAATTAAACATTAAAATATTTTTAATATGAGAATGAATTGTCTATCTCCAAAATTGTATTAATCCCCAAAAGTAAAGTAACATTAAAAAAATCCTGGTTTGCATTTACTGTTATGATTTCAGTAACTCCAAGGTAAGCTCCCATTTTAAGGATCAATTTAAAAAGTGAATATTTTTTTAAGATCATGCCATATTTAGAGATACAGTTTAAGTAACATTAAATAATCTTATAATGTGTTTTAATTTTTGTGTGGAAGAGGGCTATCAGTATTCTTGAAGGTCTATAGGCTTCCTGATATAAAAAGTATATTATTAACATAAAAATGGAAAATACTTTTCAATCTCAAGAGTTTTATCAATATGTTGCACAATCATATCTTTTTTTGCACTGATATTTCAGAGTTGTCGTTTAGAATGGAGGCTTTATCACGTTTGAAATAGACCAATTGAAATTAGTAATACTTAAATAAGGTGTCATGGCAAACTGAATCAGTCCAGTTTGGAATTTGTTTTTAAATAAAATGTTCGCATGAACAGGTAAGCCAAGATTCTTGCAAATTACTGAAAATATGCTGTTTATTTGCTCCTGCCCGACCCCTCTATATGTGTGAATGGCAAAGCAAAGTAAAAAAAAATCCTTTGCATCCAGGCTCTTATATTTATCGAACAAAGTTTACAAGATATTCAACTGAACCTGACTCCAAGCAATATTATTGTTATTACCAATTTATTCAGAATTTGAGAATAAACTCTGCTTTACAGTTGTGGGTTGTAAAGAATGTAGCAAGAATGTAGAAACTCTGATTTCAATAGCAGCTTACGCCCATAATGTATGTTTCTTTAGCCATTTTTTCAAGTAGGAAGAAGCACGCAAGATTGAAAAGACTACATTTATTAGCATACAATGTATTCACAATAAACTGAGATTTACAAATGTATAGTAGGTTTGACCCAAGCATGACTAAGTCTAGATTCAGCCCATTAATTGCTGTGTGTAATCATTAGAACCATCCTTCTTTTAGCAGTAAGGACTGTCTTGTTTTAAATGCCACATTTGCAATTACCACAGGTGTGTCAACAATAAAGAAGTTCCAGTAGTAGCATTTCACACAGTCATCAGAGTTGAGTTAACATCAGAGTTATTTCACTGGTTATACCTAATTCTATAATTCCAGAGTAGTCACTATCATCATGGGAAGGATAATTGTAACTCCATATATAAATTCAAGTAAGCAAGGCAATTTGCCATCATTGCTTTTTACTATGAATGACTCCTTTCATAGTTGCGTATTTTTTCTTTCCCTTGGAATATGAATTACTTTGTCAGGTTTCTGCACACCACAATTGTGGGGCTCTAAAACGGTGTTGATCCTTCTGTTCATAAAGCACAGTTACTAATGACTGTTGTGGCATGTGGGAGAATTCAGTTTTCATTTGGCAGATTTTTTCCCCATAATCTCAAAAAGAGCAGGCAGAATCCTGATGGTCCTCTCAAATGTGTCCTTTGCTTGTGACAGAAGAGAGAGAGGGTGGGAAATCCACAGAAACCTCCCCCCAATCCATTTTCTGAATTGGAATCAGGAAGGGTCTTGACCTTCTGTTCCCCCCTAAGCTCTGGCCAGCACGTACAATTATATGTGCAAAATATATATTTGTTGGCTTCTTGTGTGGGGGGGAGGGCAGAAGTGCTCTCAAAGTGGTGATTTTCAGTTTCCCCAGGGCATCCTGCAATTATAAGACTTACTCACTTGGAGGAAAAACAGCAACAGTAAAGCACTGCTAGTAACCATTGTTTTTTTCCTTGCCATGTTTGTAACCATCCTGGTTATGATTTTAGTGGCTGGAATACTGCTGTTGTTCGTAGGCCTCAGGGCCCTGTTTAGGAAGGCAGTACTGTTTTAATTTGAGGAGATATACTCTCCCATCAATCAGAAGGACCCAGGTAGCCCTTTTTTGGACAAATGCATTTTAATGAAGGCATAAGCTTTCATGAGCCAATGCTATAGTTCCCAAAAGCTTATACCTGTTAATAAGCCATAATTAGCCTGAAAAGGACTGTCCAGACTCTATCTGATGTTTGGTTACCATAGATAATCCCAGCTCTTGTCCTATAATATATTCCTCTAGAGTAAACAATGTAAGTTTATAAAGGTATATGTAAAGTACAGAAAATTGGCAGGGTACCACCCCCCCCCTCTCAGCAGAGCCTAGAGTCACAAATTCAAATACTCATTTACATAATGCATAATTAACTTACAGATGGTTCTGCTGCTGAAGGAGATAATTACTGGCTTAGGCAGCCTTAAAGGGGATTTGTCAAATTAACTGAGGGGTCAATCAACAGCTCATTTATTTTGTTTAAAATATTTCCATGCTACCTTACTCTTAAAGCAATTCTTCTACATAAACAAAGGGAGTGAGAATGTAAAACAGAGTCATAAAGGATTATAAAGGTGTAAACAATAACCTACTAATAGAAAAACCAAATAAAAAAATTAAAAGTATCCTTATTGCACACTAAAAGGTGAGCAGTAAAAGAGCCAATTTATTTTCTCACGGAAGACATTTCTATAAATGGAACTCAATACTGAAAAAGTCTGCTGTGCATTCTTAGAAATCTCGTGTCAACTGATAGTGGGGCATCAAACTCTTCAAGGACAAATGCAACATATAGGTAGATTTTGAGGAGGGCAGAAAGTCCTTGGGATACCTCAGTAACAAGCCATTTCAGACTTTAGCTCTTGCAATTAACCCAAAAAGTGATTTGGCAGCTAGTGCAATTGTCACAAAGTTGGTGTTATGTGAAATATATAATATGTTCCAGACAGCAATCAGGACACACAATTCTGAATACTCTTCAGGAGCAGCCCCATGTAGTCAAAATAATGGAGACCAAGGGATAGTAATTCTAGCTAGAATTCCTTCAAGAAAATTACCATATTTTTCAAGTATGTACAAAGTCTCCCTGGCCATGCACAAGAATCCAGGGGGTAAGTGTATGCCTCAAATTGTGCACATGGAAAAACAATGCAGTTCTTTCTAGAAAAGTATACAGTATTTCCATTCCTATATTTGATTGTTTTCTGACCAGAGATGCTGTCTTACCTGCATCAGTTTGAATTTCTTAATACATGTTCATTCTAGAAGTAATTCCAAACATTTGTTTTCAATATGTTGAAAAAGATGCAGTTGAAGTTCAATCATGGTGTTGAGACCCAACTTGAAAAACGTTAAATGCAAATATCAGAAAACAGAGGATAAATTAGAGATGCAAAGTACCCTATAACAGCAGCTGCCAACCTTTTGGGCAACAGGAACCGGTTCTGTGGAAAGAGGTTTTTCCACAGATCCGAGCAGACCTGGTGGTGCCTGCATCCTGCGGATGGGGCTTCACTTGTTTCTGTAGATCAGTTGCTGGTATGCCACCGACCAGTGCCGATCCATAGACCAGGGGTTGGGGACCCCCCCTCCCTATAAAGTCAACAGCTAAGATGCAAGAGGCTCAGCTATAATCCCCAGCATCATTTATTTATTTATTACATTTTTAAAAATATCCATTGGCAATAGTTCACTTCTGAGGTTAATCAGTCAAACAGAACTGGACCTAGAACTAATCAGTCCTAATTTGGCAAAATGTCTCAAGAAGTTACTGTGATTGACTATCATGAGCCTTTGAAAGGCTCAGCAGAACCAGTAAAGATCCAGTCAACTGTCTTATTTTCTGGCACTGATTGTCCAACCAGGTGACCAAAGTTTTACCTGTTCCCAAACCAAGTAAATCTGGCTTAGAGTTGTCTAAACAGTAAGTTTTCTGTTGGAAAGTTATGGTTTTGATGATTAGGATAGATTATACAAATAATGATTTTATCTTTTTCTCACAAAAAAATCTGTAAGGGGTTTCCAGTCAGCAATAAATGAAGATATTGTCTTTTCTGATCAAAGAAGTCAATTTAGTCATCTCAGCAAGTTCTGCCATCTTTGCCAATCATTCCTCTATTGTGGGTAATGCTGAATCTTTCCATCTCTGTAGATACAATGATCTCACTGCAGTTAAGAACACTGAAGATATGAGGTGTAAAATCATAATGTTACCCCCCCAGGCTGAAGGTGTGACATTATTTTTTCCAGGAAGAAGTTGCACTGACATGTGAGATATCAAACTTTATCAATATTCAGTCAGCTCATGATCCAAATGGAGCTCCTCTGTTTTTAATTATTGCATGGCAAGAGAAGATCGGCATACGTGTCAAGTCCTGTCACCATAGCTCATTCCCCTTGCATTGTGCCAACAGCAAGCAGAGCGATGTATTGTTCCACTGAGCCAGATGGAACAAAAGGAGCTTTCGAAAGCAACAGTATTAAAATTGGAACATTGATTCATCTTCTTGTAGCCCAATCCTAAATATTGCTCTCTGTGCACCACTTCCAACTCTCCCTCCTAATTCATTCAGTTAGGATGTCCACTCACAGTTTTTTCCCCCCTAAACTGGTATACTTGATTTTAAAAACCTAACCATCTTTATACTGGCTGGGGATAGGTATTAACGCCATTATGCAATTCATATGATTGTTTTCAAAAGTTAGGTACCCGTGTTCAAACTGTTTCAGTGAATTCCAATCAGAAGCTGATATAACCACCACATGATATAATGTGCAATATGACATCTTTCTGGAAGTGCAGAGAAGCTGTTATTTTTGTTAAAGAAGGTGTTACCAATAGTGACTGAAAGGATGTCCACATTTTTCCACGTTTTCCATATTCATCATTTTGTTATTCTGAATTGGTAAACAACTAAAAATGTACAGAGAGTTTCTGTATTAAACACAGTACTATTAGAGGTTGTATTGAAATGGAAAATCAGTTATGGGTGCTTAAACTTTTGAGATGGCATGTTGGTACTCTGTGCATCTCGGAAGGATTCTTCTTCCAAGCTTACCCTGCCATGATTGTTTCCTTTAATTTAATGGAAATTACTACAAAATATCTCTGTATTTAAAAAGAGTTATGCAAACACCGGGACCTGAGAATTAAGGCAGAAATAACCAAGAAGCAATTAAGGTGACAAATTTTAAAAAGTCGCTATTATTAGGTTTCAACAAAAATAACCTATTTCAGAGCTGTTGTGAAGATGACATAATACTTGCCTGGAGAACTGAGCCATCGGAATTAGGTATGTTCTGTGACTATAAGCTGACAACTAAGGATTGTGATCCTAAAGTGCTGACAAATAGCCACAAAATGAAATGGAAACAAAATCTCCTTATATCTTAGGGAAAAAATGGAAGGCAGTTGCTATTATCCAGACGTGCCTCTTCTGCAAAAGGAAAGCTTAAGAAATTCTACAGTTCATTGTAGATTCATTTTTTTGCATGGCCAAACTTCACAGAATGAATAAACAGCCTCCACCATTTTAATACTGCGTTCGTTCTTCGCCATTTGTATTTAACAGTTTACTTCTTGTTGCTGTTGTTGCTTTACTTCTCTTATCCTGTTGGATAATCAGACTACTGATTGGTGAGTGAGTACACACAGGCACAGAGTACATGGTTTGGCTGAAAAAGGGCTGAGGCTCGCTCTCCCTTTTCATCAGTTGGAAGAATCCCAGAGGTGACAGTTAAGCTCTGCTTAAACACTCTCAGCTCCTGCTTGCCTTAGCAGACAGAATAGGGCTAGCTAGACAAGGAAGCTGAGGTGGAATAGAGTAGCTTCCTCCAAGGAAAGCTGCGACTTAGGAGTTTTAAGCTCATGTTTTACACCTGGAGATTCCTAGTTCAGGTCCAGGTGTCTCCAGGAAGAATAGGGACGCGGTAGCTCAGTGGGTTAGGACGCTGAGCTTGTCGATCAGGAGGTTGGCAGTTTGGCGGGTCGAATCCCGAGTGCCGCGTAACAGAGTGAGCGCCTGTTACTCGTCCCAGCTTCTGCCAACCTAGCAGTTCGAAAGCACGTAAAAATGCAAGTAGAAAAATAGGGACCACTACGGTGGGAAGGTAACAGCGTTCTGTGCACCTTTGGCATCTAGTCATGCCGGCCACATGACCACGGAGACATCTTCTCTTTGGCTTTGAAACGGAGATGAGCACCGGCACCTAGAGTTGGAAACGACTAGTACGCATGTGCGGGGGAACCTTTACCTTTTTACTTTACAACACTGTTGAACTACTATCAGCCCAGGCAAATGATTCAGGGTTCAGTATTACATAGTTTTCCTTGTTTCCATCCTTAATGTGGGGGGAAAAACAGGTTTTCAGGTTGGATCTGCTCTTCAGGGCCATTTTAACTAGGTAGGGTTGGATACACAATTTAAAACAACAGGCAAAATGTTTTACCTATACATATTTAAAGTCAGGACATACTGTATTAAACTGTTGTTTAAACAAAACAAAACAAAACAAGCTTGCTTTACGGCTATGGATCCAGTGCCAATAGGAGGGCTAATCTGAAGGTTAGGTTGAGTAAAACATAAACAAACAAGAGGAAATGGCAAGGAATAAAAGAAGAGAATTAGGAAAGAGCAAGACAGCAGCTTTAGGAGGAAAAGACTCAGGAATACAAAGAATCTTAAAAGGAGGAGAATCTTAAAAGAGGCCAATTTAATTTAATTTAATTTTAATTCATAAAAGTAAGCCATTTAAAGCAAGGGCAGGTCCAATTAAGTAAAATTAAGATGAAGACAGGGGATAAATGAGCAGAAATACAAGACATGAAAGCCAGGCAAGCAACAAAACTGAAGAATGAAATAACTGCTTCTATCTTGATGGGTTGCTCCTGGTAAGGTACTTTAAAATACTAGAAAGCTGAGGCATTAGGAATGCTTTACGAATAGTAGGACAGTAAAATACATTTCATTAATAATAGGTATTCCTCATTTATCACAAGGCTTTGCGTAGGCCTTATGAATTAGCTTTGTCTACTTAATATTTTCTTGTCAGGTCCAAAACCAGATGGAAGGTTAGACAACTTCTGTATGACCAAGAACCGAAAAATCAAGAGGAAAGGTTTCGTTGGTTGTATGAACTGTGAAACATTCAAGGTAAAAAGCAAAAGTGTATAGATAAGCTGTGTGAAAGATCAACAGACAATGGAAATTGAGAAGAGGTGTGTGTATGTGTACGTGTGTGTGTGTGTGTGAGAGAGAGAGAGAGAGAAGCAGAGGGAGAGAGAGAGAGAGAGAATTGCATCTCAGTGGATTTAGGGTGGAAAGGCTGAGCTGTGACTGAGTGTGTGTGTTTTGTAACAGTGAAGTCCTAACTGCTAGATCAGAGGTCACCAACCTTTCCCGCTTGGCAGACCGGAGGGAAAGGGAGGGGGAAGCATTTTACACATGCACGTGTGAGCATGCACGCATGGGGCTGCAAGCACGTGTGTGACACAAACAGGGCAGGGCTAGTGCCCACATGATACTCAAGCCCTGCCCCGTTCATGCGTGGTGCAGCGCCCCATTACCATTCTTGTGGTGCAGCGGCAGCCTGTTTTCACGCCCTGAGGTGTGGCGGCCCATTTTTGCACTTTGCAGCAAAGTGGCATCCCGTTTTGGTGCCCCGTGGCATGGCAGCATCCTGTTTTGGTGCCCCGTGGCATGGCGGCATCCTGTTTTTGCAACCTGAGGTGTGGCGGCAGCCCATTTTTGCACCATGTGGTGCGTCGTCATCTCATTTTCATGTCCTGCAGGCGTGGCACTAGTGCAAGTAGGGGGGGTGCACGCACATGTGCTCACAATGGCCAGCCTGTCCCACAGTCCAGTGGCCAGCAGGCCATGGCCCACTACTGGGCCGCAGCCCACAGCTTGGGGACACCTGTGCTAGATGCATTCAAATGTTTTATCATTTTAAAGCTGATTATGCCTGTAAGCCTTAGCTATTTACCATATATTAAATTACTTATTAGCTGACGACATTCCACTTTTTTATTTTTCTAATGTTGTAACTACTGTTTACACATATCTAAGCCCGTGAACATGCATTAATGTTGCTATAATCATGGCAATTTAGAATAAAAGCAGCTTTCTTCATGTGATGACCGCTACTGGTATTATATTTATGCTAGACTAGATTCTCACCATTCCCAGTCTTCAAAGCCGTGGATTTAGAAATAAGTGAAAAATGTGACCCTACATTTCTGGATATTTACTTTTGAGAAAAGCTTGAGTAAAGATACTTGTCTTTCAGACTCTAAGAAACTGAGGCACACTTCCTCCATTTTTGTTGCCCAAATGCTTAGAAATAACTTCTAGCTGTAGTTCTTACCCATGCCAATCTCAAAAAACCAGAGAACATCAGGATAGGCAACTGAGGCACCTCCTACTGGATAGGGCATAAAAGTTGGCATCTATTTAACTTCCCCCAAAGGCTTTTGCAAATCTAAATCATGACAATCTGGGAGGAAGGACTTTATAAAGTTGCCAAGGTGACATCCCCTCTTCAGTTAACTGTAATAACAGAGAAATTATGGCATCAAGTTTGAGAAAGCTCTGCAGAGAGGATGAAGAACCCAGAGCCAAAAGGTGGAGTGAGCTGAGAAGTCCCACCAATGGAGATAGAACCACCCCAACTTGGCATGTTCAAGCACATCTATCGAGAAAGCAGAAACTCTATGTTTCCTGTTGAGTCTGAAATAAGTCAGTTCAACTGCTAAATAAAGAATGCATCATGTGATCACAAATGTATGAGACTGCTCTGGAAGCAGAACAAACATCACATATGGTGATGCCTGGAGGTTCCTAACATTAACTCAGGATAGGATCTACAAAATCTACCCTGGAGCCTCTTCTTTATGTGAAAAACTGAGACAGAGATAGAGTTGATTTTTTTAAAGCAATTGCTGCTTAGTAGGTAGATGTTAGATAATACAGTTCGCTATCCCTTATGCTTAGAAAATGAGCACAGGGTAAAACATCTTAACTGTGGGAGAAACTGAAGGTGCTAGAGAAGCCATGTTTTTGAAGATGGGTTTTGATCTGCAACCAATTTTGATCACCATACTGCAAAAAAGATGTTGAGACTTTGGAAAAGGTTCAGAGAAGAGCAACTAAAATGATCAAAGGCCTGGAGACTAAAGCATATGAAGAACTTGGGTTTGGCTAGTCTGAAGAAAACAAGAAATAGGGGTGACATGATAGCAGTATTCCATTATTTGAGGGGCTACCACAAAGAAGAGGGGGTCAAATTATTCTCCAAAGCACCAGAGGGCAAGACAAGAGACAATGTTTGAAAACTGACCAAAGAGAGAAGCACCCTGGAATTAAGGAGAAACTTCCTAACAGAGAGGACAATTAACCAGTGGAACAGCTTGCTTCCAGAAATCGTGGGTGCTCCATCACTGGAGGTTTTTAAGAAGAGACTACACCAGGGGTAGGCAACCTCGGCTCTTTTATGACTCATGGACTTCAACTCCCAGAATTCCTGAGTCAGCAGCTGACTCAGGAATTCTGGGAATTGAAGTCCATGAGTCATAAAAGAGCCGAGGTTGCCTACCCCTGGACTAGACAGTCACTTGTCTGAAATAGTATAGATTCTCCTGCTGGAGCAGTGGACTAAAGATCTCCAAGGTCCTTCCCACCTATATTCTACTTGCAAAAAACAAACAAGTTCAACCACTGTGCTTTTGTGCCAATTGTATTTGATATTTATAATGTTTATTCATTTATAACAAAAAACATGAAAATACAAAAGCGAATAGTAAGGGACAACAATAGGAAAAGGGAAAATGGAAAAAAGTGTGAAGAAGGGGAGGGAAAGAAACGAAAAGCCACCATGAACGAATGGTTACAAAAGCTGATGGAATTCACAGAGATGGCTAAATTGACTGTTTTGATAAAAGAAAAGAATATAAGTACTTTTATTTGGTATAGGTTTTAATTTAAATGAAATATTTCCTGGCTAAATCTTCAGGAGGAAGCAGAAGCATTACTGTGCCTTTCGATCCTTTGCCCACTTTGTAGAAAGGTATTCATTCTAACCAACTGCGTGTTCTATATTCTCTTAAGCAAAAAGCCAACTTGGGAATTTTGGAGCCTTATCTATCCATTTCTGACTAGCCAGAAAACCATATGGCATGACATTTGTTATCCCTACTGCCGAGCCCTATCTTGCCTCTATTTCAAATCACCGCTACCGTACTACCTGATTTCCCTCCAAGCTAGCAGAGCTTAACAGATTTTATACATATTGAGATGTCTTTGAACAGCAACAAACTATGGGAAAATATTACTTTAATACCACTATAGTCAGAGATGATTTATGGATGTCTGACTCATGCTTGGGATCAAGATGAAGGCAATGTCATTGGGATACAGCGGGGGAAAAAAGAAACTGCCAGGGCATGTCTTTGCTACTTTTTTAAGTGCAAGTGAAAACTCCAGAAGTTATCCAAATTACTCTTGTACCAATATGACAATAAGGAAGTCAGGCTTTCTATCATCTCAGTAATGGCTGAGTAAAATTCAAAGAAATTGTGTCAATAGTGGAAAAATGGACCAAGCCAGTTTCAGTAGAACACTCAGTGGTTCAAATTTTCCCTAATAAAACAGGAAGTATACTACCGTAATTCCCCAAGGAAGTAGATTGATAGTACAGTATTAGAATGCTAAAATGCATTAGACTCAACTATGTATGGAAAATATGACTGTCCAAAACATCTGTCAACTACTTTAAACAAAAAAGACACTTGAAGAGGACATCTGTTGTGAACGAATCACTGTACTCTTGTGATATAATGTCCATGCAAATTTGCCTCAAGAATTGTCCCAAGTAAACCAAAGCCTCCTCCTCCTCCTCCTCCTTCTCTTCTACTTCCTCTCAGTAATATTCTTAATTTTTGTTTGGGCTACTTCAACCACATACACACACCTTATTTTTTCCCACACCCTTTTTGAGAAGCAAGGGGAAAACTAGCTACTCTTTTATCATAATATATAAAGCTAGTTTAAACGACTGGATAAATTACTAATGAGTCACTCTGTGGTGAGGATCTGTGGTAAAATATTTTAACTTTTTTCAGATTCTGCCCTCCCAAGCATGTCAGAAGAAAGCTTTCTGTTTATTTGTCTGCCTTCTGAACAAACAGATCGTGTATGTTTAGTGTTGCAGTTCTGTTTGCTGCTTTTTGGAATGAAATGCTAAAAATCTATCCATTATTCAACTTTTAAAGTGTTTCTTCTCCTACAACAGTATTTTGATCAATGTGTGCTTAATCTCTTATCTGTGATTTCATTATTTATCTTGACTGTGGTAATTCTGTCCTATGTAGTCTAAATCTACCAGCTTGAAGCTTATTTGCTTTCATTGACTTTCTTAGTTGCTAATGAAAAAGTAAGGCTATGGTCCAGTACAGGCCTATTTGTGAATAAATTGTTTGAAATTGTGTGGAATAGCATATAGACTATGCAGTTGAACTGCATACATTTATTTATTCCTAATAATAATTTCTGGGTATGCTACATCAAAAGACATCTGACAGTCTTCATTTATTCTTATACTAGAATCTCTATTGCAAGGATCTTATACTCAGTTACTTTGACAGCTGCTGATGCTGTAGTAATGAAATCTCTCATGATACAACATGGGAGGAATTTAAACACCCAGAAGTGCAAGAAAAGGAGAGAAGCTAAAATGGCTTTACCAAGTGAAACTCACAAAATTACATTTTGCCGGGAAACCATTCTGCTTTTATATGGTCCAGTAGCATTCATCCAAAATGGCCCACGAATGAAAACACAGTATTCAAAAAGTGCCTTTAAATGGATTTGGATAAATGCAAATTCAATTTATATAAGTGTATTGATATAGGGCAACACAGAAGGGACCATTAATATAACTAAAAATAAAGTATAATGAAAATTCTGCTCTACTTCTTTTGAGAAAGAAAGGAGCAAGTTTTTAAATATGCATTTGCCTTAAAGTTCCAAATGCAAGCTTGTCCTTATTGGGCATAAGATATTCTATAGCTTTATTATTTAGTGAACAGAAATATTTCTATTCCATCCCAACGTTATAATTAAAACTTCAGAATAAACCAGGACAAATTCAGGCCATTTAATAAGCTACCAAGAGCAACTTAGAAGAATTAGCCTGGTATAGACTAGAAACCAGGAACCTGTGAGTTCCAGTTACACCTTACATACAAGCCAGCTGGGTGACCTTGGGCCAGTCACTTTCTCTCAGTCCCAGGAAGGAGGCAATGGCAAACTATTTTTTTAAGAAAACTTCCCAAGAAAATTGCAGGGATTGTCCAGGCAGTTGCCAAGAGTCAACATTGATTCAAAGACACACACATATACAGAAGAGCAAAGTGGGCTCAATTTTGGTGGTAAGTCAAGAATTACCTGTACAGATAGACCAGCTTTGACCCTGCTGCCATTGCCAAAACTGCCTTCTTGGTTTTTCTGATTCCCACCATCACCACTACCTTCCAGGTTTGGCTGCCTTAGATTCCCCAATACAGAGGCCGGTCCTGTCCATCTGAAAGAAGCCCTTCTTTAGATCTTTCACAACAGCTCAAACAGCCCACTAGCAATAAGGTTTCGATGTCAGAATCCACAAGTATTTTTCTCTGAAAGGCTGATTAAAACACACATTTTGAAATACCCATGCAAGTTTTTGTATAACTTAAAAAAGCAACAACAGAGCACCTATGGCAATTATTTGCTGTAATGAACAAAAAAGAAAGAAAGAAACCCTGGTTGCTTAAAACATTTTTGTGTTTGGGGAGTATTAGACAACCTCAGAAATTTTTCAACAGGCATTAATTTGAACAGCTTTAAATATTATGACTATGTGCCTACGGCTTGGGACAGGCAACTTTGATGATATTAAAGATAAACAAAAAAGGACTCAAACCTCAGTTTCAGCTGACTCTAGCAATTAGGCATGCTAACCCTCCAACCTTTAACCTCTCCCTGCAGGCATCTTTGAGTATAGCATAAACCTGGGTGGAGAAGGATAACCGTGACCGAGGTATACTGGGGGGGGAAGGGGCACCTACAATCATTAACTAGGAAGCAGCCCACAACTTGATGCAGTTGTCAGAGAACTCAGTGTTTGCTTGACCTACCTTGGAGACCGGTGATAGTCATTTGTCATCCTGACACTGGAGATGCCTACTTTGCATGCTCTCTCACTCATTTTAGTGCACTTTATTCCCACAAAACTGTGTGAGGGGTTGTGATTTGATTACTTATTATTTAAAGCCTGAATGTACACTTTTGCCAAAAAAAATGTTACCAGAACACAATTTATACTCCAGGCAGCATAATAATTTCTTTACCCTCAGCCTGATGTTCCAAACGCCTTGACTTCCAAGGAAAATGAGATGGGGAAGGTAGAGGAAAAAGAGCAAGTTCAGATATACCTGCTTAAAATTACAGTAATAATAATAATAATAATAATAATAATAATAATAATAATAATAATAATAATAATAATAATAATAATAATAATAATAGCAGCATGAAATGGAATAGTTAACATGAGGTGACATTTCAAGAAGACTCAAAAGCAGCCAATTTCTTAGCAGCAAATTTTCCTGCTTCTTTTTGCCTCTTTTGTTTTGCAGCTTCTTGGAAAATGTGCTCTGATCCACAGTTGAGACACATTGCACATAAGGTGTGCTGGTAGAACTCAGCATAGTGAATTCATATTAAGACAGCAGTGGATTATTTATTTATTTAAGCTTTAATCGAATAACAAAATAAAAACACACAAAATCATAACGAAAGGAAAAAGAAAAGCATGCAGGACTTATATTTAAGGCTGTGTATACATATATAAACTTAAGGCCTGCCATAAATGGCAATGCCACAGTATTTCATTATGATCACCCATGGCTAACAGAGTCAGCTGCACCAGTGGAAACCTTATTAATGTGTTATATGGTTCTTACTGTGATATTGTTCACTAGTTTTTAAATATTTTAATTCCTCCTGTAATCTGCTCAGATAATTTCAGTTCCTGGATGTATTTAAGATAAAAAAGTACATAAATAAATCCACGGAATAACATTTCTGAAAAGGTGAGGAAGGAATGGTAATCATTTATTTTAACGTTGGCTGCCAGGAATCGTAGGGTAATGCACACAACCTCACTCCCTTGTTATCCTTAGAGGGCTTTGATAAACTGAGTGGTTCTCCCAAAGTCATCCCATTTGCCTTATGGCTGAAGAGGTATTTAAACCCAGATTCAACATCAAATATTTCAGGCACTGCCTGAACTGATCCAACACTCCTTCATTAGCATCTCCAGTCCTTTGCAGAACTTTAAGAAACTTCCCTAACTGGTAATCCTTTGTAGCTCTTGTGGTTATGATCAAAAGAGGGCTGTCATAATCATGCATTGTCTTGATTTCCTTCCTTCCTTCCTTCCTATCCTTCCTTCCTTCCTTCCTTCCTTCCTTCCTTCCTTCCTTCCTTCCTTCCTTCCTTCCTTTTTCTTTCTCTCTTTCTCTCTTCTTTCTTTTGCATTTGCCAGGTGTTGTGTGTTGTGTTCATTGAAAGAATTACAAAATTACAATCGCTAGGCCATCTGAATGACTCTAGAAAAATACCAAATGAAAACCAAGTATTAGATCGTGTCAAAAAAAAAGTACACGCCCTAAGTAAACCAACCACCAGTAGGAAGGCAACACCTCTGTTTTAACCCATTATTGCATGGGAGCCATTGATTACAATCAAAGTAGATTACCGTAGCTCCAACTACTGAACACAAACAGAAACCCAGCATTATGTCTATACATTCTAGAAGCTATATCACATCTAGAGTGACCAGATGAGGAAGGCTACCATAAAGATATATCTGCCTTTGTCACAGGAGGTATGGTCCTTCCTTGATGGTGTCAATACATTTCTTCAAAATATTAGCATGCTTTTTGGTACTTTTGCCTCTGAAAAAAAACACCTAGATGCTGGGAGAGCTTCCTCCAGGCTCAAGAGATCTACAAAGGACAGTAAATTCCACACATGGAACCCAACAATTATTATACACACAGCTGCAGAGACCAAGCTAGAAAGATTAAAATATAATCTGAGAAGAAATTAAGGGCTATTTGTTATATGGCTGGCATGCTTATTTATTGTATGATAAAAAGGTGGATAATGTTTTTAAGACACATATATTAAGGTATGCCCTGTTGCGAGTTTGGAAAAAATATCGATGTAAGTTAAGTTATAAAATACCAATTTGGGCAATACCTAAACATGCGATAGAAAATATAAATGTGGGATTTAAACATGATGTGACTACATATAAAGAAATCCTTAGACTGGAAAGGAATGTATGGCAATTAAAGCCATTTAATATTTTAAAAGAGGAAAAAATAGTACAAACTTGGTTTCAGTATGGCCAGATACAAGCTAGATGGAAAGAAGATCAGAAAATTGACATCTCAATATCAGATGTAAATTTGGTAAAACAAATTAGAGATCAAAGTCAAGCGCATATAAAAAGGATATCTAATGCATTGATAGAAATAGATTCTGAAACGGAACTTGTTAAAGATTGTATGATAAAATGGGCCCAGAATATTCAAGAGCCAATTACGATGGATACTTGGGAAAAAATCTGGGTCAGAAATGTAAAATTTACACAGGCACAAAACTTAAGAGAGAACTTTTATAAAATGTTTTATAGATGGCATTTAGATCCTTAAAAATTAGCATGTATATATCCAAATTATCAGCCTAAATGTTGGAGGTGTGGTTGTGATGATGCAACGTATTATCATATATGGTGGACTTGTAAAAAGGTTAAAGCTTTTTGGATTAAAATTTGGTGGAATATGCAGAAGATATTTAAGAAAAAGATAAGGTTTTCTCCACAGTTATTTTTGTTGGGTATTATTACAGATTGTACAGTGATAGAGACTAAATTGATGTTGCATTTAATAACAGCAGCAAGACTTTTGGTATCACAATATTGGAAGAAGGAGGAACTGCCTACTATAGAAGAATGGACTTTGAAAGTTTCAAACTTGGCAGAAATGGCAAAAATCTCAGCATATTTGAAAGAACAATTGCAACAGAGATATATACTGGAGTGGAGAAGATGGACTGATTATATACAGAATAAATATGGGACTAAAAAGTTTCATTTAGCATATGAATATTAGTATAATTATTATTAGAATTATAAGACATGTTATTATTTAGTTATGTTTAAGGGAGTTAAAGTGCGATAGGATTTGAAGTTTAATTATAGTTATTTAGCATATTTTAGTTTAAGTTTGTTAAAGGCAATACCCTGTATTCAGCTCTGGGAAGTCGGGGGGGAGGAGGGGGAGGGAGGGGAATTGGGGTTATGTTTTAAATGTATTGGATAATGTATGTTATGTTTATGTTTTAAAATGTATTGTAAAACTTTAAAACTCTTTAATTAAAAAAAAAGAAATTAAGGGCTTAGGGAAAGGGCCTTCCCCACCACATTCTGACTGGAACATGGACACAGCACAGAAATTATCTCCACTTAAACCCTCCACTTAAGTTCTGTCCCAACCTAATCTTAGACAGCATGTGCAAGGTGGTTTGTATGGAGATGCATCTCTGAAACGGAACACCATCATGAACTAGATAGCTCCACTTTCTCTAATTTTTCACATGCGTCAAAGGCAAATACCTCTTATGCCAAGCTTTTGCCAGTTTGTTAAAAGCTACTGGCAGTGTTAATGAATTCCCTAACAATAAATGACTGGCAATTAGAAGACTGGGTCAGAGAAGGAACAATGACTCACTGAAAGAACAAAAGCCTCAGTCCCTCTTGACGTGCAGCCCATGTATATCACTGCAGCATATATCTCCATGGCACTCTGAGAAATGGCTGGTTTTCACTGCACCGTTAAGAAATTGGAAACAAAGCAGATACTTTGCACTGGTGTTTTAGCCCAAATTTAGATGCTTAATAATAAAGCAAGGCCCGTCCCAACAGACAAAAAATGTCAGCACATTTTGGAAAACTAGAGTGCATACAATGAAAGCTAAAGCTACTGTTTCACATAAAAAGTCGTCGCCATGGAGCTGACTATCATAAAATGTGACAAGAGACATGGGTTTAGACAACTTTAGAGAAGGATTCTGACAAATTTATTTAGTAAATCTGCTTTTAATCTGCGACACTATAAATTACACAGCTTAATAAGAGAAAGAGGTGGTCAAAGGTCTTCTTGAGGTCATTCCATAAAATGGCTGTTGGCATCACACATTAACAAAATAATGGCAAACATAAGGCTTGAGTGAGAGCCAACATTTGCTTCACAACTGCAGAGCCCTCAAATTAGAACACCCAGAAAATATTAAATGCAATTACATATTTGGAAATGTATAGTCTTGGAAATATGATTCCAACACCTTAAATGTGGAAAGGGCAAATATTGTTTTGCTCCGACAGACCAGCATCTAATCTGTGCTGCTATAGCTGAAACCATATCCCCATCCCGTCATCTCCTAGACACAGACATCTAATTTGTATTTGCATCTCTAGCATCTGATGTTTGCCCTTCTGAAATGTCAGTTATCCCTAGCATTACTTTTCTTCTACATTAGCCATATGAAAAAGTGGAGTTGCCTTGCTAAAGTCTTTATTGCAACTAAAGTAAAATTTACAAGCAGCAATACTCTTTCACCAAATCATCTCTTTTTAATTCTTGGATCATATTATGCACCCAGATCTATTGTCTGGCACTTGTCCCAATTTGAAATCAATTGTGACAATATCATAATGCTTCTATTTATAGTTCTGACTCCAGCAGTCCTTTGAACCTAGAATGAAGCCTTCCCTAAACTGAGATCCTTTCCATGTGTTAAACCACAATGCCCAGAATTCCTAGCCAAGCATGATCAAGGACCATTTGGCAACGAATTTGGAGGCAGAAGGTCACTTCCCTTGGAGGGTGGTCATGGATGATTCCCAGATCACATCTGGGACCTGACCTTCCCTTTAATACTTAGAGGGACAAATTTCATAATAGATTCAGAAGATTAATATTTCAGATACTTCAAAGGAGACCAAGGAGAGAAGGCAAAAAGCTCTGTAACATAAAGCAGAATTAACGAATGAGAAAAAGCATTTGCAGGCTCCTGTTACATTACCTTATTATATATATAATATCACATGACCAGTAAATCATTAATAGGCCTGTCTGAATCCATTAACTAATTTTAACAGAGCTCTCAGTGCATTCAGATACTAAAGTTTTCATCAGTGGTTTGATATGCCGAACTAAACAGAACAAAGTATATATTCTCCATCATTTTAGTGTAGACTAGCAAACACTTTGATGAAGCAAAAGTCATTTAGGACAGCCCAGGTTGAATCTAGTATTTTTCTTGCAGGACCAGACAAAGCTGTTTCCTTAGATTGGGGGTGCCAGGATGGTGATATTAGGAGTCTTCCAACATGTGCCATTTGAGACTCTTGGCTCATCCTATTTAACAGTAGACCCCCTCATACCGTCTTTGACAGTTTATCATACAAACAAGCTACAAAGAAAAGTACTTTGTCACTTTTGCCTGAAATGGTATAGGGTTTCCTGCCTGAGCAGGGGTTGGACTAGATGACCTCCAAGGTCCCTTCCAACTTACTACTACTACTACTACTACTACTACTACTACTACTACTACTACTATTATTATTATTATTATTATTATTATTATTATTATTATTATTATTATTATTATTATTATTATTATTATTATTTGCTCTGAAATATTATGCCAGGTGACAACTTGATAATCTTTTGGGTGGTTGAATATGTCCTGAAATGGATGTATTGAAAACAAGGGAAAAAAATCTGGACTGCTTGAAAATACTGGCCTATTAATGTTATTCTGTCTTAATGCTAAGATACATTAACAACAGAAGCAGCCTGCAAGTACCAATATTTCCTAGCATTCTTCTATATTAATGTTTCATCCATTCATTGAGAAAAATCAAAAAGTAGGCTTCTGTGTGAAACAGAACATTTTAAAAACTTAGCAAAATTTAAGTCAGAAGAAAAAGGTGTCCTTCCAAGACTAAAATAATTTTTGGAAGTGATAGAAGTGAAAATATTTGCAATTGGATGCTATAAATAGTTTCCAGTAAATACCAATTTGACTTAAATTTACCACTCCCTAAGAGAAATCCTCTTTCAGCATTTGATCTTTGGAATCACAATGTACACTTCTAAGGTTTTTCAAAGAATGGAAAAGAGGTTATTGACCATATTCACATAATATGGTAGACAACATAGTGTGATATTGAAGAGCCAACTTATCCACCAAATGCATTTTGACAATACAACAAACTATAGCTGATCATGATTGACCAGTTCCTCTATCAGTACCTCAGCAATAATGTTGGCTGGCATTTTGTTTGTACAAAAATAAACCAACCCAAAATAGAATCAGAGCTTCTCTATGGAGAGATGAACCAGAACGTGGGAACAATGAGGCTCCTGCAAAAGCAACTCTGCTTTAAAGATATGCTTGCATTCTGCCTCATTTTCTTGGAGAAATACTGGATATTTGAATATAACCTAGCCATTAGTCTGGATCAGGAAAAAAATGGACACATTTGAGATTATGGATAACCAACAAGAAGTCATGTTGAAAGGCAATGGTTAAGACAGTTTGACTTCACACAATAAGCCTAAGTATAGTACGGAACAGTATGAGTTCATCAGGAAGCAAGGTCTTTTTTAAAAAAAACATTTATTTTTATGAGTGATTGGGATCAAGTGAAGACTCCAGCTGCTTGTCATCCTCATGTTCCAACATAGGGAAAGCATACAAAAAATGCCTGTGTTGTCTTACTGCATTGACATTTCATATAATATCTGGGAGTGAAAAGCTGCTCGCAACAGCTTCCAAAGGGAAAAGCTGGTTAGAGCAAATTCCTTGCCTTGTGAGTTCACAATATGGCTAAATGGTTCTTGGTTGTGATAGGTTGTTGATGCTTTTGTCCATTTTATTTGCTTCTGGATCAGAATTCCATGCACTCATTACGTATTCCCAAGCGAACTGGGAACTGGGCAGCACCAATTACAAAGAAAGTTTTGTAGAAGAATGACCAACCTATCACACTTTTAAGGCATAGGTAAGCAGCATCCAAGTTTGCTGGAGACAATGCCAGCAGACACACTGCTAGAAAACTAAAATGGAATAACTCATCCCAACACCTGCAAAGAGAATTTATTCATTCCAAAGTGGAATTTGGAATGAATGTAGCCTCTTTAGAATATAAAACTAAAACAATTTATTTGCATTTCCACAAGTGCAATTCAGAACTAGTACTTCTATATTTAGCACCAGGGAAAATTTGTGTGTGTGTATGTATTAAATGAAATAATGTAATATCTATATATCTATATCTATGTATATGTATATATATGTATACACACACACACACACATATGTTGCTGGAAAAATATGACCTCCTTTTGTTAGAACCAAATGCGACATGTTTAATAGTAACCAGCAACAGTTTCTTCCTATTTTTGAGAAATGCAGTGGCAAAATGTACAAACAGGGATTCAAACCTGAGCTTATCTACTCTATGCCTGTTCTGCTAACAACATCTTGCCAGAGTGACAGTGATGCCATATTGCAGATTGTGCAGCAGGGCAGATGCACTTCAGCTTTTCGTTAGCGCCTTCCAATATACAAGGATGAAAAATAGAATGTCATCAAGGTTTGATCAACTTAACAGAGTCTTTTAACAGAAGTGAGAAATGGGGATATTACATTATTTCATTTAGTAATGAGATGGCATCAGAATTAGTTATATCTGGCTGTGGATCAGGTACGTGAATGTTTTCCTTTATTGTTTGTATTAACGCTATTGTCAACTTCCTTTATGATGTATTTTACAAATCAGTATTCTGACATATTCCAAGAATGAATGAATGGAACAATAAGAGCCTTAGTAAATTATCACTTCTTTGTCTATTTCTAAAAGTCTGCTATGAATGTTATAACTCACAAACGTAACAAATAATAATCCATTAAACTTTTAGTTGGAATAGCATAATTCATTTCTTGAATTCCTAACTTGCTTTGTTTGCATCTAGATGGTGAATATCCCATTTACATAAAATGCCATGTATTCTATCACATTTCTTCCAAATTTCATTCTCTTGTGTTATTATTTCATTACTACAGTTACAATCTAAGTGGTCAAGAAACAAAATCATGGGTCTATCTCTGCTGCTAGCTTCAAGGTCTACGTATTGCCAAGATCCTTTTAAAGGATAGAAAAAGAATCCAGCATGATATTTTCTGTGTTCTCTGATAGCAATGGTACTTAGACTGATATACCACTTCACAATGCTTAACAGCTCTCTCTGAGCAGTTTACAGAGTCAGCCTATTGCCCCCAACAATCTGGGTCCTCATTTTACCGACCCTGGAAGGATGGGAAGCTGAGTCAATCTTGAGCAGATCAGGATCAAAGGAATCAAACTCCTGGCAATGTGAGCAGAGTTAGCCTGCAATACTGCATTCTAACCACTGCGCCACCATGGCTTAATCTTAACTGATTGCTCAGATAGGCCATCTCTCCTAATGTCTTTGGATAAGCACCACTAAGAATTGAACAAGGATCCCACAATGCCATGGCTTCTGCTGAGCTGCTATAACTCAGCCTAACTGGCCTTACATAATTCACTGAAGAGTGCACTAAACAATGAACAGGATCCTGATGCAAAACATGGAATAAGACAGATAATTCCCATGTACTGCTTTTCTGTCTGTGGTCTGGCTAAAACAGAAAAGGTCTTTAGATGCCACCTAATGCCTTTTCAAATAAGGTAGATTACATAGCCAATTAGTGAACCCGATGCTAATCACTCTTTTGCAAACGGCAGCAGTAAGTCTGAAATAACTTAGCACAAGAATATAGCAATAGCACTTAGATTTATATATCACCCCATAGTGCTTTACAGCACTCTCTAAGCAGTTTACAGAGTCAGCCTATTGCCCCCAACAACCTGGGTCCTCATTTTACCAATGCCAGAGGGATGGAAGGCTGAGTCAACCTTGAGCTGGTGAGAATCGAACTGCTGACATTCAGCAGTATTAGGCTGCAATACTGCATTCTAACCACTGTGCCACCACAGCTCTTGGGATATATGGGAATTAGGTGCTTCATTAGTAATAGCAGTAGCACTTAGACTTATATACTGCTTCACAATGCTTTACAGCCCTCTCAAAGTGGTTTACATATTGCCCCCAACAATCTGGGGCATTTTGCCAACAGATTGTTATCAGGGATGTATGTAAATGAGGTACCTTTGGCATTCCTATGGTGTGGTGAAATCGGAGGAGAGATTTGTTTCCTGGGTGTTACTATAGCATAGAATTGCCATTAAGAGTATTCAAGAGCCTTTGGTAAAAGATCCCTCTAATCACAGACTTCACAGCTTTCAAACTGTTGGCCATCACACCTCCTTTTAGTGTAAGTGTAAGGTACACACCTCCCCTAGAAATCTAAACAACAAAATGAATATAAATGAACAATGACAACAATACAATGAAACTTTGGGAAAAGTGGGTTTCTAGTAACAATGTAATTACAGCCCAGAGTTGCTGTAACAGTGAGATGGGTGGCATATAAATTTAAACACTCAAATATTCTTCACATATCCTCCGGATTCTGTCGGTACAGTATCTCTCCAAAGGAGAGACAACAAAATTTGGGAAATCCTGGACCATATCAATACGTGTATAAGTGGGTTTGTACATGTTAAAATCAGTCAAAGGAAATTTACATGCGGGTTATATAAGAAATGTTAAGAGATTTGGGGATCTCTTTGTCACAAAGACTGTTGGAAATTCCATCTTTCTTGCTTAGCAAAAAAGAACTGAGTGAAAAAAAATGACCTTCCCCCCCACACACATTTTGCAAGCTGTTACAAAAGCCTCTGAATATATTCATTCTCATTTCTTTTTTTTCTTCTTTCTTTTTTTCTTCCTTCCTTCCTTTCTTTTTTTTGGGGGGGGGGTATTCTGGAGTCTGAATATTCCAGTCAACATTTTTCCTTAGTCACAGTTTAGCTTATAATGCTGTTCTTGATATATAGTGGCAATGCTCTGTGAGAAGTCTTCAGTCTGCTCTTTCACAAGAATTCACAGAACAATGCTAATTCTCTCCTCCTTCCAATCACCCTTCTTTGGATTGAAGCCAAAGCTCATCTCCACATACTTCTCATAATTTAGACCACATCCAGTGGCTAAAAAAAGAACTGTCAGAGAGAAAAGAAATGCATGCGTTTCTATGGTCTAACAAGAAATATATATATATATATATATATTTAATCCCTCTAGATTCAAACTGCTTAGTTCCCCAAATATTGCAGAGTTATGAAAGAGCAGGTATGGAAGAATTCCCTGGAAATGGTTCTGTCGGTGGATGAGCTTGTCTGCCTGGGAATTCCAGAAGGGTCCCAGAAATATGTAGCCTGCCTCAAAGCATGGCATCCAAATCTCCTCCATCACCAAGCCCATAAGCAGCAGGAAGGTCATCCCAGCTGCCAGCTTTTGTTGCTGATGAAAACAATGATGTCCTTGTGTCTCTGGGAGCATTCCCATAGCACCATCTACTGTCACTACGGCTCTAGCATCTCAGACGCACAACAGAATATGGGAGAGAAATGCAGTTAGGTGGGTGGGCAGCATGGGTGTACGGGTGTGCATGCTTGTTTTATTTATTTATTTTCAACAGTCACACCTGTGCAAATTAAGCATGTGGTACACAGCATTATTTTTAGCCCATTTATTGATTTGTTTATTTATGGCTGGCAGCTGTATTTTGGGAATTTGGCTGTTTCAATATTGTTAAAAGAACATAAACTTTGGATCATCCTTAATACAGTGCATCCAAAGAAAGCAGATAGCATCCATGCATTGGGGGGGGGGGGAAGAATCTCCAGATGGAAAAAACAACATATTTATTTTGGACAAATCTATTCCTAAGCTGTGACAAAAACAACCCCGATTTAATTTTAAACCATGTTGCTAAGAAATCCTAAGGCTCTGGGCTAGAATAGAAAGTAAAACATTAAAAGAAAATCCCAAGAAAAGGCAGTACCAAACCACCCCAAACTGTTTCTCAAAAACTGGAAATGACCATGAGATTACCACTCTATTCTTCCAGTTTACATCTCATTTCAGCCTACAGCAGACCTTCATTATGGTGAATATGTGGCTTCTTATTTTAAAATATTGTGGCTGGTTTTGAACCAGCATATTAAACAATGATTTGGTGTGCCAGTTTGTTAGCGAAATCTTTGAAGGATTATACATTATAATGATTGGGATGATCCCTTTTGCATAGCCATCAAGTTTTAGCTTACTTGTTGGGTGAACATTGCACTGATGAAAGCCTGCCAGTGAAATGAAATATGTACTGTCTCCCATTTTCCCTCATTGTTTTTGTTAGATTTTTTGGGGAGGGGACATCCTGGGACTTCTGGTCTTCTCTCTTTTACATTTCTCACACAACTTTTCCCTCACATGATTTAAGTAGCTACAAATCTGGATTTTCTACCTAGGGTAGTTAAGGCACCCAATGCCGAAGACCAAGCTAATTCAACCACTAAATATTACAGGTATTTCCTCATAAATAACCTTCAGAGAGCTCTTTTGGAGATGAGCACACATGATATACATAGCCTTCCTCCTTATTCACTCTAGCTTCATTATTTTCTTATTCCTATTCCTCCTAATTGTTGATTGTTAATAGCATGAATTGGACTCACATCCTTTTGAATTAGTCAATCCTTTTGAACCCTTTGGAAGGACTCAATCCTTCAGAAGTTGCGGGTGCTCCACCCTCATCTAATGCAGTATATTTTCCAGATACATCTGATTTGGGACAAATAAAACCCTACAAACACTTAGGTCAAAGCCTGGATTTAAAAGTCCAATATGTGTCTCTTAGGGTCTTCTTGCAATCTCATCTAGGCCTCTCCATGGCTTCCTGCTTAGAGCAGACCAAGTCCCCCTTTTCTTTATTTGGGAAAAAGATTTCTGGCTTCATGCATTGTTCTGAGCTATTACTAACTAGGTTTGCTGCAACTGGAACTGACTGGGTTCACACACTATGCCAGGGCCTTATCTTTACAGTATTTTGTTCTTAAGTATTGTGTGAGCCTTGCCTATATATGGGTCACTTCTTAAGAGCTGTGCCTTTTCCCCAGCCTGTGGTGCTTCAGCAAACTACCGTTTCTGATTTCTCCAAGAAACAGTCCCATCATGCCAGCTTCACTGTGCTGACATGTGCTGTCTTCATCTGAACAGATTTGTTTTTCAGTTAAAGCCAAGCTAATCATCCACACTCATCTCTTCTTTCTTTCTCTATCACACGGACTCAGAAGAGCCTTCCTCCCTTGCATTACATGGGGAGAGCAGACTTACTGTGCAATTCAGAGCAAGCACAATATGCTAACAAAACCCATTTTCAGCAGCATCTGCAAGGTCCTTTGTTAGTAGATGCATCCATGCTGTCCTATAGAGGATCCACTATTCTAAAGAAGAGACCAATTGCTCCCTCTGCTATAGTCTGATAGGATAGGCTTCTTCTTCTTTTTGCTGGAGATCCTGAAATGGCAGATAAAGCAAAAAAAATGGCAAACTGGCTGTCCATTTTCCCTCTTTTATTCCCCCAGTGGCAAATAATAGCTAGAAAGAGGCAATCATTTTGGTGGAGAGTTTTTTTTTTTGGGGGGGGGAAGGCTATTTTGTTCCGAAAGAAATCACTGTGAATCCAGCTAGCCCTGCCTTTAACTAAAACTGTCCGTTGTAGTTAGCGGAGATGGATCCAGTTGCCTTTACAGTACCAGTTTTCTCCATTTTCCATGTGAAGAAATATTTCAGGGAAAAAATGCTTCCCTCAACAATGATAGTGAGCAAATCCAAACACCCCCCCCCATTACATTGTGCCCACATCAGTTTGTAATTTGTGCCAGGTTTGTGACCTCATTTTTTAAAAACAAAAACATTTTCTTTCAAGCTGGACTGGATGGCATCATTTATGTAGTCCTTTTATTTTAAAAAAATCAGTTTGGAACTTGGAAGAATTTAAGAGTCCCCTTCCCTTTCCTGATGCCTTCTAAATATCTTGAAGTACAACCCCCTTCATTCTCCCACCACCATCCCAGCCAGGGATGATGGGAGCCGTGGTCTGGAGGCTCCAGGCTGATTTTAAGCAACTGAGTTTAACCAGCACAACGTGAAAGATGTCAAGCAAGGAACAAAGAGAAATTTGCAGGCTATTATTTTCGTTTGGAAGAAAGCATTGTGTTTTGTACTTATAAATTTACAATGCAGACAAAGAAACACATTTGTAATAGGCTGGAAGATCAGGTGGCAGAGTGGATGCGAAGGCCTGGCTTTGCATCTGATGCACTGTGGAGATCAAGGACAAATAATTTCATGACTATGTTTGTGCCTGACCCTGATCTATTTTTGGAGCTCTTTGAGATACTGATTGTTTCTCATTCTTTGCTAGCTCCATGTGCTAGATTGCAACATAGCTGCTCAAGGGGCTGCTTATTTATTTAAGCTCATTGCTTGCAATGCAGAATATAACAGGGTTGAGCTGAGCACAGTGTTTTTGCTTTGGGCTTGGCCCGTTAGGAGGATGCCTAAAAACAGGCATGGATCGGCAATGCCAGAGGCAGTTCTTCCCATGGGCCACTGCCAATGTCAATCACTTGAAACACATCAGTCCTCTCCCACATTTCCTGCTTTTAAACCGATTGCACTCAGAGAAGTAGATTTGCCCACCTCTTGTGTTGTTCTGCAGACCCTATGTTAGACTTTCTTTGAGCATACTTACGAGTCACTTGCTGACACGGGTCTACTTTCATGGGACCCTTGGTCTGATTTCAAAAGACTTTTTTGCAAATGCTTTGGCTCAGATTCCTGGATAACAGATTTGTCCATTTTTATTCATTTATTTGTAGACCAAAAGGAGGTCCACGAAGAGCAGAAGAGTGGAAGAAAGGAGTATCAGATGACAGAAAGAAAGAGATATATCAGCTGTCATGGCTTGCTTGGTTTGATCTAGAACAACATGTGGATCTAGTCTGCATGGTTTAAAAAACCTGATTTATAGTTTACTGTATGTAAACCTACACAATTAGTTAGCCAAAAAGCCATGGCTAAGTATAGTGCATGAACCCAATCAAAATGGATTTTAGAGGAGGGCTGGAGTTCCAATTTTTGGTTTTCACCCCAAACATCTCTACTTTCAACTCCACTCACCATCAATATGGTCCCGATAGATTTTCTCTAAAGGAACATAGCACAAAATTGTTCCTGCACCTGCTTCGGAGAACTTCTAGTTTCACTATCTTTTAGACATAACAAGCTGACTTCTACCTATTTGGACTACCTACATTCAGTGCCAGGGTTTTGGCTTGCAAGACATGTGTTCTACCACTTAACAACCACTCTTACTTTTTCAGCATTTGTTCCCTGCTCCCCTTTCCATCTTTAATTTTTTTTTCTTTGCTATGTATTTTCTCCCTTCCTCAAGGTTATTAAAAATCAGCGCTTGTTTGCTACTAATGCCTTACCTGTTTGAAAAGCCCAAATAATCCTGCTGCCCACAATTTTTAAAAGCCCCAAAGCTCACAATATACCTGACTGTTTTTAGAGAGAATGGTAAAGGTACATGGGCAAGGGAGAGAAAGGTTGCAGAGTTTAAATCTCCATGCGCAGGTGTTACTGTGCGATTACCGAAATCAATGAGATCAGAGATAAAGTCAAAATCTACAATGGGTTCTGCAAAGCTGCAGCATTTCTATAACATTTTCCTCTGCCAAATCCTTTCTGGCTCTCAATAAATGTTTCCCTAGATATTTACTTTTGCTATAGGCACACAAAGGAGAATTTCAAAGGAAGGCCTGACTGTACGAATCCTGCAATTTATACCTATCACTTCAGAACACTGAGGACTACGCAAGGAGAGATCCAAGCAGCAATGAGATCTGCAGAGTGGCACCTGCTAATATTTGGAGGGATTTGGGATGGGGGGGGTGGCGAATCAGGCGTGTGTCAATTACCTGCACTTCTTAGGGCCACCATTCTTCTGCAAACTGTTTCCTCTTGTTCCCAGTAGAAGAGACAGCTCACCACATCCTGCTGCAGGTCAGAGTGCTGTTTTTTTGCCTTCTGCAGCAGCATGCAAATGTTCCCACCAGCAGAGGCGACTCTTTTGTGACTGCAACAGATGGAAAACTCTTTCACTCTCCACTGCTTTAATCACTTTTGTTTTTTGTGCTGAGCTATAAATGGGAGAGTTGAGAGAAAGTAGCAGTTTGGTTCAGCAAGAGGTGACAAGAGATGGGCCAAAGGTAATCACTTAAGTATGAGCCAGCAGTGTGCAGCACCAGCCAGAAAAGTGAATGCAATCCTTGGTTGCATAAACAGAGGCATAGAATCAAGATCACGTGAGGTATTAGTACCGCTTTATAAAACCCTAGTAAGACCACACCTGGAATACTGCAGCCAATTTTGGTCACCATATCACAAAAAGGCTGTTGAGACTTTGGAAAGAGTGCAGAGAAGAGCAACAAATATGATTAGGGACCTGGAAACTAAAACATATGAAGAACGGTTGCAGAAATTGGGTAAGGCTAATCTAAAGAGAAGAAGGACTTGTGAGGACATGATAGCAGTGTTCCAATATCTCAGGGGTTGCCACAAGGAAGAGGGGGTCAACCTATTCTTCAAAGCACCTGAAGGCAGGACAAGAAACAATGGATGAAAAGTAATCAGGGAGAGAACCAACCTAGCAATAAGGAGAAATTTCCTAACAGTGAGAACAATTAACCTGTGGAATGGCTTGTCTTCAGAGGTTGTGGGTGCTTCATCACTGGATACCCACGTCTGGAATGCTATAGGGTCTCCTGCTTGAGCAGGATCAGGGTTGGATCAGAAGACCTGGAAGGTCCCTTCCAACTCTATTATTCTATATGTTTTGAATGACTGCACATAGGATGGGCTCCAGGTTTGAGGAGCTATATTAAATTTCCCACTGTTACCTTGAGTGCCCAACACAGTGTAACTTGCTAAGATAAAATATGGTTTGCTTGTTTCTGGCTTCGTGCTTTGTCCAAGCCTAGGAAGTGTGCTTCATTCATTACAACCATTGGTTGAGCAGAGAATGTGTGAATTCAACCCTTCTGGGAAAATTAATGGCAGCAGCCAATTTGAGTTTCCCACACTACTTGAGTGCGGAGCTGCAAGGGTGTGTGTGGAAAAGGTGCAATGATGCTTGGCTCTCAAGATCAATTGACTGCAATATGGGAAAACTGGGACCAGCAAGAGGTGCTGGAGTCCCCTTGGTATTTGGGCCTTAGCAGCTGCAGGTATACAACAGCTGCCAAACTCATTTCAATGACTTCAGCCGATCAGTCTTCCCCAAAGGATCTGGTTGATGGTTACAGCCATTGGGAAATGGTGCCTGTGGAGTGCAGTGTGAGAGACTACAGTATTTTGCAGATCTATTCAGTTTCTGCCAAATTATTAGGGTTAAAGCATATACATTATGATTTTTGGGTTTTTTTAAAAAAGAAAGAACATTTAATGAACATGTGCTATAAATCAGTCAAAGATCACTGTGATTGCAGTCACACATCACATTAAATTATTACATGATTTTCTACTTTGCACTTTAAACTATTACATGAATTGAGCTGCTGTTTTGTATACCATTGTCTACTGCTTGGTGTTACAATTAGAACCAGGCTAATTGTGCTTTAGCATATACTATATCACTAAGGAAAATACCCAGTCCTTCAGGTTTCTAAACCATGGCTTATGACTTAGTGTAAAGGTTCTCAAACCTGACGGTATCATGATTCTCTAAAATGATAAATTAATTTGTGTGGATCCCTGAGAATAAATGAATAATCCCTCAGTACTACTAAGTATGCCAGAAATTCCTTTTAGCATTGTATGGATTCCTCATCCCATTCTTTACTTGTTTGCATATACAAAGCCATAGCTTGCCAGGACTTGGTTCTTTGTTGCCATGTGTAGGCAGAATGGGGTTGAATTCCTGCATGGACCTTTGAGGGACCCAAGAGGCAGGTCTGGATGTTCACCACCTGGCTGAGAAGTGGGAGCTAAATTTAAGGAAGAAAAGATTGGAGGAGGGAAACTAGCTCCTGGCAGTTAGTCTAGAGAGACCATGAGAGAAGTCGCTGCAGAAACATCTGGAAACCAACTTCTGGGTCCTGTTGTCACAGAGGTGTTTCTTTCCTATCTCAGCCTTGAAATCTTGGCTAGAGGTCTAGTCCTCTGTGAAGAACCCAACACAGATAAGGGGCAGTTGTGCTCTTCCCACACCCAGCCTTTGGAATTAATTCTGTACCCTTCCATCCCCAACCCCCAATTCTCTCTGGCTTCTTCACTGTTCTTGTCTGAGCTTCTGCTCAGTATCTCCAATTTAGAGGACCTAAAAGATCTTAGAGTAAAGAAAGAACCCTACCCTGACTCCATGTAACAGCCATTGGTCCTCCCCAGCAACCATTGCATGAAGGACTGCAGTTGGAGGAACAGGAGAGGAAGGCCACAAGTAACATGTATGTGGCTGAGTGGGCACAAAGCCTGGGTGTAGGCCAAACCCAGAAGGACCAAGGACCAGGACAAAAAGGACGCTTAATCAGACTGACAATACATCTGTGAGGAGAATGAAAAGAGGGCTACTCAGGTTGCAATTGATAAAATATTGACCAGACCTCGGTATATGTGCAGAGGTTTTCATGTATCTGCCACTTAGGTCTTGCTCTTCATTAATTTATATGTGCACAAAATGGCAGACAGAGTTTTGGGTGTGCATAACACACTTATTTAAGAATTGGCATCAGGTCATCTGCTGCTTCTTCTTCTTGACCAGTTGCAGTAGATCTCATTGAATCATCTTGGTTACAAGGTCACATTGATTTCTTTGGGAAGGCTGCTTAGAAGTGACCTAGCAATAGAAGGAGTCACAGGGCTCATACTGGCTTCATCACTCTGCACAGTTCTTTCGTCATCTTGGTGAAGAAGGCTGTCTGTTGTGGTTCTGGATGATAATGGTGTCCACTGACCACTCACTCCTTGAACTGCACAGGCACCGGGATGAGCCGTGAGAGTCCACAATCTTAGAGAAAGTGCTGCTCAGTTGTGTGTCTAGTGACCTATTTATTGACTGGAGTTATGCAAATCCATGGATAACAAGACCGTGCAGAATCACGTCAGTGACAGAGGAATATTGTGCTCAAATTGGGCAGCAAACAGCAGGAATTGAAACATTTCTTACATTCCATCACTTTATATGACATTTAGAAAATTTATTTATTTGTTTAATTAATTAATATATCAAATTTGTAGGCCATCCAGCCCACAGTGACTCTGGGCAAGATATAAGATAAAAAAAATCCAATCTAATATTATGCAAAGCAAAGAAAGGGATTAGTCAGAGATTGACGTACCAAATATGTTAATAAAATTCTCACAGCAGCACCCACTTCCTAATGCAGCCCCAGAGGAAAAAGCCTGTTTAAAGGATGGCAAGGTCAGGGCAATTCAAACTTGGGGGGGGGCAAGGGGGAGGGGGTAATACTATTTCAGAAGACAGGTGGGACAACAAGGGAAGTATGCCATGCCACCTAAGTCCCATCAGATCAGGGGTGTCAAACTCAATTTCATTGAGGGCCGCATCAGCATTGCGGTTGCCCTCAGGGGGCTGGGTGGGTATGGCCAGGGTGGGCATGGCCTACTGGGTGGGCGTGGCTAGAGTGCGTATGGCCTACTGCAGGGGTGTCAAACTCAATTTCATGGAGGGCCGCAACAGTATTGCGGTTGCCCTCAGGGGGCCCGGTGGGTGTGGCCAGGGTGGGCGTGGCCTACTGGGTGGGCATGGCTAGAGTGCGTATGGCCTACTGGGTGGGCGTGGCCAGCTCTACATGGTTCGCATCAAGGGTGCCTATGGGGGCCTGGGCAGGAGTGGGACAGATCTGAGGGTCTCTGGCAGAAGGAGGGTCTCTGGGCCAGGGCCAAGGCAGTGGGGGCAGTTCCCTCACTGTTTCCAGGATGGCTTCGCGGGCCACATGAAACCACTTCGTGGGCCGGATCTGGCCCCCGGGCCTTGGGTTTGACATGTCTAGCCTACTGGGTGGGTGTGGCCAGCTCTACATCATTCTCATCAAGGGTGCCTATGGGGGCCTGGGCAGGAGTGGGACAGATCTGAGGGTCTCTGGCAGAAGGAGGGTCTCTGGGCCAGGGCCAAGGAAGTGGGGGCCATTCCCTCACTATTTCCAGGATGGCTTCGCGGGCCACATGAAACCATTTCGCGGGCCGGATCTGGCCCCCGGGCCTTGTGTTTGACATGTCTGCATCAGATCATACTCTTTTAAAAATGGGACCTAGACATGCCCACTCTGCCAGATCTTACTGGAGGGCAGACACAATGAAAAAGAGGCAGTCCCTCAAATAGTGAGGCCCTGTGCCATGGAGCGCTTTATAGCTCACAGCCAGCTTCTTAAACTGCACCCACAATTCTATTGTGTAGGAAATACAGCTGAGGCATTATCTAGATCAGGCATGTCAAACTCACGAGGTCACGTGACGTCGTGTGACGTATCTTGACTTTTTCCCCATTGCCGGCAATGGGGTGGGCATGGTTTCGGCATGATGCATCTGGTCTGCGGGCCGGCAGTTTGACATGCCTGATCTAGATGTACAGGTAGTCCTCAACTTACAACAGTTCGTTTAATGACTGTTCGAAGTTACAGCATCCCTGAAAAAAGTTACTTATGACCGTTTTTCACACTTCCAGCCATTAGAGCATCCCTAGGGTCATATGATCAAAACTCAGATGCTTGGCAACTGACTCATACCTATGACAGCTGCAGTGTCCTAGGGTCATGTGATCACCTTTTGCAACCTTCTGACAAGCAAAGTCGATGAGGAAGCCAGATTCACTTAACAACTGTGTTACCAATTTAACAAGTGCAGTGATTCACTTAACAACTGTGGCAAGAAAGGTCATAAAATGGGGTAAAACTCACTTAACAAATGTCTCACTTAGCAACAGAATTGTTGGGCTCAATTGTGGTTGTAAGTTGAGGACTACCCATATTGTGTTTATCCTCTACTGGATATGATGAACCAGTAGCAGGGTGGTGATGAATGGCTCTTGGCTCACATTCTAGATTTGTTCAAAAATTTTCAGCCTAAAAAGGTTCTAATTGCATGGCCATGCATGATGGCGATATACACCAATTTGCTTACAACTCTGCTAACATTATCTGAAAAGATTATAATTTATGTAGTAAGTTTAAGAGTGCAGTTTCCTTATGTATTAACTCCAAGTCAATTCTTGATGTTTTGCCAAAATGGATTTGAAAGGAATTCTATGCCACAAAGAGTTCCAATGAGATGCATTAAGTTCAAATCCAAAACCATCCTCCCAGAGTGTTTTTTTTAAGATTGCACAACCTTTAGCATAGGTTTCCACACTCATAAGAGAAACAAATCATTTAAATCTAAATGTCTTAATCCTTCATTTCTGCTGATAGACATTGCATTTGCTGACCTGTGCTTCCCAAATTAAATCATCGCTGCTGTCAACGAAGTATTATGTAATGCACTTTCTGCTTAAAGACTGGCAAATCATAGAGATGTGCAAGCCTCTATTAGGGACATCTTAGCAAGTCTGCTCACAATTTAAGGGAATAAAAGATATTTATTCCCAAATATATCTTTTAGGATTGCATATATTCCTTTTGCTTTATAGAGATCCATTTTGGTTCCCAAGTCAGAAAAAGAGGGGTGTTAAGGAAGAATGCAACATTGAAAAAGAGTGATTGTGTGATAAGTGCTGTACTTAAAGTTGTCCATAAGGTGGTGGAGGGTTTTTTTCCCCTTTGGCCTCAGCTACTTCCCTAGCAGCATCATTTCATTTCTTCAGTCTTTCACAAACTTATTTGTATTCATCTTTAGTTCTACTCATCTCAAATACTAAGATCATGTGGAGAGCACCACTAACCGAGCCTAGATAAGATCGGGAGAATATAAATGCAGTAAATGCAATATGATGGGCAGGAACCGGAGAAGAATCCCTAGCTTTGACCACCAGATGTGCATCTACCTTAGATCCAAGACTTGATACGCTCATTGAGAAAACCCGCTGCTCCATGCTCCTGCAACTAACAACACACCTCCAACTGACAAAGGAGTGAATGCAAATATGGGGCCAAATGAATATTTTTGTCCAAAATATTAATCAAATTTATATCACCACTCATCTCACCAAGATGACTCCCATAGCCTATCCCACCTCATGAGTAACAAAAATCCCGTCTCCACACAAAAAGGAAATTAAGCCTCTTCTCCACACACATTTTTAGTTTATGTGATGTGCATTCATCTGCAAAAAAAAGTGGTTGTTCAGCTGTTGTTATGATGAGAAACTTTCTAGTAGCCAAATTGCCTTTCTTCTTGCATTTAAAAGCTTCTTGCAAGTTGTGACTGGGAAATAACATCAGGTCAGCATTTTTGCAGTCGGCCATTTTCTCCAGTCTCTCTAACCATGGTTGCAGGCTGCTATGATAGCTGGCAGGGAAGAGAAGGAGAGGGAGAGCTATTGGCAGGCATTCTTTTATTCTAGTTGCATAGGTTGGATTATGAGTATATTATAGGTTGATAGTGAGAGATGACAAATGATTCGGACATCATTTTCTGATCTAATGGAGAGCTTATGATCACAAAATCTTATATTTACTTCATTCTGTCCAAAAATAGAGTCTTGGGCCTACGGTAAGACAGGATTCTTGTTCAAATGGATGGTGGGGGAGCCTCTCTTAAGCACTAGAAAGGGAATTTGACTCATCATAGTAGTTATCCTTGATAGGTTTGTTATTTATGTAACTCTGTCATATTTTAAGCTAATTACATGGAAGTGGTAATCTGCACAGTAAATCTCATTATTACTAAAAATCGGTGGGAAGAAGACTTTCCTTCTGGACTTCTGAAATCAATACTGTATTTGCTGCAGGCTGATCCAGGATAAAAACACGGTGCTTGATTCCATAGAAATCCCAGATATAATGCAGAAGTAAAGCTGTCCATGCAGCAGTAATAGCAAACCTGTTCTTGGTTTTCTTGGATACCAATGTCTGAAGGGTGCCTTTTGGAACTGAATCAGTCTTTAGCTGTCCTCCAGGGTCACCTTTGCAGGGGAACAGCCAACAGGAATGCATCTCCAACTGATTCTCTCAGATTTGCAGCAGCTCCAAGAGGATCTTTGCTTTCTGAACTTCAGAAAACACCAGAATATCTAGGATGCCTATGCACATTGGGGGATCACACACTCCATTGCTTCCACTTCCGATTTCCTCATATTGTGACAAAGGTCTAGAGAGGAATGTGAATTGTGTGGGGTAAATCCACAAGCTTTCTCACCTGATGGAAAGGGAGCTGACTTTAGCAGACTGTAGCTCCAGATTGTCTGTTGATACAAAAACCTTGGTGCATACAGTAGCTACCGTAGTGGCTGCATTCCACCCTCCCTTTTAGCCTTACAGCTTTGGATTCCTTAAAAATTCTGACTGAAAAGTTCTGGTTCAGAGTTGATTTCACAGACTATGAAGCAAGTATCGGCTGCCCAAGAACAGGTTGCAAGGAGGTCGACAGTAGCTTTCTCACAAAGCTAACACAGCTACTGGCTTTTGTTTATTAGTTTGCCTCAAGAAATTACAACCTGTAGTTTTTTTCATCATGTTATCATCATTAAGGCAAAGCTTCAGGGCTTTGCTCTACAGGATGCCCATGAAATCCCCCAAACACAGCAAGGCAGATTGACCTCATGAAGTAATATTCTTATAATCTGACACATACACCCCTCCCCAACCCTATAAGACCATTCACCTACCATATCCTGACTACACCAATGACAATTGGCACTTCCAGACAAGAGTTCTGTCTAGAGATTAGCTAGTTCTGAGCCAAATCTGTTTTTCTGGTTCCTTTGTGATTTATCTAAAACCAGAGCAAAATGGAGGGGGGGGGCTGTTCTTTGCAGTACCATTGTGTGAGCTTGTGAACAGCCTATTTCCTTAATATCAGGAATTTGTGCCTCAACCCACCTCCCAACTGCTGGACTTCAGCTGCCTTAGGAAGTTTTCAGGGGAATAGGTAGCTTTGCAGCTTCCCCTTATAGAAACCACTTTGATATTTTTTTCTTTTTTTGCATGTGACCAACCAAACCACTGCAGGAAGGGAATATGTGCGTAGCATTTTTTTTTCCTCTCTGCATGTTCTGTGAGTGAAGGAATTCTTGCTTCTTAGCTGCACTTTGTTAAGGTGGGGCAGTGACTCTTTTATTGCTTGTTTTCTGTGTCTGCAGAAAATAAGGCAATCACAGTTCATCTTCAAACTGCTTTGGAGAGAGTGGGGAGTGGAAATGTGTAATCATGCCAAAGAAATTTCCCTGCATCATCTCTTATTGCCAGGCTGCTCTTAAGGGCACAAAAACAGAAGCAAATCACAAAAGTGGCAAGCCCCTTTCCTCTAATTTCTGCCATATCCGGAGAAAACAGAATGACAGCACTGTGTCCAATCTCACTGTCCTGAATGCAAGTCATTACCATATATTCAAATCCCCAAATGTTACTCTTCCTTAGGCCAAAATTAGATGCAGCACTTGAGCAAAATGCTTGAGGGCACTATAACTTGCAAAAAAAAGGAAGGAAGGAAGGAAGGAAGGAAGGAAGGAAGGAAGGAAGGAAGGAAGGAAGGAAGGAAGGAAGGAAGGAAGGAAGGAGGGGGAATGCTGATGAGGCATAACATTTGGGGATAAAAGTGGAGACTTTCAGAGATTTTGCAGCCTCACATGTTGTTTCTGGCCCTTACATTTGGAATCCTTTCTGATCTGCAGTTGAAATGATGTGCTAGAACTGCTTTCCCTACTTAAAAAAAAAAGTTCTTCACTTTAAACATGACAGCTAGCCCTCTTTTTCTCCTCCAGCTTTCAAGCTGCATCCTGCTGGCAGATCCAGGGCTCTGGCTTAGCTAGGTTGGCTGTCGGCCATCGGTCATTTAACAGCTTCTTTAAAAAAAAACCACCTGCCTCTCATTCAAGGAACTCAATGTCCTGCTAGCCAGCCTATACGTCAATGTTTCTATGGAAACCTACCCCAAAGATTCTCTCCGCGCTGTTACCACTGCATATTGTATGACAGGCTTTGTATGCTTTAATTCATCACAGGGCTCTGATGAAAAAGGAACAGGTTTGGCCTAAAGGAGTCATGAATTAAAAACAAAATAATAACAGCAATAGCAAGAATAGTCATAACAGCCACGGTAATAATAATAGCAGCAGCAGTATAAATCACTGAACCCTGAGGTTGTAGAAGTATTTAGCAGATGAGTCATAAGTGACATCACTATTATCTTGTGTATTTAAAAGAGTGAATAATATCTTCCAATTTGTTCAGCTGAAAACACACAGGCACCTGGATACACACACACACACACAGAGAGAGAGAGAGAGAGAGAGAGAGAGAGAGAGAGAGAGAGAGAGAGAGAGGGAGAGTTAGAGTTACTTTCTTATAGGACACACTACAGAGCGAAAAGCCACAGGAGCTCTCACCCTCTTCCTGCTAAGAAAATGTTTTAGAATAGATAAAGAGGCTAGATCTGATCTGAAATGCAATTCTGCAGATGGGTGGAGAAATCCAGATCCTAATAGAAACTGAGACATTTGCAGAATGCTAAAGTAACAGCTTCTCTACGTATAATTTCAGAATCTTTTATAACCAGACTTCCTCTGAAATCTGCAGCTTCTCTCTTAGTTCTTCGTTGCCCATCTCCATCAGTTTGATTTCTGTTTCTTTGTTTTACTGGGCTGATATAGCACTCAGGCTGGATCTGACTCTGATTTTGAAGAAGCAGCATTAGCACATCACATCACAGCTTTGTAATCCCATAAATGTCCCCTTTAGGATTACATGACTGAGGTTCTATGGAAGAAGGCCTTCGAGAATATTGCCTTCTGGGGTAATTCTGGAGGCCCTGTTACATGAAGGAAAGTCATTCCTAAGGCTCTGCCTCAGCCAATGGGCAGGACCAAAGCAGTGCAGATGTATCACACCTGGGGGGGGAAAAACCTCAAAGTCCTATTCTCCATCAGAGGAAGAATTCTGGCTTCCTATGGCCAACTCCCTCAGCTTGGGATTTGAGGTTGGCTGGCCATCTAGAAGCTAATGGTGGTGGGAATAGATTTGGGAAAGAGACTTTGGGACTGGAGGCTTGCCGGAAAATATTGAGGACAGCAGCACTCATCTTTGTCTCTCTTCTGAAAATTGGTTTTCTTTGAAGCTGCTAGCTGACATTTTATAGAAGTGAAAGACAGAATTCTGTTGAGTTCTCAGTTAGATGTAAACACTGCTTCTGTCTGTGTTCAAAATGTGCAATGGGGAGATGTGAACTTTATGGTAACTGGCCAGATGATAATATGAGACAATTCTTTTCTACATCACTAACACATTTAAACCAATTCTATTTAGTTGCAGCCCTAGTGGCTGCCATACCATCAAAAATTTCCAGCTCCTGCACAATTTCTGCCTACGGTGTCACAGATCTGGTCTGTTTCTGTGAAAACCTGAAAATATTCATAGCTCTGTTTGCAGCCTTTTCTACTCTCCTTTCCTCCAAAATATATTGTACATTTTTACAGTAATTGAAGAAAACCAAAAGCAAGTTGCTAAAAGAGCTGGGACGAAAGGCAGCAGGTGATTCTTTTAAATCTCCTTTGCCCTGCTTAGTGTCCTCTCGACGCTTTCCAGCCCTTTGAAAAATCATGTGGGAGAAGATCAGCCAGATCGCAAGCCAGATTCAGCCTTGTTGCCCATACAAACTGGCTTGCATTCCATTTCACCCAATAATTCTCATGGCAGAGAGCCATGGTTTAAGAGAGCACATCTCGTTGTCCTACATAAGAGAGATCCAGAATGAGGAAGGAGTTAAAGTGCAGGAAGAGGAAATGTTATTAGGAAAACTACGGCTGCCTAAAGTGTTAGGCTTGGCTACAACAAGATGACTGAAATTAAGTATTTGAAAGGTAAACATCTGGAGGGAGGGGAGAGAACATTTTTTTTCTGAGAGAAGAAAGGGAAAACAGCCACTTTAACAAAGCCAGCAAATGATCCCATCTTCCCTGATATTATGCTAAAGAATCTTATTAACATTAACGCAAGTTCCTGGGCGCAAGCTCACTGATTTACTGATTTAATGCAAACAGCCTCTTTATGTAGAGAACATTTTATTCTCCAAATAAAATCCAGTGTTTTTGGAACATTGCAAACAAGGAATGGGGTACTCAATAATATCAGTTAGACACGGAAGGAGCTTACTGCTACCTACCTAGCACTGGGGGTTGTCAGCTGATGATGAAAAACGGAACTTTTCCTCACCTGCCGTTGCAAAATTGACGAAAGAAGACGTTAGCATTTCCACATTGCTTTTTGCATGGTGCTTCCCTATCGTGGTTGTTCTTGCAGAGTTTTGGGGCATCTGGGTCCAGTTTTAAAGTGGATTTTTTTCCTCTCTGAAGGGGAAAGTGGACAGTCCTTTGAAGGCAACAATGCCTGAAGAGCAGGCACCCACATCAGCTGGTGCTTCTTAGTGACAAGACATATTGAATGGTATTGCTATTTAAAATGACAGTAACCAGGTCAAAATGTGAGTTAGGGTGTAGATATGTTAACCTGTGCAGATTTAATTATTTAGCAAACCTGGGGAGGGGAGAGATTTATTTCTTTTCTTTTAGCAATGTATAAGGGCCCATCCAACAAGGGAGAAGCATTGACCCAGGTTTCCCCGAAAGAGTGCATTGGCAGAGGTCTAACACTGCACTACTATCCAATCCTGACGTCATTCAGGTAAGACTTTGGAGAAGGAAGAACGGTATATTTAACAGGACCACTGAATGAACAAGAAGCACAGAGGAGCTAGAAGAGAGGAAGCTTTAACGTGCTTTCAGAATGGCTGCAGAAAGACCTCTGACATACGCTTTCCTCATCACCAACAAAAGCACACAGGCATTGGTTTCATTTCCTGAAATCTTGGCAGCCCTAGTCTTAGGATCAGGAAAGACCTTTGGCTTGCTAGAGGCAGGGTGGGCAAAATCTGGGATTCTGTAAACATTGCTGACTTGTAGGTCCTAGAGCTTCCAGTCAGCATGACCAATGGGACGAATGTTGGGGATTAATTATTAATGTTTCGATTGATGAATTGATTGATTGATTAAAAACTGTAGTTCAGCAACCTCTGGAGGGCACAGGTCTCTACTCATGAACTGTGATTGGCTTTGAACATCAGTTCTATTGCAACAGGAAATGACTGCCCTTTGAATTAATGGTTAACCACCATGTAGTGGCCTTTTATTATTAGTGAATAGAAGCCACTGGGGGAGAGACAAGTTGTGAGCAGTGGCTAGCAGTGTACAAGAAAAGAAGGCTTAAATATTCCCTCCCCGCTAATGAACTTAATAAGAATCGTCTTCCTGCAAGTGTCAGGATTAGGAAAGAAAAAGACATTTCCCATGCTGGAACGATGTAAGATGTCTAGTTGAGTTCTAATTGAGTTCTCAGCAAATCTACAATGGCTGGAAAACTCTCAGGTTTATTATCTCTATTTTATCACGGCATGCAGGTCTAATGTCTGGACTAGATTACATGGCTGAACCACTTTGGCATAGAAATGATGTCCCAGAGAAAATCACTGTCAGCAACATTCATATTCATGGCATCTGAATATGAAGAGTCGCTTCTTTTGTGGCATGGATGACCACATAAATTTGACAAATAAAAAAAATCAGGGCTTTCATTGTTACCTTCTACCAGTAATATGATTATTAATTCCTCTTACAAATTTCTTTTAAAGGTTAGGGTTTTTTTAATAGTAAAGGAACCAGCAGTCAAAAAATAAGCCACAGACTAGTTGATTGATTAATTAATTACAATTCTAGAGGCAGACACTATTCTGGCACTTTAATATCTTCATTATCCATTCTAAGGCTAGTTGCTGGGCTTGTTGGCCACTGCTTTGATATTCTTTATATTTAACCTTAGTTCCATTTCTATTGTGCTTCTCGACTTTTATTAGTACAGTTTAGTGATCATCTGCTGGTAACTATTCTTTAGACCAGCAATGGTAAATCTATGAGATGTATGTCAAAGGTGACTTGTCACAACATTTTGGGTGACACACCAGTGTTCATGAACAGCTGAAAAGTATTCTCGAAAGCATACCTCATTCTTGTGCAATTTTTGGAGGATGTGGAGGCTGCACGAGAATGGGGTGTATTCTTTTATGGTCTCCAGAAGTTGCACGAGAGAGCTATGCTCTCATGTAGCCTCCAGAGCCTTTGAAAATCATGCAAGAATAGTTTTCAGAGGCTGCAGAGGCCATGGGGGAGACTTCTCTGAAGCCACTTCAAGTACAAAGGCCTTTCTCCTGTTTGCGGGGTATGATATGCCAGTAGATTTGAGTTAGCCGTTTTGACACACCAACCCCAAAAGATTCACCACCAACGGGTCTAAACACTGTCCAACCTACATTTCCAGATGTGGTAGGCATTCACCCGTCCTTTCCAAAAGTGTAAGAAAAATAAAGCTATCTTCTTTTCACTGCATATATATTATGCGTGTGCACACATATACGTATAAAATATTTGAAAGCAAAAACACTGGTTGGCTTCCTTGTGCTATAACTTTAATCTTCTTCTTAGTCCATATTACTAATCAGAGCTCAGGAACACTTATTTGTTTGGTTATTTGTCTCTGGTCCTGTTTGTTGCTATGGAGTCCTCACTTTGAAAGAGAAAGTGTTTAATTAGTGTGTTAATTTGCAGGACTCTGGTCTGTATCTATAATGATGACTACTATTGCTCCAACATACTGTCTCTGATAGCGCTATAGTTTCTAATGCTGTACATCATTAGTTTAACTTGGATGCCAAGTTTTTCATGTTTATGGTTTTAATGTAATTATATATTATGTTGTTTTACTTTTGATATTGTTTTAATTGCTAATTGGGAGCTTCCCAGAGTTTGTTGTAAGATGCATGGCTATATAAATGTTTTTAATAAATATATAACAATCAGGCAACTATATCAACTTTACTATTAAGTTGATGATTGCTTGTTCTCGTTTTATTTTATTATTTTACTTTATTTTTATAATAACAAAGAGAGAGAGAGAGAGAAAGGGAGAGAGGAAGGAAGGAAGGAAGGAAGGAAGGAAGGAAGGAAGGAAGGAAGGAAGGAAGGAAGGAAGGAAGGAAGGAAAGCTTTTCATTTAATTGCAATCTAAAGTACAGATGGGCAGGTGACAATGCTTGCAGTTATAGTTCATGAACATCTGGATGGCTGCAGAGTTCCCTCTGTGGTCCTATAGAAAATGAATTAGTGGATATGGAAATACATTGGCATGGTTGCCAAGGAAGGAAACTGTGATTTGTTATTAAAGTTCAGATGTTTTCATCAGAGGATCATCTTCAGTTGAATAATAATGACCTCCCAAGTCATGCTTTCTAAAGGGACAACCAGTACTTTGCTTGTGGTTCACTGCACAGGCCAAGTGGACCCATTAAAGCACTTCAATTACTTTGTTTTATAAAGCAGGCAGAGAAGCCAAGTATTCATGATGTCATTATGCCTCTGATGGGGGTTGTGTGGGCTGATAAAAGTTCTGTATTGTGCCCATCAGACAGACAGAGTGGCCTTCCTTTGCGTCTGCTCTAAACTTTATTACTGGCAATTTCAAGTATGCACAATCTGTGACAGAGCCATGTCGAACTCCAGACCTTGCCATTTCTAACACATGTTGTCAATTTTTTTTCTAGATTAAAATGCTTCTCCACTCATTAAGGAGGGGAAATGGAAAGGAAATATCTACGAGGAGCAAGAATGACCTAAGAGAAATTTGCAACAATTAACAAACTTTGTTTTGATTTTACTAAACAAAATGGGGTCAGGGACATGTTTATAGGGTTTATACACAGAAACAGGATAATTACTGGTATGGATTGTCCTGTTTTGTTTTACTTGACCAAAAGGAATTATTATTTTCTCTGTACAGGTAGTCCTCAACTTACGACCACAATTGAGCCAACATTTCTGTTGCTGAGTGAAACATTTGTTAAGTGAGTGTTTGCCCCATTTTACGACCTTTCTTACCACAATTGTTAAGTGAATCATTGCAGAAGTTAAGTCAGTAACATGGTTGTTAAGTGAATCTGGCCTCCCCATTGATTTTGCTTGTCAGAAGGTCACAAAAGGTGGATCACAAGACCTCAGGACACTGCAACCGCCATAAATATGAGTCCGCTGCCAAGCGTCTGAATTTTGATCACGTGACCCTGGGGATGCTGCAATGGTTGTGTGAATGACGGTCATTAATCACTTTTTTCAGTGCCATTGTAACTGAACAGTCACTAAACAAACTGTTGTATGTCAAGGACTACCTGTACAAGGCTAAAAGATCCTTAAAATGTGAAAATTAAGAATAAGAACTAGTCAATACACGATGAAGCCATTTCTCCATTATTGAAAATGGTGAATTCATATTATCATTCTAAATCATATCATACTTTGGTTTTGTCCTTAAATAATCTATGATTGTGAATTCTAGAGTCACCTTAGGCACAAAAAGTGGCTAGGTGACTTTGGGCCACTCTCTCTCAGGCCATCCCACCTCACAAAGTCGTCGTTATTGGAAAACGGAAGGAAGGAGGAGTATTATGTATATTTGCCACCTTGAGTTATTTATAAAATAATAAATATGGGATAATCGCATGATATAAATCATGGATCTAGGCTTAGGGTTAGATACAGTAAACAACAAGTTATTATGCCTTGTAAAACCAACCATGGTATATCCTAGAGCACTCTGTGGGCACATGCGCCATCACCCCAGTCCTAGGCCTTCAGATGGGTTTTATAAAACTTTTTCGCTTTAGGCCTCTACCACCATGTGCAAAAAAAAAAGGTTCAATCAATCAATTTCAACTTCTCGCGGGGAAAAAAAAGTTGGAATTGATTGATTGAACTTTTTAGTCCCATCCAGTCTGCCATTTCCACCGCTGCCACATCCACCCAATGGGCTATGCCCACTCAATTGGCCACACCCACCCAATGGGCCATGCCCACCTGGCGCCCGACAATACGTAAGTGGGTTTTGGGTTGCAATTTGGCAACTTGGTCTCTAAAAGGTTTGCCATCACTGTCCTAGAGGGTGAATCTGGAATCTAAAGCAGATAATGTGAGTTCTCCTCCTCAGTTACACAGTCCATTTTAAACAGAATTTTCAGAATTGCTTCTGTAACACATGGATAAAAATGCATGAGAAATAATGCCCTCTACATTATAGTTTGCATCCGTATTACAGCAGACTCTTCCAAACATGTCCCCCTCCTAAATCCTGGACTGCAGCTCTCCAAACATTGGCTCAGAATTTTGAAAGTTCCAACACAATGTAATTTGGAACATTTCTGTAGGCAGCCTAACTGCTTGCTCCCAGGTTACTCCTGCTAGTTCCTTATGCCAACATCAGCAATTCTGAATTTCAGAGGGTTGGTGATAAGGCCATATAGAGGTTCTCAGTCCAAACTATGAGCACTAGAAGATTGATTGGTCTTTCTTTCATGTAGGGAAGGCCACAGGTCTGCCAGTACCTGCCTTTTCCAGTTAGAGTTGTTCCCTCCTCACTGATCCTTTCCTTTGCTTTTGCAGAGGTTTTTACACACGAATGACTTCATGCTCTTTCCACAGCATCTCCTTTGACCCTAAGATATATCTGGGGGTTTTTGTTGTTGTTGTTCTTCTTCTTCTTCTTACAGTACCATCGTAGCAATGATGCTCCAAAAATCAAAGCAACAGGGAACAGGTTGTTCTTTTGTTGGTTAGTTCCTCTTTAGAACCGTGGAAACTTTGTAGTGTGGAGATAGTTAAGCTTCACAAAAGCACAGTAGCAATGTTTCTAGTTGCAACTTTTTTGGTGTGCTTTCAAGTCAGTCTTGACTTCTAGCAACTGCCTGGACCAGTTCCGCCAGTTCTCTTGGTAAGATTGTCAGACGTGGTTTGTTTTTATCTCCTTCGTAGGACTGGGAGAAGGAGAGGGAGAGGGAGAGGGAAAGAAAGAAAGAAAGAAAGAAGAAAGAAAGAAAGAAAGAAAGAAAGAAAGAAAGAAAGAAAGAAAGAAAGAGAAGGAAGGAAGGAAGGAAGGAAGGAAGGAAGGAAGGAAGGAAGGAAGGAAGGAAGGAAGGAAGGAAGGAAGGAAGGAAGGAAGGAAGGAAGGGAAGGAAGGAAGGAAGGAAATAAAGAGAAAGAAAGAAAGAAAGAACAAAAAAAGAAAGAAAGAAAGAAAGAAAGAAAGAAAGAAAGAAAGAAAGAAAGAAAGAAAGAAAGAAAGAAAGAAAGAAAGAAAGAGGGGAAGAGAGAGAGAGAGAGATGGCTCAAGGTCACCCAGATCATTTCATCATTAAGGCAGAACTAGAACTCAGAATCTCCTGGTTTCTTGCCTGGTCCCTTAACCACTGCACAAAACTGTCTCTTAATTATAACTTAATTATGCTTTTAAAAAAATAAAGGGAAATGCACGGAAGCTTTGCAGTACCAGCTGCAGAGAAGGGGAAAGCAAAGAGAACCTGCTTCATTCAGCCTGGAAAGATACCCAAAGAATGCCCACTGGGACATGTAAAGCTTGAATGGAGTAAGAGTTTTTGGGTTGAGGATGGTTCATTGATTCAACCGCAGGATCATAAAGCAATTGGAACTGCTAAGCAGCAGAGAACATCGCAGTCCAAGAGCCCAGCACAAAATGGCTGTCCATGATGATGACCAGATGTGGAGGGGAGGGGATGTGTCAGGCCCTGCAGCCCCTTTGAACTGGGGCTGCTAGTATAAAAAGATCAGAAGAGCCCCCACCCCCACCCTGAAGGGCTTAAGATGGCTCAGGTCGGAACAGTGGCGTAGCGTGGGTTGTCAGCACCCGGGGCGGGGCAAGGCAACCGGAAGCGGAAATAGAGGGGCGGGCGGGCGGTGACGTCACGGCACTGCTGAAAAGACGCGCCCCGCAGTGGCGTAGACTTTCCAAGAAGAGTCGTGCGCATGCGGGATGCTTCTGGGTCCCTCTCGAGGGCGGCTGGGCGGGGCTCCGACCTGCAAGAGCCGCTGCATTCAAGCTCACCGGCTATCACGGAGCCGAACCGGGTGACTTTTAAGGAAGGCTCTTATTCTGGAGCAGTCCGGTGCGTTGAGAAAGAAGGGACCCCAGTTTCTTCCTTCGCGGAACTGGAATCCAAAGTCACCCTGCCGCCGCCCTCCCGCACGCCCGTCCGTCCGTCCACTACCCTTTCTGGCTCGCTCTCCCGGAGCGGATGAAGGAGACACGGGAGGGGGCGGGGGCTGGGAGAGGGGGAGGGCCTCTGCAGCAGGGGGCCTCTCCTGGTTGGGCCCACGTGCGCCGCCTGTCACTGGGCGGCGTGTATGTCGGCGGCCTGGCCCCGCCCCGCCTCTTCACAGCCCGCGGCGCGGACAGAAATGACACAGAGCCTCGGTGGCTACCCAGCAGCTCAGTGCGAGCGCGCCCCCCCCAGATGTTGCGCCCGGTGCGGCCGGCCCCCCCTGCACCCCCCACGCTACGCCACTGGGTCGGAAGAAGAGCACTTTTGAATCAGAACGGAAAACAAGAGCACACGGTGCGGCTTGCAATTGCCTATGAGTGGAAAGGGGACCATGCCATCCATTCCTGCCCTCAGAGAGTGATGAATGGCCCATTGTGGCAACAGGCCAAGAACAAAGTACAAGTCTGCCTGTTAAATAGCGGGTTCTTTGGTGCAGGAATGAAGACACGGAACAGAGTACAGGATAACTCATTGTTTATTTCGTGCTGGAACTGTACTGGGGAAATGTCTGCAACTAGCCACAATATATAGTCTAGCCCCTAGGCAGCAGCCAATAGGTTTGAATCAACCATTGCCGCCTGGAGATAGCCAACTGCAGCACAGGAGACTTAAAGTCTGGGTTGCTGGAGAACCGTTAGCTGCTCTAGCAATCCACGTGGTGTTTAACAAGAGCCCAGTACATAACACCCTTCCCCTGTTAGATCAGACTATGACAACACCAATTAGTCTCAACAATTGTCAAGACTCATTATTCAAACATACTAAAGTAAAGAATAATAAAAAATAAAAAATAAAAAACAATGTAGGTTACAATGAGATTAAACAACATCTCAATGATCAGGCTTATTTTTGCAGCAATAGACAGTTACAACACAGCACTAGTTTCTGTAGTCTAGTGGCAACAGGTTTTACAACAATATATAGCTCTTTATTTTACAACATAATCTGCAAGATATGAATGAGGCTTGGGTGCCCTAGAGGAACGTCTCGGAGTTCCCGTCACTTTGTGGTCTACCAGCTTACCCAGTGGGGTGGGTAAACTTGTGTCCCTTTGTGCTCCTGAGTCAAGGGGATTTGATGTACTCTGGCTGGCCTCACCAGGTTGGCCCACCCCAGAGTCAGACTGTTCAGCGGTTGCTGAAGTTCTGTTGGCTTGCTCCTTCAGGGGGTCCATGTTACACTCCAGAGCTCCCTAGTTCTCCCTCTGGTTCTACCTCAGTGAAGAAGGAAACGTCCTGGTAGTCCATGTGACGGCTGGCTTGGCCACAGGTTTGAGGACCTTGGGAGGGACTTATGATGCTGTCCTCGCTTAGTGGCCATTCTGGAAACCATTTCCTGAGCTGATCAATGTGTCGTCTGACAACTCGCCCTCCCTCCACCCCCACTTCATAAGATAGGGGTCCGGATGCCTTGGTGATTTGACCAGGAACCCACAGATTCCCATGACCATAGTTCCTGACCCAAACCCAATCACCCATGTGCAGCCCCCTCGGTGGCTTTGGTCGAGATGCTTCTGTTGCCACTCTATCTGGATGCAACCTGTCCAGTTTAGTAATCAAACGCCTCCCCCAACGCAGTTCTGCAGGACTTTTGCCTATAGCAGTGCAGGGCGTAGAATGCTGGCAGAGTAAAAAATCTGCCAATCTGTGATGCCAGTCACCTGTAACAATGCGCTTAAGTGCTTCCTTCATTGTCCTCACCATGCGTTCAGCTTGACCATTAGAAGATGGATGAAAAGGCGCAGACATTGCATGTCTGATGAGATTAGCTCTAAGAAAGGCCTGAAATTCAGCAGCAGTGAATTGGGCCCCATTGTCTGAAACTAAGACATCTGGCAGCCCATGTGTGGCAAAGAGTTTTCTCAGCACCTGGATGGTCCTAGCAGTAGTCATGTTAGGAACTGGAATTACTTCCAGCCATTTTGAGTGGCTATCCACTACTATCAGGAAGAGCTGCCCCTGAAAAGGCCCAGCATAGTCTATGTGAACCCTAGACCAGGAAGTATGTGTTTCCTCCCACCTGTGAACTGGAGCCTGTGGCATTTCAGGCCTAGATTGCTGGCATGTATAACAACCATGGACTTGACCCTCAATGGCCTTATCAAGGCCAGGCCACCAGAGGTAGCTTCTAGCTAAAGCTTTCATTCTGACAATGCCTGGATGGCCTTCATGTAATGATTGTAAAACTCTGTCTCTTAGGGAAGTAGGAATTATGCCTTTGTTCCCCCATAATATGCACCCTTTATGTGCAGATAACTCATGCCTCCTAACAAAATAGCTTTGAAATTCTGAGCCTGGACTTTTTTTCCAACCAGCCCATGTATATCCATGACAACACTCTACTCAGTATTTTATCTGTGGCAGTTTCAGCAGCAATGTCCCCTGCATGGAAGGGAAACTCAGTTATGTCCTGTATGGACACTATTCTAGCAGCAGGAGCTGGATCTGGATCCATTAGTGGCAGTGGTAGTCTGCTGAGGCCATCAGCATGGCCCATTTCCTTGCCCGGTTTGTGAACTAATTTAAAATTGTATGCATATAGGAAAACAGACCATCTCAACATTCTTGGAGATAGTATGTGGGGGGTTTGTTTGTCCATTGTGAAAAGTCCCAACAGAGGTTTGTGGTCAGTGTAGACCGTGAAATCCCTGCCATATAAATAGTCATAGAATTTTTTTATTCCAGCAACGATTGTCAATCTGAGCATAGTTGCGCTCAGCAGAAGACAATGTCCTTGAGTAAAATGCTATTGGAACCTGTTTCCCATTTTTTTCTATGTGACTTAAAACTGCCCCCACCCCATAGGGAGATGCATCACATGCAAGACATACTGGTTTAGACTCTTTGTAGTGAGTTACAGTGGACTTTTCTGACAATAGTGCTTTTAATTCCTGGAAACTTTTTTCATGTAAGTTAGTCCATTTCCATGGAGCTTTCTTATCCAACAGCCTGTGGAGGGGCTTTGCTATTGCAGCCTTATGAGGTAGAAATGTGTGATAGAAGTTTAGGAGACCTAAGAATACTTGTAGCTCTCATTTGGGCCTAGGAGCCATTTTAATGGCCTTCACTTTAGAATCAGCAGGGTGAATGCCGTTAGCATCAATTCAGAAACCCAGGAATTCTGTTGAAGAAACCCCAATACTACACTTGTTCTTTTTTAATTTGAGGCCTGCTTCATGAAGCCTCTGCAAAACAGCCTTGAGCCTACTGGCCAACACTTCTAGGGATGCCCCTGCAATAAGAACATCATCTAAATAAGGGCAGACGCCCTGAATACCCTTGAGTGTATGCTCCATGATTCCCTGAAAAATGCCCAGTGCAACACTGACTCCAAACTGTAAGCGTTTAACTTTGAAAGCCCCCCTGTGAGTCATGATTGTTTGAGCCGTGGCTGTGGGCTCATCAACCAGCAATTGCTGATAGGCCTGTGCTAAATCAAGTTTAGCAAAAATAGTACCTCCTTGCAAGGAGGCTAAAATATGGTTGATCACTGGGACCGGGTACGCGTGTTGCTTGAGGGCTTTATTTAGTGTGCATTTATACTCAGCACAAATGCAAATTTCCCCATTGGCTTTAAGTGGGGTGACTATAGGAGCTTCCCACTCCCCACCCTCAACAGGCTGTAACACGCCCTGTTCTACCTGCTTAGCAATTTTGGAATCAGTGTTATGTTTTAAGGCAAAGGGGACCCTACAAGGCTTAACCCTAATTGGAACTACGTTGAGATCAAGCTTAAATGAGATAGGTGGGCCTGTGTAGGTTCCAAGGTCTGCAGTTTGTGTCCGGTTTATGCCACTAATCTGAATACCTAAGGCATCAAACCAATTGAGTCCAATGAGACTCGTTCTCCGGCCCCCTACTACTATTACATCCAGGTGCCCCAAAAACCCTTTAAACTTAACCAACAAGGTGGCTTCTCCCTTAACTTTAGCATGCACATTTTGAAAATCCATTAGGATTATATCTGAGGGTCTTAGTTTGGCCCAATTGTTACTGCGCCTGCACATGAAGTTAAAAGTGTCTTGAGAAATGATTGAGACTGCAGAGCCAGAGTCCAATTCCATCTTACATGGAACTCCTTGTAGCTCTACCATGAGCTTAAGTTTGGGTTTGAGGGGGCATCGAGCCCTGGTGCAACATACGCTTCTACGGCTTCTGAAGAATCCCACACTAACTGGACCCTGGGCCCCAGTACCTCTCCTAGTCGGTTCTTCCGACTGGTGTTTGGGTGGCCGGTCTCTCTGTTGGGCTCTGCAAACCACCACGATGTAGCCTGTCCTTCCACAAGCTCTACACATGGCTGAATGAAATCTGCATTTGGTGCGGAAATGGTTGCCACCACACCCCTTACATCTCAGTAAGAGAGCTGCCTTATAATTGTCCTCTCATGGCTGGCTGTTGCGGTGTGGTGCGTTGGGTTGCTTTTGGAGTTTGTTGATTTCAGGTTCTTCTTCCTCGGAGAGTTCTTCAGTGCATTTGGCGTCCTCATGGTGGACTGTTTCTTTGAACTTTGTCGATTTGGCGGGCTGTACGATTTGAACGGCACCCCCGGCAGCTTCGTCAGCCATCACCTCATCCTGTGCTTCAGAAAATGTTAAATTTGGCCTAGCAAATAGTCTCTGCTGAAGCGTTCTGTCCCATAGGCCGCAGACAAGCCAGTCTCGTAGTTGCTTTTCTAAATTTGAAAACTTGCATAGGCGTGCGGCCTGCCTTAGGCCCGCTATGAACTCCGACGCTAACTCCCCAGGAAGCTGCACTCTCTGGTCGAACTTGAACCGCCAAGCTATCTCAGATATCTTGGTCTGGAAGTGCCCAATTAGCCTCTTTTTGATATCTGTGTAAGAGACCGCTTCAATTGGTGTCGGCATGAAAAGGTTCTTGGATAAATCAAAGGTAGCTGGGCCGCACACGCAGAGTAGCGTTGCGGCCTTCAGTCCTTCTTCCGCGATCTGGTTGGCTCTGAGGTAGTTTTCTACTTGCGATAGATATGATGGCCATTCTGCCAGGTGTTTTACATCGAACTCTCTCAATTTGCCAACCTTCGGCATTCTTCTTACTGGTTCCTGCGTTTTCTGGATCCTGCTTCAGGCTCAGGGAATGAGTCCACTGAGCACAAGGTCGCTAGTGTAGCTTGCTAGCTGACCTTGAGAGGGGGGGGAATGCCTCTTCCCTCCATCGTGTGTTGCCTTTCCCTCGTATACTTCAGCTCTTTCGTCGGTGAAGCAGGATCCCATCCTCGTCACCACTGTTAAATAGTGGGTTCTTTGTTGCAGGAATGAAGACACGGAACAGAGTACAGGATAACTCATTGTTTATTTCATGCTGGAACTGTACTGGGGAAATATCTGCAACTAGCCGCAATATATAGTCTAGCCCCTAGGCGGCAGCCAATAGGTTTGAATCAACAATTGCCGCCTGGAGATAGCCAATTGCAGCACAGGAGACTTAAAATCTGGGTTGCTGGAGAGCCGTTAGCTGCTCCAGCAACCCACGTGGAGTTTAACAAGAGCCCAGTACATAACATTGCCTTTCAGAGGAGGTGATGTTTGGCCAGCTCCTTCTTTGTGTTTCCTTATTGTCTTGCACTGGCAAAGGAAACTTTGAGGGATTAAAAGGTCATTAGAGTCCACTTATGCTAGTGATAATAATATAGGATACATCACTGGCAGTGGAAATCTTATGATCTGGGTCCAGGTTTCTGAAGAAAATACAATGGCTAATTCACTACAGTTTTCCTCGAAGTAGTTCCTAGATAAACTTCTCTTTATGATGATGTGTTTCTGTGGCTAAGTGTGGACGTCAGTGTTGCTAGGTAGCTCTTGTGACCAGCAAATATCAGACGCAATAATGAATTCCTAACCTCCTGGAGCAGCAACCGGTAAACCTCTTTGTAGTCCAAGATGTCATTTTTACACCATTCCCTTATCCAAGGTGGCAGTCGGAGAAGAACAGATTGTCCTTCAGCTGTTTGGTAGGACTTCAAAGTCTTGCTAGGCTTCACTCAGAATTTCTTTACCTAAACTATCAAAGAAACAAATCCCAGGAGCTGAGCACTGGAGAAATCAAAAGCTCTTAACAAAGTGGATAATGTTTTTACCTTTGGTCAGGCCAGATCAATTGATGATCCTTTAAGCTGCCCCAAATCTCTCTGCTGTTTTTGCTTTCAGAGGTTGACATTATCATTCTGTCTAGTAACGTGTTTTGTCAGGAATAATCAAGAAGCTCAGTTCTTCTGCATTTAGGATTGCACCTCTCGAAAACATATATTGTTTTTGAACCGTCTACAGTATGATACCACAGAGCTTAGTGCTATCTGTATGACCTAACCCTTTGCTTTCTCCTGCTTCCCAGGATGCCAGAGGTCTTTGGTGATCCAACTCATTCTTCCACTGAGAAATGATATAATCCCTGGGAATCTCCCTCCCATGGAGCTTCTGTCTTGCTTTCCCTACTATCTTCTGAACATCCACTCTATACATTTTGGTAGCAGAGGAAGACATTTATTATTACTGTTACAAGCAAAAACAAAATAACATCATTAGCCTCAGAATTTTAACACTGATGGATTTGGATTACAAAAATACAGAGGACCACTAGATGAACTTGCTCTATTTAGCAGTCATTCAGATTTATTTTGCAGGCCACATATGACAGTCCTAAGAATTTGGAAGATAATGTATCAACCTCTATCACAGACTTAGCCTAAATGGAAGCCATGCTGAATTTCCTTTGCTATAAATACATAATTTAGGCTACTTAGAAGACAGCTTCATATTATTTTTCTGGGATTACTGGCTGAGTATATAGGTCAAACTTCCTTCTCCATCCTACTATTATACTGGATAGCACCGCTGTAATTCCCATCATGTTTTTGAATGTTCAATGAAGATAAATTAGAAATCTGGAAACTTTCATTTCACCTTTTTCTATTACAAGAGACTGAGAGCATAGATCTTCAAGGATAAATTACCATCCGTCTCTAAAGTAGCTTTTCCCAGATTGGATGGAAGAAGCTGATGTAAACACTCTATTCATTAAAGAATTTGGATGATTTGGGACCGTCTACAGTATTTGTTTTGTTAGCCCTGAAATGCAGTATCTGTATAGATTTGAAAAGAATCTTACCTATATTAAAGAAAAACAAGCAGAGCATCTGAAAAACAGTTATATTTAGCATTATTGTCTCACATGTGGCTGAACTATACAAGTTACATAACTGTTAATGCTTTTTATACATTGGTGACACTAAGCTCTTTTTTTTTTGAAGGAAATTATTCTCCCGATGTTCATCTTTAATCCCCATCTGTGTTTTTCATTTTCTGCACTTGCAGAGCTCCCCTGATCAAAAAGTCTTGAACTGATCCCAGATTTTCCAATCTAGGCCGCTTATGCAATCAAAAAATATAAAGGGAGGTTTTCCTGCAAAGTGATTAAACATATATTTTCAGCTTGCCTCCTGTTCTTAGTTCCGAGAATGCTATAAATAGAGAACAGTTTGACTTCAGTCCATTGTGTTAACATGACAGGCAATGTTTGTAAGTGAAAAAAGAAAGAGATGGCCCAAGGCTTGGCAATAAGCCAATGCAATAAAGCATAAAAGGATGAGATGAGCTAAATAAAGTATCTTTGCTTTTAGGCTGGGAAAGATAATCATCTTAATCCATTCCAAAATGAATGGAGATGATAAAATTGAGGAGCTTGTATGCTCTCCCCAAGTCACACTTCATTTAGGGGTTTGTTGACAGAGTTTGCTTTGCAATGGGCTTTGCACAGGTGACCAGTACCTATTTCTCTCTATCATTGCCTTGGAGACACAAGGCCAGCATTAAAAAATTAGCTTCCTCTATTATTTATAAGCACTAAGTGTGTTTTCTGGTTCTGGGGAAGAAGTGTCATTTCTAGGGATAGAAAGCATTTTGCTTAGACTATTCTTCTACAGTTGGGTGAATTCCAGCTGGATTATGACAGGCTTCCGAAAGTTAAAAGAATGCATGTGTGGTTCATTGGCCTTGACTCATCTTCAAACCATGATCTTTCTTTTTTCCATGCCACCAAAAATCAAGAGAATTATGGGGACAACTTTATTGTCAAAGAAAAGGCTAGATTCCACAAACTGCACTAGTGACAAAAGGTTCTAGATTGAGGGGTTGCTTAACTGGGATTGTGATTCTCCCTGGGGGAAAAATTAAATGATGCATGGATGGATTAGAGAGAGAGAGAGAAATGACTGAGATGATAGATAGATATAGATAAATAGTGAGATTAGATAGATAGATAGATAGATAGATAGATAGATAGATAGATAGATAGATAGATAGATAGATAGAATGAATGAGAGAGAGAAAGAAATAGATGATAAATAGATGATATACAAATACATCAAATCCTCCAGGGGATGTTCTGATTCTAGGAAAAAACAAACTCCAGCACGACAGATATAGTTTTCATATAAACAGACCTTTTGAATTGGGAATTATTTATTTAAATATTAAGGTTCCTCCAATCAAAGCACAACATTTCCTAGGGCAGCTTACAACCACTTTAAAAGCCACCTTTCCAAAGAGTTAGCCTGAAAATATAAAATAACCAATTAAAATATTAGAACTACTAAAACTGCCATTAAATAAGATTTTAAAGCACCATTGCAGCATAACTAAATCATTTTTACAGAACCAGACTCTGGCTTACTGCTGATTTTAGGGCTCTGTTTAGAAATACTACTGTTCGATAATAGCTTGCTTTGCTCATAAGGCCTGAAATTAATATTTATCTATATAAAATAGGAACAGCCATTCATCCAGAAATGCTATGCATGTGATTAGTGATTTTCCATAGGTATTCATCTGCTTTTCCTGTGTGGTTCCCGCCAAGGTGGAAGCTGAAGTCTAATACTTCTGGAGGATACTAGATTGCCATACAATTCATTCTCATTCAAAATAAACATATATAGGAATCTCTATATAACCCAGCGATGCCCTCGATGTGATGTCCCTTTGCCTGGAAGCGGTACGGATTTGGATGGGGAAGAACAGGCTCCAGCTCAACCCGGCCAAGACTGAGTGGCTTTACGTACCGGCATCTCGACTTGTCCAAGAGGTTCCATCTTTGGTTATGGGAGGAGAGGTGTTACCTCCCATTGATAGGGCACGCAATTTAGGCGTCCTCCTGGATTCACGACTCAGTTTTGAAGATTATATTGGAGTCGTGGCCAGGGGGGCATTTGCCCAGGTTCGCCTGGTGCACCAGTTGCGCCCCTATCTGGACCGAGATGCCCTACATACGGTCAGTCATGCACTCGTTACCTCTCGGATAGATTACTGCAATGCTCTCTACATGGGGCTGCCCTTGAAGACAACCTGGAGGCTCCAGCTGGTGCAGAATGCAGCCGCGCAGGTTGTGATGGGAGCATCCCGATATTCCCATATTACACCCCTCCTGCGTGAGCTGCATTGGTTACCGGTTGTCTTCCAGATGAGATTTAAGGTGCTGGTACTTACCTTTAAAGCCCTACATGGCCTAGGCCCGGGATATTTGCAGGACCGTCTGCTGCCGGGGACAACTTCCTGTCGCCCAGTACGCTCACATAGAGAGGGCCTCCTCAGGGTGCCGTCGGCTAGACAATGTCGGCTGGCGACCCCCAGGGGGAGGGCCTTCTCTGTGGGAGCACCAGCCCTGTGGAACCAACTCCCCCTTGAGCTCCGGATGGCCCCGGATCTCCGGTCCTTTCGCCGCGACCTCAAAACTTTCCTTTTTCATCAGGCTGACCTGGATTGACGACGGGTTTTTAAAATGTTTTAATTTTTAATTGTTTAGTTAATTTATTTTGGGGCTGTTTATTTAATTTCTTTTAACTTTTGTATTGTTTTTATTGTTGTTAGCCGCCCTGAGTCCTTTGGGAGATAGGGCGGCATATAAGTCCCAAAAATAAATAAATAAATAAATAAATAAATTTATGTTCAGTCCTAACCCTAACCCTAACCCTAACCCTTGGAATAAGCTACTCTAAAAATATTGTTCTGCTCATGTTGTGAATATTATCTTTTTGCTTGGAAGGAGAGAAGACTCTAATGAGCCCAAACTAGCAAGGCCAATGGTGAAACATGCTGAAAGTTGTGATAAAGTAACATCTGGAGGACTGCTGGTTTCCTGTCTCTGAGCTAAAGCAATAGGCACTCGAGGCAGAGAAATATATCTAGCCAGGTTACTATTAGACGAAAGAGCAAGCAAGATACTTTTTTATGCCATGTTGAGAGCCTCAGTATTCAATCTCAGACAAGAACTATATTGAAACAGCTTTGTACTCCCGATCTATTTAAATAGACAAATACAAAATACCTCAAGGAAATAATTAAACACACAGGAAGACATAAATCCAGGTTAAGAAAATCTACTAATTAAGTTTATGGATGTGAACAAAATTTATTTAATACAGACAGTTGGTATCTGGATTTTCATTTTCAAGGGTTATATTACCACCGGGGCTGTTGACTGTTGGCATTAAGTTTCACGTCTTTCTCATTTTTTGCACATTTTAGCTTTTTATTGAGGTCCCAAAAAGAAAGCATTGTTAAATCCACACCACTGAAATCTCCCCAGCTCCCCAACCACGGCATGTTAAATGCCACTCATGTAAGTGGCCAGCACCTGGTTTATAAATAACTCCAGATAAAGTTACTGCCTGACCTTCATTTCTCAGCTTTGGAAAAATCTCATCTGGGCCAACGTTAAAATCATCTTCAGCTGGGCTGAACAAATAATCCTCTGTGCTACGGACTCAAATCCCAACCCTTCCCTGATAAGGAATAGCTTTTCTAGAAGACAAGCAAATTTGCCTTGGCTCTGCTGAGCCTTTTTGATAAGCCATTGCCATGGCTGGGAGGGAGGGAGGGTTTTCCATGAAAGGCAACTTTTGACAGCATCACCTCTGAATAATTTCTTCAGCCCTTGCTGGTGCCCTTCAAAATGGGGCCCCAGGCAACCTTTGGTAAAAACAAGGGTTCCTCCTCCCAATATCCCTTCACATATTACTGCCTCCAGCTGCAGACACACCACATTCCCCTATGGATTCCCCTTGTTTGTGTTATCTAGGGAGGTATGTGATGAGTAGATGAGGCATTTTCTCAAAGACGTCTTTATTTACTTTGAACCTGGGAAGCCATAAAAAACAGAATAGAAACATAAGTTAAGATAGGCAAGAAAATGGTAAGAGAGCACTTGTCCAGCATAGATGAGTTCAAATCACCAGGACCAGATGGATTATACCCCAAGGATCTTAAGGAACTGGCAGATGTGATCTCAGAATCACTGAACTATATTTTTCAAAGATCCTGGAGCACTGGGGAACTAGGCAGAGGACTGGTAAAGAGCTGATGTAGATCCCATCTTCAAAAAAGGGGGAAAATGGATCCAGGAAATTACAGACCTATCAGCCTGACCTCAATACCTGGGAAGATTCTGGAAAAGATAATCGAACAATGAATCAGCAAGCACCTAGAGGCAAACAAAGTCATTACTAAAAGCCAACATGGGTTTGTCAAAAACAGATCATGCCAGACAAATCTTATTGCATTCTTTGACCAAGTGATAAAATTAGTGGATCAGAGGAATGCTGTGGATATAATTTACTCGGACTTCAGTAAGTCCAAGTAGATCACAAACTACTACTTGATAAGATAAAAATGTGGGTTAGACAGCACCACCACCAGATGGATTTGTAGCTGGCTGACCGGCTGTACTCAATGTGTGGTCCTCAATGGAACCACATCTACATGGAGGGAAGTATGTAATGGGGTGCCCCAGGGCTCTGTTCTGGGCCAAGTGCTTTTCAACATCTTCATCAACGATTTGGATGAGGGGATAGATGGGGAACTCATCAAATTTTCAAACTACACCAAGCTGGCAGGAATAGCCAATACTCCAGAAGATAGGATTACAATATAGGAGAATCTGGACAGACTTGAACACTGGGCAGTATTTAACAAAATGAAATTCGATGGTGAAAAAAGTAAGGTTCTACATTTAGGCAAGAAAAACCAAATGTACAGGTATAGTATAGGTGGTACCTTGCTCAATAGTAGTAACTGTGAGAGGGATCATGGAGTCCTAGTGGACAATCACTTAAATATGAGCCAGCTGTGTGCTGCAGCTGCCAAAAATGCCAACACAGTGCTAGGCTGCATTAACAGAGGGATAGAATCAAGATCACATGAAGTATTAATACCACTTTACAATGCACTACAATGTAAAAAAGATGTTGAGACTCTAGAAAGAGTACAGAGAAGAGCAACAAAGATGATTAGGGGACTGGAGGCTAAAACATATAGGGAATGGCTGCTGGAATTGTGTATGCTTAGTTTATTGAAGAGAAGGACGAGGGATGACATGATAGCAGTGTTCCAATATCTCAGGGGCTGCCACAAAGAAGAGGGAATCAAGTTATTTTCCAAAGCACTTGAGGGCAGAACAAGAAGCAACAGATGGAAACTAGTCAAGGAGAGAAGCAACCTAGAACTAAGGAGAAACTTCCTGACAGTGGAACAACCTGCCTCCAGAAGTAGTGAATGCTCTGTTAGGCAGATGGTGCTAGCCTACAATGTTGGGTTGAAAATATATTAACCATAATGCTATGTCTTTAAGAAGTTAATTGGCCAATGGGTGTGTAAGTGTTCTCATGGCCATAAGAGGAAGCTAGGAACGTAGCTTCTCTCTCTCTCTGAATTCACTGATCTCTACTATTACTGTTTTTGCTCTGCTGTTGGTTTACTACTGTTGTAAACCTGAACTGTGTATTGACCTCTGGACTGGTAAGAAGACTTTGTAGTTTGGATTACTCTTTGGACTGTTGCTATTGTTTATGACCTGGACTGTTTATTTTTTGATTGTGCATTTTTGTTCTTACACCACCTCAAAAGTAAACTACTTTTTACTTTTATAACTCAGTGTATTCTTGTGTGACTTTTACTGCTCTCAGTACCCTTCCTTGTCTGTGCAACTCTTTGGTAGCACAAGGAGACCTTGCGCAACTAAATTCCTTAACACTGGTTATGGGCCCAGGCCTGTACTGAGAGTTAGTACACACAGTATTCCTAGCTGAGTTTGTGTTAGCTATTTGGTGTAAAATGGCACAAGAACTGTTGTCAGGCATCTCCTGGATAACCCGGTTGGATGGGACAAACTATGTTTCCTGGTCCACAAAATGCTGCTTGCTTTTGCGCAAGGAAGGACTATGGACTGTTGTAAATAACCCACCAGATACTACTGCTTGGGATCCAGATGACGAAGAGGATGTAAAGAAGATAGACGACTTTAAACATAGCAATGAGAAAGCTTTTTGCATTATTGGACTAACACTGAACGACCAGCAGCTTGTCCATATTCGTGGTGAGGAGTCTGCTGCTAGGTGTTGGGGCGTTTTGCGAAGGCTTTATGTTCGAGACAGTGTGGGTGCGCATATACACCTTACACGTAAGCTGTTTAGGGCTCGTCTGCAGAAGAATGGAGATATGCTGACCCATTTAAATTACATGAAGGCAACTTTTCAAGAGCTTCATGAAAAGGAGCTGATTTTTTCAGAGTTGCATCAGGTCTACATTATTCTGTCATCTTTGGATGAGAGTTATGATGAGTATGTTTCTTCTTTGGAAGTCCTGACCAGAGAGGAACTGACATTGACCAACATTACTGGGAGACTGCTGGAAGAGTCCAGAAGGAAGCGTGACAGAGACCAGCTGAGAGAGACACAGCCACGAGAGGAACAGCCATTCACCACTGCTTACAACGTCAAGAAATGTTTTTCTTGTGGGGCTAGAGGGCATATAGCTAAATTCTGTATAAAGGGTAGAAAACAGAATGTGAATAGCAGTGGAAAGACTAAGAAGGGCATTGGTTTGGCTGTTTCTGATGAATCAACATCCAGAAATAATGAATTGTGGGTTGTTGATAGTGGGGCTTCACAATGCATTACTAAAGAGAAAAAGAGGTTTGTTAATATGAAAAACAGCAACCAATATGTTTCACTGGCAAACGGTTGGAGGATGAAGGCCTCTGGTGAAGGTAATTCCTATTGTCCATGCATTAATGAACAGTTACCTATGTTATATATACCTAAACTAAGATTCAACCTTTTATCTGTAAGGGAATTGGTTAAAGTTGGGTTTGTGGTAACATTCAGAGGGGAGCAATGCACTATTGAGAGGAATGGAACCTGTGTAACTGCTAATTTGAAAAATGGTTTATTCTTTCTCACAAGTAACCAGGTTAGTACAGTTAAAGCTAACTCGATATGTGAGAACAAGAAGCCACATGATGAATGTATACATTTATTGCATAGGCGATTAGGGCATGTAAACTTTAACTCACTACGTAAAACAGTTGAGTTAGTAGAAGGAATTAAACTGAAGCCATGTAGTAAGTATTTGAATTGCAGTGCCTGTAGTCAGGAAAAGAGTAAGGCAACTCCTGCAAACAGGTTAAACAGCTTCAAAACAACTGTTCCTTTGGAAGTTGTGTTTACTGATTTAATTGGACCCATGAAACCAAGTTTAGGAGGGTCATGTTATATTTTAAGTATATTGGACCACTACTCTCGATATGGATTTTGTTATCTGCTTAAGTCAAAGGCAGACACTTTCCAACAATTTGCAAACTGGCTGAAGTTCGTCGAGAGAAAAACAAAGAGAAAGGTTCAGTGCATAATTGCTGATAATGGTACTGAATTTGCAAGTAGGCGCTTTGTTGATATGCTGGAATCTGCTGGCGTTGAGCATAAACGTTCAGCCCCTTATAGGCCTCAACATAATGCATTTGTTGATAGACGTGGGCAAACGTTACAAGCCATGATTAGAACCATGTTACAAGATTCTGGCTTAACAGATAGACTGTGGGGGGAGGCAGCAAAATGTGCAAACCATGTTTTGAATATAGTTGTTAATACTTCTACTGGTAAAATACCATATACTATATGGCATGGTAGAAGACCAAACCTTGATTACCTGCAAACGTTTGGCACCCCATCTTGGGTCCACATTCCTGCACAACTCAGGAGTAAAGGCCAACATAGGGCTAGGCAATTATACTTTGTAGGTTACGAAGCTAACCACAGATCCTATCGTTTCTGGGAACAGGGCACAACTAATGTATATAACAGTGCGAGTGCAAAATTCCTTGAGCACGTTGGTTGGGATAGGTTAGAGCAAGAAACTGTTAATACTGATCCTCTAGTGTTTGAGGACTCCTCTGATAATGTAACTAGTAATGATAATACATCTCCTGTAAATATAAAAGATGAAAAGGAGATAGGGGAGATAAAAGATGAATCAGAGTCAGAGAAAGAAAAGGAGTCAGAAATTCAAAGCCCTGTAATTCCTTGGCGTTCAACGCGTATCAGACATCCACCTGATCGCTATGAAGCTAGTATATGTCAGGTTAGTTCAGTACCATCTAACTATGATGAGATCAGGATGTATCCTGAAAAGGAACAGGCATCATGGAAAGCTGCAATGAACAGGGAGTTGAAGTCTTTGCAGGATCTTAAAGTTTATGAGAAAGCTAAACTGCCACCTGGTGAGCAAGCTATAGGTTGCAAATGGATATATAAGATAAAGAAGGGTGTAGATGGGACCGTAACCCATAAGGCACGTTTGGTTGCACAAGGTTTTGCCCAAACTACTGAGGATTATGACGAGGTGTTTGCACCCAGTCTGAGGGCAACTACTTTAAGAGCAGCTTTAGTATGGGTGGCTAAAAACCAATATATGGTTAACCATGTAGATGTTGAAACTGCATATTTACATGCTCCATTGCAACATACTATTTATTTAAGAATACCACCAGGATTGACCAGTGATAGAGACCATGATTGTTGGGAATTAAAGAAAAGCCTCTATGGATTGAAACAATCAGGCTATGAGTGGAATAAATGTTTAGTTAAAGAGTTAAGTGCAATAGGTTTTGTAGCCAGTAATGCTGATCCTTGTTTGTTCAGAAGAGAACACAACGGAGCATTATCTTTTCTTTTATTATTCACAGATGATATTGCAATAATAACAAAAACTGAGTTAGAAGCACAAACTATCATTTCAAGATTGCAAAATAAATTCACAATTAGAAATCTTGGGAAAATTAGCCACTGTTTGGGGTTAGATATTGTGAAAACGAATAGGGGTTTTAAGATTTTGCAAGCCAGTAAAATATCTCAGTTATTAAAGAGATACAACATGGAAATGTGTAAACCAGCAAAAACTCCGATGGCTATGGATTTTAAGGACACTAATGTTGAGAGTCCTATATTTGATAAGACTATGTACCAATCTTTGATAGGAAGTCTTATGTATTTGAGTAATTGGACTAGACCTGATATTTCTTACTGTGTAAACCAATTAGCCAGGTACAACAATAATCCAACTGTTAGACACTGGCAATCAGCTAAACGAGTATTAAGGTATTTGAAGCAGACTATTCACTACTCGTTATATCTAGAGCCAAATCGTGAGTTAATCCTTACTGCATATGCAGATGCGAGTTTTGCCTCTGATACAAACACTCGTAAATCTACTTCAGGGTTGGCTATAATGTTGGGAGATTCTTTAATTGGATGGAAGTCCATTAGACAAAAACACATAAGCTTGTCTACAATGGAGGCTGAATTTTCATGTTTATCAGTGTTATGTACAGAACTGCTAGTGTACAAACAATTATTGTTAGATATGGGTTTAAATGTAAATGATCCATTCATTGTATATGAGGACAATCAAGCTGCGATAAAGATGGCTAATAATGCTGCAGTAAGAACAAGATCTAAACATACTGATCTTCGTTATTTAAATGTCAGACAATGTGTCAAAGATAAATTAATACAGCTAGAGTATTGCCCATCTGATGTAAATATTGCAGACCATTTTACGAAGGTACAAAGTGCTGTGAAACACAATGCTAATTGTGAAAAAATGTGGATAAGATTGTAAGAGTTATATATTATTCTACCCAAAGGGGAGAATGTTAGGCATATGGTGCTAGCCTACAATGTTGGGTTGAAAATATATTAACCATAATGCTATGTCTTTAAGAAGTTAATTGGCCAATAGGTGTGTAAGTGTTCTCATGGCCATAAGAGGAAGCTAGGAACGTAGCTTCTCTCTCTCTCTGAATTCACTGATCTCTACTATTACTGTTTTTGCTCTGCTGTTGGTTTACTACTGTTGTAAACCTGAACTGTGTATTGACCTCTGGACTGGTAAGAAGACTTTGTAGTTTGGATTACTCTTTGGACTGTTGCTATTGTTTATGACCTGGACTGTTTATTTTTTGATTGTGCATTTTTGTTCTTACACCACCTCAAAAGTAAACTACTTTTTACTTTTATAACTCAGTGTATTCTTGTGTGACTTTTACTGCTCTCAGTACCCTTCCTTGTCTGTGCAACTCTTTGGTAGCACAAGGAGACCTTGCACAACTAAATTCCTTAACATGCTCCAACACTGGAAGTTTTTAAGAAAAGATCAGACAGCCATTTGTCCGAAATGGTATAGGGTTTCCTGCCTGAGCAGGGGGTTGGGCTAGGTAACCTTCAAGGTCCCTTCCAACATCATCATCATCATCATCATCATCATCATCATCATCATCATCATCATCATCATCATTATTATTATTATTATTATTATTATTATTATTATTATTATTATTGAGAGAGGATAGGGATCATTGTCACAGCTCCCCTTGAGTTACCTTGTCTCCTGAGGATGACATGGACAAAATAGCCAACATGCAGTTTGCTTCTTAATGTTAAAATACTGGCGTTTTTTAAAAAAGAAAAATCACAATTCGCAGACCTCTGAACCTTTAAGTAGTTTTCTTCTGCGACATGGCACCCTGGATATGAGTGGAATAAGTTCAAAACAAAACAAAACAAGAACACCTAGAGTAGCATCTTGTAACTAAGGCGAACTCCAGACTTGCTGGCATGCTCTGGGATTATCAGGCGATTTGAAGGAATCAAAGGATGAACATTTTATTCTGCATTCTCTTAAAGTTAAATTAGACTATGATACATTTGTGGATAAGGGGACAGCGATCATTCATTGTTTTTTTTAGATGAAAATTTCACATGTACTGCTTTTTGTTTCCAGATATGAATTTAGATGGCTGAGCTGATAAAAGAGACACCCCGCCCCCATGCATCTCTTCTGAATTTAGCCATTTAAGCTAAGCATTTCACGGAAAGACTTGCATTTTAGTCCCTGTATCCATAAATACAATAAATAGGGTGGTTTTTTTATATAAAACATTCTCCCCTCATCAAAAGCACTAGCTGACAAACTGTCTTGGTTACCTGAATTCTGAAAAAAAAAAATGGGCAGAGACTATAACTACCTGGGGGCAGGGGGTGGGGTGTTGGGTGCTGAAAAACTAATGATCTGAAACCCTATGAGAGATGGCAGCTCCAAATCCTGGAGGTGACCTTGCCTGCCCACCTGGATGCTGAGTGCACAGGGCAGAAGGCAAAAGTTAATGGTTGCAGTTTCGTACTGTGAATTCTGCTAGGACAAACAGATGTCATTTTAGTACACACTTTCATATTGCCCTTTATGTTCCCACAGATGTTTTTGTTGGCTATCTACTTGAGTGGAATACTACTTGGAAGATGACGATGTAGGCAGCGTTAAATATTCATGGCTCTCTCTTGTGCCCATAAGTGCGTCTATAAGCAAAATAAACTGCTTGCCATGTTGACTCTGCCTATTTGGCAGAGCAGAAAAGGATGTAACAAAAAAAGAGAGAGAGATTGCCAAGCCAGGAAAAAAACCAAAACAGGTACAGTTCTTTGAACAAAGAACCATCTTCAGAGAGTGAGGCTAATGCTGCTGCTGCTGTCACAGACAGTGTCGTAAGCCCTCTCTCTCTTTGAAGTACCTAAGTCCCCTTGAATTGATTTAGACTTATTCCCACATCTACAGGATTGTAGCACCATCAGATGGAAGTCAACATAAAATATCCATCACAGGGTTGATACTGGGCACTTTCACTTGCACCTTCGTGCCAACGATCTCAGCTTCTCTCAGTGGCATCTGCCAGAAAGGTTTCTGCTTGAAAGGTTGGAGAGGAAATAGGCTCATGGTTCTGACCGGTAATTTTGAACTGCAGTCCTAACATAACTAGAAGTCAGCGGGTTGGAGAAAGTGATTTGAATGGTTCTGAACTGTCCAATGACTTTAATTGAAACTGTATCAACCCCCTTAAGTCTGCTTTGGGGATTTCATGGTCTTGCAGACCAAGAACTACACTGTGATATGAAGTTGTAAAATTGATTTACCAATGGTTTCATTAAAAGAAAACCACAACTGTAATCAAGAGCAGGAAGAGAGGGGAACCCTGTCCACTCCTAGAATTTGCTCTTGCAAAAGTATACTATATTCCCACATTCTGCTTTCTGAGCCACAGGTGTACCCAATACTGGATACCCCTATATTTGCCCCACTGAAACTAAGACAGCATCAGAACTAAGAGGGTAAATGAAAGAAAAGGAAAGCATTACTGTAGGTGTCCCTCCTTGATATCCATACACTGCTCTTGACTGAATCTTTGAGAATGCTTTTCACTGAAATAATATAAAGACACGTTTATAATGTTCTTTGAACCCTACAAATTCTTAAGAACACTGTATTTCATTACTAAAAAGCAGAGAGATTTATGACCACAGCCTTACCATTGTTCTTACCATGCAATAGGGAATGGATGAAACTCATGGAAAGTGTCCAAAAAAGGGGCTCTCATTACATATCTAATGTAACTTGTGCTGTAATTCTTGAAGTCTGGGGAGACACCTCTCTGTAATGTATGTCATCTCTCCATATCGTAAAACCCAAAAATCCTCAGCTATGCTACCAAATTGTAAATCTGGCAACTCAACTACATATAAAAAGAATATAAAATATAAGTAAAACAGCCTTACATTCCACAACTTACATCATTTCAGAGAACAGGAATCTTTGGAAAAAATATCCATTTGATTAACTATTGTGGGGTTTTTTTAAAAAAAAAGGTTTTGAAACTTAACTTTTTAATATTTTTCAACCTAATAGACTGTTTTAATAGGTTAGGGTGCCAGTAATTACAATAAACAAATAAAAGTTGACACATTTTATCATTGTAGTGACATAAGAGAAAATGTGTACCACTACAATATTTATGTACTTGAATTTTAAAACAATTTATGAAGGATGTCTTATTCTTCCCCTGATTTGCATCAAAGGCTAGCAGTGTCACAATCTCATCAGTCTAACAGCATAGCAATTGGGCTTCGTACCAATTGGCTGGGTATAAATTATATCCACTCTACTAAAACATTAACTCATCAACAAATCTATGCATTGGTTAAAAAGACGGGGGGGGGGGGGTTGATGGAGAAAACTTGAAAATGGTAATCCCATTTGGCTGAACATTGTTATGATGCTTCATTGCAATCGAAAGACAACAGACTTCTTTCATTGCTGCTGATTTTATCCTTGTTCCATAATGTTGCTGCTTTAATTGGTTCAAGTTTTTAATGCTACATTTTATTATGTTCTCATAGTTTATGGATTTAAGCACTGGTTTGTAAACTACAGAATATCTTGTGAGCATTTCAGCTGGTATATAAACTTAATAAATAAAGTAACAAATAAGTTTAGCAATAAACATGCTATTTGATCTATTCTCAGTAAAATTCCACATAAACAGCTTCACTATTTCAAGCAATCACTTCTTTTCCTTGGTTTACTTTCTAAGAAGAGCTTTGGTTATCTCTGCTGGACATATGCCAAAAACACAGTACTGTCTAGACCAAGCCAGGTTCTCAACTGATGCCAGTCATAGACCTTCATTGACTCGAAGGGCACATCCCCCCAATCCCTCATTTCTTTCTCCAAAACCTCAGAATGTATGAAGCTCCATGAGTATCTTCACCAGAATTGTCTTGGCAGGTTCTGCCCACGTGCTGACTGGCACTCTCTCTGCTCCAGCATTAACCCAGCAAAATGGTCTTTGCAGTTTCCCCCTGTGTCGCAGCTGAGCTGGAAGTTAATTGACTCAGCTGAGAAAAGGCTACTAAAGTATTAATAGCATCTTATTGATTAATTTATTTGTAGCCCTTATATGGCTGCCTATCTTGTACAAGATAATCCTAAGCAGCTCAGAACATATATCATAAAATCAGAATAAATACACTCACAAAAACCCGAAACAACATCACATATCCCATCACAGTGCCACAACAGCCCATCAACCCTATATTTACATTTGCATTTGCTGGGTTCCCTTCCATCCTAACCCAATGCTGGGGGAAAGGCCTCTGACTCTTCACAGCTCACCCAAAGCCTAATGGGCTGGGTGCCTTCCTAATCTCGGGGTGGGGAGTGTATTAAAGGGTTGAGCCATGTTAGAAGAACACCTCTGAAGTCCCACCAGATGGCAACATTTAAGAGAAGGAATTTGGAATGCAAAGCTGTCAATATTCCAAATTGAATCAATTCATTTGGTTGCCCCAATATACAGTCATGCTCGAAATTGTTGGCACCCCAGAAATTTTTTCAGAAAATCAAGTATTTCTCACAGAAAAGTATTGCAGGAACACATGTTTTGCTATACACAGGTTTATCCCCTTTGTATGTATTGGAACAAAACAAAAAAAGGGAGGAAAAAAGCAAATTGGACATAATGTCAAACAAAACTCCAAAAATGGGCCGGACAAAATTATTGGCACCCTTAACTTAATATTTGGTTGCACACCCTTTGGAAAAAATAACTGAAATCAGTCGCTTCCTATAACCATCAATAAGCTTCTTACACCTCTCACCCGGAATTTTGGACCACTGTTCCTTTGCAAACTGCTCCAGGTCTCTCTTATTGGAAGGGTGCCTTTTCCCAACAGCAATTTTAAGATCTCTCCACAGGTGTTCAATGGGATTCAGATCTGGACTCATTGCTGGCCACTTCAGAACTCTCCAGCGCTTTCTTGCCATCCATTTCTGGGTGCTTTTTGACGTATGTTTGGGGTCATTGTCCTGCTGGAAGACCCAAGATCTCGGACGCAAACCCAGCTTTCTGACACTGGGCTCTACAGTGCAACCCAAAATCCTTTGGTAATCCTCAGATTTCATGATGCCTTGCACACATTCAAGGCACCCAGTGCCAGAGGCAGCAAAACAACCCCAAAACATCATTGAACCTCCACCACATTTCACTGTAGGTACTGTGTTCTTTTCTTTGTAGGCCTCATTTCATTTTCGGTAAACAGTAGAATGATGTGCTTTACCAAAAAGCTCTATCTTGGTCTCATCTGTCCACAAGATGTTTTCCCAGAAGGATTTTGTCTTACTCAAGTACATTTTAGCAAACTGTAATCTTGCTTTTTTATGTCTCTGTGTCAGCAGTGGGGTCTTCCTGGGTCTCCTGCCATAGCGTTTCATTTCATTTAAATGTTGACGGATAGTTTGCGCCGACACTGATGCTCCCTGAGCCTGCAGGACAGCTTGCATTCCTTTGGAACTAGTTTGGGGCTGCTTATCCACCATCTGGACTATCCTGCGTTGCAACCTTTCATCAATTTTTCTCTTCTGTCCACGACCAGGGAGATTCGCTACAATGCCATGGGTTGCAAACTTCTTGATAATGTTGCACACTGTGGACAAAGGCAAATCTAGATCTCTGGAGATGGACTTGTAACCTTGAGATTGTTGATATTTGTCCACAATTTTGGTTCTCAAGTCCTCAGACAGTTCTCTTCTCCTCTTTCTGTTGTCCATGCTTAGTGTGGCACACACAGACACACAATGCAAAGACTAAGTGAACTTCTCTCCTTTTTATCTGCTTTCAGGTGTGATTTTTATATTGCCCACACCTGTTACTTGCCCAGGGTGAGTTTAAAGGAGCATCACATGCTTGAAACAATTTTGTTTACCCACAATTTTGAAAGGGTGCCAATAATTTTGTCCGGCCCATTTTTGGAGTTTTGTTTGACATTATGTCCAATTTGCTTTTTTTCCTCCCTTTTTTTGTTGTGTTCCAATACACACAAAGGGAATAAACCTGTGTATAGCAAAACATGTGTTCCTGCAATACTTTTCTGTGAGAAATACTTGATTTTCTGGAAAAATTTCTGGGGTGCCAACAATTTCGAGCATGACTGTACATGAAGTCTGTTGTGTTGCATCAGTTGATCAGTTATTGATACAGTTAGTAAAATGCAGATTCATTGTGAAAGAATTCTATGAATTCTTGTTATCTCGTCTCCTTTTCTTCTGAGCTCCTGATTCTCGATTATGGACTGCTTTCCCAGTTTCAGGTTTCCTGTTAATACTTTGACTTTGCCTTGTCTAGCAGGCTGCCTTCCAATTTTGACCCCTTGATATTAACCCTAATTTTATCTATGCCACAGAATAAATCTGGTCTTCAGCATTCTTGCCACAGGCTAATGTCTCAATTATCATACCTGGGCAATAATACATTTTGTATGCATCACTGAATGAATGAGTGAATACACACTCCATTTATGATGCAATTACTGTGAATTAATGGTGAGAGAAGGCAGTCTAATTTGAAAGGCCACATGCATTTTATCAATGAAGTTGCACAAGCACAAGCTGTAAACCATTGCATACCATTATAGTTATGGAAAGAATCACATCTTACCTTTTTTCAGTTCTGTTTTTAAAATCCCATAACGGTGCACTTCAGGAGTTATGCAGATTAAATAAGGAAGGCCTACAGCTTTATATATGGACAGAGAAAATAACTTAGGATGGGAAATATGACCATGGATTTCCTGTCTTCAAACATTACCTATGCCTCAATATTGTCTAAATTCAAAAGACAAAGAGCGGGGAAAATACTGCAAACTAAATTTTGCAGACAGAAAATCATAAAATAATCAGGGAAATACCATTATATCAGCCAAGAAAAGCATCAGGAGAAAAGTAAGAAAGTACTTATGTGCCAGGCAGAGCTGCCATGAATATTCACTTGACCAGAAGGTTAGGATATAGAAACAAATAAATTAGTAAAAAAAGAAATAATGCAAACAAGTTGGGTGTTGCTGCTTTTTTCCCCATCAGATTTTGGGGTTGCAAATGACATGCAAAGAAAAAAAACAGTAAAAAGATAAAGCTTTCCCTTTCAATACCTCTCCAGATTAAAAAATGTTGCCAAGATTTGGGAGCGGATATTGCATCCTGGTTTTGGAAGAAAAAGAAAAAAAATTCAAATTTAAGGGAAAATAAAGGTTCTACTTCAGAATAAATAAACCTTTGGTTTTTCTTGGCATACAGTTGGTTGAAAGATGTGCCACCTGCTCACACAGATCATTTTTGTGTGTGTTTTGGTATCTAGACTGACAATCAAGCCCACAATCAGCAAGGAAATTGTTCTAGCACGGATTTTGTTTTGGCATGTTTACATGTGGATGAAATGCCTCAAATAAAGAGAAATGCACATAGGACACCATAGACTTTTTTCTCCCATGGAGTCCTTAACAACAGCTCTAGGTTTGGACAACAAACCTCAAACAAGTACACAGGACAGGAGAAGGGATTAAAAATGTAAACAGCAACATATGCAAAATCAAACTAAAACAGTTTCCTACCTTTAAACAGGAAAACAATTTAATATTTCTATTACATAGGGAAAATGTACATATTGAAAACATATTCAGAATAGTACCTTTTTAAAAGCAGAAAACCATGCAAAATAAGAAAGATTTATAGTAAAAAATAGAGAGGATCTGGGATCAAGGAAAAAATGAGTCTATTCAAATATTTCTGGGGAAAGTGGATGGGGTAGTAAAGATAATGAAATATGAGCTAATAAAATAAGAGGAAGAATATTTGTGATAAGGAGCAGCCAGGGTGCGACAGACTTCAAAACTTACAAACACATGGCTTAATCATTGCAAGTAGTTGGTACTATAAATAAAACATAAATTTCTTTGAACACAACTTGTGGTCATGCAATTGTATAACTTTGGGGAAAGAGTATTAGAATAATCAACAAGTAATGAAAGAACATACAACTTTGAAATGTGAGATTGTATTGTTGGGCGCATTTGTAAAATCTGTTTGAAAAGAACATTAATGGTGTACAAATAAGAATGGCTTGAAAATACTGCCTATCATGATTGCAAAATACTATAAAATACTAGAAACGTATGTTATATGAATGGGCGGTGATAACATTTTCACATGTTAAAAAATAATGGAGACACAGAAATCCTCATCATTTTTTTCCTTTATATTGGTTTAAATTTGAAATACATGGAAAAATATTTCAGAAAACGTTGAATATTGTACCATTTCCTTGTATTGTAGTATTTCTTTCAAGGAAATTAAATGGATGAGTTTTTAGGGGAAGCTAATGAAATAAGAGATATGTAATAGCCCTTAAAATATGACATTGTGTTTGAAACTTCTAAGAAGTAGCAGATCCACAATTATAACGCTGACTAATTCATTCACTTGTTTCCAAGGTAACTACTGCAAATCTTCTTGCATACTAGTGAATTGTGCTCTGCATTGCTGATTAACTTTTGCAATGTGTTCTGGAAGAAGCTTTTGCTAAGGGATAGAAAGAGTTGCTTGAAATAAGCAGAGAATTTGGGGTTACTGCAGACACAGTAATGGAATGACTAACATTTTAACACTGTTGGAAGCATAAATTAAGAGCAATCAATAGCAGATTTCCCACAAAGATCAGACTTACGCTACTTGAAGGCTTTGTTCACACAATAGGTTTTATATTGCTAACTATGACATGCAATTAACCTAATTTGGGGTGTTTCCACAACACACTGAACTATGAACAAACAAACACATGGGCTGGCTGCATATTAGTTCATTTATGAATGAAATGAGTTATGAAAACAGAGTCAGGGAGATGCAAGATTGAAAGATATTTGGGGAGAATTCAGTCGCTTATGAAGTACGACAAGGAATTATTGGTGGAATCAAAATGTTTGGTTCTAAGAAGACACCAGGAAAGTTAAATAGGCCTCAGAAACAGAAGAAACTTTCCGAACGTATAGCCTAAGGCAAGCCTGAGTATCCTCTTCTAGATCAGAGCTACAATGTAGTTCTTTGAACTTGTGTGTAAGCCACAGAAACCCTTCAGGGGGGCCAGCAACATCTCCAGAATGGGGAGTAATTGACAATTTTTGACTTGTTTTCCACTCTATTGAAGGGAGAAGGTATTACAAATCAGACTGGAGAAGGGCTTTGCTTCACTGAGGCTTCACCGTCCCTGTTACCATCCTACTCTCTGAAATCAACCCCTGTACTCTGAAATCAAAGAAAATCACATCCCCTAAAATTAAGCAATTTGGGGGTTTTCAAGGGGCCAGAAATGAGGTACTTGGGGCAGTCTGTATTCTTAGTTCTTCATAAGGAATGAATGAAAAACAGTATCTTGTTCCAGATTGTGCAGATTTTCTTTAAAAAAAAATCAAGCTCCTATAATAAATAACAGGCTTGTGATCACTCTTGCCTAAGATTTGAATTACTTCTTTTAAATCATTTTCAAAGCATTCAGACTCCTCCTATCAGCCCTCAAAAACTCATGTTTTTCAACCTTCTTCCCCTCCCTCCCTCCAATTTTCTGGGAATATTTCTGTCCAAAATCTGTAAAAAGCCTGTTTCTCCTGTGTGGGAGCAATTGATGCATTGCTTGCGATGACTGATCAAAAATTACTGGTATATAGTCATCCAGCAAATAAGTGGAAATGCCGGTATATGAACAGAGGGAATATAATAGTCTTGCTTGGAGTACTCCCACAATCTGTACAAGTGGCGCTACTTTCCGTAATTCTATAATTTTAGTCTTTTACCCTTAGTTGCTATTTTAATTAATTTCTGCTTTTGTAGTCTGTCTTTAGTATATAAATTCTATAAACCACTGTGGCACATTGGTTAGAATGCAGTATTGCAGGCTAATTCTGCTGATTGCTGACTTCCAGGAGTTTGGCAGTTCGAGTCTCACCTGCTCAAGCTTGACTCAGCCTTCCATCTTTCCAAGGTCGGTAAAATGAGGACCCAAATAGTTGGGGGAAAAATGCTGACTCTATAAACTGCTTAGAGTAGTAGTGTAAAGCACTGAAGCGGTATATAAGTCTAAGTGTTGTTGCTATTGCTATAAGCTGCCTAGAGTCTGGTTGGTTTCAGCCAATCAGATAAATTTTATAAAATAGCTAATAAATCATTGTTGATGTTGAATAAATATAGCTAGCTTGCTCCAGCCTGGTTTTCTTCAGACGTCTTGCACCATAAGTGCATGGCATTCTAGGAGTCATGCTCCAAAGCTTTTCAAAAACCCAACTTTGGGAAAAATAAGTCCAAGAATATATCCAAGGACATATTTTTCATAGAACATATCCAAGGATGCTCTGGTTTTCCATTCGGAATACAGCTATGATCTGTGTATAATCTCCCCTGGTTTTAGCATCCATTGCTTTCATTTATATTTCACCATTGGCTTTTCTCTGTTTTAAAATGAAAACCAAGTCCTGTTTTCAGGAAGGCTCCTCCCATTCCCACAAATTAGCCTCATAAATCCCCTCCTCAACCAGGGTATCGAGCATCCCATCATCATCAAAAGATTTCAGTTTAACATTCAGCGCAGTGTAAGATAGCAATGGAGTTTAAAACTGTATAAAAGATTCAATCACAGCTTCTCCCAGATATCTGCAACTGATGGACCTGTCTATTTGAGGAAGAGATGGAAAAAATAGAAGGACAATACGAGAGGACCAGTGTGACTATACTTAAAGAAACACGTCAGTTACAACCAAAGAGTGCAATGGATACCTAATGGAGTAGGCTGCATAAACTCAGATTTTCAACTGCAGTAAGTAGCTATTTCACAGACAAAGAAGCAAACACAATAGATATCAGTGTTAATTTAAAAGTAAAAGTTGCCTCCTGTACTTATCAAAGCTGCTGCTGCTTCTTAGCAGTTGTAAAAGAAATGAAAAATAAAAAGTAACCCCAGAAAGGGGAAAAATCCAGGAAACTGTAGATCTCTGAGTGATTGATGCCCAGGAAGATTGTACAGCAAATCATAAATACATCAATCTGTAAATGTTTTGAAAACAGCATTTTTATTATCAAGTCAAGATGGATTTTGTTAAGCACAAGTCTTAGCTGGCTATGCTGAGTTTATTTTTGATCAGGTAACTTCCTTAATGGATTAGGGAAATGCTGCACATAAAATATCCTAAGGCATGCTGATTACCAACTATTTAAGGGTGGGCTGGATGGCATATTGGATGTATGACTGGTTCATATATTGTACTTAAAGAATGCTTACCAATGGTTCTTTATCAAACTGGAGATTGATTGATACCTAGTCAGGCGCAAATTGGAGCAGGTTCAAATAATAGCAATGAGGATCATCAGAGCACTAGAAACCAAATTCAGTTAAGAGAGACTGAAGGAGATGAATACATTTAGCCCTGAAATTCCATACTGCAAGATGTGGCAGATTCTGGTACTATAGAAAGTTAGAGCAAACACCCAAACACTAACAGCAGTTTGACAGTGGAAGCAATTATCAGAAAAATGGGGGGGCTCCTCTTGAGAGCATGGGCTTAAGCAGAGCTGGACGGCTATCTCTCCAACCTGGATCCCTGCACTGAGCAGGGAGATGGAATCAGTAGCCCAGATGACCTTTGCATGACCTTTCTGAAATGGAAGAAATTCTCCTGATATCCATATAACAACATTCCATATAAAAAACATGAGGAGAAAGAATAATTGGGCATAGACACAAGTCCACCGAGCAGAATTTAAAACTACAGGCTAACATGAGAAGTATCCCTGAAGAGAAAACATTTGGTGACATATTTTGTTCTGTAGAGGATTCATTGCTACCTCAAGAGGACAGGACAATGCCAGCTAGATGTTACAATGCCAGCTAGAAACCAGTGCTGGTGTGTTATCAGTAGCCAAAATTTCTGGTTGCTTTGTAGCCCCAGGAAGCCAGTTACCCCCACCCCTTTATGTAATTTCTCCTTCAGGGAAGAGTACATGGCTTCTGCACTTGGAGAGACCCTTTCCCCATTGCCAAATTTAGATTATCTTTAGTGCTGACCGAATGCAATGCTGGGGTGAAAAAATAATGCGTGCCACAGAAAAAAGGTGCTGCCTGGCCAGGTTTCTCCCTTGCTTAGATGAAAATGGGGGAAAGTCTGAAACTGGAGTGGGGAGGGGATGTCATAACCACATGACCACTCCAGCCCTATTGTGTTCAGTGGCAATATCAGTAAAAAAACAAAACCAACAACAGGCAGGGCTTCAATTGCATGGTTGTGACTTCTATCTTAACTCTTTAATCTTACACACAAACATTCAAATACACCTACATAAAGCCACTGCTTAGTGTTCAAGCATGGTGGTGTGAATTTAAATGAGCGTAGGCAGGGGCCTGTGATTAAGACATTGGTCACTGCCCAAATGACAGGTTTTTGGTGTGGCAGTGCTCTGTAGCTGTGACCTGTTGGGCTCTTTTTGACTGTGAATCTAGCACTCTTCTTGAAGGGACAGTCAACTGCAGGAGTACAAGGACCATCGGGGTGCTCTCTTCTACTTCATCCAGTGCCTCTGATCTGTCAGCCAGGCTATTGCTGACTGGAATTGAGTCATCATCATCTGCATCGCCAAGTATGTGGCACATATAATTGGATGGTTAATTGAACATTTCTACTAATTCTACAATTTGCAGCAGTGCTGACAATGAGTAACCAGGAGTGGTATTCTGATTCTTGTACAGCATGTGAACATAGCCCATGGAGTATGCACCCTGGCCTTAATCCAGTGCTTTAAACAAAGCTCTGGCACTCTTTCAAAGAAGCACTAACCTGGTGACGCCTTTCCAAGTCACTACTCAGACAGTAACTGAGCAGTTATCTCCGGGGAAGTAACCCAGTGTCAGATCTCTCCTGCCACTCAAGACTGAATGCCCATGAAAGGCAGTGCCCACAACCAGAGGCAGTGTCCACACTTGCCTGAAGTGGCCAGTAGTGTTTGCCCTCTTCCTTCTGCTCTGGGCATGATCCCAGCAGCTGACTGCATTGCTTCACTGAGCATCCTAGATCATGCTCAGAGCAGAAGGAAGAGGGCTAGAGTAGCCCAATGAGCTGAGGATGAGAGGAAGGCAGTGGCATGATGACAGCAGTTAAGAAGCATGTGCAGGGTCCTGTTTGCTGCAGTTAGGGAGAACTGAAGACAAATTCACTGTGAGCTTCATTGTTAAGTGGAGATGAGAAGTCAAATCTGCCCTGACCCAGATTAAGAACTATAGACTGATCTCATTGCTTAATGTGAATTATAAAAATTTTACTTCAATAATGGCGGAGAGATTGAAAAAATATTTAGTTGAATTTATACACTCAGATGAAAATGGCTTTTTACCAAAGAGACAAATTAAAAATAATTTAAGAGTGATAATAGATGTATTAGAATACTATGAGCTATATCCAGGGAAACAAATGGCACTAATATTCTTAGATGCTCAAAAGGCATTTGATAATCTTTCATGGCAATTTATGATTCATCAATTACAAATAATGGACTTTGGACAGAATTTTATAAATATGGTAAAAACAATATATAACAAACAAACAGCCAAAGTGATTGAGAATGGAGATTGTACTGAGAGCTTTGAAATAAGGAAAGGCACAAGGCAAGGATGCCCTTTATCCCCTCTGTTTTCATTTTCACTTTGGAAGTTTTAAATCGAAATATAAGACAAGATACAGAAATTAGAGGGTTGGGAATAAAGGGTGAAACATATAAATTACAAGCATTTGCTGATGATTTAGTATTTATTTTGGAAGAACCCTTGGAGATGATCCCTAAATTGTGGGGGAAGATAGAACAGTATGGAGAAATAGCGGGATTAAAAATAAATAAAGAAAAAACTAAGAAAATAGTTAAGAATCTTATGGATACGCAAAAAAACCAATTGTCAGAATCAACAGAGGTACAGATAGTGAAAAAGGTTAAATATTTCGGTATATATTTATCAGCTAAATGCTCAACAATAAAAGAAGACAATTATACAAGGCTATTGAAACAAATAAAGCTAGACTTGGAAAAGTGGAAGAATTTACAATTGTTGATACTAGGAAGAATTGCTACAGTTAAAGTGAATATATTGCCTAAGATTTTATTTTTATTTCAAACAATTCCGATAAAACTTGAGAAAAAATTCTTCCAAGAGTTGAATTCATTAATTTTGAAGTTTGTATGGCAAGGAAAGAAAGCTAGAATAAAGATGAAAACGTTGTAAGATGCTAAGGAAAATGGAGGCTTTGGTCTACCTGAGTGGGCTTTGTATTATCAAGCACCTGTATTAACATGGGTGAAAGAATGGATAATTCTTAGGAATAAAAGGTTGTTATATTTGGAGGGACATGACTTACAATTGGGGTAGCACGCTTTTTTGTGGTACGGGAAAAACAAAATTCATAAGTATTTTCAAAATCACTGTATTAGAAATGCTTTGATAACAGAATGGGGAAAAATCAAAACTAAAATATGTGTAAAAATCCCAGAGTGGTTATCAATGACGGAAGCTTTCTCATACCCAAATTTGGTAGATTTTGAAAAAAAATTGGGCATATAGAGGTATTTTGAATACTGATGGGACATTAAAATCAAAACAAGAGCTGGAAAATCAGGGCATCAACATGTCATGGTGGGCACTGTTACAAATACAAAATAGATATGAAAAAGATGTGAAACTGTATGGATTTTATAAAGAACATACTGTATTTGATAAGATATTGTTAACTTCTGATGAGAAATTAATTAAGAAAATGTATATTTTTTTGTTAATTTTAGAGATGGAAAGTGAACAAACTAAAGAGACAATTACAAGATGGACAAAAAACTTTGGTTATAATATAGAATTAGAAAAATGGCAAAAAATATGGGAGAGAAATTATAAACTGACAATGTCAACTGTGTATAAAGAAAATTTATATAAAATGTTTTATAGATGGCACCTGCCACCAAGATTAGCAAAAATGTTTAAAAATATGTCAGATAGATGTTGGAAATGTAAACATAATTCAGGTACGTACTATCGTATCTGGTGGACATGTGACAAAGTAAAGGCCTATTGGAAAAAAATACATGCTTGGTTAGAAAAAATATTAGGAGAACATGTAGTATTTAATCCTGAATTTTTTCTATTAGGTACAATACCAGAAAAGATTAATAACCAAATTCATATTTGGTTCTACATATTACAACGGCAGCAAGAATAATCTACGCACAATACTGGAAGAATGAAGGAATACCATCAGAGGAAGAAGTAATTAAAAAAATACTGGAATGCGATGGACAGACTAACTATGAGGCTGAAAGATAAAGAAGAAACAGAATATTACCAAAGCTGGAATTTATTCTACAAATGGCTAGAGGAGAGAACCAAAGAGTAGGACTTGATTACGTATTAGCGTTTTTTGAAACTAGATCACATGCTGATTGAAAAATTAACATATGTATGTAGAGAAAAATAATAATAAAAAGCTTACTTAAAAAAAAAAGAGAAGTCAAATCTGCCCAGCTGAAATCCAACACAGGATACACCATACCATGCTGCTTTCATCTGCACCAGGTTCAACTTCACACGCTAAAACAACCGTGCAAAGGAGGACATAATAAAAGTGATGGGCTTTTCCTGGATTTATGCCTGCATACCCCGTGAATGCAGCAGCCTAAAAGACTTAGAGGGATCTACTGTAGCAACAGATTTTCTGCACCTCGTGTTCATGCAGACTTACTATTTGAGACATTACTGTTACATAAGAAACTAAAAATTAAATTTAAAAACACAATAATGGCAACCATATTGTTATTTAGTCACACCTACACATTGCTCTTAATCATACAGATGCCCTAAAAATAGGGTGCTGTGAGCACTTTTCTCCTCCTGCAAAATCCTATGGTTAAAAACATCTGCCAAAACTTTTCTACTGCAGCTGGCACCAGTGTTATAAAAAAGGAGAAGCTTTTTTCCCTCCTGAGAGACACTAATAGAGAAAACAGAATAGAAAAAGAGCCTCCTGCTGCTTGACAGTTTTAAACTGAACAAGATTGCAGTCTAACTAAGACAATGAGGGGGAGGGAAATGCAAGTTCAGCATAAAATTAAAGAGGGCTGGAGTAGCAAAGTGAGAAAGGTGCTGAACTTCAATTGATGTTGAACTTAATTACGGCAGCAAGACTTTTAGTAGCGCAATATTGGAAGAAGGAGGAACTGCCGACTATAGAAGAGTGGACTTTGAAAGTCTCTAACTTGGTGGAAATGGCAAAGATTTCAGCACATTTGAAAGAACAATCGCAACAGAGATATATTGTGGAATGGAGAAGATGGATCGAATATATTCAGAATACGGGACCAAAAAGTTTCACTTAGCATTTGAATAAGTAGTAGTTTTATACGATGTATTATTAGTTATTTCTTATTTGTTAGTAATATAGTTATGATTACGGAGAGTTAAAGTGCGATAGAATTTAATGTTTTATTTTTGTTGTTAGCATGTTTAGCGTAAGTTTGTAAGTTTATACCCTGTATTCAGCTCTGGGAAGTCAGGGAGGGGGGAGGGGAGGGGAGGGTTGGGGGGAGGGGAGGGTGGGGAGGTTTTTTTTTCTATTTTAAAAAAATGTATTGTAGAACTTTTCAATTTTAAAAAAAAGAAAGGTGCTGAACTAAGAATGAGATAACCCAGATTTTATTTAATGTGAAGCAGTAAGTGCTGGGGAACCGTTCACTTGTGGTCACACTGAGGGACCCAGACAGACAGCGCAGCCTAGTGGTTAAGGTTTTGGGCAAAGAACAGGGAGACCCAAGTCCTAGTCCTGCTTCAGCCAAAGAAACTTGCTGGGAGGCTATGGGCTACTGGTGTTCTCTTAGCTCAGCCTCCGTCCCAGAGTTCCTAATGTGGAGATAAACAGGAGGTCAGTGCACTATCTAGGCCACATTGAGTTCCTGTATATAAGGCAGGATATAAATTTAATTTATAAAATTACATACATACATACATACATACATACATACATACATACATACATACTATGTGGACTGTACTAAGGCCCACCTTGTGAGCTGGATTCTAAGTTCTGAAAATAACCCAATCTTCCCCGGATTGGCCTGGGGGGTTGGGGGGGGGGGTTATTCCCAGTTCTAGAATGTCGTCTAGAATTCTGTTCTTGCTAAAAGCATCTCTTTCTGTGTGTTTTTCCTCTGCACTTTGAAAGGGACGGACGGCCGAGACTTCCATCAGGCCTGGCCAACTGCTCAGTACTGTATTTCTCTAGAGCAGCTAAACTTGGCTTCAGCCCCAAGGTGGAAAAGATGGTTTCATTGTATGCCGAAGGCAGCTGCAATTCTTTCATTAGGAGCTTCCTCTTCAACAAGAGGCTGTTTGCCTCTCCATCTCAGATACCACTCTAGGCATGGGGCGGGTGGGAGGAAGCAAAAGTAATAAGGCAGCGTTAGAAGTAAAAGACCGTTGTCCCAGCAGCTTGACATGAAGAAGCAAGGCCCATCAGCGACCGCTTCTTTTGCAAACTGTGCTTTAAAGGTCATATTTGAACCCAATACCTGTATCATAGAATCACCATAACTAGTTTCTGAAAGAACTTGCTTAAAACAATGGACATTTGCCAGAAGGCCAACGCTTCATTATGCTTGTGACATATTCAAATAAAAAAAGGAAGGAAGATCAGAGTGGCAAATCCCACCCCAACTATATGCATATAGAATAATTCAGTACGTCCGCAATAGATCTAAACATGGACAGATTGTCTGTAAATAGATTCACAGGAAAAGTTGGAGACTTCAGAGTTCAGGTAGGTCCTATACTGTGTACACAAGTGTAGACTATGTGCACAAGTCTATCTTTTATCTGCTGACACGGTCCTACTTCTCCGAATGCATTTGAACATAGGAACCATGGTTTTGTTTGTGCAAGTTCATTCAGAAAGAATATCATGCTGATGAGTTGGAAAGGCATGCCTGCCCGTCAGCTTTTTTCAACTCAACTACCGTATTTTCCGGCATATAAGACGACCCGGTGTATAAGACGACCCCCGACTTTTAAGAAGATTTTCAAGGTTTTTCGTCTTATACGCCGGAAAATACTTACATGCCCTGCCCTCCCTGTCCGTCGCAGAGGAGGCGAAGGCCCGACTGGCCCCGCCGGCCCTCCCGCTGCTCCCGCGCTTCTGCCGGCCCCCAAGGCGCAGCGTTTCCCGGGCGGCAGGCAGCACCAGAGGGCAGCCGCCACCCTGCCACGGCCGGCGCCCCTCCTGCTTCCCCCCCAGGCCTTGAACTTCTCCCATTGGGCACAGGGCGGGGCAGCTCCACCCGCAGCCTCTTTTTTAGAACTCGTGCCACTTCCCTCTCACTGTCGGCCGAGGCGCGCTCGGCCCGGGCTCCCGGTCCCTCTTCCCGGCCGGCTTCCCACCCTGCCCCTCATGGAGCTGGACTGGGCGTGCAGCCTCTCGGTGTGTCTGCTTTTCCTGGGCAGCCTGGCGGTGCGGCTCCTGCGCTCGGACCTGTTGCTGAGCCGGCGGCTGCTGCTGCGCGTGGGGCTGCTGGCCGTCCTGCAGGCGCTGGGCCAGGCCATCCTGCCCTGCCCCTCAGCGCCACGCTCACGGCGGCTGCCTGCTGGCTCGTCTCAGCCAGCACCGCCCGGCGGAAGCGCATCCCCGCGGGGGGGAGAGCAGTGCTGGTGACAGGTGAGTCCGGCGGGCGCGAGGCCCTCCCCTCGGGCCAAGAGCCGACGGGCAGCACCGCCTTCGCGTGGGGAGAGCCGCCCGACGCTCCCGCCCAGCCGTGTCCCGGAGCCGCACCGGAGATAGCTCGGTTGCGCGGGGTGGCCCAGCTTTGCAAGAATGGGGACGCTCGACTGATTTGTTGTTTTTTTCCGGCGTATAAGATGACCCGGCGTATAAGACGACCCCCCAACTTTTGAGAAGATTTTCATGGGTTAAAAAGTCATCTTATACGCCGGAAAATACGGTACTTAAAGAGGGATGGTCTTAAAAGGTGTTGCAAGGAACAGCATTTGCCTGGTTGCAAACATTTCCCAAGAGGAAATCGTTAGAAGTTTTCAGTTTAAAATATATGTTATCCCTTCAAAGGCATTACTGCTTCCTATATATGCGTTCCCCTTCATGGATTACTGCCTTGTCGTGGCGAAGGGGCTTGCGTAATTCAATGAAGCTATGAGCTATGCCGTGCAGGGCCACCCAAGACGGACAGGTCATAGCAGAGAGTTCTGACAAAACGTGATCCACTGGAGAAGGAAATGGCAACCCACTCCAGTATCTTTGCCATGAAAACCCTATGGACAGTACCAAAAGGCAAAACGATATGACGCTGGAAGATGAGCCCCTCAGGTCGGAAGGCGTCCAATATGCTACTGGGGAAGAGCAGAGGGCTAGTACTAGTAGCGCCAGAAAGAATGAAGCGACTGGGCCAAAGCCGAAAGGACGCTCAGCTGTGGATATGTCTGGTGGTGAAAGGAAAGTCCGATGCTGTAAAGATTTTTTCTCCATAGGAACCTGGAATGTAAGATCCATGAATCAAGGCAAGCTGGACGTAGTCAAACAAGAGATGACAAGACTAAACATTGACATCTTAGGTATCAGCGAACTAAAATGGACAGGAATGGGTGAATTTAATTCAGATGACCATCAGGTATACTACTGCGGGCAAGAATCCCTCAGAAGAAATGGAGTAGCCTTCATAGTCAATAAAAAAATAGGAAAAGCAATACTGGGATACAATCCTCAAAATGACAGAATGATCTCAGTTCGAATCCAAGGCAAACCATTCAATATCACAGTAGTCCAAGTCTATGCCCCAACCACCGGTGCTGAAGAGGATGAAATTGACCGGTTCTATGAAGCCCTACAGCACCTTATAGAACTAACACCCAGAAATGATGTCCTTATCATCATGGGGGATTGGAATGCTAAAGTAGGAAGCCAAAAGATAACTGGAATAACAGGCAAGTTTGGCCTTGGAGTACAAAATGAAGCAGGGCACAGGCTGATAGAATTTTGTCAAGAGAATACGATGGTCATAGCAAACACTCTTTTCCAACAACCCAAGAGACGGCTTTACACATGGACATCACCAGACAGTCAACACAGAAATCAGATTGACTATATGCTCTGCAGCCAAAGATGGAGAAGCTCTATACAGTCGGTAAAAACAAGACCAGGAGCTGACTGTGGCTCAGACCATGAGCTTCTTGTTGCAAAGTTTAGGCTTAAATTAAAGAAAGTAGGGAAAAGCGCTAGGCCAGTCAGGTATGAATTAAATCATATCCCTGTTGAATATACAGTAGAGGTGACAAATAGATTTAAGGAATTAGATCTGATAGACAGAGTGCCTGAAGAACTATGGACAGAGGTTCACAACATTGTACAACAGGTAGCAACCAAAACCATCCCAAAGAAAAAGAAATGCAAGAAAGCAAAATGGCTGTCTGAGGAAGCTTTGCAAATAGCTGAGGAAAGGAGGGAAGCAAAAGGCAAGGGAGAAAAAGAAAGATATGTCCAATTAAATGCAGAATTCCAAAGAATAGCTAGAAGAGATAAGAATGCCTTCTTAAATGAACAATGCAAAGAAATAGAAGAAAACAATAGACTAGGGAGGACCAGAGATCTTTTCAAGAAAATTGGAGAGATGAAAGGAACGTTTAATGCAAAAATGGGCATGATAAAGGACCAAAATGGCAGGGACCTAACAGAGGCAGAAGAGATTAAGAAGAGGTGGCAAAATTACACAGAAGAACTATACAAGAATGAGCTTAACGTCCCTGATAATCACAATGAGGTGGTCACTGACCTCGAGCCAGACATCCTAGAATGTGAAGTGAAGTGGGCCTTAGAAAAGCTGAGCAACAACAAAGCTAGTGGAGGTGACAGTATTCCAGCTGAGCTATTCAAAATCTTAAAAGACGATGCAGTAAAAGTGCTACACTCAATTTGCCAGCAAATTTGGAAAACTCAACAGTGGCCACAGGATTGGAAAAGATCAGTTTACATTCCAATTCCAAAGAAAGGCAGTGCCAAAGAATGTTCAAACTATCGCACCATAGCACTCATTTCTCATGCTAGTAAAGTTATGCTTAAAATTCTACAAGCTAGACTCCAGCAGTATGTGGATCAAGAACTACCAGAAGTACAGGCAGGATTTCGAAGAGGCAGAGGAACTAGAGATCAAATTGCTAACATACGCTGGATCATGGAGAAAGCTAGAGAGTTCCAGAAAAACATCTACTTCTGCTTCATTGACTATGCTAAAGCCTTTGATTGTGTGGATCATAACAAACTCTGGCAAGTCCTTAAAGAGATGGGCATACCAGACCATCTTATTTGTCTCTTGAGAAATCTATATGCGGGCCAAGAAGCAACAGTGAGAACTGGACACGGAACCACTGATTGGTTCAAAATTGGGAAAGGAGTCCGGCAAGGCTGTATACTGTCGCCTTGCCTATTTAACTTATATGCAGAGCACATCATGAGAAAGGCAGGGCTAGATGAATCAAAAGTTGGAATTAAGATTGCCGGAAGAAACATCAACAACCTAAGATATGCAGATGATACCACTCTAATGGCAGAAAGTCAAGAAGAACTAAAGAGCCTCTTGTTGCGGGTGAAGAAGGAGAGTGCAAAACTTGGGTTGAAACTAAACATTAAGAAAACCAAGATCATGGCATCCGGCCCTCTCAATTCCTGGCAAATAGATGGGGAAGAAATGGAGGTAGTGACAGATTTTATTTTCCTGGGCTCCAAGATCACAGCAGATGGGGACTGTAGCCAAGAAATTAAAAGACGCTTGCTCCTGGGGAGGAAAGCCATGGCAAATCTAGACAGCACACTAAAAAGCAGAGACACCACCCTGTCAACAAAAGTGCGTATAGTCAAGGCTATGGTCTTCCCAGTTGCAATGTATGGCAGTGAAAGCTGGACCATAAGAAAGGCTGAGCGCCAAAGAATTGAAGCCTTTGAACTATGGTGCTGGAGAAGACTCCTGCGAGTTCCTTGGACTGCAAGGCGATCAAACCGGTCAGTCCTAGAGGAGATCAACCCTGACTGCTCTTTAGAAGGCCAGATCCTGAAGCTAAAACTCAAATACTTTGGCCACCTAATGAGAAGGAAGGACTCACTGGAGAAGAGCCTAATGCTGGGAAAGATTGAGGGCAAGAGAAGAAGGGGACGACAGAGAATGAGGTGGCTGGATGGAGTCATTGAAGCAGTAGGCGTGAGCTTAGATGGACTCCAGAAGATGGTAGAGGACAGGAAGGCCTGGAGGAACATTGTCCATAGGGTCGCGATGGGTCGGACACGACTTCGCAACTAACAACAACAATATATGCGTTGTTTTCTCTTTCTCTTGTTTCTTGGATTGGTGACTTTGTTGCTTAAAAAATAGGCAGATATGTGTGTGGCTTTGCTTAGCAAATATGTCGTTCTGTGCTTGCTTGGCAGGAAGCATGCATTCCCTCCCTAATGCACTGCCTTTTTTTTTCTTGATGCTTCTAAATTCAGTCATCATGAGGAATTCTTTTGTCTTCCCTTAGAGAAAAAAAAAGATATACCCAATGACTTTACAGGACAGAAAAAAGAAGAAAGAAGCATTCTTAACTAACGTTAAAGAGAACATCGTAATAATAAACAGGTAATCCTCAACTTACAACAGTTCATTTAGTGACCATTCAAAGTTACAACAACACTAAAAAAAGTGATTTAGGACCGTTTTTTACACTTATGATCATTGCAGCATCTCCATGGTTATGTGATCAAAATTCAGATGCTTTGCAATTGGTTTATATTTATGACCGGATCTTGTGATCACCTTTTGCAACTTTCTAACAAACAAAGTCAATGGGGAAGCCAGACTCACTTAATGACTGTGTTACTAACTTAACAACTACGGTGATCCACTTAACAACAGTTGTATGAAAAGTCATAAAACGGGACAAAATTCACTTAACAGTCTCACTTAGCAATGGAAAAGTTGGGCTCCATTGTAGTCGTAAGTTGAGGACTACAGTACCTATATACGCCTTCTATAATGAATGTCTAACCTTTGGTACTCATCCAGTCTGTAATGCTCTAGATGGAACTTGCAATTACTTTGAGGATATGCTTTCTGAGCACAATAGCTTATCAATTTTGCTGAGTACAAAGCATTTTATGTTTGTAGCTCTGTTCCAAAACTCCATCTGTGAAATCTACAGTGCCTTGTGATTGCCCTCTGTTTCTACATTGCTAAGTTAGGTTGTATAGTGCAGCTTTTAGAAATATAGGCGCTCTCTGCTAGGGGTTGTATGAGCTTTAATTGAGTATCTCTTGGAGCAGTGGATAGATGTAACTATAAATAAGAGTAATTGGTTTTTATTGCAGACAGAGGGGTTTGCTTGGGATATGTTTCTCCCAGATCATGATTTTTTTGGGGAGAACACTATCCAAAATGCCACATTGTGCTCTTTCATAATGGATTAATTCTGCTAACATCTATGCACATCTCGAGATACTATTTGTACTTTTATCAGTCTTATCTTTTTTTCTGTCCCACAAATTATCAACCAATAAAAATCCTTTTTAAGATGTCCTGGCTGGACTGAAGTCAGCTTCCTGAGATCAGTGCTGTATGGCTTGCCATCAAAATTCATCCCTGCACCAATTGCAGTCTGAAAACGTGGAACAAATATCAAGTATCTTTTCTTTGTCTTGTTTGAACTGAATGTTTTTAACTATTGAGCATTTTACATTATTCAACCTTCTCTTACCGAGACCATTTTGGTCACCCTCCAGAAAGCAGCTGAGATTAATAGGAAACCAGAATGGCTATCAGATGTCACACATGCAGAAACAAAATATAATGCAAGCATTCAGAACACTTGATGGTTCCTCATGCTTTTAAAACAACCTCCTTTTTTGCATCTTTGGGCCTTCTTAATTGATCTTGGATGGATCTCTTCCAGTAATCCAACGTCAAGCAACATCCTTCCAGCAAAAGAAGTGAAAGAGAGAAAACATTCCTAATATTTATATGTTGAAATCTCTTCCAGATTGGGAGAGGATTGGACTTTTGGCATCTGCTCTTCTCGCAGTGTAAGATGACTCTGTGCAAAAGTATGCTAGGAGCAGATACAAACCATGACATGTCTGTGTATTTAGCGGGCACATTTTTCTTCAATAAAGGCAGTAGCCTGAAGAGTCCCTAATTCTTTTTTTTACAATAGATGTATATAGGTTAGCCAGTATTATTACAGTAAAGAACCAGTGACCTCCAGTGGACAATCTGTGTGGAAATATATATATATATTTAATAGATCTTTTGAAAGGCAATTGTTACATCAGGTCAGGTACTTTAGAGGTAACCAACAATGCATAAAAAGAGCCTTGGTGGAGCAGGGGGCTAATGCCTCCTTAAGTAACACCAGCTGCCTGCAATTATTGCAGGTTCGCATCCCACCAGGCTCAAGGTTGACTCAGCCTTCCATCCTTCTGAGGTAGGTAAAATGAGGACCCAGATTGTTGGGGGCAATTAAGCTGACTTTGTAATAATGCCGCTTGGGGGGGGCGAAAGCCCTAATAAGCAGGCATATACATAGAATGAAGGCTATTGCTAAGCACATTTAATTTGTGCTTAGATTGTAAGCCGCCCTGAGTCTTCGGAGAAGGGCGGGATATAAATGAGATTAAAATAAAAAAATAAAAAATAATAGTAAGATCTGTTTGGTGGGGTGATTTGCCAAAGCTTTGAAATGCTGTGATAAAAGACTTTCATATATTCTATAGGTTTGTACTATTTTGCTTTGTAATATTTCAAACACTTTTCTAAATAAACATGGTGATCTCTGTTTAGCCAGACTGACAAAACCCAGCGCTTCTTTCAGAATAAGTGCATAGATATTTTATTTTAAACATACAGTCCTTGAGCACAATTGGGCCAGGTGGTCCTATTACAAATATTTATATGTGGCATCTTCAGGAACCTTCATGACATTTCCCTCTCGGTTATAGAAACTGGCCCATATGCCTGAAATCAGAATCATCTCCACCTGAGGATTCCATACAGGTTTAAAAGCAGATTCTGGTCTCTCACCTCTGAATGGATCTTGGTTGATCTCCAGTTAGACCTGGAGAGATAGGACACCACCGGACAATTCCAGATCTGAAGTTGAACATATCTTAGAAGAAGGAATATAGCTGCCAAGAAAACTCCCCAGTTGTGTTCTTCGAGTCACCAGGAAGGTGGCAAGTTTGACTTGGAGTCTTAAATATATACCCGATCAACTATTAGTGTTTGAGAGCTGAACTCAGCTATGGAGTTGCAACTTCATAGTAGTGGTGTCACTAAATAATCTCAATAAATGTAGTTTTAATATAGGGATATTAAAACTACATTTATTGAGATTATTTATTTTAAGTGTTGGAGCTGCTCCTCCTCCTCTTTCTTAAATTTCAGTGAATTAGGAGGATGTTTGCTTGAACTGCTTCCGAACATTATCTGGACAATCTGGATTTTAAACAATATTTTACTCCTTGTCTCCTCGGCAACGGAGCTTGCATATCTTTGTCAAGATCATTTTCCTTACTCTCTACAGCTGTCAGGTGATCTGTTTCTCCATTGGAAGGAACTCCTGTTTCAACTTGCTGTCCATGCAGCTCCTTACGTTCTGCTCACTCACAAAGGTCCTTCCCAAGGATGGCTGATTTAACTATTTTGTTGTTCAATTGTTTTTTTTTAATGCAATAAGTCTGGAAATGGGGATAATAGCCATTTGGTTTAATCCCATCCTCCTGGAACAATACTGAAGGTTTTTTTCCTCCTTCTTTTTCCTTACTCTGAGTTTGTGACTATTAGGGATAGAACAGAAATTGCTCAAAGATCCTTGGTATTTGGAGGTTACTATAAGGACAACTATACATTGATTTAAACTAGCTCACAGAATCTGAGGAATGAAAAGAATGATTGAGTGGAAGAGAGCCATGTGTGATGGAGAATATTGCCAGTGTTGATGTAAAGTGAAATTTCCAATCTAATTTTTTTCTGTATATAGAATAAGAAGGAAAGACACAATTGTGTTTGGCCTCAGATCCCACTAAGCATGGTTATTCAGACATTAATTTCACTCCTAAAGCAAAATTGCTATTTTTGTGAATTGCAGCCAATTTCTTGATTATTAATTGATACATTCTAACTTTTATCCCTGTTTTAATAGATATATTTTTTGAATCTTCTAGTTTAGATAAACTCTTCAAGTAATGGAACTTTTATTTAAGTATATATATATATATATATATATATATATATATATATATATATATATATATATATATATATATATATATATATATATATATATATATATATATATATATATATATATATATATATATATATATATATATATATATATATATATATATATATATTTGTTTTCGTAGATTCTCGCGGGTGTCTGTATGTGTAGGTCTAGAGTCTCGGGTTTCTTCCCGCGTTCCTTTCATCTTCAGAAAGTTGTGGCGACGTTTCGACGAAATCCCATCCGTCATCATCAGGCCGGAGTATTCCTCCTGCTGCTTTCAGGAGCAATGCGTGGTCTGTCTGTTCCTTTCCTTCCAACTGCCGGTGGGGCTGTGTTCCGACTGGGTGGAGGCGTGGCTGCTTTCTGATTGGGTGGGGGTGTCTTCCGACTGGGTGGAGGCGTGGTTGTCTTCTGATTGAGTGGAGGCGTGGCTGTCTTCTGATTGGGTGGATGTGTGGTTGTCTTCCGATTGGTTGGAGGCGTGGCTGTCTTCTGATTGGGTGGGGTGTGTTCTGAATGGGTGGGGTTTTTTGTTGTGTCGTAATATCCTGAGTGTTGTGATTTGGTGTCTTGAGGAGTGGGCTGTGTAGTGGCCTCCAGAGCTTTGGCTTGGCTCCGAGTTCGAGGACCCGCCATGCATCTCTGGTATGGGTCAGTCAGGTTCGTGTGTGCGTTCTTCTGCTTGGGTGATAGCACTTTTGCTTGACTTGTTCTATCTTCTGTGTGGGAGAGTTTTTGTTCTGGGTGTGGATGAGTCTTGCTGGGGCTGGTGGCATTTGGGGTTGTTTGTTGGTTTTTTAAATCCTTGTTTGCTGAAATTCGTTTGTCTATCAATGCTGGTTTCCAAATGGCATGTAGGCGGGAGGTGTCGTCTCGCTTGTTCATACTGTCTGGGTGTTTTTCTATTTCAATGGCTTCTCTGATTATTCTGCTATTGAGATGTTCTATTTTGGCGATTGTTTTTGTACCTTCAAAATTGATGTTGTGTCCCGTAGTGTTTATGTGTTGTACTAGTGAAGATGTGCGATCTTTCTTCTGTACTGAGTTCTTATGTTCTTCTACACGTACCTCTATTCTTCTGTTAGTCTGTCCGATGTATGTTGCTGGACAGGAGGCGCATGGGATTTGGTATATGCCCTGGTTTTCCAGTTCTATTTTGTCTTTGGGATTTCTCAGGATGGTTGATATCTTTCTGTCAGTGTTAAATGCGGTTTTGATGTTATGTTTGCGTAGTACTTTACTGATTTTGTCGGTTGTTCCTTTTATGTAGGGCAAGATGGCTCGTCCGTTGTTCTGTTCTTCTTCTTGGATGTTTTTCTGTTTCAGAGTCTGCTGCTGAATTATATTGGTGATTTTGTTTTTTTGGAACTTGTTTGCTGTCAATATGTCTGTCAGGGTGTGTAGTTCTGTTTGTATATGTGTTTCATCTGCAAGGCGTCTGGTTCTTGTTATTAGTGTTTTGGCTACTGAATTTATTTGTGCTGGGTGATGATGTGATTGCGCATTGAGGTAACGGTTGGTGTGTGTTTTCTTTCGGTAGACTGTGTGTCCTAGGGTTCCGTTTTGTTTTTTGTATATAAGTACATCCAGGAAAGGTAACTGGTTGTTTGTTTCAATCTCCATGGTGAATTTTATTTTGGGATGTAGGCTATTCAGGTGTGTTAGGAAGTTTTCTATGTCCAAAACTCATACCACTTTATAGAATTAGTGAAAAATCTACAGATAGACCAAAAAGACTTGCTAGTCAGCTTCGATGTGGTATCACTATTCACCCGGGTGCCAGTCCAAGAAGCTCTATCAACAATAAGAAGCAAATACCAACCACCTAACCATATTATAGAACTAGCAGAACACTGCTTATCAAACACATACTTCATACACAGAGGCCAGAGATACAAACAAATAGAAGGTGCACCAATGGGATCCCCTCTATCACCAGTTATCGCCAACCTTTTCATGGAAGAATTTGAAACTAACGCTCTAGAAAAGACTACAAACAAACCAAAACTGTGGCTCAGATATGTGGATGACACCTTCGTGATCTGGCCCCACGGAAGAAAGGAGCTAGAAAACTTCCTAACACACCTGAATAGCCTACATCCCAAAATAAAATTCACCATGGAGATTGAAACAAACAACCAGTTACCTTTCCTGGATGTACTTATATACAAAAAACAAAACGGAACCCTAGGACACACAGTCTACCGAAAGAAAACACACACCAACCGTTACCTCAATGCGCAATCACATCATCACCCAGCACAAATAAATTCAGTAGCCAAAACACTAATAACAAGAACCAGACGCCTTGCAGATGAAACACATATACAAACAGAACTACACACCCTGACAGACATATTGACAGCAAACAAGTTCCAAAAAAACAAAATCACCAATATAATTCAGCAGCAGACTCTGAAACAGAAAAACATCCAAGAAGAAGAACAGAACAACGGACGAGCCATCTTGCCCTACATAAAAGGAACAACCGACAAAATCAGTAAAGTACTACGCAAACATAACATCAAAACCGCATTTAACACTGACAGAAAGATATCAACCATCCTGAGAAATCCCAAAGACAAAATAGAACTGGAAAACCAGGGCATATACCAAATCCCATGCGCCTCCTGTCCAGCAACATACATCGGACAGACTAACAGAAGAATAGAGGTACGTGTAGAAGAACATAAGAACTCAGTACAGAAGAAAGATCGCACATCTTCACTAGTACAACACATAAACACTACGGGACACAACATCAATTTTGAAGGTACAAAAACAATCGCCAAAATAGAACATCTCAATAGCAGAATAATCAGAGAAGCCATTGAAATAGAAAAACACCCAGACAGTATGAACAAGCGAGACGACACCTCCCGCCTACATGCCATTTGGAAACCAGCATTGATAGACAAACGAATTTCAGCAAACAAGGATTTAAAAAACCAACAAACAACCCCAAATGCCACCAGCCCCAGCAAGACTCATCCACACCCAGAACAAAAACTCTCCCACACAGAAGATAGAACAAGTCAAGCAAAAGTGCTATCACCCAAGCAGAAGAACGCACACACGAACCTGACTGACCCATACCAGAGATGCATGGCGGGTCCTCGAACTCGGAGCCAAGCCAAAGCTCTGGAGGCCACTACACAGCCCACTCCTCAAGACACCAAATCACAACACTCAGGATATTACGACACAACAAAAAACCCCACCCATTCAGAACACACCCCACCCAATCAGAAGACAGCCACGCCTCCAACCAATCGGAAGACAACCACACATCCACCCAATCAGAAGACAGCCACGCCTCCACTCAATCAGAAGACAACCACGCCTCCACCCAGTCGGAAGACACCCCCACCCAATCAGAAAGCAGCCACGCCTCCACCCAGTCGGAACACAGCCCCACCGGCAGTTGGAAGGAAAGGAACAGACAGACCACGCATTGCTCCTGAAAGCAGCAGGAGGAATACTCCGGCCTGATGATGACGGATGGGATTTCGTCGAAACGTCGCCACAACTTTCTGAAGATGAAAGGAACGCGGGAAGAAACCCGAGACTCTAGACCTACATATATATATATATATATATATATATATATATATATATATATATATATATATATATATATATATATATATATATATATATATATATATATATATATATATATATATATATATATATATATATATATATATATATATATATATATATATATATATATATATATATATATATATATATATATATATAGTTTGCTTGGACTGATACCTAGGAACAGTGTGCCCTTGTCTGAATTTAAACATGTTGTTCTTATCTGTATTTACTATTCCAGCTCAAATGTCTATTTTTTGAACACCTGGACAAGGAAATAATCAATTCATTCTTCTTGTGGATTATGTTTACATTTACACTACTTACATAAATCCTGGCATTCAAACAATTTCAGTGCCAAAATGGCCATTACAAGGAAAGGCAGATCAACAACTTGGTGTTGATCTCTACGTCCAACCTGGTGATCAAATTGTGGTGACCTTGGACTCAAGCTACTCCTGGTCAACCCCAGGTGTGTTTATACTAAGTCTGTGCTGATCCATGATGAGGTTGTGGATAATTGGCTGGACCTGATGGGTATTATTAAGTGGGTAAAGATCAACATTTCACAGATAAGCAGATATATAAGAACATTTGGGTCTTGTATAGATGTGTGTTATCCAGCACAGCTATGGGCAGCTCACAACAACAATAAAACTACAAAACCATAAAACCAAAACTCGGTGCCCTGGTCACTCTCCTAAAATGTTCTGGCAATCATCCAGAGGCTCCCATCACGTCTGGGGAAATGGCAGATTTTGACAGCCTTCTGGAAGGCTAAAAGAGGGGGGGCTGTTGGATTACTGGAGGGAGGGTGTTTTACTAGGTAGGGGTGGCCATGGGAAAGGCACACTTCCTGAGTTCCAATAGATGGCAATAATTCAGGAAAGGGACCTGGAGCATGCCCACTCTATCTGATCTATTGGGATGGGAAGATAACTTCATGGAGAGGTGGCCCTACAGATAACCTGGTCCCGTGTCATGTAGGGTGTTAAGTCGTGGGCTCTGGTGAGCAGGAATGATGACACGAGGCTGAGTACAGGAAAACTCATTCTTTTATTCTTGCTGGAACTGTACTGAAGCTTGGGCCGCAACCAGCCACAATATATAGCCTAGCCCCTAGGTGGCAGCCAATAGGTTTGAACCCACGCTTGCCGCCTGGGGCTGACCAATTGCAGTGTCACTGCATTTTTCTGTTTTCTCAGTAAAGCAAGTTATAGTTTCGTACTTTGCAAGCAGTCTTGTTATCTTATCATTGTAACCATGGTGAGTGTCTCATGTTCAGCCAGTTTTCTACTGTGTGCTCATGTCCAAAGCAAAAGTTACTTTCTCTTTCCTCTTCTTTGTGCTCTCTGTGAGTCACAATTGTTTGAGCCACAGCTGTGGCCTCATCAACTGGCAATTGCTGATAAGCCTGTGCTAAATCAAGTTTAGCAAAATGGCTCCCCCTTGCAAAGAGGCTAAAATATGGTTGACTACAGGAACCGGGTAAGCATGTTGTTTGAGGGCCTTATTTAATGTGCATTTATAATCAGCACAAATGCGAACTTTCCCGTTGGACTTCAGTGGGGTGACAATAGGAGTTTCCCACTCCCCCCATCAATAAGCTGCAACACGCCCTGTTCTACAAACTTATCGATTTCGGAATCAATTTTGTGCTTCAAGGCAAAGGGGACCCTGCGAGGTTTAACCCTAATTGGAACAACGTTAGGATCTAAATTAAAAGAAATTGGCGGGCCAGGGTATGTCCCCAGGGTTTAAGCAAAAACATCTGCGCATTCTTCGCAAACAGTCATGAAGTCTGCAGTTTGTGTCCGGTTTATGCCAGTAGTCTGAATACCTAAAGCATCAAACCAATCAAGTCCAATAAGACTCGTTCTTTGGCCCCCTACTACTATGACATCCAGGTGCCCCCAAAACCCTTTAAATTTTACCAATAATGTGGCTTCACCCTTAACTTTAATGTGAGCGTTCTGAAAACCCATTAAAATTATATCTGAGGGTCTTAGTTTAGCCCAATTGTTACTGCGCCTACACACAAAGTCAAATGTGTCTTGCGAAATGATCGATACTGCAGAGCCTGAGTCTATCTTACATGGGACTCCTTGTAGCTCTACCAAGAGCTTAAGTTTAGGCTTGAGGGGGCGTCGAGCCCCAGTGCGGCAAACGCTTCTCCGGCTTCTGAAGAACCCCACACTAACAGGACCCTGGGCCCCAGTACCTCTCCTAGTCAGTTCCTCCGACTGGTGTTTGAATGACCTGTCTCTCTGGCAGGCTCTGCAAACCACCGCGATGTGGCCTGTTCTTCCGCAAGCTCTACACGTGGCTGAGAGAAATCTGCAATTGGTGCAAAGATGGTTGCCTCCGTACCCCTTACATCTAGGTAAGTGAACTGCCTTGTAATCATTTTCTCACTGGTGGTTGTTGTGGTTTTGCGCGTTTGGTTGCCTTTGGAGCTTGTTGATTTTTCATCTTCTGATGATTATCTGGCGCATTTGGTGACCTCAAGATGGATGGAATCTTCAACTTTTGAAGGTTTGGAGGTTTGAACTGTCTGCACTGCACCCCTGATGGCTTCATCGGCAATGACCTCATCCTGTGCCTCGGAGAACATGAGATTGGGTCTAGCAAACAGTCTCTGCTGAAGGGTTCTGTCCCGAAGGCCACAGACAAGCCGGTCTCTTAATCGTTCTTCTAAGTTTGAGAACTTGCAAAGGCGTGTGGCCTGCCTTAGGCCCGCGATAAATTCCGAGGCTGTCTCCCTGGGTAGCTGCACTCTCTGGTCGAATTTGAATCGCCACGCCATCTCTGACATCTTGGGCTGGAAATGCCTGGTCAGCTTCTTCTTAAGGTCTGCATATGATACTGCTTCGATGGGCGTTGGCGCGAAAAGGTTCTCTGATAGGTCGAAAGTTGCTGGGCCACACACACAAAGCAACATGGTGGCCTTTAGGCCTTCCTCTGCAATTTGATTTGCTCTTAGATAGTTCTCTACTTGCAAGAGGTAAGACGGCCATTTTTCCGGATGCTTCACATCAAACTCTCTTAATTTGCTGACCTTCGGCATCTTCCTTAGATTCCTGCGTTCTTCGGATCCTGCTTCTAGGCTCAGAGAATGCGTCCTCTGAGCATGAGGCCGCTAGCGTAGCTTACTAGCCGGCCTAGAGAGGGGGGAGGAAATGCCTCTTCCCTCCGGCGTGCACTGCCAACCCCTTGTTGACTTCAGCCCTTAATCAGTGAAGCAGGATCCCACCTTCATCGCCACTGTTAAGTTGTGGGCTCTGGTGAGCAGGAATGATGACACGAGGCTGAGTACAGGAAAACTCATTCTTTTATTCTTGCTGGAACTGTACTGAAGCTTGGGCCGCATCCAGCCACAATATATAGCCTAGCCCCTAGGTGGCAGCCAATAGGTTTGAACCCACACTTGCCGCCTGGGGCTGACTAATTGCAGGACCGGAGACGGCCTGTCTGGGTTGCTGGAGAGCCGTTAGCTCCTCCAGCAACACACGTGGTGTAACACCACAAGCCCAATACATAACATAGGGCTTTAAAGGTAATGACAGCATCTTGAATTGCACCTGGAAGGACATTGGGAGCCATTGAGGGAGTATAACAATGGTGAACCTAGGGTGAGGTTCTCAAGCCAAGCAAGCAAATAGACAAACAAGTTCTCCACACAGTTTGCCCTTCTGCCTTCCATAAAGTCTTAGAGCAACCTGGTCAATGCTAGGAGTAGACAAGTATGTTATATCTTGAACTACAAATTCAGCTGTTCTTTGCCTTTAGTTATGTTGGGTGGGTCTGTTGGGCACTGTTGTCAGTCCAAACTATCTGAAATACCAATGAAGGAGAATATTTGTAGTTCAGGGTTGAAATGAGGGGTCCTTGGTGTTCTCTGAGCTTGCTTGTTTTCTTGAAGACATTTCATTACCCACCTAGGTAACATCATCAGTGCTAGTAAGGAATGCTGTTTGCTGGCAGTTTATATTCTGGTGTCTTGCCTCTCTGTCGTGCCAGCTTCCTAGGCATGCAGAAGGTGACTGACCTACGGTCACCTGGCTGGCTTTATCCCTAAGGTGGAACTAGAAATCTCTCCTCTGGCTTCTAGCCTAGTACCTTAACTACTGCAGCAAACCGATCAATAATTCATCTTTGCTGTGTATAACAAGTAAACAGCTACAGCAGAACCAGGAAAAAAATAAGCAGAAAAACAAAAATGCCAAAAAAAGAAAAAGAAAAAAGTAATAACAAATTGAACCTTGGCCCCATGAAGAATAATTGGTCAAACTCTTCCCCTGCATCTATATGAAATAAAACATAGATGTAAAATGAATACAATTTACAGGACTTAGAATGGAGCAATTGGGAGCATTCCAATTCCCTACCCAATTCTGTCCATCAGAGAAATGCCTGGGGAGAAAAATTTTGGGAATTTCTGTTTCCACAACCATTTATGAACTTGATCTTTCTTTTATCCGCTTTCTCCCGACACCAAAACGTGTTCCTTTAATGTTTTCAGAGGATTATCTGAGTTCTGACTCCTTCATTTACAATATCTCATTCCTTTCCAATATTTAATTTGGGTGGAAGAATTTGAATGAAAAAGAATTTGAATGAAGTCCTCCTCACTTGTCTCTGCCTGAGGGGAAACTAAAGAGAAGGAATGCTGGAAAACAATGTCTGTTACAGCCACTCATATACTTGAGACTCTGAACCAGCTGGCTTAAGTAAATCACCGATGCTCCTCAAGTTCTTGCCTGTGTTATTTTGCACCCCAGAGTAGAATTTGATAATCTTGCTATCTTACATCTGGTTTAAGTATTCAGTGTACCCTCAGTTTGCTCATAGACTATGTTTCTTTGTCTATACCAGGGGTGTCAAACTCAATTTCATTGAGGGCCGCATCAGCATTGCAGTTGCCCTCAGGGGGCCGGGTGGGTATGGCCTGGGTGGGCATGGCTAGAGTGCGTATGGCCTGCTGGGTGGGCGTGGCCAGCTCTACATCGTTTGTCTCAAGGGTGCCTAGTGGGACAGATATGAGGGTCTCTGGCAGAAGGAGGGTCTCTGGGCCAGGGCCAAGGCAGTGGGGGCCGTTCCCTCACTGTTTCCAGGATGGCTTCGCGGGCCACATGAAACCACTTTGCGGGCCGGATCCGGCCCCTGGGCCTTGTGTTTGACATGTCTGGTCTATACCTTCTAGGATAGGATACAAGGTCTTTTCCTAAAAGTGCCTACTACTATCAACATTTTTTGTAGGAGAAGTTGATATTTTTTATTTGAATCACCCTTTATTATTTTTACAAATAACTCAAGGTGGCAAACATATCTAATACACCTTCCTCCTCCTATTCTCTCCATAATGACAACCCTGTGAGACTAGCCCAAAGTTACCCAGATGGTTTTCATGCCTAAGGCAGGACTTGAACTTGTGGTCTCCTGCTTTGTAGCCTGGTCCCTTAACCGCTAATCCAAACTGGCTCTCAGATATCAAATCATGTTTGAGATCAATCTGGTTTGGCTTATGCTAAGTTTAAACCTGCCATGCATTTCTACCAGAGGGAAAAGAATAGTGAGAAAAATTGTCACTAATATTTTTATATATAACTGAAATATGTCATGTTTTTCTGGAAATAATAATGTTCCTCTTTCTATGTCCTATTAGAGATCCAGTAATGTAAAACTAAAGAATGTTGCTCTGTCTCTTGAGGGAAGCTCATAATTACCCCTTGCCTTTTTATTATCTGGTTAGTGCTGGAAATCTCTCCCACCACCACCATCATCTCTTTCTCTTTCTCTCTCTCCCTCCGTCCCTCCCTCCCTCCAGATCCTATAATTTAAAAAAAGTTACTGAGTATTTGCTCTTGAAATTTCACTCTATTACATAATAACTCAGTGAGAAAAACAAAGATATAAAGTTACCTTTAGTTTGGAGATGATGATAAATATTACAACTCAGTCTTAAACATATTGCTTACTTTGGAAAGACAGCTGACTGTGTCCAGTTACATTTTCTCCCCATTGGAAATGTTTACAATTCTCAGTTTACCTGCAGTGCACACTTTTACCAGAACATAAAAGATTCCAGCCCTTACTGGGAAAACATGCTTCTTTTACTATTGTATGAGCTTGTGAATTGCTAAAGAAAATTGCACAATTCACTGTTTTTCCCTAAATGCTCGTCCCTTGCCATGTTAAGCAAACTTATAAACATGGAATTAGCAGTATTTGAAAGAACTACAAACCTCTTTCTACACACAGATTTGGTCATCTTTTAGAAGAGCATTAAACCCATGTTCATAAATTGCTTGATTAACCAGTCTTAGGCACCTTGATAGGTGGCTGAACACACCATTCCAAGCACTGCTACACACTCAGGTGAGTACCTGGGGGGTGAGGAGTGGGAAATGAAGTCAGGTTAATTTACCAATTGCTTTCCTTAACCTGTTCTGCATTAAAAGAGCAAGAATAGATGGTGCTATCCTTTTTAAAAATTGCAGAATAGGGCTCGACTAGCACTTTAACACGGCTACTGATTAACACAGCTAATTCTGCAGGCAACCACATGTGAATATACAGAAGTGCTGAATGGCTAGTCAGTAATTCAGTGTATATTTGCAGCACAGCATTTTAACTGTTGTATAACCTAAAGCAAGGTTTAATTCAAGTAAAAACCAATACTTCCCTGTTGCAATAAAATAAGTTGCTAATCTGATTATAGGCTGACCTTTTGTGAACTAATCATAGAATGAAATGCGACCACATTCCAAATGATAAATTGGTATTCTTTGACCTAAATATCTGCAAAAGACATGGAATACAGTCCACATTTTTAAACTTTTGATGATCACAGAAGAAACTTGACATTTCGTATTCACACCTTTCCCTTCATTCTATTACATTCTGGAATGCAATTTTTTTTTTGGCTGGTTCCATAGTCTGCCAAGTATTTAGACTGTATTTGGATTTTTATCCAGCCATCAGGCCTTTTCCAAAGGACCTGGGATAGGTAGATGCTGCTGTTTGATGGTGTTCAAGGTATCATCACAGGATGTAAGCTGTTCCAAGTAACCGGAAAAAGAGCTGGATATTTGTAAAACTCCCAACCTTGACAGATCAATTGAAAACTACCTTGACTAATATTCCAACATGTTTACTAAGTATATATTTAACCCAACGTTCTGTTTTCAGACAGTGCATCAAACCATACACTAGCCACATTAAGAACCATCCCTAACTTGGATTTTTGGATTAGTGGAAGCCTGGGCAGACTTTCTATCTTCCCTAAAGTTGTAAATTTTACCAATATATGGTTAGCCAAGAAAAAAGAAAACTGAGACCTAGTTACTAAAAAAATATGCAGGTACCTCTTCTTCTTTGTCAGTAGTAGGCAGAGCACTTTTGCCAAAACTCAAGGAAAGGGACACATGCCAAGTACTTTGGAGGAGCAGACGCCCTAAAAGGCAGCTGAACCCTCTGTCATCTCTTCATTTCTATTCATTTCTTAAAAATCTAAAGGTGTTTTCTTGAAAGTTTCTAAATTTTCAGCAGCATTCCAAAGCAAATACCATTCTTCAGATGTACGTCAGGAAACATGTTGTGATGTGCTTGCTACCTTGTACCTTCTTTGGATTTAGTACAAAGCACCCTCCTATTTACTTCAACAACATACGGTACCTTTGTAAATCATATTTTTTAAAAACTACTTATTCTATCCTCTCCAAAAGAAAATTGGCAGGGGATCCCTTTCTTCACAGGAAATTACACTTACAATTCTCTAAGTCATTATTATCCACCTGGGGGGGGGGGGAACCAGATTTTTAAAATCACTAAAGCCATCGCTTCAAAGGGCTGATTGAGATTCTATTACTTTATTTCTTATCTCATTACTTTTATGGCCTTAGTGTTTGACAGCAACAATGGTTAGCACAGTCCTAAAATTATGAGCAAATTACTTTTTAAAAAAACGTTTGAGAAATGTGATTTTAATCAGCTAAAGGTGACTGGAAAATATAGCATTAACTCTGAATAGTATCCCACTTTATTTCCTTGAAATCAGTCAATCAATTGATTAATTATGTGATATCAAGTCATTTTTTGACTCTTAGCAATATATATAGTTTCTTTGCCTTTTTATTATAATTAATGGAAAAACATTTGAGCCACCTTGATTATATTTGGAAAGGCAGTATATATTTAAGTAATAGATAAATTATGTCATGAATTGATTTAGTTTGAAGAAGAGTTTAGGATTAAAAAAAGAATAGCAATAGCAATAGCACTTAGACTTCTATACCACTCCATAGAGCTTTACACCAGAGGTCCCCATCCCCCAGGTTGTGGATAGCACTGGTCTGAGGCCTGCCAGGAACCAGACCATGTGAGCAAGTGAAGCCCCATCCGCACATGCATAGGATCTAGGCAGCACACGAAACCACACACACACACAAACACACACACACACCAGTCTGCAGAAAAACTATTCTCCATGGAACCGATCCCTGGAGTCCAAAAGGTTGCGGGGGTGGTTTCACTGTTTTACAGAACTCTCTGTAATGTCAGCATATTTCCCCCAACAATCTGGGTTCCCATTTTACTGACCTTGGAAGGATGGGCAGAGTTTGCCTGCAATACTGCATTCTAACCACTGCGCCATCACTGCTCCTAGTAATTGTCAGAAACAGAATGTGATCTCTCTATTCGCCCATCAAGAGCCTTGTCTACACCAGATATCTGTTTCCTCAAGTTGAATCATATTTACACCAGAAGAGAAATCAGCCATTTTGTTACCAAGGAAACCTTCTGCAAGCAAATTAATCTGCTTTTATTTGTAAAAGTATTCATGCTGTACAACACTAGTATCTTGATTTTCATATCTAATATGTGCGTATTCTATAGAGTCAAAACTATTTGATTTGGTACATATTTCTGGGGAAGCAAAAACCTCAGAGCAAAATTGGGGTGATACGTTATCTAGTGGAAGATTCTGCTCCAATTGGCTCATACGGAAATGCTAGCTGAATAACATCCTTACACAGCTCTCAAACATCTATACATTTAATAACGGCAACTGTATAGGGTAATACGTGCCTTAAAAGCTTAGAAGTGCTTGAATGCATTTATACTAGGCCTTTCCTAATCAGTCTGTATACCACATAATGAAAGAGAAATGTTTAGGGTCTATGAAAAAGGGCTTATCAAGAACACTAAAGAAAATGTGCCCCCACAATCTAGTCTACAGATGTGTCACAGACACACAAAATGAACCAAAATGCCATAATTCAGTCATTGACCATCAGCAGAGGATTGCAAGACCCAAACCCCACATGTATTTCCCCTTTTTATTATATTGTTGTAAAACATATTATATTGTTTTGATGATACAGTAGTAATTAAAATTATTGGCATTCCATTGTTTTGATAACAGAGTATAGAAATAGGGTGTTGCCACAAAGAAAAAGGGGTTCAAGCTATTCTCCAAAGCGCCTGAAGGCAGGACAAGAAGCAATGGATGGAAACTAGTCAAGGAGAGAAGCAACCTAGAACTAAGGAGAAACTTCCTGGCAGTTAGAACAACTAACCAGTGGAACAACCTGCCTCCAGAAGTGGTGAATGCTCCAACACTGGAAGTTTTTAAGAAGAGACTGGACAGCCATTTGTCCGAAATGATATAGGGTTTCCTGCCTGAGCAGGGGGTTAGACTAGAAGACCTCCAAGGTCCCTTCCAACTCTGTTATTCTGTTCTGTTCTGAAATAAAGAAAAGATAAAGAATCTATCAATATTAGTTACAATTTATGATATAGATATTCTAACCATAAAATTATTTTCATACAAAATTGAGTGTCGTTTTAGAAAAAAAGAAAGTGCTACAGATTAAATCAAAGTATTTTGTACAATGAAGGTTTCCGTCTTGAGCTGATTACGTAATCTCCATAGATTAAGTAAAATTAAAATACCACCCAAAATAGTTAAAAAGTAGGAAGAACTATTGGGTGTTTCAAATTCACCCTTTTTGAGCAACTGCTAATTTTCCACATTGCGGACACTTTGTCTCCTTAGCAGTCAGACTGTAAGTCATTATATTTGCCGTGCTGTGTGATGTGTTGTTTGTATGGGAACTATTTCTGCTTAAATTTGGTTAAACTTATTGTGTATAGTTTTGCCTCTGCTGCATATCCTCCAGGCTTAAGTTCCCAATCAGATATTGTCAGAATTGTGTCTTTCTATTAATATTATCAAAATTTATTTACGATGCTATAAGAATGTATCTCATTAAATTATGATGTTTCTTATTGATCTTTTTTCTGAGATAATACTTAATTAGAAAAGTTGTGGTTTCATTTCAACTTTAAATTTTAAATTTGTCTGCATTGTACTACACATCTCTGTCTAGTATTTTGGAGGGGGGGTGTTCCATGTTTGCCATGTGTGATAAAATGTTCCTTATGTTTTATGTTTTGTGGTATTTCTAACATATTTTATAGTACAATTTTAAACATTATTGATGGAATTGTATACCATCTGTAAAACATTTTGTACCAATTTTCCTTTGAGTTATAACTTGGTGTAAATTCTTACAGATTTACAGATTTAGTCTATAATTCTTGCCAATATTGTAGTTTAAAAACAGTTGTAACTGTTTTTAAAGAAACTTTGTATCTTTTTATCATACAAGTTTTTTGTTTCTTCTCTCTCTGTATATCATATCTAAGTAAAAGTTAGTACAAATGCCCTAACAGATGGTGTTGGTTTTATATGAGTGTTTCAAATTCTTTTTTTTTTAATAATCCCTCATTTCTTCTTAAGACTTGATTTTATCCTTCCAGTTTTTGCAAGTACATCAACCATGGTATCTTCCGGCTGTCACTAAATAGGTCTTGCTGTGTTTTTAATTAGTCTGAATGAAGCATATTTGCATATGTAATTACATTTTTCTTGTAATTGTCTCCAAAATGAAAACCATTTGAGGAAGAAGCTAGAGGTGAAATTGTTGGCTTATTATTACCTTTATTGAATTCCATGTTTTTATCAAACTTTGTCTAGTAAAGTGTCCTTTAAATGTTTATTCTCCTTGGTATCTCCATATCATAATTATTTATGAAGTCTGTCGTCTAAGGCGGGTCCTTCAAAAATTGCCAAGGTCCCTCCCAGCTCTATTCCAATTGATTGAAAAGGCAACGACACACTGTTGTAGGCCTGAAATGTGGTGATGACCTCACTTTTTCAGGACCTGTGGCTCTGAGAAGATTTGGTTTGGTTTGGGTGCAGGGCTTTTTAATATTTTTTTATAATTGTTATAAAACATAACAATTGTAAAAATTCATATAATTTTATTATTCCACACAGGCCATGCCAATTCTTCTATTGGCCCGCTTACTTTGACAGTTTCAAAGAACAGGTCCTGCCAAGTTTTCTGCTCTTGCCGAAATCCTGTAAATTGCAGGAAGAGGGTTTAATTCCCACTGGGGCAAAGGAGGGTCCTCTCTCACTCCCAATACAGTACTGACTTCAGGGAGGAAACTATCCCCAGCAATTGAAGGCAATCCTGCCTACCTACCTGCCGTATCTGCTTGCTGTCATGTTTCCGATAAAGATTAGGTGCTCTCTAGCTTACCTGATCTTTGAGTGTGATTGGCAGGGCTGTGGTTAGAGATCCATGTTGTTATAAGCACCTGCCCACTCACCCTCCACCTCCCAAATGTATCTCCATTTACTGGACAACTTGAAGTAGCTACTCTTGTATCCTGTTTCTATTTCATACCACCTCCTGCTCTCTCTGGCTCGGAGCTATTCATTCTTCTGGTGACCCTCTCACTCTCCAGCCATTCCACAGTGAAATAGCAGCTTCATGGAAAACCAAGACCCATGATTAAAATGGCACAGAGGCAGACATACATTGGAATTAGTATGGCATGTGTGAATGTCAACATTTCAGTGCATGAACAGCTTTCCAAATCAAGAATGGTTCAGGTCAATTTGACCTGGATTATACTCTCAAGCTGTGAAAGTAATCTGAGCTGAAGGGGAAAAAAGCATTACGAAATATACATAAATGAACAGAGATGGTTCTTTCTCCCCTCCCCCTTCCTCCCCCCACCACCCCAAAGAGAGACTGCTGCAGTTCTGTCATTTCTTACACTAAAAACAAAATTTTCCTTTCCTCTTCATGAAATACTAGTATATCAACAGGCTATAAGCCAACCTTCCTGACATATTAATTTTCCACTTATACAGAGGTTTTCTGTTGTTTGGTTTGGAGACTCACAAACTTGCATTTAGTTGTGTTTTTGCTGCCAAACCCAAGTTGATGGATCAATCAGCCTCTTCTCCCCTAAGAACAGCACTCAAGCTCCTTCCTAATCAGAGATTGGAACACGGCATCATTGATATCCCTGTTCTCGTTATCAGAGAATCAAATGAAATGGAGACTCTGAAAGCCAAAGAATGGATAGTTTTCTTTGGTAGATATTAGGGTCCTCAAAAATATCTTTAAAAATACAGTTGTTGGAAAGGACATGCATTGTTTTCTCTGTACAAAGTTCCCCATACTATAGTAGTTGGCTTTTGCTCAATTAAGCCAACTTTCTAGCTTTGTGTAGTCCACTGAAACATAAACAAATCATTGACTGAGTTTACACAATATCCTAGATTGTCTAGGGTCTGTAGTTTAATCTGGGGGTCCCCAACTCCCAGGCACAAACCGGTACTTGGTCTGTGGCCTGTTGGGAACCGGGCTGCACAACCATCAGACAAGCGAGTTTCATTTGCTCATGTGTGGGATTTAGGTTGCATGCAAACCACCACCACCCCAGTCTGTGGAAAAATTGTCTTTCATGGTCCCTGGTGCCAGAAAGATTGGGGACTGCTGATGTAGCCCATTTAGAAAAACTAAAGGAGCAGAAAAAATTGCATGTCATCTAAGGCTACCACATTTTTTTCTCTCTCTCTCCCTTTGTGTGTGTTCTCTCTCCTGTGTGTATAGGGATTCATATATACTGTACAGTATGTGAATGTGTGTGCATGTATAGGGGGGGAGAGAGAGAGACCATACCATCTACTGGTGATCTATATGGAGAAAAAATACCCAATTTTTACAATCCTAAATGTACCTGCTCAGCAATACTATACCTATAACTGTATTCAGTGGAAATGCCCCAGGAAATGCCCTAGGATTCTATCTTTGTATGTCATTCATCCGGAAGTTTCAGAAAACAAGTTTTCAAAATGAACACATGGGTCAAGTTGCATTATAGTGCCCAAGGATCCTTTCACTTCTTGCCAGCTTCTTTTCAACCTATATTGACATGTTGCCAGAAAGCACCATAAGAGATTTATGGTGAGGTAGGATTTATGGGCTAATCTGAGGTTTCACAAAACTCTGAAGAAGCACTTCAAACGCTGCACTGCATTCCAAATGTGGTGTTTAGATCCCATTATTCAGACTTGCTTTGCCCTTGGCCACTTTTTTCCTCTCACCTTAATCCTCTGCTGCTTGGTTAAACTGGAAAAGAGACTTTAGAGCTTGAGGGTATCAGATACCAATTGTAAACAGAACTAACCCTAAAAAAACAAAGCCAGATTCCTACCCACAAAGCATCTATAATTCAACCTTCATAAAACATCGAGGACATGTCATTCCATCTCAGCTTTTCACAACAGAAGACTCTCTTCATACCGTTTCAGTTTAACAAGAATGGAAATCCATTCATACCTGGACATGGTTCGATTTGAATGAACCAACTCTTCTGTTCCCCAGAGGTGAGTGGTCCTGGATGACAGTGCTCATGGACCAAAAGGGTGTGTGTGTGGCATGGCTACACAGTGAAAACAGAATCTTTGACTAAATTAATGGTCAATGAAGCATGCCAGATTATATCCACAGTGAACATTGTGTTAGAATAAGAGGAAAACACTATCTGAAAACAAGATCAGCTAATAATCATTGAAGCTGTCTCTAGTATAGTGGGAGAACACAGGAAGTTGACATCATGAGGACATAGTATAAAAAGAAAAAGCCAGAGTACCGATCGGGGAAGGGGAGGAAAGGTTCATGGTATTATTATCTCGATGAAAAGAATGACCACAAATAGCTCTACTGTTTTGGCAATGGAAAGTAGGCCACTTTAACTATTACACGTTTTACGGACATGATTGGTGCGAATTTTTGTTGAATTTTTTCCCCCTTTTTTACGTATCGTCTTAAAATAGATTCGGGATGTTGTTTCCTCCTTTCTTCTCAAGGTCGACATAGCAGACTTTCTTTTCTAAAAATAGATGCGCAGCTCTGCATTATAATTATCTCTCTGCACATCTGCCTTTAGATCTGCTCAGTGTGCTAGAGATTCCTCCTTGTCTTGTGTTCTAAAACTGGCTATCTCCACATCCCTGAACAGTCAGCAGTTAGAGCTACCTCCGAAGTGCTGCCATAGTTAAAATCTCCCTGATATATGGCTTCGGCTGGGCTTCCTATTTTAGGGTTGCCCAGACTCTTTTACTCTCAACAAATAGCTTTTTCTGATGTCACTGCCTGCCTTGATGTGGGTGGGGTGAAGCCTCCAGACATAAGAGACCAAAAGTGATAACTTGCTGCTGCTATTTGATCTCTCCGGCACATAGCATTGGCAGTCGAATAAGAGAAGGGGGTTGCAGCTATTCTCTCCCCTCCCCTCCTGAATGGTCTTTCTTCTTGTAAAAAGAAAAAAGAAAAAAAGAATGCAGTGGAAAACATGGGAAGGTTACCAATGGGCAATGATGTCATAGGAACGCCCTCCATAAAATTCCATGAATGAGACAGGCTGAGAGCTCAATCTGGCTGTATACATACTCCTGCCAGCACATCATTAACAAAACAGTATCTTGACATTAAAATAGTCCAGGAATGGAAAGAGTAGATTAGTTCTGCTGCACATCACATGTTATGATCCAGATATCTAATAGCTGCCCTGTAATGCTTGTTTGAGAGCCAGTTTGATGTAATGGTTAAGTCAGGGGTCTTCAAACTTGGCTCTTTTATGACTTGTGGACTTCAACTCCCAGAATTCTTCAGCCAGCATGCCTGGCTGAGGAATTCTGGGAGTTGAAGTCCACAAGTCATAAAAGGGCCAAGTTTGAAGACCCCTGGGTTAAGGCAAAAAGCTAGAAAGCAGGAGACTGTGAGTTCTAGGACTGCCTTAAGCACAAAGCCAGCAGGTTGATCTTGAGCCAGTCACTTTCTCTCAGCCCCATGAAACGGGCAATGGTAAGCCACTTCTGAACAACCTTGCCAAGAAAACTGCAGGGACCTGTCCAGGCAGTCTCAAAGAATCAAGCACTGGGGAAAAAATTATTTTCCATGCAGAAAATCTGCAGTGGATGTACAGTGTACATGCATTCTGTATAGGGTCTACAAAACTGTATTTTTTGATTCATTATTTTTAAATTCGACTTCACTCCAAAAGAAAGAGCTCACCACAATACATTTCCTTTAAAGGAGGGGGTTGTTCTGTACCAGCCTACTACCGGCCCTGCAGAAAAGGCAGGGACAACCCCTTTACAAAACGGCAAGAGGCTGGAACTAAGCCTGCCAAATTTATTAACATAAAACAGAGCAAACAGAGCAAACAGAGCAAACACGAACCATGAAACAGGAGCTATTCAAACGGTTGTCTTCAGCAAACCAGCCCTCCCACACATTCCCCTTTTAAACAGTTCAGGGCGTGGCTTCTCTCTGCCTCCTTCCGAGGTGCCCCATTGCCTTCCTCTGTTTACTCCTGATTGACTGCCTCCTGCGTCGGGCATCCTTGAACAGGGCCAGCTGTGGGTCATCTTCATCCACGCTGTCAGGCTCACACAGCTGGGTCTGCGTCGTAACCAGATGGGAGGGGCCTGGCTGAGGGCTCTGCGGAGCCTCAAGGCTATCCTCTGCAAGCTCTCCAACACCCCCCTCCTCCTCCTCTGAATCGTCCGACCCAACTGCTGAACCCACAGGCTGACCCTGAATCACAACAGGGGTGGACACTGCAGGCAAGAAGTAGAAAATGTTTATTGCTGCCAGCAATGATGATGTTAAGGACACAGCACAATATACACAGGTCTGATTTGTTCTGCTTTTCTTTGTGTATTTTGCTTTCTGGTTGATTGTTGATGGTGAGATGGGTGACATGTAAATTTAATAGATAAACAAATAAATATTTTCTAAATGGTGGTTGTTTAGTTGCAAAACTATCTGATCTGTTTGTGAGCCAAGCAGCCTATAAAATCAGCCGTTATCCAATATTTGACATTTTAACCAAATTTCAGAAAAAGAAGGAGTCATATTTTCCAGAGTTCTTACAATCAAATCAACAAGCAAGTCAGCACAATGAGGGAGAAGATAAGGAGCATGAGACCTCCAGAAGGGGAAACCAGGGATAAGATGTAGCTATCTGATGGCTAGTCTGCTGAGAGTTATTACTTAGCCATGGTTGGAAGACCTTATTTCACCATTCTGACCGAGCTGGCAAAAGTTAGAATTAAGCAAATTATGATAGAGCGCAGTGACTCACAAATTTAGGATTGCTGGGCTGATGATCAGCAGGCTCTTGTTCGAGACCTGGTTGCTGCCATGAGACAGGGTAAGCTCCTGTCACACGCTCCGGCTCCTGCCAACTCAACAGTATGAAAGCAGGTGACTGCGACTGGATGAATGGGTACCACGTCAGTAGGCAACTTAATGGGGACATGAAAGGAGCACCCAACTGAGTGTGTCCCTGGCAACAGTGATGTCACCATTCAATCCTTTCAACCCAGAAGCCCTTTGGTGTGAGTGTAGTAGTAGCAGTAGCAGCATTAAGGGCACAAATGGAACCTGCCTGCTTTCTTTCTTTCTTTTTTTTACTTTGTCCACTGGGTAGAGGGGAATCTGTATTGGGGGTGGGGAAGCAGCAGAGAAAGTGGATGCTTTATTTGCCCTCATCACAGTCCAAGTCCATCTCAGGTGTCCCATAAAATAAATTGCCATGACCACACAATTCAGAAAAAACACAGTTGGGAAGGGAGAAGGGGGTGATGCCAAAACGATGCAACTGCCTCTCCCAGCCCATCATGAATTGTGATGACCCAGGAAAAATACAGTCACCCATTCTCTCAACATTGCAGAATATATTCGCTGGGCTATTCTTTTGGAACTTATCTTGTTCCTTCCACTGGTTCTCAAGACTGTCGTGGGAATTGTCCTTCTATTTTTGAGCTTTGATTTAATAACATTTCACTCCAAGCCCGCACTCTGAAGAAACGCCCCCTAAGGAAAGAAAGTCTAATTCATTCACTGTGTATGATAGCACAACTCTTCCCATTGGGTAATAAAACTACTTTCATCTTAGCCATCCAAATAACTGAGCACACCAAGTTCTTTTAATTATTCATTAGAACTCCTCCAAGATGTAATCAGGGGGGGTTTCGAATTACTTGGAGAGTAAAAAAGAGATCTGGCACTTAGTTCACTCAGATCTTTCCAAGGGAAAGGTGAGGTAGGATGGCAGCAATATGACACCCTTGGGGTTCAATGGATATACCAACCCTGGAGTCCCACTGTTTTGGTGACCTGCCTAGGATAGATAGCGGCCACCTGCAAATCTGAGAATGTTCTGACCAAGAGTCACTCGGGCAAATAAAACATTAGGTGAGTATTTTGCTTCAGCAAAGTCTATGTGGCTGCAACTAAGATACATGCTAATCGCAGAATGGTCACCGTTGAGTCACCATTCGCTGGATAAACCATAATCAGCATGTTTGCATTACATATTTAGTCACACATCATAGTTTACTAGCCACAAAGAGTGGATTTCACCAAACATAGTAAGTGGAAACAAACAAATCACATATTGATTAGGATTCAGGGCCAGAAATATTCTTGGGTTTCACCCATTCCTCGATTTATGGAAAAGGCTTAGGGCAGGGGTCAGCAACCTCAAACAGTGAAAGAGCCACTCGGAACCGGTTCCCTCACAAAAGGAAAAACTGTGAGCCGCAAAAAATATGTGCGCATGCGCGTACATGCGCACATGTGCAGAACAGGGTTTGACTGAAGAGTGGAGCCAAGGCGAGATATGCACCTACCCTGCATATTTGAATTGATTGGTTGAACTTTTTTAGTCCCACTTTTTTTTTTTTTTGGACTGCACATGGCAGAGGACCAGGAGACGGCTGAAAGAGCCGCATGCGGCTCCGGAGCCGCGGGTTGCAGACCTGTGGTTTAGGGGAAAGCCTATACTTTTTAAAAGTGAGTCCCTAGAAGGATTCAGGTTCTCAAGGAATGCAAGTTGCATTCAGATGCAGAGATCTCATTTCATGTTTTCATAGTAAAATAGCCTCTGACTCGAAGAGTTCAGGTTGTGCCTGAGGCCTAGTTCATCAGAAGACTGGAGCCAGCAGGATTTCAAAGCTATGTTTCTGCTTCTGGTGCTGCACTTTTGATGGATGTGATCAGCCCCTTCCAATCAAAGAAGAGACTCAGCTTCCAGCTACCATCTGAAAATGGGGAACATGACACCACAAGAGAACTAACAGAAGAACAGAACGACAGAGTTGAAAGGGACCTTGGAGGTCTTCTAGTCCAACCCCCTGGTCAGGCAGTAAGCTCTATACCATTTCAGACAAATGATTGTCCAATCTCTTCTTTAAAACTTCCAGTGTTGGAGTTGCTACAGCACAAGACATTGTGGGCTGTCCCCTGACACCACTGGATGACATCGCCAGGGCTCGTTGCCTTGGAAGAGTGAGGAAAATTCTCAGGGATGACTCACACCCTGGACGGTATCTCTTTACTCTCCTACCATCAGGTAGGAGATATAGGAGTATAGCCAGCCGCACCAACAGGCTGAAAAACAGCTTCTATCCGTGGGCTGTTAGGCTTTTGTGAACTTTTGTGAATTTTATGCAGAATTGACTTGGGAGGCCGGTGTGTGGTATAGTTGGTTCACATGGTGTAGTAAGATGGAGGGTTTGTTGTCACTGTGTGTTGGGGGGTGGGAGCACAAAGGGAGGCTCAGCTAATCTCAATGTACACATAGTTGTACTTTGACAATAAAGGTTCATTTCATTTCATTTCTGGAGGCAGGTTGTTCCACTGACTAATCAAGGAGAGAAGCAACCTAGAACTAAGGAGAAATTTCCTGACAGTTAGAACAATTAAACTGTCAGGAAATTTCTCCTTAGTTCTACATTGCTTCTCTCCTTGATTTGTTTCTATCCATTGCTTCTTGTCCTGCCCTCTAAACAAAATGGAGGGCTTTGAATGATCAAGGGCAAACTGATTTCTTTAGTAAGCTATCCAGAACAAAACAGATGGTGAATGTACATTGACTCATGATACATATACCTGTTGTTACCTAGCCATATTTTTCATTCAAATCACATTCAAGAGAGAATTAATTTGGAAGAGGTTTTGAGAAGATGGGAGCATTCTGAAGTTACACTTATTTTTTTTAAACAAACAGTTTTTCCCAAAGGCACAAGCGAGATGTGAGCAGCATATGAAATGTCTGTCTGCATGCAATCTTGTCAGGGTTTTGGAGTGATGCTAAATGATATGATATAGGTATCAAATCTATAAAAAAACAAAGAATTCCAGTTATTAAATATTTGTCTTCATAATGAAGCAGATTTTTGCTTGTTCCAATATGCAGATCCTTTGTTTATCATGTTATACACATTCGTAGGTAATAAATTCTATCCTAAATTTTAAAGCTGTTTTCCACAGCTTGATCCACTCCAGAGCTCGCTGTGAATTCCGGAGTCTTTACTTGAGCTACAACTGGGGGAACTCAGTCAGAGAAGGAGCTTGAAAGCAACAGAAGATTTTGGGGAGGTCAGGGTACCGTTGCAGTAAAACAGTCAGCCTAGCAAGCCTGGCCAGAATATAACAACAACAACAACAACAAAAATAGTAGAGAGCCCTAAATAATTACTTTTTCTGTGCATAGGCAAATGCACCCTCTGCTCGTGTTTTCCAGCTTTTGAGCCAAAGCTGCTGTTCTTCCAACCTTAAGCCCTTTGGGATGATTTTGGGGGGGGGGGGTCTCTGGTGCTCTGTTCTTTTTACAGTAGCAGCCCCAGCTCCAAGGGGCTTCAGGGCCTGGCAACCCTCTCTCTTCCAGTGACTGGCCACGCCCCTGGATAGCCACTTCATGCTGGGCTGCTGGATTGCGATGTTCTCTGCTGCTCAGCAGTTGCTGTTTCTTTATGATCGTGTGGCTGAGTCAATGAACCATCCTCAACCCCTGGAGCTCTTGCTCCATTCAAGCCTTACATCTCCCAGTGAGCACCCTTTTGGTTTGAGCGAAGCAGATTCCCTTTGCTTTCCCTATGCTCCGTACTGCATTTTCCCTTCCCTTCTCGTTATTTTTTTTTAACTTGAAACTAGGAACAAGTGCTACTTTGTCTGTGTGAAACTGAACTATCAGTTCTCCCTTTGTACAAAGTTTCCATGGACCTACTGTAGGAATGAAAGAACAACCTGTTCTCTCTTACTTCAATTATTGGACCATTGAACTACCATGTACCATAAGGGGGGAGGGGAGGGGAGAAAGGCTCTCTATTAGTGTCAAAAAATAATAATCTGGGAATGGTGTGAAGGCATCCATGTATGCAAACACCTGAGAAAGACAAGGCAGAGTACTGCTAAAAATAAAGCCAGGCACTAATAGATCAGGACATAAAGGGACAATGAACAATGTTTGACTTCCTTGCAAGAATGGGTAGGGCAAGAACTAGGAGAACAACCAATCAAGTGTTGTAGTGACTGTAGTCTGGAATGAGCACCATTCTGATTGCCCAGCCTGACTGCCAACTCACAGCTACCCAGACTGGAATTGACTTAAAGAACAAGCATGAGCAGCATAGAAGTCAAGTAGCTTAGGCTGGGGTGCATAACTTCTCTTTGTGTGATGCTGGTAGGACAAGATGATGGCATACTTCTATACACACCACACAAATATAAACACACATGTGCCCAGGTATGCTGCATCAAAGGGTATGTTTGCAAAAGATAAAGCAGTGATTGGATTTTGGTTGAGTCACTGCTATTAATGTGACTGCAGATCCCTTCCTTTATGGCACTTCGAACCCAGTCCTATAAGAGAGCAGTACCCCAAATCCTGTAATGGCATTTCTTGTTTTTCACACAGTCCCAATTTCCCTAATGAATACATGTATGTGGATGTGTGTGTGAATGTCAATCATCTGGCCAAAATAACTCTCACTCAATCGTTAGTGCAAATTATAAATTCCAAATAATCAATTCTATAAAATAAATTTAAGGATTTTTAAAATATATATATTTCAAAAAGCAACTCATTGCACGGATAGCATTCTATCGGGAGCATTTGCAATTAATAGCCAGAGCAATTGCAAAGTCCCATTACTTGGCTTGGTTGAAAACAACAAATGTTTTCTTGATCTGTCTCACCATCTGGACTGTGTTATGTCATGCCCCAAATGCAGCTGCCTGAAATGGTGACAGAGAAGCAACATGGTGGCGGGAACATGAGTTGTGGACTTTATATATCAAACTATGTAATCCAAGGAGTCATGACTGATCTTATGACAAGTCTGAACATGAACATCACAGACGTATCTGTAAAGAAACAGGTAAAGAGAGATTAGTTCCCACAGCTTCAGCAAAGCAAGAATGCCATTAAAGTAGGTTGCATGAATACATGGTTTCTTGAAGAAGGGTCAAGCACAAAGGCCTATGAGTTATACAGTAGGTTGCCTGTGCTGGGTTTCTAGTCTTCCTACACACTGCAAATCTGTGTTGAAATTACTTGAGTATGGTGTTCAGAGCTGGCAGAAACCTTAAAAGCAGAGGCCTCTCTGAATCCTGGTTAGATTTTGGAATTAAGTTGATTCTCTCACCTTTGTTTCTGGTGGTGGCTATGTTCACCACTATGAGAAACCCAAGTGGTTATAGGAGCTGGGACAGCCTAGCATATTCTACTAAAGTATGGTTGGTTTAACCATATGTTTCCAAACAAACCTGTTCTTTACAAACTGTAATTGGCAAAGCCAAACCCAAACCAATCATAAGGTAGTTTAGGATGATGTGTGAACTCTATCGTATGTTAACTCTTCTTGTGGCTTGAGATATCCTTGGACTGGTATGTGATGTTGGAGCCCAAAAGCTTCATGCCAGAGAACCAGTAAACTTTTGCTGACATGATTTTATTGATCTGGTTTGGAAAATTATAGATCAGGGGTGTCAAACTACAGGCCCATGGGCCAGATGTGTCATGCGGAAGCCACGCCCACCCCATTGCCAGCAATGGCAAAACCATCCTGATACTTTGTGCGACATCACGTGACGTCGCGAGTTTGACATGTCTGTTATAGATAAAGATACCCTTAAAATGCAGTACTTCTATTATCCTCAGGTCCAGCGCCTATGATCCCGGCAGCATTTTGTTAATGGAGATGTGTTCAGTATCTAGAGGTTATCACATTGGAGAAGGCTACTCTGAAATCCCTTTTGTGAAATAAAAGAAAAAAAGCTATTTCTTCCATGTTGAAAATTAAGTTGATGAGATGCAAGAAAAGCTATATAGCTTAGATTTAAAATGAGGATAATTACTGCTAAGGAGGGGTGATGCTGCTTTATTTGTTATTCAGATGCCACATATCCCAAACAAGGCTGGGTTTCTTCCAGTCAGAATATACAAAGAAAATCAAACTCATTCCTGACTATTGAGAAACTACCTAGAGCAATAATAAAAAGGTAAGACCAGGTCAGCATTTTATAGCATAATTATTCTATAGCTCATTTATGTTGAACTGCCAGCTAATTATTGTTCTACTTTCCCACCCACCCACCGCCCAGCACTTTAGGTGGAGATGCAGTATCTAAAGATATGACATGTCAGTAATTATTTATATTATTTAACAAGCTTAGTATGGTCTTAGATATTTCTTGGAAACAGTATTACAAGCAATACCAGTAGGTTAACACTGATGAGTTTTGTGAATGTCAACTGTTGTATCCCAGATGATATCTTTTGGCCACCTGCTCCCATGAAGGACCCAGTACTATTTCTGGGTTTTAATTGCAAAACAGCAAAAGTTGTGCAACTAAGTCTTTCTCTGATTTTTTTTAATCTTTATAATCTAGGCTGAATTACCACACCCATACACACACACACACACACACACACACACACACACACACACACACTATTATTTAACAGATGATTCCAGATTCTGCAACTAACATTTTCAGTTTCAAAAAGCTCTCTGGAACAAACCCCACAGCTAAGAACTTGGGAAGGATGGACGAGATATTACCAACATAGATGGACCTAAAGTTTGATTGGTATAAAGCGACTCTCTCTGTCAGCGAAGAAGTCAAACACCGCATTGAAACCCGAACAAGACCAATGTTGCTGTCAGAACTATTCCTGCATTTTCCGAATTCGATGGAGATATCTTTAGGTACCATGAGGTAAGAAAAGTTGTACTACAAATAATAACAGCCAGCAGCAAAGTGCACAGTGGAGGCTGTGGAAATATGATAGTAATATTCATGTAATCAGGCCACAGCACTGCGATTTGTTTAAAAAGGGGTGGGGGGGAGGAAAGCCAATCCTGCCCTTAAAAATGCAGAGAGGATTTCGTGTTAAAAATAGTGACCAGGTTTCTCTTTCCTGATGAGAACATACTGTGCTAAAGAGATCATCGGGGTTGTACACGCCAGCCTGTTTTTTTTTTGGCTGCTCCACGTTCCTGTCAATAACACTTTCTTCACTTTTTCAAGAGCAGGAGGCCTTTATCTCCTTTTCCTCCCTTTCCCATTGTTGTTCTATCTCCTCCTCCATCTCTCATTGCTTCCATCCCTCCTGCACAGAAGGCACATTAATAGTTTAAACTTTCTTTCTGGGATCAGCTCTGCTGAATGCCCAAGATAACTGCATATGTCATATGCTGTGGAACCCTTTTTCCCCCCCCTATGCTATATTTAGCTTGTAGGAAGTAGGTGACAGGCAAGGTGAAGTGGCCTGTACAGAACAGGGCGCATATCAATAGCCTCATTTTGTAGTTTGCATTGGCCCCTCCACGGATTTCTCTTTTCCTGACTAATTAATGTTTCCATCAGCTTGTGCTAGAAACTTCCTTTTTGGAGCAGCAATTTTTCTCTCACAGGAATTAATTCCATTTATCTCATGAAATAGACTTTATTCATGAAAGCAAATGTTGCAATATAACTGCTTAGTCTTTAAAGCCCACACATCTCTTCCCCTCCTCCATCTTGCTAGCCAGTTACTAAACAGGATTGTTTTACTGACCATTTGCTTCTATGTTGCCATTTAACACTGAATTCAATACCATGCAACCAATCCTTTTCTTTTTTTTTATTGAAAAGTTTTACAGTACATTTTTGAATACAAAACCCCTCCCCTCCCCCTCCCCTCTCCCCAAACCTCCCCAACTCTCCCCTGTTAACCAATCCTTTTCAAGGCAAAGTCAGTTTTCATATGAAAACCAGATCTGCGCACCATAAGCTACTTAAAACAAATCCATCAACCCTTCGTGTGCCAAATAACTTCTTTTTATATTTGCTACAGACAATCAAGTCTATCACTCTTCATATTAATGAAGTTTTGAACTAGAGAGCGCACAGGATAAACCTTTAGTAGATAAAAGGCTTTTTTTTCTTGTCTCTTTGGGTTATTTTTCACTTGCCCTTAGCCATGGCACAAATATGCCAGAACAGCCTGTTTTCTTCTAAGACCTCATAATATTGCTGTTGTCGAATTCCCATCACACCTCTAAGGCAGCTTAATATCATATTTAGCCATTCTAGTTTTAAAACAAGGTTTCCCCCTCTTAACCCAACAGAAATATGGCCATAGATATTATCTGGCATTCTTCACTCATCATTTTATTAATGTATTTATTGTTGGGCATGTATTTAATTACTTTTTAATTTTTGTAGCTTTGTGTTTTATTCTTGCCCTGTACACCGCCCTGAGTCCTTCGGGAGAAGGGCGGTATACAAATATTAATAAATTAAATTAAATTAAATTAAATCATTTTATGGTTGATGTGGTTAGGTTTGGAGATTTGATTCAGAGCCAGATTCACAGGTGACTGCTGCCAAGGAGAAGTGCAAAGAGTACTAAAGCTCCCTTACTCTTTATCCTGCACCCATCCTGAGCACCTGCCACCGACTAATTTAGAATTTGACAGGTACAGTAACAAAACCTCCTATTCTAGTTATCTACTGAAACTCACCACATGCCACTTTGAGGGTGAGGTGGTTTCTTTCTTCCCCCAGTGACAGGTTATGCTTGGTGGGAGAAGAAATGATGCCAGAGGGAACTCCCATTCCATTCCTTAAACTGATCTGCCATAATGTAAGGAGGGACAGCACCATTTGCTATCCTCATTAACAGCCATAAAGGGAACACAGATTCTCCTCGCACACTTTCCTAACTATTCAAGGACTGGTGCTGTAAGTTGAGTCACTAGTTGGGAAATGACCAAAGAGAGCAGTTTTCAACAACAGCTTCATAGAAAGTGCCAGACACTTGCTATTTTATTTTTAAAACATTCAGATTATTTTGCTCTTTATTTAGGTGGCAATGCCTTATTGCGTTTGCATGTGTTTTCAATTTTTTTAACGTTATGATCATGGGCCTCAAAAGTTGGAAGAAGTCTGAATCTTTGTGAATCTTTGAGAGGGCCTGATGCCAAATCTGTTCATAAACCAGAGCTGTTGAAATACCTTGCTCTTAGCAGCATCTTTAAAAAAGTGCTTTGGGGTCCTACTTGGGGCAAAAAGAAGCAACTTGACAGGAACCTATAGTATCATGTGCCACAGTGAAAGTATTGATCAGAGTTTTGCAAAATTTACAAACTTGCAAGAATAGTAAACTGCAAAGAAAAATTCATAGAACGTGGTTTGTAATTTAGAAAAATCCTAACATGTTGGACCAGTTTCCATTTCTAACTAAATGTCAGTATACAAAGCATGCAAAGCTTCTTGTGTCTATTTAGGACTTCCCAACCTCTTGCCTGAATCTAGGGCTGACATTAGCACCTATCTGCCATGAGCAGCTGCTCATGGGCGCTACAGCAGATCCATGCCTTCGAGTCCTCCTCTAGGCAAGTACAGTATGTCTTTCTGATGCCAAGGAAGTGTCACTCCAGGACTTGTGGGCAGCTGAAATGGAAGCCCCAATGGGACTAATTGATCACAGCAGTTGACCACTATGGAGAACATACTGGCTAAATCTATGGTGGGGCTCACTATATGAGAGGCCCATGAGAAAGAACTTGATGGAACATCCCTTCAAGTTTGGAATCCTAGCTCACCAAGTCTTCTTTGATTGCTGTCTCATGAGTCATTAACTACTTCTAGAGCAACAAATGCAGCCCTCTTATAGAGCAAGATAGGTAGCTTATGTAAATACTTTTATTCTCCTTTTGGCAGCCCTTGAAGCCTTCTGCGGCCAGGACTGCTCAAATTCCTGATATCTTTAAGGGGGAAAAACAGATAAAAATTGTAACACATGCCCCAAAGTTGGCATATCGAAGATTTGAAAACAAAGAGCCTTTTTCAGCTTCTACCAGAAATGAAAACCTGCTCACATGCAAAGTAAGGCGTCATTTACCTTGTGAACTTCTATCACCCCCAGATGATTTCTTGGCACTCAAAAGCATTTCTTATACCTGCTGCACATTCAACTGCACCTGTTGCTTGCAAGGACATTTCCTTTCCTGTGAACTTCAGAGCCATGGTCACACCAAAGGTCTTTCTTGCTTCTCCTAAGGAGAAATAGAATCATGGCTGAAAAACACTAACGGTGTAATCATGGCAGGATGTAATCAAAGTGTGGCTAACAATCACTGAACTGGCTCTGGAAGGGATTAGATGGGATTGTGTAAAGATGCTCTTCGTGACCTCTTTCACCAGCAAACCCAGTGATAACTGAGGCTCAGGGCTGCTCCCAGATTGTAAATTTGCTCTTCCAGGGGGACAACTATCCCATCTAAACCAGTCTGAACCTAAGTTTCCATATCTAGTTTTTTGTTTCTCAACAGCACCTCTGGTCTTGCTGAATTGGAATGGATTTAACTTCAGCTTATTCTCCATCATACAGCCCATCAGCTTCTGAGGCCTGCTAGCCATGGACTATCAGCAGTGCTTCAGTGCACAGATTTAGAGGATACAAAAATTGGCATAGTTTCCACCCTACCTTGTCCCACTGAAAAGGCAGCTTTTACCAAAAAGAAAATTTCCCTCCACTTCTAAAGCACAATTTTTCAGCTTCATGTGACCTGCCCACGGTGGCTCGTGTTGAAGTTTAAGGATTTGGGAACTGTCCTCCTGTTATCCATCTGAATTTGTTGAGTTCGTACCCTCCTCGTTCCCTGGCCATTGATTTTTCAGGTCCATTTGTTTTGTAGCACCAAAACAAAAAACCCTGGGCTCTTCCATTGTGCCCTGGAGCCATAGCTCTCAATTCTCTTGCCAGCTCAACAAGCCAGTCTGCCAGGGCTTGGAGGGTTGGCAAACGAAATGGGACTGGACTGGCGTAGAAATGTCTTTCCACTATCAGTTCTCTTGTTCCACGGAGATGTTCTGTGGGATTAGAGAGCTGTTGGGGGAAGGAAAGAAAGGAGGGATGGGCTCTTAAGCCAACCCCTGGGTAAAAATGCCCGCCAGCCTGGGCCCAGCAGCAGCTGATCAGAGGAGCTGGGACAGTTTGTGACATGTGTATAGCAGCAGTATTGCAGAAGCTTGTTGTACCTGTGTCATGCACAGGTAAGCACACAGCCATTAGGCAGGCAAACCTCGCCATGCTAGAATAGCAGCTAAAAAGCCCTCTTCTCTTGCCAAGACAACATTGGGGTCAAAAGTGTGATTGACACTTTTTTTGCTGGCCTCTGAACTAGATAACAGCATTTTAGGGCTACTGCAAGGACAAACTTTATTAAGCCTGAATCTTCTGTTTCTTTCCTTGTGCCTTTTGTTATTTTGCTACGAGGCTTCTGCTTTCTTCCCTTTAGTGTCACTTAGGGGACTTTGGATAAATAGGCTTTCTTCTATCTCACTCCTTCTGGTTCCAGGCATCTCAGCTATTTGGTCGCTTGCCAGTCTATTCCCTATTTCTCTTCTCTGCAGCTCTTCCACCCAGAGGACCCCAGGTGAATTGAGCAGGGTTGAAACTAATCTGAGTTAATTAGCAAAACTGGCTGGAACTCCTCTTTTCCCAGCAGAATAGAGAAAAGAAAAGAGCTCTTCTCTGCCAGGAGAGAAGCAGGCAGGCAAACAATGAGGTGGTTTTTTTTGGTTTGTTGTTTATAGCTTGTCAGTTTCAGAGACAGAAAGAAAGAGAGCAGGAAGGGGATGGAAGAAGAGGTGGGGAAGATGGGATAGTGGCAGTGGTGGGATTCAGCCGGTTCGCACCAGTTCGGCAGAACCGGTAGCTATTTTTTTTGGGGGGGGGTTGCCCAGTCCCAGAAAGGACTTCCAGAAACGGCATCCGCACAGAGAACCGGTTGTTCACGTGTTTGAATCCCACCACTGGATGGTGGGCTGGTGGGCAGACACAAGAAAATATAAAGACATTCTTGACCTCACTTAGCCCCTTCGCCTCATTGCTGTCTCCTCCTGCAGCACATTCTGGGTTTTCAGGAAGTGCCCAAAGAGGTCTCAGAAGGAAATGCAAGTGAAGTAATGTTAAGCGGAAACTTCCTCTTTGAAGGGGAGGTGCTTTCCCTGGTGGAACCCCCGGGCAAAAGTCCTTAATGTAAAAAAATTGTTCAAATACTCTCTTAATGTTTTGCATTTGTGATATTTGATCTCCAGGGGCTTGGCTCTCATTAAAATAAGAACACAGCTTTGTCCTCATTTTAGAGAACACAACTAGCCTTTCTTGACATGCATTTAACCAAGCCTTTGCATAATGGTTCCCACCCACCCACTCAAGCAAAAGGAAACTAAACAAACCCTAAGACAGTGAGAATTTAGATTGCTGTATTTGTATAACACCCTGGCTAAAATTTGACAAGCTAACTTTTGGCTCGCTGTGTTGTACAAATCCAGAGTGATTAGCTGATGGTCTAGTATGTTGTGTAAACCCAAGCAGCTGGGTTAGTGCTGTAAACAATCAGTCAAAATAGAAATGCTGCCTCTTATGGCTAGGTTTTGAATGTGAAAATAGAGCTGACATAGCCAGGTGCTATTTGTCCAGAGTGCAAAGCAAGAAGGTCCTGGACTTTATAACTAATTCCAGTCACAGGACTCTCCCTTCATAATTCATTCTGTAATTCTGAGAGCAGCCAGTTGCACGCCTTGAAAATGAGCCTTGAGAATCAACGGCTTTCAAGCCATCTGTTCCACCAACTTGAGCTCAGCTGCTGAGATGGCGGCTGCCACTAATACGCTCACTCAGCCCTCGTTCCCCTTGTCCCCAGAGTGCCACCTCCTCCCACCATAGAAACATTTACTCATCACACTCGATCATAAATCCAGGTTGACCAAGCAGCCTTTCTGGAGGGGGGGTGTCATATAATAAGCTCAACCTGCCAAAAATGATGTCCTATAATGCTACGGCAATGGCTGAATCCCCCTAATATACTAAGCCACGATCTATTCCCTTTATTTGAGCTTGTCTGGCGGGTCATACAAACCTAGCCAATACTTTACCAGCTGGCTTCTTGGCTCCATGGTGGCAAAGCATGCTCAGGGCCAAAGAATATGAAAATGGAACAGAAGCTGAACATAAAAGGAGATAAGAGAAAAAGAGCCAAAAGATGGGTGATCTGCTCTGGTGCTGCTATACGGACATAATTCCCCTGGAGTGGGATGCTGCTCAGCTCAATGCACTTTATCTGTAATGCCCAGGAATGGAAAACTCATATGATTCTAGGACGGAATGCCTACTGACCTAATATTCCAGAGTGACAAATAGAATGGCTACAGCTTGAGCCACCGCCGCCGCCGCCGCCACCATCACCACCCATCCTGGTGATGTCAAGTAGCTGGGAGTTTCTTCCTCTCCACATTCCTCTCCCTCCCACTCTGCACTTCTTATTTTTAAACCCCCTCCCCTCATAGACACATGCTTTTCTCATTACTGACAACGAAACCCTACCGAGAACGAAAGCACAACGTGGCTCTTAGCGAGTGGATTGCTCCATTCAAAGGCTTTCCCATGGCAAGTAAAAGGCTGATGATTTGGAAAGGATCAGTTCTCCACCAGACAAGTGGTTCCATGCCTCCAGATGTTGTGCTACTGTGTGAATTGCATGTTACCCATTTGTGGCTGGAGGGAACAAAGTTGGCATCGGGTAAATCAGCCTAAAATTAAAAGAAGAGCTTGGACAAGCTTAAAGTGCCTACAGTTGCAAGAACTGAATTCTAAGTTGTCTTCTAAAAAGAAAGGCTCCCAGTTTTTGTCCTGCAACCCAGAACTATGATTTGGAATAGAAATATCCATTACCAGGAAACAGACTCAGAAATCACACTGTACAGGTAGTCCTCCACTTACAACAGTTCATTTAGTGACCATTCAAAGTTATAACGGCACTGGGAAAAGTGACTTATGACCATTTTTCACACTTACTGTACGACTGTTGCAGCATCCTCACGGTTATGTGATCAAAATTCAGACACTAGGCAACTGACTTATATTTATTGACAGTTGAAGTGTCCCAGGGTCATGTGTTCACATTTGCAACCTTCTGACAACCAAAGTCAATGAGGCAGCCAGATTCACTTAACAACCATGTTACTAACTTAACAACTGCAGGTATTCAGTTGTATTAACAACAATTATATTAACAACTTTGGCAAGAAAGGTCATAAAATGGAGCAAAATTCACTTAACAGCTGTCTCACTTAGTGACCAAAATTTTGGGCTCAGGTGTGGCTGTAAGTCAAGAACTACCTATATTTTAGGTTTTCCTGCTTCGTTTTTCATTATCTTTGTTAGCTACCCCAGTGCTTTTTAAGAGTTAGTTAATGAGAGTTGCAATCCAGAGGGCATTAGGCTAAGAAAAAAGAGCCTACTGATTAAATTTCAAAGAGGTCCCGTTTCACTAGATGGGAAAACAATTGTATTCACCATGCCAACCCACACACATACTCCGAACCAGAAATCAGTTATAACACAGTATCTGAAAATATCCATTGAATATATTGAAGTGGCATTCTAATTGCTGCCTCTGTGTTTGTAGTACAAATCATATGACATGCATTTAAGAAGGTTAGCTGCCAAGAAGGATATGATAGAACTAAATCAAGGATGATATATTGCACAAAGCAACCACAATGAAAACCCTAAGTGTCTTAAACGTTGTTGCTTAGCTACAGCTATACGAGAAATAAAAAGAAAACTAAGGTGGTGCATAAGAAAAAAAATCCATACAGTAGTCACAAAATCAAGAGCAAGCTTATGAATTGTCCAGAACTCTTCATTCAACTAAAATGGAACAAAAGGTGATAGGGGAGAAAGAAAACTGCTCTTAGGTTAAGACAAGGAAGGTCTGGGTTTAGTTCAAAGTTTGGAAAGACCCTTCACAGCCTTATTTGGATTTGGCCTTTTCTGAATTATAGTCCTCCAGATGCTTTGGCTACATGGCCCATCATCCCAGATCACTGGCCACTCTGGCTAGGGCTGATGGATCTATAATGGCATCACCTGACTTCAGTAGCCCCCTCACTGCTCTTCATAAGAGATCATACCAAAGAGGTTTGGTGCTACTTATGATTTAGTTCCTGGGGTACAAAGGCACAGATTCATCCCTACATCCCTCAAAAGTGGCATGAAGGTTCCTGATAGACCATTTTGAAATATCATGACTTCTTGAAGTCCCTTTGTCTTACTTCGGCATGCAGAGGAGGCAGACTGAAGTTATACTGACTTCCAATTTAAATATGACATAGTCAGCTTCAGTGGAACACTAGCTCCTATTGGCCACTCTAGGCTGTTGCTAACATATCTCTCCCTTTCAATTGCTGGGAACTGCCCTCCATGCCCAGTTTGGTTTGGGTTACAGGAGACACCAGACACCTGGCTGCCATGGAACCATCTATATACATTGTTTTGAAAGATACCTACCACAGGAAGTAAGCTAACTGAGGGAATGGTGTTGAGATCTGTTCAACAACTGAGCGAAGAAGAGATGTTAATTGTGCAATAAATTCACTCTCATGAAAAACAAGCACAGAATCTTGCAAACTCCTGTCCACATCTCTCATTGGCCCAGTTACTAGGGCAAGGTCACTTGCTCAGATATAGGATTTTAAAAAGAGAGTAATAGAGAGACAGCCACTAAGTGTGCTACCTGTAATGTATGGGTCAAGTACAGTAAAAGAACTACAGGAGGCGTTGTTGCTGGACAACTCCGGTAAGGAGCAGCACTGGCGGGAAAACCACGAAAGACTATTGGCTGACCACTAGGCGGGAAACCAAGGTTTGAACCTATTGGTCAGTGCCTACCTGGACAGGTATAAGAGGACCCAGGTAACCCCAGTTCCCCAGTCTTTGTTCTACAACCTTGCCATCCAATAAAGGTTATGATTCAGCCATCGCCTACGCGTCTCATTCCTCCGCAATCTAACACTACCCATTCTCCCTAGTTTTTGTCCTTCATGGGAGAATAGAAAACAAGGCAGCTACCCAGGCCTGAGAATCCTGTGCAAGATGCCCTCAAAGAATGCTCTTGTCATCCATTATCTCTGATCTGCATCTTTTTGAGAGACAACAATCACCAGTGCCTCCCCCCCACACACACCTATCAAATAAAGTGCCTTTTGTCTCTAACATACTGTCTCTAAGAATGGATATTATCAAAACATGGCAGCAAGCAGGAATGACATCAGAGTCAAGAGGATTTTAACTCTAGAAATGGCATATGTGGGTCTTGGCAGATGCTCAGCAATATTTACCCTATGTCAGGCTTGAAGCTATTAATGCTTCTCTCTGCAGCCAAGTGGGCCTCTAAAATCCATTCTAGGTTATCATATAATTTTAACAGTATGAAACTATTGAACAATGTCAGATTTGAAGACCCTCTGCCCTCTGTGTCCTTGCAATATCATGGGCTTAGGAAATATTAACTTGTTTCAGTCTTTCTGTATGAAGTCCAGCAACTTCAATTTGTAGGAACTTCTATCCAATGGTGGGATTCAGCTGGTTCATACCACTTTGGTAGAACCAGTAACTAATTTTTTTGTTACTCAGACCCTGAATGGACTTCTGGAAGCAGCATCCACACAGAGAACTGGTTGTTCACATATTTGAATCCCACCACTGCTTCTATCTCATCTTGCATTTCCATCTTGGATTGCTCCATTACCTAAGACCAGAGGTGGAACTATGGCCCCTTTATGACTTGTGGACTTCCACTCCCAGAATTCCTGAGCCAGCATGGCTGGCTCAGGAATTCTGTGAGTGGAAGTCCACAAGTCATAAAGGAGCCATGGTTCCCCACCCCTGCTTAAGAGCAAGGAACTATGTCTCCCACCCCACCCCTCCCCCATATACCAGGCTTTAGTGATGCTTGAAAAGGCAAAACTGCCCCTCCTCTGCATGGCCACCTATTTGTTTCCTCACTGCAATACAGACAAGTAAGGAAATGAAGAGAATCACGATAGACTCCTGGTTAAAATACCCACTGGGCAACTAGATAATTCGTCCTTCCTTCCTCTCTTTCTCTTCTAAATCCCAAGATACAGTCATTCACACTGCAGCATCAAAAAAGAAAAAGAAAAAAATGTGCGAGGCCAGTGATTGTGTGGAAGTGTCCCAAAATTATATTCTGATTTCTTGACCGAATGACAAAAATGACCTAGTTGAGCATTCCACTTTAACAACAAACGTGGCACTTGGTTAATTCCATCTGCATATTAAAAAGCTGCAGCTTGTGGCTCTGCAGTTGTGTTGAGAGTATGATGGGCCAGGAACATACACAACATATTTAGTATTCTGAACTGAATCATGAAATGAGCAGCAATCAAAAAATGCTTTAAAACGTGTGAGAGGCAGCCCAGATTTTTTTTCTGTCACTGAAACAATGGAGCTGTGTTTGCCCAACATGTTCTATGCAGAGCATTCCAGAAAGATACAGCAAATAATTATGAGTACGAAGCAGTTGACTGAGAATATGATGTGTAGAGTTGTCACATGAGGAAATTGAGGTTTCCAAGTGCTTCTTCCCTACATGACATAATCCGTGTTGTTCCCATATTTGGGCCACCTGGGTATCCCTTCCTACAGCACAACACAACATATTGATTTTGTAGGGGTAAGCAAGAATCTCTCTGCAGAATAACACCTGCTGGTCTTTCTGAGCAGTTAAAAAGTCTCTTTAGATTAAAGCCATTCACCAACATCTGATAAGGCTGATGGGAGGTGGCACTCAAACAGCTTTTAATTTATTTATTTTTTAAAAAAAAATCTGTGTTCCAAACCATAGCTTTTGACTAAAGGGGAGGAAAAGTGGTTTGATGATAAGGCTGTATAAAAGTGGTATTAACACTGCCATATTCTGATTTTCACTCATTGTACCAAAGGAGTATCTTGTCTTGGTGGAGCTGAGTTGTGTTGTATCCAAGCTAGATAGATTTTGGAGATACCTATAATGCCTAATCCAAATCAGAGCAGATTGAGGGTTGTTCAGTTATTCACTTGCTTCCAACTCTTTATGACCCAAAGGACATAATTTGTCCAGGACTGTCTGTCAGTAAATGCTTCTTTAAGTTCTTGTAAACTCCTGTCTGTATCATCAGTAATAAATCTAGCCACCTTGTCTTCTGGCAGCCTCTGACTATATTGCATCTCTTTTTTCCAAACAAGGGTCTTCTTCTCCACTGATTCTTGCCTTGGCAATCTCTGTCCAAAATATTTGGAAGCTTTGGCTTCATCAAGTGTTTCTAGTGAGATATCTGGTTTTACTTTAGCTACTATTGAATGATTTGTTCTTTTTTGTACTCAATATTCTCGACATTTTTCTTTAGCACCACAATTCAAAGCTACAACTTTTCTTTGTTCAGCTTTTCTGACTTTCCAGCTTTCACAGCCATATTGTGGAGAGCCCCAAGTCCTGTACAATCCATTGGATTCAGTGGTCATCATTAAAAAATAATAATAATATCTTTTTGTTTGGTTGCAGCCAGTCCAATGTCAGTTCAATCAGGTCTTGCCCATTTTCTATACATAAAAACAGGACTGGCTGTCTCATAAAACTAAATATTTAACTAATTATAGTAACTTGGATATTTTAATGATATTTCTATGGACTCTTTAGAAGTTTCTGTTTCAACAGCAGTAAATAAACATACATATTAGTTGAATGTATTTATAGCTCTACTAATTGTGAACAAGAGGAACAACCCCAGGTAAGACCTTTTAAATTCTGTAAGGGTGCATCAACAGTTCACTCTAACAATTGTTTTCATGACAGCAAGTATATTACCTGCAAATCAGAGATTCCAAAATAGTGGTGATGATTAAAGACTTACCCTGAATCATTATTCAGGATCAATTCTCATTATTCAGTCATGTAGAAATGCTATGACACCAGGCATTGCTTTTCTCCTGCATGTTCTCTCAGTACGATAATTACCTGTTGCTTATCTCAGAAGAAGCTTGTCTTCATTAACTCCATGTGGATTGCTAAATAGGATCAAAGTTTCAAGTGGAGACAAATGGTTATTGAGGCTTTATAATGAGAAGTCATTCATTTACTTGCCTTTCATTGAACTGAACTGACAGTGTGCCGATGCCTATGTGTTAAGTTGGGCTGTAGAGAATAACTGGTGGGATACTAGCTGCCCTGCTGCCCAGCAGAATCTTTGTCTGGACTTCTGGACATGGATGCTTGACTGCAGGTGGAGAATTCAGCCTCCATCTGATGGGTGATGGGTCCAACTAGCTCAGGAGTTCATAGTCCACATAGCAATTATGGGGCTTATCTCAGGTGATTTTGACCCCAAGGTGACACACATGATTGGACACTTGTTAGATCTTTTACTTCAGAAGCTCCTGTGTGGTCAAGGGATACAGACAGTGATTGGGAACAGAGGCAACCAGGACAAAGTAGATGGTATAGGATATGCTAGCATTGTTTTGGGCCAACTCAGGGTAGGTGGCTAGAAATTCAGTCAAGAGGGAAAGGTCATTAGCCACAGACTAGCTCGGTGGATGGGACTGACATTATCAGAGCTGCTATTAAAATAGCAGGATGCCAGAAATCAGATCCTGCTCATATCAATTGCCAGTCATTCGGATATCTCCCTGCCATATCCTGCTGTAAATGGTTGCTTACTGCTCTTGCGTTCCCATCACTCGCTGGTATAAAGATGAGCTTCCCTCTCTCTTTAACTACTCCCTTCAAAGTGTAGTTAAAGGACATGATTGTTCTAATTTGCATTAGTGGGTGTGATAAAAGGAACTCAGTATTAATTAATCCAGATGCTAGAACTAAATTAATGCAAAACTATATAGTTTGAAATGCAACCATAAATTAAAGAGGGGAGGAAACATTTTTGTCCCTTGCTGTGGCAAAATTATAACCTGTACCATATCAGAGGGAGGGAGGGATAGCAAAGAAGCTAGCTCAGCCCTTCCCCAGCTCACTGGTATCCTCTGTGGGAGGTAATCCCCCTTATTTTCCCTTGTTCCCCCATGTTTTCACCTTGTGAGGATTGTTGACTTTCTTTTATTGCAGCCTGTTCATTTTGGGGGGCAGTAACCCCAAAAAAGGTATTCTCAGTCCAAGAACCCAAGACTAATCAGTCCATGTTGACTTAAGGTTAACATCAAGTCTTCCTGGCTTTTGCCTTCTGTTGTAAAGTCTTGGTCCATCCAGTCTGGAATCCATGCTTCTGTGTCTCTTGCTCTTGAGGTTATTCTTACCCTGGATCTGAATGTTGCAGTCAAAACTTGAGGGAGTTGGGTGGTCTAGAAACATGAAATATAATAAGTGAATAAAATGAAATGAAATGAAACAGGTTTTGATCATCTTTTATGTCCTGCTATGAGATTTTTATGGTTGTAATGACCAGGGGTAGTACATTTCATAATAAACTTTTGGAACCTAGTTGTTCAGTCAAATATTAAGGGGGGGAGAACAGGTGGGAGGAGAAAGGTGGTTTTGTCATGGAGGTTACAGCAGCTTCCTAAGGTATAATATGGGAGAAAATGGCAAGCATTCAGATTGATACATTGATTGATTAATTGCATTTATAGCCTGCTGAATTCAATTAGATTTTGGGCAGATACATGCAAATGAGGTCCTATTCAACCTTACCCAACTTGGCATCATCCAGGTGAGTTGGGATAGCAATTCCCAAAATTCTCAGGCAAGAGGACTAGAATAGTCTTGGGAAGATAATTCTACCTGAGGCTGTAAATTCCTTCTAGGGTACCATCAGATTCTCATTAAGGGAACTAAGTTCTCTGTTAATCAGACAAGCAGCAATTCTGGGTACTGTCTGTAGCTAGATTTTGTTCAGTGGACAATGCTCAATCCAGGAGCTCATTTCTTGTCTTGCAAAGCTTCATAATCATACCTAATTATGCCTAGGTCCTAGGATTACTAAGACAAAGAAAGAAATATGCAATGGTCAATCCCCTATTTTATAAATACGAATAAAATTCAAGAGTTACTCAACCTAATAGCTTCCTTTGGTGAATCATACATTTTTTTTAAAAAGTGGAAAACAGAAGTGGAGAGAAAAAAGAGCATGTTTATATGAGCAATGATAGAGATAATGTTAAGATGCCAGGGGAGAAGGCAACAGAATACAAATTAGGTGCCTTTACCTAACGGTAAATAGAGAGGCTAATGTAGTATTTTTTTCTGTTATAATGTAGGTACTTCTAAGTTGGAATGGGAGATAATTTCTTTATAATGGAATAGAAATAACTTGACATTCAAAACAAATGGAATGTGAGAGAAAGCAAAATGGACACATTTATCCTTTCAATACTGAGAATGTTGACTTGCTTACATCTTACAAATGTGGAGTCTCTTTGTAATAAGAATGCCACCTTTTTGTGTGTGTGTGTATGTGTATGTGTGTGTGTGTGTGTGTGTGTGTGTGTGTGAAGTTTCGTGACTGACAGACACTCAGACACTGCAGCCCCAAGTTGATTGACTCCTGGGCATAAACCATTTGGAAATAAAGCCAGCTTAAGAAAACCATTTTTGAATTTCAATCCCTTCCTCACCTTGATCATAACGATGTACTTATCATGCCACCCCCTTACTCAAATTGGTGGATTCATTGTCTGTTTATATCTTGCATGCTTTTCTTCCTGTGGATGAGTCTTAAACGGTGTTTTTCAACCTTTGCAGCTTTCAGATGGGTGGACTCTAATTCCCAGAATTCCCCATTTCACCCCTTTTAAAGCAGTCAAGGATGAGAAACACTGGTCTTGGAGGAGTTTCCCTTTTCCCCCACCCCCACCCCCCACCCCCAGGCATTGAATCAGGAAGATTTGGAATCCCGGCCAATATGGCTGATTCTCTGATGGATTGCCTTGGTGGAATGTTTGGATTACTTTCATCATATTTTAGCTTCTCCAAAGCAACCAGAGAGTACTATAAGCTGATCTTAACAAGAGACAGATGTGACAAAATTAGATCTCTACTGTGTGTCCTCCAGTGTGATGAGCTGGTTGATAGAGGCAACAAATTCCTGAGCCATGCTCAATCCTTATCCTAAGGAAGGCAAGCTGAAATCCATCCCGCAGCCTTACAATCCTGGGCAGATCTACAGCTAAGTCCATGATGAGATCAAAAGCTCAGGAAGAGATGCCACTGGGCTCTGGGGGAGTGTACAATGGGGATTCCAACTTCACAAAGAAGGTCTTACCTCCAAGCAGTGGTGGGATTCAGCCAGTTTGCACTAGTTTGGCAGAACCGGTAGTTAATTTTTTATTGCCCAGACCCAGAATGGACTTCCGGAAGCGGCATCCCCACAGAGAACTGGTTGTTCACATATTTGAATCCCACCACTGCCTCCAAGGGTTTGGCTATTGGTTCCTGAGTTGAGGTCAAGGGCCGACTTGTTTACTAGGTGGGGTTCTATAATCTGGAGAATGGGAGCTTTGGACTCACACAAAGTATCAGGCTGCCCCTGTTTGAGAGACCTTGAATCAGAAATAGCTTGACTTTTAGAATTAGACCCAGGAGGACACGTTTTAGAATAAAATATCACTTGCCAACTTCAAAGACAATCATTCATCTATGATAAATTACAAACTAGGATCAAAAGAAAGAATAACAAAAAATCACAAAGGGATTGATATTTGGGAGAAGAGAGAGAGGGAGAACTGAAAAGAGAAAGGCGTAGCCTGCAGTCCCAGAAATATGCAATCACCACCTCAGGCCTGATGTGGCTCCCCCAAATGCTTTTTCACAAATTTCAAGCATTGACATGACAAAAAGTAAAAGCTCTTAAGTGTTTAATCAGCAATCCTATTAAAATAAATCAAATTAAATCCAGTTTTTGCCCCATCTGCAGCCATATGTTTTGGGACACTGCCCTTGGTATGTCATTCAAAGTGCAAAGTTTTTCTGCCTGAAAAATCAAAAAGTTGTGCATTCCTAATTTGAAACAAATATCTTACAAGATTAGATTTTCTGCCAGCCTTAAAGAAGAATGCATTGTAATTGAAAAAAAAACACATGCAGTAATATTACTTTAGTACAACTTTGAAGGGAGAGATATTCTTAACAGCCTCCTTCAAATTGATCTTTTTATTGCCTACAATATTTCCCCTGCTATATAGCTCAGATTTTTGGTAGCCCCAGCCAAAGACACCAGATTTCTCCCCTCTCTTTTGCCCAGCTGTTTCCCAGGGCTGCTCCTCAATTTCACTGAAGTGGCATGAAATAATATCATCTGAAGATCTTGTTGGTTGCCATTACAATAGTGAGGACCCCAACTAATGAAAAGAATAAGAGAGGCAATATGCTTATGAGAGATTGGGAAACCTGTAGCCCTCCTGATGTTGTTGGACCTTGAGTCACATCAGTCATGATCCTTGGTCACATGCTGAGGACCCAGGGAGATTCCTCCAACCATGTATGAAAAAGCAGAAATTCCTTCTAATCTATTTTATGCAGATCTTGCAGTCCTCACCTGCCAACTCTCCTGTTCCTCCCTATGCTGCAGAGTACTACAATTCCCATCTCTCCTCTGCCACCAGCACAAATGCTCAAACCTATATCTGACCCTCATGTAGTTCTCTCTCACACACACACACACTCTCACTCTCTCGGTGCCTTCAGTTAGTCTTAATTCCTGGCAACTGCCTGATCATCCCTAAAGTTTTCTTGGGTACATTTCCAAAAGTGGTTCACAATTTGTCTTCCTGGGGGTGGAGGAGAAGGAGAGAGAGACAGAGACTACACCAAACTGACTCTCCTTTCCTCTTAGACTTTGATGTTCTGTCCTTTGTGAGAGTTAAAAGTGCTCTTTGAACCAAATATTTCCAGTATTTGGGATCCTGGCTTCTATAATTCTTCTGAATACATGGGTGACTCACAAAGCCTAAGAGTTGCAAAGCACCATCAGATCAATCCCTTATTTTGCTTGACTTGCTCAGAGCTATGCTGAGATACCCTTTTCATATATTTTTCTTTCTTCTTTCAACTGTGTCCAGTTTTCAGAGACTGCCTGGACAACACCCCCCCGCCCCAGTTTTCTTAACAAGGTTTTTCAGAAGTGGTTTGCCATTGTCTCCTTCATAGGGCTGAGAGAAAGCGATTGGCTCAAGGTTATCCAGCCTAAGATAGAACTAGAACTCACAGTCTCCCATTTTCTTGCCTGGGGCCTTAATCACTACATCCATCTGGCTCTTTTCAAAAGTTAAGAGAGTTGATTTGCTGGTCTGGCATGCCTGCCACTTCTATTAATCTCCCAGTGACTCTTGTATTTGTTTTGTAAAACTATTTTATTAAGGAAATCCAAGTATAGCCTTTTTTTCTTCATTTTGTTTCCAGACTCAACTGAAGATCTGGTCTCTGCAAATGGGGAAGCAAATTATTTGCACATTCATTCAGGTCAGATGTTAGACAGGAACAGGGAAGGAAGATAATGAAAATCATTCCTCATCCGACAAACCAAATTATTCTTTTTATAACACACCACCCAAAAAATGTGTAGCTAGCTAGAATGAGTCAGCCGCCTAAGTACCTTGAGGGCAGCTAGTAGGAACAACGGAACTGGAGGAGAGAGAGAGAGAGAGAGAGAGAGAGAGAGAGAGAGAGAGAGAGAGAGAGAGAGAGAGAGAGAGGTGCATGGGACGCAAGGTGGACCCCATACTTGACATAATGGGTTGGATGTTTCTCTATTGCTAATGATCAAGTCCCATTCGATTTCAAGTCCAGGAAGCTTCTGGGTATGGATCTGGAAGGAATGACATTTTGTCTCTTTTTTACCTGTAACAAAATGTCTTTTGTCAGCTCTGCAGTAGTTAAACCCTGCCTTTTTGTGAAAAGTTATTTGTTTGGCTTTCCTGGAGATTGTCAAGGTTGCCATGGTAGTGACCTTTTAAATACCAAGGAAAGTTCAAAGATTTGGCAGCCTGCCTTGCTATTTCTAGGTGACTGCAAGGCAACTCCATAAAAGTTAGAAAGATATTTGTTTTTTTCTATGTTTAGCATCACAGAAGGAGAATCCCTCCAAGTCTAACAATTGATCTTCCATTGGATCTCATGTAACACCAATGTCACCTAATAGAAGTTTGCTGACCTTTCTGTTGGAAATAACCTTTCTTGGAAATGTCCCACAACTCTGCAGGCCTTGTATTCTGCCGCTGGCACTATTGTTCAATATGAATTTACTTTGTCCCACTGGTTTAAATCTCTTGGATTTTTTTTTGGGGGGGGGGGTCCAGTTGCTAGGTAAATAATCACTCAGGTGCCCTTCTGGTGGCCTTAAAAACCTAAAACCTTTCTATATTCCTTCTTATCTTTTCTGCAAGATACATCCAGTAGTTTCAGGCTTAATCTAGCGTTATCAGAAATTGACTGAATCTAATCAACTAGCTGGTCTCCTTCTTCAACTATAAGGCTAAACCTAGGATTCCAAGTGGCATTTCCTAAGTCAAGGTTATGGCTAATTACACATTGGAAATAAAAGCAGACAAAATGGTCTTCTGCAAGGTTCTTGATTCCAGTTTAGTCCTTTAATGAATTGCTTAATCTTTCTCCATCCTTTAACCTTCTATTTGAAACTATATCTCACCCCTCTCCTTGCCTCATTGAGTTCATATATTCAAATGTACGTGTGATTTTAATAATAACAACAACAACAACAACAACAACAATAACAATAACAATAACAATAACAATAACAATAACAATAACAATAATAATAATAATAATAATAATAATAATAATAATAATAATAATAATAATAATAATAATAATAATTTAATTTCTATACCGCCCTTCTCCCGAAGGACTCAGGGCGGTGTACAGGGCAAATACAGTAAAAATACAACGTACAAAAGTTAAAGAATTAAATAATACAGCCCAATTCCAATAAAATTAATACAGTTAAAAAAAACCCAAACCCATCAGACCAGGCCGGCTTGTTCAAATAAGTATGCATATGGAATTCAGGCATAGAAGGTGAGGAAAAATTTAGTGTGCTTCATCTTCCTAATTGCATAAAGGCTCCCATAATACTTACTTGAAATGTAGGTACAGGTAATCTTCAACTTACGACCACAATTGAGACCAAAGTTTATGTTGTTAAGTGCTTGTCAGATGGTCACAAAAGGGGATCACATATCCGTGACACTGCAACCGTCATAAGAGTCAGTTGTCAAGCATATGAATGTAAATCACATGATAATGGAGATGCTACAAGGGTCATAAGTGCAAAAAATGGTCATAGGTCACTTTTTTCAGTGCTGTTATAACTTTGAATGGTCACTAAATGAACTGTTGTAAGTCGAGGACTATCTGTATTATTGTTATTCATTCTTTTAGTGGAGTATTACGTTTTGTACTTGTACTTAGTTCAGGTGGACAACTCCTGTTATTCCCAGAAATGGGGATGAAGGAGTTTGAAGCTTGTAGTTCTGCTTAAAGACTCCTGTTTCGTCTTCTGGGGCTGCTGGGACTTTTGCTTTACTAAGGACATTTTGAAGGGCTTTAGTTGATTTGTGTGCTACGTGATTGTAATAGTCTGTTGGTGGTTTCTGTGATAATTTTGATGTACAGCAATGTTATACTTTTCACAGCTTGTGTTGGTTGCACTATATTGGGTTGAGTAGTTAGTAGTTAGGATAAAGTTCATGGGTATACATTTTGTTGGGAGATGATGATCTGTTTCCTTTTTCTGACGTTTAGGGTTGCTGCAATATGTCTGTGCTTGTCTAAATAATGTTCTTGCACAGCTTCTCTTGTGGGAAGTAGTTAGACATCATCGCTGTGGACCTTGTAGGCCAAGCATGTCAAACTCGTGACGTCACATGACATCACACGACGTATCAGGACTTTTTCTCCATTGCCGGCAATGGGGTAGGCACGGTTTCAGCGTGATGCATCTGGCTCACGGGCCAGCAGTTTGACATGCCTGTTGTAGGCCATCCCCATTTTGGGGTGTTCACCCCTGATAACAACAACAACAACAACAACAACAACAATAACAATAACAATAACAATAACAATAACAATAACAATAATAATAATAATAAAGTTGGAAAGGACCTTGGAGGTCATCCAGTCCAACCCCCTGCTCAGGCAGGAAACCCTATACCATTTCGGACAAATGGCTGTCCAGTCTCTTCTTAAAAACTTCCAGTGTTGTAGCATTCACCGCTTCTGGAGGCAGGTTGTTCCACTGGTTAATTGTTCTAACTGTCAGGAAGTTTCTCCTTAGTTGCTTAGTTCTAGGTTGTTATACTACTAAGAGATCTATATATCATGTCAAAGTTAAGCCACCCAATAGCCTCTGTATAAAACATCTAAAAGCATCGAGTTGACTTTCCCGGCATTATGCCTTATAGTGCTTCAGGGCTGCGTCCTCCCCTGCACTCCACCAAGAAAAAGAGCTGCCTGACTCAGCTAGGAGGCTTCCTTCCCTGATCTCCTTCAACCGTATACACCATCTGACTCACCAAGCCTAAGAATTCCATGGCACCATCAAATCAATCCATTCTTTTGCTTGACTTGCTCAGAGCCATGCTGAGATACCCTTTTCATATATTTTTCTTTCTTCTTTCAAACGTATCCAGATATCAGAGACTGCCTGCAGACAATCCCTGCAGTTTTCTTTGCAAGGTTTTTCAGAAGTGGTTTGCCACTGTCTCTTTCCTAGGGCTGAAAGAAAGTCACTGGTCTAAAGTCACCCAGCTGGCTTTTTGCCCAAGGCAAAACTAGAACTCACTGTCTCCCCGTTTCTAGTCTGATGCTTTAACCACTACACCAAACTTACTCTAGGCTTCTTCTTAATACTATTCAATAAGCCACTATAAAATGAATAAGAGCAATACACTATAATTAAATACAGAGAGCTCCCATAACTGCAGCACAGGTACTCTTTATTAAGAACTCAATGTCCCTCTTTAAATCTAAAATCCATGCAATCATCTTAATACCACAGTTTGTTTTCTTAACTAGTTTCCAAAGCGGAACTTCAGACAGAATGTAAATAATCACTAATCCTTTCCTCCACTTCTGGCTTGAGTTTGAACTTGGAAAACTCAAGAAAAATGTTGCTATTTGCCTTCCAATGGATAAATATGCATAAGCAGCATGTTCAAAACAGAGGCAAAAGAGCAGCATGATAGTGTCCGATTATTTAAACAGAAAGACAATTATATGTCATCAATTCCCGGGCTTATTAGGTCTTAATTAATCAGGTAATGTTTATACCATGATTGTTGAGTTAAAAATAATGATATAAATACAGGTAGTCCTCAACATGACCACAGTTGAGCCCAAAATTTCTGTTGCTGAGTGATATTTATTAAGTAACTTTTGCCCCATTTTATGATCTTTCTTGCCACAGTTGTTAAGGGAATACCTGCAGTTGTTAAGTTAGTGACATGGTTGTTATGTGAATCTGGCTTCCCTCCATTGACGTTGGTTGTCAGAAAGTCACAAAAGTTGATTGAATTACTCTGGGACACTGCAACCATCATAAATACGAACCAGTTGCCAAGAATCCTAAATTTGGTCAAGTGACCAAGAGGAGTGACTGCAACAGTCGTAAGTGTGAAAAACTGCCATCAGTCATTTTTTTCAGTGCCGTGGCAACCCTGGTCACTAAACGAACTGTTGTAAGTTGAGCACTACATGTATTATACTTACGGTATATAGCTACTTTTCTTTCAGGATGGATTTCGGTGATGGCATACAAGTGACGTCCAGGTACTCTGCCATTCACTGGACAGGTTCAAGTTCACTTAGCATTTACAGACTGCATGCTGGCCCAAGTGGTTTGACTGCTACTTAGGCCCTGAAACTGTGCTTGGGAACAAGAACTGCATTTGAGGAGTTTAGAGACAGTAAAAGGATGGGTTCTTGCCCAGATCTCCTGCTCTAGGATGGGTCCTCAGGGAAGTTACAATTAATGTCCACTTCAGTACCAGCTTCAATCTTCTTCAGTGTCTTTATCACCTGAGTTGTCCAGGATGGTCACAACAGGTTATATTTGCATCATATAGGAAAAGGTCATCACCACTCAAGAAGTGGTGAAAATGTAAGAGACAACATAAGATTAATCCATAAAAGTTAATCACATTCTTGAACACTGAAGCAAGTATGATAGTCTTACTCCAAATATTTAGAGCTAGGCAAGCTCTAACAAGTGCAAACCATACATTTAGTTCACCACTGATTCAACAGTTGAAAAAGTATCCTTTAATATCTTTTTCCTCAGAAGTTCTTTGATTCAGCAGAGAACTTCCACATTCAGAGAAAGTGTAGGAAAACCAAACTTAATGCTCCTCACTAGCCAGCACTTGAAAAGTGGTGTCTTGAAGCCTTTTAACAAAATGAGTTAATTTTAAAAAAGTTTTACCAGAGAATGACCTTTTAACAATTTTTATATGAGAAGATTAAATGTTTTCAGTCATATGAAAGTTCCTCAAAAGCATATTCTGAACTTCAGTAGTAATCATGCTTGGAAAGAGTGGGTGGAATATTATTTGTTTTCAGGTTTATGAACCTGACAGATTTGTGATTATCATATTTGCAACAGCCTTGACAGTGAAAAATGAAAGTTAATTTTAGAAGGTCAAATTTCAGCATGTAAATTTTAGTATTTTAAGCAATACTAAAATGCTTCAGGGCCCAATTTTAGTCTTTCTTAAAATAGAGAAATATCTGTTTAAAGAAGCAGAATTTTCAGCACCTACTCTATGAACTTCTACTCTAGATTCACTCATTAGGGATTTGAAGATCAGAACATTATATATAGTTATTATATATAGCTTATCATTATATACAGCTTATCACCACATTATGTAAGCTGCAAGCCCTATGGAGTTAGAGATAGCTAGCATGGCTGTAACACACAAATTCTGCAAGAATGAAGTCCAAAATGAAGAAAAGAACCAAATGAACTCAAATGGGCTGTTTGAAAAAGTGACAGTTATGCCCTTGTGGCAATTTATGCCCATCTCTTGCTTAAAAGACTTTGTGTATTGATCATAGCTAATAAGAAGTATTAGCTATAATTAATACACAAAGTGATTTCAAGGGAAGACCATGTCTCCCAGGTGGAACCTAGATGAGCAGAATAAACATATGTACTTATTCAGCAACCTTATCAAGCCTGATCTCTTTCAGAGATGTTTGATCAACTTTTATAACTCCTAATCAGACTTGAATGGGCAGAATCAAGACAATAGTGCAGCAGGTGTAGTGATGTAAACATTTTGCCAAAAAAGGAATTGGTCATCAAAAGAAGCAAAATGTGCACCTAAATCTGTGAAATCACACATTTTGGATACCAATCCTAAAAGAAGGAGCTGTATGATGTTAGGAAGAACTTCCCACAGAAAATACATAATATGTCACTTGCAAACAAGAATTGAATGAAGTTTCTAGAAGATAGATAGATGAGAGATAACAGGAGAGAGAGAGAGAGAGAGAGAGAGAGAGAGAGAGAGAGAGAGAGAGAGAGAGAGAGAGAGAGAGAGAGAGAGAGAGAGAGAGAGAGAGAGAGAGAGAGAGAGAGAGAGATCTGCAGAATGAAAGAGAATGACAGAGATTCCTACTTGATCAACTCTCCCAGTTCCTTGTGCTGGATCACAAGTTGTTTAAGTTTGCCCAGATAGTCTTTCAGAGAGCTGAATGAAAGGGGGACATTCTCTCTAGTCTAACTGCTTTTTAATCAGAAAAAGGACCGTTTAAATCCTCCACAAATGTTCAACATAGGTTCCCAATAGGTATATGGGCAGAGATGGTATAGCTAGCTAGCTAAGCCAAATTTTAATTGGTTTTACATACTGTGCAGTTTGTCTTTGTCTCTGGATTTTTCCATTATGTTTTGTGACAAAGAGCCTCATTTTCATTAGCATGCATGCCCATGTGAAGAGCTGCTTTATAAGCAGAACATTTCTCTCTCCCCTTACATGAATTTTGCTGGATTCAGTCACTGTTGACTCAACCTTTTGCACCATAATTAACACAAAGCAGTGGTAGGGTGAGGAAAAGAGAATCTTAGGTACAGACACAATAGATTGGAGTGTCAGCTTCTGTGACCTCTCCTGTAAAGTAAGAATCTTCAGGACAGTGCATGGAAATGTTATTAAACAGACTGAACTTAATTTTTTTAGTTATTTTTATACTGCAACTTTGCTCACAGGATCATAAGGCAGTTCTTAAACATAATAATGAAAACTAAAAGGTGGAGCCCACTATTAGCTTATCATAAACCATAATTAAATAAAACATAAAGATATTTTACTACACACTAAAACCAAATAATGAACAGGCTAGCCTAATCGCTTTGTAGGCTCCTATCAAAAAAACCATGTGTTGTGTTCATCTTAGCTCAATGATGTAAGGGGAGAGAGAAATGTTCTGCTTATAAATGATGATGATGATACATTACAAATCCTTAAATAAAAATCATAAATTACCATCTGATATCTTTCAGATGTCTTGAACTACAATTTTTATAATTCCAAGGCCAGCTTGGTGATCATCAGTTCGGGTCATTGTCATAAAAAGATCCAAGTTCATGTCAAAATAGGTGGTTTCATATGAACGTGCCCATATCAGAACTTCAAATTGGGCCTGGAAGCAAACATAACCAGTGCAAGTAAGATGAGTATAATAATGTCTGCAGAATTTGCAGTTGACAAACTTGCACCTGTTGAGGTTCTGCCTTCAATAACAAACACATGCAGTGCATGTTGCATACATTTGAATGAGTATTAACCATGGCATGAATCAGTGTAGCTAGATCTGTTTTCTCAAGGAAGTGATACAACTGTCATACAAGCCAAAATTGGGCCAAAGCACTTCTGACCACAGCTGCCACTTTCACTTCCAGGGGCAATGCCTGTTGTAGAAGAACTCCTGAATTTCATTCACACATTTTCAGAAATGCAGAAAAACTGAGTCCCAGACCCAGACTTAGACTGCCTATGGACCAGCAGGACTTTTGCTTTTTCGAGACTGAGGAAATTGGCCTACATTTCCATTGCTATCCTTAAGTTCTCACATCATAAAATCTTAACTTGGTTGGCTTCGTTTTATCAGTTGTATGAATCTATCTACTATAGCATGTCAAGCATGATTTTTGACTTAGCACTATATGTGAATTCAGTCATAGTTGCTTATTCAAGAACATATGATAAATGTAAAACATGAATTAGGAGACAATGAGTCCAGCCAAATTTTCCACCGCTATTTGTCATCACTTGAAAATAAGACTGAAAATTCTGCCTGATAAATTTTTATTCACTCCTGTGAATAATATCTTTCTTGCCTTTTTGTAGCTGATTAAAAAAAATAAGAGAACTAAAACAGATGCTTGAGGTATGTATGCCATACTGTAGGCCAATAGCCCAGAAGATCAACCACCATCTGGACTGGTTATTAAAAGGACAGTATAAATGGAAAAAGCTATTTTAGTTCCATTGGAACTAATTATATTAAATAAATAGCTTTTTGTGGGAACCAAAATTATTGTGTCTACTGTAAGTCGTAACAACGATTGGAGATTTTATTATTTAAATTGGACATTAGAGAGGACTAAAGATTCCAGGCATAATAAAAAAAAATGCTTTTGGTTTTTATTAGAATTGGGATTTAGAAAATGGCACAAAACACTGTAAGTTGTGAAATATATAGATATGTATAAACACTATAATATCTGAAAGGAGAACATTTGAAGAATGGGGCCAGAAATTAGTAGTCACAATATCAACAATGTTAGTAATGAAGTCCACTACTTTGGATAGACTATGTCTAAAGGATATTAATGAAAAAATAATAGATATGAAACAAATCTTCTTTGACGCAGAAATAATAGAATCAGAAATATTGAGTTTAAAAAATGTGGATTACAAGACAGAGAAGGCATTTAAACTGGAAATGACAGAGCAAGTGACAGAACAAGAGAATGACCTGGATAAGGACACTTTACTGAATATCCTAAAAAAAGCTGGTTGAAGTTTTAAAAATTAATGGAGAAATACAAAAGATAAACCAAGACAATTCTCTGAGTAATGTCTTTTTACTGAATTTACAAAAGAGACTTCTTAGTCTCAAAGATGCTTTTGTGATGGGACAAAGAATTGATGAGAGATTAAATCCTACAACAATATTTGAATGAATTAAAGAGTAAGATTTTTAGAAGTAAAGGGAAGGAATATAAAGATAATTCATTTGATCAGGGTTGGACATATTTTTATGATATGAGAATCATATCTTATAGATTTCCTTATGGATAAGGATGGGTTATGGGAAGAAGACATCTCTGTTTATAACTTTAATGAGGGTGAAGACCTGCCAAGTGTGTTTATATTGTTATGAACAAGTTTAGAAGTTACTTCTTTATATATTTCTTTTCTTTTTATTCAGCCTATTTCTTTCTTTCCTTTTTCTTTTCTTTAAAAAAAACCTTTTTATTTCTTTGCACTTTTTACTGTCTCTTTTTACTTTCTCTGTGAGTTTAGTTTTAGATTTTGTTACTACACTATAATTAAATTTTCAGATACATAGGGGAAAAACAAGTTATGTTATGGTAGATTTACATAGCATTGCTGCTACTTTCCCCCTGCCTTAAAGGAAACCCAGATTTGTTCTCTCCAGAATGGATGCTTCGGCCTTTGTTTGTGTTTTCTACTGAGGCTCTAATAGGAGGGAGAAACTAGATGTTTTAATTTCGTAGAAAAACACTCAGATCCTGCATCTGCTTACTGACACAAGTATGCAAGAAATATGCAAAATTACTTATATGTTCAGAAGATATTATGAAGATGCCATATTATTTCTGAAGCTTAGCTCTCAGGTTTATTTTTCTGAAATGTTTGTCTGGAAATCCCAAGCTGGCCCCTTTGCAGTGAAACTCATATCCTATAGTGAAAAAGTATATTCATGGGATGCCAAAATAAAACAGTTGGTCTTCCGACAGCTCATGTAACAAGGCGAGTCTGCATATAGATCTGGTTGCTATTCCACCATCTAGTTAGGTAAGGTCTTCAGGGGACCATCTGCCCCATCTTGCAGATGTTTTGTGAAGGATAAATGAGTCAGCAATGCAAGATGGAACTTAGCTAGCTTCCTGTGAACTGCTTCTAGAATATTTATGGGTTTGCTGAGGGACCACATGTAAAACACAATCCCGAGTCCTGCTCATTAAAAGCATGTAACACATTCCAGACTGTGTAACGCAGCCCCCAATAGACTGCAAAATGTTGCTACAATAGCCAAAGTGCTAAGTTGATGCATGACTCTTTTTTCTACAGCAACTCTAATGCTTGCCCATTTCTGATACTGGTTATAAGAAACCCAAACAGCTTAGAGCTAGGCTGCTTGTAAGGTTTTTTTTTTGTAGGTGAAAGGACCACCATCCTTTAAGATTAGTTGCAGAGCTTCTCTTTTGTGGTTCAAGACCTGCTGCTCTGAAGGCTTTGCTCCTTTCTTTAATTCACCCTCTCATGGAGTTTGGGCAGACGAAGGAAAGAAGAATAAGTAAAAATGGGAGGCTTTGGAAGGACAGTTGCTTTATCATCTGTTAAAAATATGTTTACTGAAAAAAACCTTGTAGGGGCCCAAGGGCTCTCCTGTAGCATCTTTCAAAGTATGATTACGAGCATCCATTCTTGTGTTCCTTGGTCTCTCTTCACTGCCATCAATCACTGGCTTTGGGGACTGCAGTTAGGGGACGCTGACTTATAATAGTTCTTCTCTCTGTGGCCGGTTTCAATCAGTGTTGACTGGGGGAGAGATCATTTACGAGGCCTCTCTTCTACGGGATGCCACAGGGTCCTACTCTCTTCCCACTTTTATTCAACTCCTGCATGAAACAACTAGGTGAAATCATCTGCCAGTTTGGGCTTCCATATAATTGATATACTGATGATATCCAAGTAAATCTTTCAACCCTGGACCAACTGAGTGAGGGTGGTGAGGTTTTTGTCCCAGGAGGCTCTGTAGGTTTGGGTGGAAAACTTTCTCAACTCAATCCTATCAAGAGCAAGTGACTATGGTGATTTGAGCCATCTAGATCTGGGAATGTTCCAAATTTAACTTGGCTCAGGAATTCTGGAGTTGAAGTCCACAAGTCGTAAAGTTGCCATAGTTGCCCAACCCTGGTAGATTATCTTCATGTTGCTTTCCAGCTCTAAAATGTTATGATTCTTTGTTTTTATTGTTCCACGATTAACAGCAATGAGAAAGAAAGCATGACCTGTCAGAATTTCCTGCACTGAGGGTAAAGATCATTGCCTTCTTGACCTGCAGTCTATCAGTAACTAAAAATACCTCTGTTAAATGTGCTTCAGGCTGCTAAATTTCACCTCTTGGTTGCTGGTCTTGGTCATTTGTCAGACTCAAATGCTTTTAGAGGGTTGTTAATATATTTTATACTGTAGCTTTTATATTTTTATACTTTTGTCTCCAGCATTCAATGTCTTCTTGTTTTAAGGACAACATTATAAATAATAATGAAATAAGGATGGTGATGATAATAAAGATGATAAAGACAATAATAAATAAGGAGGATGTCAATGCTGCTAACACCGGATGTTCTTGCTTTGACAACAGATGGAAATGCAGCCATTTTCTCTATTGCTTTTAGAATTATTTGATGCTGGGAGGGGGAATAGGGATGAGAGTCCAGCTAGTCCTAACAATAATAACTTAGCTGTGGGAACCCAAGGACATTGGGCCCCGAGCTGATAGTGTTTTGGCGGGCTGGAGGGCTGGGGAGAAAGCCCGTGCTTCAAGCTAATTGGGGAATGTGATTTATTGGAGGAGGGGATTGTACTTTGTTACTTTGTATCCAGTGGAGGGGAATTTAGTTTTTGGTTTCAACTATGTAGTGCCAATACTTTGTTTCTCAAATAAAAGATTCTTTAAGGTAAACAATGCCTTGAAATTCTTTTGAAGAGTTTCATCTGTCAGAACCATGACAGAGACCAGGCTACGTAATAGCCATATTGTTGAAAAATAAGATTCCCCTACTGCAACAGACAGACCATCTATTTGTTTCACCTTTCTATTTGTTTCATTTCTATTTGTTTCATCTTGCAACCTTATGCTTAGAGGGGGCAGGCTGCAGCATCATAGCATGGGAAGGATGGTGCAATAGGAAAGAGGAATCTGGCCAGAGAATTTCAGAGACCCTCCAGGCAGATCCACACAAAGTTCTTGCCTATCACAAGAAGATGCACCATTACTGATTGCCTCATATATTTGATGGCTTTGTCATTACCAATAAGACATTTAAAAACCTATCCTTCCCCCATCTTACTTTTTACAGTCAAGTTAGCTAAGATACATAATCACACTGTAGAAACGTATGATCCCTAAGTAGTACCCTGAGAGGCAGACAGCAGAAAAAGTCTATTGTTTTATACAACTTGTATAACAGGGATTTTGTTCACCTGTAGAGATTTTTATGAAAGCAATGGACAGTTACCTCTAAAAATATGTTTTGCTTTCTCTGCTCATTGCAGTATTTTGGATGATTGATTGGTTGGTTGGTTGGTTGGTTGATTGAATGCTTCCCAGTGACCGGACCATTCCAATTCCAAAATTCTACAATTTCTACAAATTTTGACTCAGTAGTAGGTGGCAATATCCACACCTGGTTTATCCTTGGGTGGGAGACGTCTGAAGAAAACACTGAACTTTTAGGCTTCAGAAGAAAGCAATGGCAAACCACTTCTATAGAGTTGTCAAGGAAAACACTTCATGGTTGTATCTTGGAATCACCAAGGATAATGATAATTCCTCTCTTTAAAACTTTAAAAGATCGTGATATTTTATTCATCCTCTCACAGGACACAAATACTTGCAACTTCTCAAACAAATAGGATATTTATCTCAATAGAAAAGCTAGAGGGAAACATGTGACAATACTGTACTAATTTTCTGAGTTTCAAGCACATGCCTTTTGTAATGTAGTGGGTCCGACGCAAGGAAGAGACGCCAGCTGGAGTACGGGTTCAGCTCTTTATTGGGGGGGGGGTCCGTACTGGCGAACAAGGGCTACCTGGCCTCCTTATATACCCGGCCAGGTAGGTAGCTAGCCAATGGGGTTGGCCCTAGGTTTCCCACTGAAGCTAGGTTTTCCCGCCAAACCGTCCAGGCCAACGCCCCCTAGTGGCCGCTGTTATACAGTTGACCTGCACCTGGATACATAACACCCCTCCCCCCCTTAGAGAAGAGCCTCCCTCACAACTATGCAACATAACACAACTATCTACAATGTTTAACTATATACATATACAGTGAGGTTGATGGGTCACTTGCATACATAGTCCGCTAGGTACGCTGGTGTCCTGTGGGGCCTGGTGGATCGTCTGAGTGGGGCTTCACCTTGGGCCTGGTCGTCTGGCTCACAGTGCTCCTGAGCTGGGTTGGGTCCGGCCACCAGATCCCCGCCGCCGCCGATGCTCTGATGCTGCCGCAGGGCCGGCTGAAGGAGGCCATCCTCCACTTGTTCAGGGTCCATGCGGTTTCCAGTTGGTCTGGTCTCTTCTGGGGTGTGGTTATCAGGTTGGGTGAGGCTGGTGCACTCAGGGGCCCTTCCTCTGAGCTGGTTCATGTGTCGCCTGATGTGTCGATCCCCCTCCACCCCCACGATGTAGGAAAGAGGCCCAGTTTTCTCAACCACTGTCCCCGGAATCCATGGGTGTCCTGCCCCATAGTTCCTTACCCAAACCAGGTCCCCCACGTTGAGCACCCTAGGTACCGAGGGCTTCTTGGTCTCTGCCGCCACTCAGTCGGGGCGCAGCCGGTCAAGCTTGGTGATGAGGCGCCATCCCCATTGTAGTTCTGCTGGGCTCTTCCCTGTGGCCACACATGGTGTGGTGTGCTGGGCGAGCAAAAATTTTGCCAGTCGGTGATGCCAGTCCCCGCTGATGATGCGCCGGAGTGCATCCTTGGTCGTCCTTACCATCCGTTCAGCTTGCCCATTAGTCGACGGGTGGAAGGGTGCGGAGGTGGTGTGTCTAATCCAGTTCGCCTTAAAAAATGCCTGGAAATCATTAGCGGTAAACTGAGGCCCGTTATCAGACACAATTACATCGGGGAGGCCGTGTGTGGCAAACAGGGCCCTGAGCACCTGGATTGTTCTTGCTGAGGTCATGTTGGGGACATGGACTACCTCCAGCCACTTAGAGTGGCTGTCTACTACTACTAGGAACAGTTGACCCTGGAAAGGCCCCGCATAGTCAATGTGAACGCAGGACCAGGGCGTGTGTGTTGCCTCCCACCTGTGCACGGGGGCATGGGGCATCTCTGGCCTGGATCTCTGGCATGTGTAACCCTTGACCCATTCCTCAATGTCCTTTTTTTTTTTATTGAAAAGTTTTAAAAATACAGTTTTCCTTTAAAAAACCCCCTTCCCCCTCCCTCCTCCCCTCCCTACCTCCCCCCTTCCCCCCCCTCCCCCCCTCCCTCCTCCCCCCCACCTCCCCCTAACCCCCCTCCCCCCCCCGGACTTCCCAGAGCTAAATACAAGGTATATATATATAAAAAAGCAATCATAAACAACCATATACTAACAACTATAAATTCTAAAATCCATCACTCTCTAACTTATATAGGATCAAACAAAACTTAGCATTATTAAATATATATAGAAGACAAAATAAAAAAAGAAAAAAAAAACGAAAGAAGACTTATTCAAATGCTAGATAAAACTTCTTGACCCTATACTTATTCTGGATAAACTCAATCCATTTTCTCCATTCCATAATATAATGTTCTTGCGAGTAATCTTTCAAATAGGCCGAAATCTTCGCCATCTCTGCCAAGTCGGAAACCTTTAAAATCCACTCTTGTATAGTCGGCAGTTCCTCTTTCTTCCAATATTGACCTATCAAAAGTCTTGCTGCCGTAACTAAATTCAACATCAACTTAGAGTCCACAACTGTAGCGTCAACAATTATTCCCAACAAAAAAAATTGCGGACAAAACTTTATCCTCCGTTTAAAAATCTTCTGCATATTCCACCAGACTTTTATCCAAAAAGCCTTGACCTTTTTACATGTCCACCATATGTGAAAATATGTTGCCTCTTCATCACCACACCTCCAACATTTAGGCTGATAATTCGGATACATACTTGCAAGCTTTTTAGGATCTAGATGCCATCTATAAAACATTTTGTAAAAGTTCTCTCTTAAACTTTGAGCTTGAGTGAATTTTACATTCCTCACCCAGATCTTTTCCCACGTGTCCATTGTAATAACTTCCTGAATGTTTTGGGCCCATTTTATCATACAATCCTTAACAAGCTCTGTTTCTGAATCGATCTCTATCAATGCAAGATATATCCGTTTAATATGTGCTGGTCCTTGATTTCTAATTTGCTTTATCAAATTTTCATCAGTCGTTGCAAATCCATTTTTTTGATCTTCTTTCCACCTGGCCTGTAACTGAATATATTGAAACCAAGTCTGAACAACCTTCTCTTCTCGCAAGAAACTATATGATTTCAAGCACCAAATATTCCTTTCCAAACTTAAAATTTCCTTGTAAGTAGTCTCATCATGTTTGAAACCAGCATGTATATTTTCTATTGCGTGTTTTGGGATTGCCCACAATGGTATCTTGCTGCTTAACTTATGTCTATACTTCTTCCAAACTCTCAGCAATGCCTGTCTTAAAATATGCATCCTAAACACAGTATCTACCTTCTTATCATACAACAAATATGCATGCCAGCCAAACAACAGATCATGGCCCTCAAGATTTAATAACCTCGATTGTGTCAAATTAATCCAATCACTTATTCCTACTAGTGCAGCAGCTTCATAATATAATTTAAAATTAGGCATTTTAAGGCCACCTCTCTCACGAGTATCCTGCATAATCTTAAGTTTAACTCGTGGCTTTTTCCCTGCCCACACAAATTTATTGATACCACGCTGCCATTCCTCCAAGTTAGAGTCTTTCTTAAGAATCGGTATCATTTGAAATAAGAATAAAAATTTGGGCAGGACATTCATTTTCACTGCTGCAATCCGTCCCAACAAAGACAATTGCAATTTTTCCCAACTCTCCAGTTCTTTTTGAATTTTCCCCCATAACTTTTCATAATTATTTTTATATAGCTTTGTATTAGAGGGCGACAAAATCACCCCCAAATATTTAACCCTTTTAACAATCTCAAATCCAGTTAATCCTTCTAGGAGAGCCTTCTGCGAAACTGTCATATTTCTAGCCAAAATTTTAGTTTTCTGTATATTTACTTTAAATCCAGAAACCTTCCCATATTGTGTTATTATCTCCATCAGGTCCACAACAGAGTTCTCTGGCTGGGTCACTGTAACAACCAGATCATCTGCAAATGCTCTCAATCTGTAATCCTGATCTCCAGGCTTCTTGGTCTCTGCCGCCACTCAGTCGGGGCGCAGCCGGTCAAGCTTGGTGATGAGGCGCCATCCCCATTGTAGTTCTGCTGGGCTCTTCCCTGTGGCCACACATGGTGTGGTGTGCTGGGCGAGCAAAAATTTTGCCAGTCGGTGATGCCAGTCCCCGCTGATGATGCGCCGGAGTGCATCCTTGGTCGTCCTTACCATCCGTTCAGCTTGCCCATTAGTCGACGGGTGGAAGGGTGCGGAGGTGGTGTGTCTAATCCAGTTCGCCTTAAAAAATGCCTGGAAATCATTAGCGGTAAACTGAGGCCCGTTATCAGACACAATTACATCGGGGAGGCCGTGTGTGGCAAACAGGGCCCTGAGCACCTGGATTGTTCTTGCTGAGGTCATGTTGGGGACATGGACTACCTCCAGCCACTTAGAGTGGCTGTCTACTACTACTAGGAACAGTTGACCCTGGAAAGGCCCCGCATAGTCAATGTGAACGCAGGACCAGGGCGTGTGTGTTGCCTCCCACCTGTGCACGGGGGCATGGGGCATCTCTGGCCTGGATCTCTGGCATGTGTAACCCTTGACCCATTCCTCAATGTCCTTGTCCAGCCCTGGCCACCAGAGGTAACTCCTGGCCAGTGCTTTCATTCTAACCACCTGCGGATGTCCCTCATGTAGGGACTCCAACACTCTGCCCCGGAACGCTGTGGGAATGATGACCCGGCTTCCCCACAGGAGGCAACCCCGGTGTGTGGAGATTTCGTGCCGCCTGGTGAAGTACGCCTGGAATTCGGGTCCCGGGGACTTGTCCTGTCAGCCTGTGCAAACCCACGAATGTACCCTACTCAGGATGTTGTCAGAGGCTGTCTTGGCTGCAAGGTCCCTGGCATGTACTGGGCATTCTGGTAGTTCCTGCAGAGCTAGGACCTGTGTTGCTGGGGCCGGGTCTGGTTCTGCGGTGTCTATGGGTAGCCTACTTAGGCCGTCTGCGTGGTTCATCTCCTTCCCTGGCTTGTGCACCAGCTTGCAATTGTAAGCTGCAAGGAAGATGGACCACCAGAGCATTCTGGGCGATAGTATTTGGGGGGTCTGCTTGTCCGTTGTGAAAAGGCCGAGCAGTGGTTTGTGGTCTGTGTAAATTGTGAACTCCCTGCCATATAGATAATCATGGAACTTTTTTTACCACTGCCACTATTGCCAGGGCTTCTTTATCAATTTGGGCGTAATTCCTCTCTGCTCCAGACAGCATTCTTGAGTAGAAAGTGATTGGGATTTGGGCCCCATTAGGCTCAAGGTGACTTAGTACAGTGCCCACACCGTAAGGGGATGCATTGCACGCGATGCATATGGGCTTTGATTCTATAAAGTGTCACTGTGGACTTGTCAGATGGTAGTGCCTTTATGGCTCTGAAGCTTTGGTTGTGGACAGGAGTCCAGGCCCATGCTGCTGTCTTGTCCAATAGCCTGTGTAGTGGTTCTGCGATTGCTGCCTTGTGGGGAAGGAAGGTGTGGTAGAAATTGAGCAGGCCCAGGAATGCCTGCAGCTCTGCCTTGTTTCTTGGTGTGGGTGCCAGTTTGATAGCCCTTACCTTTGCCTCTGTGGGGTGGATTCCCTTGGCATCTATCCTGAACCCCAGGAATTCTGTGGAAGGAACTCCAATGCTGCACTTTTCCCTCTTCAGCTTGAGGCCAGCAGCACGCAGCCTGGCTAGAACCTCCCTCAGCCTACCTGCCAGTTCCTCAGCTGATGCTCCTGCAATCAGGACATCATCAAAATAAGGGCAGACTCCTGGGATGCCCTTGAGGGTTTTTTCCACGATTTCCTGGAAAATGCCAGGAGCTACGCTGATTCCAAACTGCAGCCTGTTCACCCTGAAGGCTCCCCTGCGTGTTACTATAGTCTGAGTGTCAGCTGTTGCCCTGGTAACCGTGAGCTGCTGGTACGCCTGCGCAAGATCCAGCTTTGCAAAGATGGCACCGCCTTGGAGGGAAGCGAGAACGTGGCTGACCGTGGGGACCGGGTAAGCGTGCGGGTTTAGGGCATGGTTCACCGAGCACTTGTAGTCGGCGCAGATCCTCACCTCACCATTGGATTTAAGTGGGGTGACTATTGGGGTCTCCCACTCCCCCCCATCTATGGGCTCTAAGATTCCCTGGCCTACCAGCTTGTCCAGTTCACTCTCGATTTTGTGCTTGAGCACGAACGGGACTCGCCGCGGCCTGACTCTAATGGGGGGGATGCTCAGGTTTAACTTGAACGAGATGGTGGTCCCTGTGTACTTTCCCAGCTTCCCATCGAAGACATCTGCAAACTCCTTGCAGACGGCCTCGATGGATTCTCCCTGGATCCGGTGGATCCCTGTGACTGCGATTCCCAGCGCCTCAAACCAGTCTAGGCCGACTAGACTGGCTCTCCGGCCCTCTACTACTACTACCTCCAGGTGCTCCTCACGACTCTTAAACCTCACGGAAAGGGTGGCCTCCCCTCTTACCTTGACCGGCGTGTTTTGGAAGTCGGTCAGGGCTAAATTTGAGGGCCGTAATTGAATCCGCTGCTTGCTCCGTCTGTTAATGTATTTAAGGGTCTCGTCAGAAATGACGGAGACCGCCGAGCCAGAGTCAAGCTCCATGTTGCAGGGGACGCCCTGCAAGCGGTTTGTCAATTTAATTTTTGGTTTGAGCAGCCAGCAGCTACCAGTGTGGTGGATGCCTAGCCAGCTCTCAAAATATCCAATTCGTAATTGGGTCGGGGCCCCAGTACCTCTCAACGGCGACTCTTCCGGGCGCAGCTCGTGGATCTCTTCTCGGGGGCAGCGGCTACGGCAGACCGCGGCTATGTGGCCTGTCTTCTTGCAGGCCCGACACGTGGCCGACTGGAACTTGCAGAGAGTGCGCACGTCGTTTCCACCGCAACCTGTGCACTTCTGTGAGCTGTTGGTTGGCTTGGGCTTGTCCGGGCGTCTGTCTCGTTGGTCAGGGGTCGCCTTCCACCGGAGGAGGTCGATGCTTTGTTCGTCCTCCTCGTCCTTGGCCGTGATGACCTGCTGGTGAATGCTGCCCATCTGGCTGCCAGTTCTGGCTTCCTGGACGGCCTGGACAGCCCCGCAGGCCGCTTCGTGGGCCAGGATGGCGTCCTGGGCTTCCTGGAGTGAGACCTCAGCCTTTGCGAACAGGCGCTCCTGCAGCCTCGTGTCCTGTAGGCCGCAAACCAGCCTGTTGCGTAACCATTCCTCCAGATTCGAGAATTTGCAGGGAACGGCAGCTTCCCGCAGGGCAGCAATGTAGACGGCCCCAGACTCGTCGGTTCGCTGGTCCCTCTTCTCAAACTGCGACCTCCAGGCCAGCGCGGACATGCGGGGCTGGACGTTTGCATTCAGCTTGGCGACGAGGTCCCGGTAGGAGATGGTTTCGATGGGCTCCTGGGAGAATAGGTTCACGGTGACCTCGAGCAGTGCGGGGCTGCCGATACAGAGCAGGGCCGCCGCCTTCGAGTTGTCCTCCGAGATTTGATTAAATCTCATGTACAGCTTGGCGTGCGACAGGTATCGGGCCCATCTCTCTGGGTGACGGGTGTTGAATTCGTGGGGTTGTCCTGTTCTTGCCATCGATCCCTGCTGGCTGCTGCGGTGGCTGGTCTCAAATCGCGGTTGCGGTGGCCGGAGCCAGTCGCAGGTCGCTCGTGGTGGCTGGGTCGCGGTGCTGGCGGTCGCATTGAGGGGGGAGGAAGGATGCCTCTTTCCTCCAGCACACAGTGCGTTCCCCTAGTGACTTCAGCTCTTCTGTCAGCAGCATCCCACCTTCGTCGCCACTGTAATGTAGTGGGTCCAACGCAAGGAAGAGACGCCAGCCGGAGTACGGGTTCAGCTCTTTATTGGGGGGGGGTTTCCGTACTGGCGAACAAGGGCTACCTGGCCTCCTTATATACCCGGCCAGGTAGGTAGCTAGCCAATGGGGTTGGCCCTAGGTTTCCCGCCGAAGCTAGGTTTTCCCGCCAAACCATCCATGCCAACGCCCCCTAGTGGCCGCCGTTATGCAGGTGACCTGCACCTGGATACATAACACCTTTCTCTGTCAATTATACGTGAGTAGAAATAACAGCAACTTTTGAAATATGGGTATTTTGGCAGAAATGGTTGTGTAGTAGGGTGAAGTATTGCAAGTAACTTGTAATAATACAGTTTAAAATACAATGTGTTCCATAAAATGACTGAATGGACTGTCTAATTTGAATGCCTCTTACAATTAAGTGCCCTATGTACTTAAGATTGCCCAATTGTACCTTCTACCTAACTTCTGATTGGGGTAACACTTGAACCATAAATTGAATAGATTGAGACCAGCTGGATTTAAATAGCATGCTAAGCCAAAACCAAACAAACCACATTTTGCTTGAGCACACAGCATGTCATCCCTCCAGCCTTCAGTCTTCTGAGAGAGCGATCCAAAAAGCAGAAATACAGGCTGCTTTCAGCCAACACCAAGCTAATATTGCCAGGCATAGTAGAGAGCAATGCATTCTAATTTAGGGATACAAAAAAGAGACAGAGCCAGCAAATGAAGATGGCATGTTGTGTACAGAACTGTAAGAGTGCCATCTTGTGTTCAACAATTTGAGAAGTAGCTGCAACAGCTCAGATAGCTTTTTTCTTCTTCTTTCTTCCTTTTCTTTTGTTGCCCACAGAATTTCATTTCTGTTGCACTAGTGAACCTAGTGAAATGTAGACATGGTATGTCATTCAGAAATTATAGTGCTCCATATAGAAAACAAATTACTAAGTAAGTGGTAACTACGTAGGGTGTTGTTTTTTTTACAAGACTGGAATCCTTTTATGGAGTTTTTGTGAAAAGAAGAAAAGATTAAATTGATGATTTATGGATTTGGGGATTAAAAGGGTCAAAGAGGAAGGGAAATAAGATGGAAATTACTTGATAGAAAGAAGGGCAAAAGTCATAAGTCTGTTTTCTGTTTCCCACTTTCTATTTTTTTAAAAAAATTCTTTTAATTTATATACTTTTATTGTATTGAGAAATGCTAATAATAAAGAAATTATCAGGTAACATGAGAAAAAACAAATGGTGTGGTTTCAGTTAGCAGGGAATGCAGGGCAGGAGTGTCCAAAGGGTATGGTTAAAAAACAAAAATCAAGGTGGTGGCCAGGGTGGCGTGACTGAAGCTTGGCTATTTTTATGTCCCTCTCACATGCAGTGCAAGTTCAAAACCAGGTGGAATTTGGATTGCACCATCTTAGCCACTCTCTTAACCACACCTTGCAGACACCCTTGACTCAGAAGTATTATATAAATTAGGCAACAACTGGTCCCAACAATCCATCATGTAAGCCCTTCAAAATCAGAAATATCTGAATAGGTAATAATGAGGGTATACTAATTTATTTTCAAAAACTTGCATTATTTTAAGAGCAGAAATACTAATAGCCACAATAGTGCCGATAGAGATTCTCAAACTCTGCAGTGCCACAAACCACTAAAATTTGGTATGTAACTGCTCTTCTTCCCTACCTTGAAATCACAAATTCAAGTATTCTATTTAAAGTGAAACCAAAATGTGGTTTGGGAATGTGAGCCTGACAACAAAAAGAAAAACTTTCTATAAAAAGAATTCTCTTACTGCTGGCTAGCATTTCTTGATCAGAAAAGGTCAGATTGTTTGGTCTGGATGACTTTACTTGCCAAACTGAAAAAGGATGATGAATGTGTGAGCACTTAGAAAGACTCCTCTCCCCCCCCCTTATTTAACTTTTCCCTTTCTCTTTTTGACATTGTGAAAATGTTACATGGATAATTTCAGCAATGTTAAAGGTTTTCCTAATTAACAGGCACTAGCTGCAGTCCTAATTATATCAGCTCCACTTCTACTTAGAGGCGAGTTGATGTAATGCATGCAGTTTGAATCTCTAAATGGGCATACTTATACTGTATACAAAAATCTGGGAGGAACATTCATTTATTAACTTCAATTATGCATATAAATTTGTTTTGATACATACACACACATTTCTGTGTTGATACTTGCTTCGGTGCTTAACTTCTGTACTTTCAATATATTTAGAACTAAGATATAAACTAATACATTGCCTAAAGAAACTGGTTGCCACAAAGTCAGGGCTTTGATTTTGCTCATGTACACAAAGCCCGACCCCTGTCAGATGTGCTCCAGGTTTTCCTGGCTGTTCTCATCCTAGTCCAACACTTAATTGCTATACCTCCCCCACGTTATCCAACAAATGTCATAATGGGCAGCCTTATCCTAAAACATAGGTGTTAAACTTGCCGTGTCACATGACATGTTGCTACTTTTTTTGCATCGCCGGAGCTGGGGTGGGCACGGCCTCCGTATGATGCAATTGGCCCCTGGGCCAGCAGTTTGACACCCTTGGCCTAAAAGATATGCTCGAGATGGCTTCACAGCCCTTTAAAATTGAAGGGCTAAATAATTATTCAGTGTGTACCAGGCTGTGCACTTCACAATTTCCAGGAATAACTCAAATACAAGATAGCCATCTCAGGCAAGACTCAGCTGTTTTCAAGGACTGCTGACAAGATTTCTAGCTGTGCCTCACCCAGCCATTTTTAATCTTAAAAAGAAAGTTTTAAAAATTAAATGTATAAACTAAAAATACAAAGGAAAAAAATCAACCTTATGTTTTAGACTTACCAATAGTCACTAGTTTATCAATGAATTCACTACAATATGAACAATACAATATATATTGTATTTTTCAATGGAAAAAATCAGTAACATTGGGTGTTGTTTTCAACCTTTTTAAGGCATACTGATAAAGCATTGGTACCGAAACCCATCTAAAAGATTAGCTGTTCAAGCCTAAGAACTGAAAGTACATAACTGAAAGTAAGTTCTGATTTCTTGATTTAATTTCATCTGTTCAAGAGCTTGACTTCTTTTGAAGTTAAAATGTTGGGCATTTGGAAATAAAATACCAACATTTCTACTTTTTTCTGTTGACTCGAGGTGTGAAGATTGAGAGGCATGACAGGATACATTTAATGTAAAAAATTTGGACTAGTTTAAAATCATTAGCATCTAAAAGGAGTGCCCTTTTAGATTATGTTGAGCTAACCACAGGTCCCAGGAGCCCACCCAACATGGATGATAGTGGGCTATGCAGGGAGATTCAATTCAGCAGCACTTGTAGGGCCGCAACTGCCAGAGTTTCAGTTTGAGCAGGTAGTCAGGCCTGCTGTTTCCCTACAGCCATCTTTTTGTACCCTTGTAAAAGACTCCAAGTGAATTTTGCCCCAGGAGAGAAGGAGGTCTCAGAATCATATCACAAAAGTAGCAAACTATTCAATGGCCTTATACTTTTTTCCCAGGCATCACTGGGTCAAAGCTTGTGGAAGCTACTAGAATGTAATAATGGTAGGCATACAGAAATATGTTTTATCTCTTTGATAAACTAACAGCAATCTGGTTTGCAACGGTAGAGCTAAAACCACTCCTTATAGTGATGTATAAATAGATTATCCATTTATGAACATATTTTTAAAAGTAGGCTAACTTACCATCAGTTTAAGTGGTAAGAAACTTATCATCTACAAATAGCAAGACAACTTTTGTGGTCAGAAGAGGCTAACCATTTTAAAACTGAGCATGTGTGCCCTAATCTACTAGTCTTTTCAAAGTCTATCAAATCCAGAAATATGCAATTTTCTAGTGGCCTGAGTTAGCACCCTTCACATTCCTTTAGAAAGCAAAGCCACAAAGAATGGGAATTATAAAAGTGCACAGGGCTACGTCACGTACGGTGAGGGGAAAAATTATTTGATCTCCTGCTGATTTTGTAAGTTTGCCCACTGACAAAGAAACAATCAGTCTATAATTGTAATGGCAGGTTTATTTTAACAATGAGATACAGAATAACAACGAACAATCTAGAAAACGCATTTCAAAAAAGTTATAAATCGATTTGCATTTTAATGAGTGAAATAAGTAGTTAACCCCTTCACAAAACATGACTTAGTGCTTGGTGGCAAAAACTTTGTTGGCAATCACAGAAGTCAGACGTTTCTTGTAGTTGGCCACCAGGTTTGCACACATCTCAGGAGGGATTTTGTCCCATTCCTCTTTGCAGATCCTCTCCAAGTCATTAAGGTTTCAAGGCTGACATTTGGCAGCTCGAACCTTCAGCTCCCTCCACAGATTTTCTATGGAATTAAGGTCTGAAGACTGGCTAGGCCCCTCCAGGATCTTAATGAGCTTCTTCTTGAGCCACTCCTCTGTTGCCTTGGTCATGTGTTTTGGGTCATCATCATGCTGGAATATCCATCCACAACCCATTTTCAATGCCCTGACTGAGGGAAGGAGATTCTCACTCGCCCATTGTCCCTTTGATGTGGTGAAGTTGTCCTGTCCCCTCCCAAAGTATGATGTTTCCACCTCCATGGTTGATGGTGGGGATGGTGTTTCTGGGGTCACAGGCAGCATTGCTCCTCCTCCAAATACAGCAAGTTGAGTTGATGCCAAAGAGCTCGATTTTGGTCTCAGGTACCAAAACATTTTCACCCAGTTCTCCTCTAAATCATTCAGATGTTCATTGGCAAACTTCAGACAGGCCTGTGCATGTGCTTTCTTGAGCAGGGGGACCTTGTGGGCACTGTAGGATTTCAGTCCTTCATGGCGTAGTATGTTATCAATTGTTTTCTTGGTGACTATGGTCCCAGCTGCCTTGAGATCATTAACAAGACCCTCCTGTGTAGTTCTGGGCTGATTCCTCACCGTTCTCATGATCATTGAAACTCTATGAGCTGAGATCTTGCATGGAGCCCCAGACCAAGGGAGATTGACAATTATTTTGTTTCTTCCATTTGCAAACAATCACACCAACTGTTGTCACCTTCTCACCAAGCTGTTTGGTGAGTCTTGCAGTCCATTCCAACCTTTTGTAGGTCTACAATCTTGTCCCTGACATCCTTGGACAGCTCTTTGGTCTTGGCCACGGTGGAGAATTTGGAATGTAAAGGATTGTTTCTGTGGACAGGTATCTTTTATACAGGTAACAAGATGAGATTAGGAGCACTCCCTTTAAGAGAGTATTCCTAATCTCAGCCTATTTTGTGTATAAAACACAACTGGGAGCCAGAAATCTTGCTAACTGATAGGGGATCAAACACTTATTTTACTCATTAAAATGCAAATCAATTTATAACTTTTTTGAAATGCGTTTTCCTGGATTTTTTTTGTTGTTATTCTATCTCTCGCTGTTAAAACAAACCTACCATTGCAATTATAGACTGATCATTTCTTTGTCACTGGGCAAATGTACAAAATCAGCAGAGGATCAAATAATTTTTCCCCTCACTGTACATGAGAGTGCTACAACATGCTAATTTTTAAAGAAAAGATTGGAAGCTTTTCTTTAAAAATAAGTACCAAGTCTGGGTTTTGACATATTAAATTGTCCCCACCCCTTGCCACCAAAATGACAAGAAACAATGGCGGCAACTTTTGGCAAAGCTGATCAGACAAGGGAGGAAAACTGGGAGTCCTATGTGACTTAAGGATCTCTGACCTAAGCAATGAAAATCCACTTGCACAAACTTTGAGTCATCAAATTTATAAGGAAGCTTTGGACAAATCAATCTCAACTTAATACCTTGCTGGCTTGTTTTAAAGAGGCTTCCTGGAAAAAAGACAAAATACAAATAATTATAAATCATAGGTGACTGGTTCATTTGTTAATTAAAAGATATCCTATGAGGAAAAAAGAATAGAGTTGGTGTCATGGGCTTTCAAACAGGTTATATGTTTACTTACACATATAATTCATGTAAGGAAAATATCTGCTAAGAAAAATTTGGGAAACTTCAAAGATGACTTTAGAATTTTTTTCCCATCTCACCCTATTCCTTCCAGCATGAAAACATGTTTATTTCTGTCCTTTTCCAATAATAAAATTAGGATAATTTCACTGCTTCAAATTTGGTTGAGTTAAATTTGGAGTTGTGAAGACGTTTCTCCAGTCCCAGAGAATCTATGTCCTTTAACATACATGACATAAATTAATTTTAAAAAGTTATTTTTCACGACCTGAATAAATTACATATAAATTATAAATGCTGCTCTCCACGATATAAGAAACACACCAAACAAGAATGCTTTTCATATACATATTTATATATATATCATGTACAAAGTTACATTCTGAACCCCCAAGGATTCAATAATAAATACTGAAATAACTTCACTGCTATATGAGCTTATCAGCTCACAGAAAAGAAGCCTCAAGTTTAAACAGACAGCAGGTTTAATGCTGCAGTATTCATCTCAAGGTTACAGAGGAAAGTAAAATTCAGCATAAAGTGTCTAGACAACATTTTCAAAAAGTTAATGACCATAAAATGCCTTAAAACATGTTTAAAAGATAAGAGAAGTGTGCAGCAATGACATTGTTAGAGAGAAGTATTTAGTGTTCCATGTTTTGAAGTGCAAAACAAAGGTTGTTACAATATGGCATAACCCTGTTAAAGAAAATAAAGTTAGCATCCACAAAGAAGTGTGTTTCTCACTCTGTCATTTTTTTTACAAACTTGGGGTTTTTACAAAATCCTTTATGCACAGGGTCAACTGTAAGGGTGCCAAGTCAGTTTCAGTCCTTTGGTAGCTTTCATAATACTCACATGGAAATAAATATTTAATTAAACATTATTTTCAGGACGCCATGTTCTTTAGAACAGTTAGCATATTAGAAGATTATAAAACATTTTAGTTACTAAGGCAGCCTATGATAAAGTGTCTACACTCTGCCAGCTCTAACTGATCCAATGCAGGAAGACCTTGCAAGAAATGAACTAAATGGCAGAAATACATAAACTTATTCTCTTTTACCATGCAAAACACATTTACCCAAACAAATCATGTGCTGCATTTTTTGTGCTTGAAATGCTCTCTCAAACTATTAACAAAGCTGTTAACTATCAAGAGACTCATTCCTACTTCTGATTTTAGAACTATGATTACATTGAACATATGACACTCTCAAAACAGATTTGTTAGGCAATCATTGGGTGCTTGAACTTTAGCAAATTTTAATCATCTACAGTTCAGAGTGTACTGGAACAAGGAGAGTGTACGTTTTAGTGAAAGGGATCTTCTACATCCATCTTTTAAAACTACAATTTTTTTTAGGACGGAATAAATTTTAAAAAGGAGACTGAAAAATGGTGCTCTTCCCTCACTTGCACTAATACAAGTGTTGATCTCTCTTCTACATCCATCTTTTAAAACTACAATTTTTTTAGGACAGGGAATAAATTTTAAAAAGGAGACTGAAAAATGGTGCTCTTCCCTCACTTGCACTAATACAAGTGTTGATCTCTCTGGCGGACTCCCGTCTTTTCTGCTGTGAATGACCATTGCCCGAATGAGGACAGAGTGGCAATTTACCATCTGGAAAGTCATTAAACATTATCACCGAGGTGCTTTTTTTTTTTGTCTGAGCAAGGAATCAGAGAAACAGTTCTAATGATTTTAAAATGAAAATGCTGGACAAAATTGAAAACCAATATATGTGAATTTCATTCCTTTTTCCAAAAACTATTCCACCACTCATGAAAAGTCAGGATAATGTTTCCAAAAGATCTCCTCAAAGTAAGATGCCTTGAAAGGCAAAGGGTAACAAAGTTAATGGAACTGGCTGTCTTTTGGATGTCTAGAATTATGAATTACATGAATGGTTTCTACTGCTCTGAGGATAGGACAAAGTCTTAAGAATCTATCTTCTTTTGGTAAGGCTTGTGTGTGCCATATAGGCACATATGGTGAAGCTTTCACTAACTCACCTGAGCATCTTTCCCAAATTGACTATTAAACTTTCCTAGGATGGAAAAGTTTGAAAAGTGCAACACAAACATGAGTCTGGTATGGATGTATATGAGTATAGCAAAAGCAATTTCTGGGGGTGGGGGTGGGTGGGTGGGTGGAATCTCATATCCTCTTAATCCTTCTCACAGTTTTTCATCAGTGTTCTTATTAAAATTCTTAAACCCAGTTGAGCAGTTGAAATAAATTTTAAGTCTATTGCGATCAGATCACATTGGGCATATTGATGAGCAAAATATGGAAGGTATTAAACATTCAACCATTCTGTTATTTTTAGCCACACATTTTGTGGTTAAAATACATATCTACCAGAATGCATTCATTGTGTACAAAATAGGATGCTTAAAAAGTATTTATACATATAAAACTATAATCAGTACATCTGAAGGGAAAATTATTAAGTTTTCATCAGATAAGATTATAGTTTCTTTTATTAAAAACCTGCCTAAATAAATATTTACACAATAGATCTCAGTTTAATGTGATTTTAAAAAGGTGTGTGTGTGTGTGTTTGTGTGATTTAAATACATGTTTCCTTGAGAGATGACAAACTGCTCCTATTGCATAAAAAGGTTTAGGCAGTTTTTCATGACAATTCCTGGTTTTAAATGTTGGCATTTCAAAATTTGAAATTCTTCCATTCTGTCATGTAAATAATAGCAACTCCCATCTAAATGGAAGAGCTAGAGTCTCTTAGTGGACACAAGCTTAATGTTAGTATTTTCACTCCTATTTTATAACAAGGAAAACATTGAGAAGCAGTTTATCCTCTGAGTGATTAAAAAATAGCATTTAATTTAGCTTTACCATCAATTGGATAGCAAATGAGTATACTGAGTCCAAAACTTTAAATGTGAAAAGATAGAATAAACTGCATGATAGTATTTTTCCAATTTCTCAGATTGGCCACTCAAATTTGATACACTGGTGTTCATACATTAAAATTAATGAATACACCACTTTATAAATCCATCAAGGAACATACTGTACTATAGACCTTTCTTTTTGAATGGCATCTGTAGACTGATAACGTGGATTGAAACATAATACAATTTAAACTTAATTGAGGTTATTTCTCATTCATCGTCACTGCTAGATTGCTCAACACTTAGAGCCCTTCTATATCCCATGACAAGAGCTGGAATCCCAAAGATCCAATGAATAGGAGCACACAAACGTAGCCCACCTTCTTCTGCTCAAGGAGTATTTAAGGAAGATGCTTTGATCTAATGCCCTTTTGAGATTAAACTGGATGTTTCCAAGCTATGTTAAATAAGGAAGTTGGGAAGACTACTCTCCCCATAAAATACCACATTTTTCATTTATTCAGGATAGCTGTACTGATTTTTAGTGCTATTAGAACTAAATAAAAAAAAGAACCAAATGTCTGGTAAATTTTTAGCTCAAGGATACAAACAAAGGTTCACAAAATTGGCAGGATTCAGAAATGAAAAAGCAAAGTCTTCCAACTTACTTTAGCCATCAAATTTGATGTGTTCAGTGAATCCTGTATATTACATATGTCTGTTTCTTTTGAAGAATACTACCCAGAATATTAATTTTCTTAGACTCTTATGCAAATGAATTCAAAACGGCTCAAAATATAAACATAAAGCATTGTGGAAAGTAGGGGGGGGGGAAAGAGTTGTGTTACAGATTGCAGTGGGGCCTATAAGGTGCATTTAAGAGACAAAATATGGCATTTATCTGCTTGGGAAGACCAATTTATTCTCGCTTTGTAACACTGATGCAGTAAAACAGCACGAGCTGGTTCCTGTTTTAAGGTTTGAGAGGTTTACGATATAAAGTCAAATGACAAAGAAATGTTCAAATTGTATGCAGTGAAATGGGTTCCACAGAAACGAAACGAAACTGAAGACATGCAAAAGCTTTTGCAGTCTCAAGCCATTTTCTATTGGAGCTTATTCACTGCCACACATAACCTGCCACACTATCAGGTGGCTCCTCTCAGCTTTGGCAACGGAAGGCTCAATTGGTAATGCTTCTCCAAGGAGTTCGGATTCACCAACTTCATCACCTAAAAGCAAGAATATTTCAGTTAATAATATGTGGCCACCTACCCACCCACACCCCAAAGTTGTTACACTTTATTATCAGTTTGAGATGAAGGGAAGATAACTATCCACCATTCCAGAAACCACTGTAAATGCAAAATTATCAAAAGATACTGAATTGAGGGCTAGAAGTAATTGCTTCCTGGCCTTTTCCTTTCGTACAATAATATAGCTAACAAAGAGAAACAAGGTCAGTTGCGAAATAACATCAGAAGTTTCCCTTTAATTAAAATGGATACTTGCCAGGAGGTTTCTTGGCAGTAATCCATACAACCATTCTGAAGAAATACAATGCATTTATAAAATAGGAAGAGGAAAGGTCCAACTTCCAAATAACTACAGACTTGAATAACTGGGAATATTTTTGTCACAATGTAGGAGTGGAAACCCATGGCCCATGTGTTGCTGCTACAATCTCAGCTTTCCTCGCCATTGGTCAACCTGACTGAACTCCTGGGAACTGAAGCTGACTAGTATCTGGAGGTCCCCAGGTTCTCATCTTGGCATTAAATAGAACTATGGAAAGGCAATGAGAAAGTATGGGTAATATTCCACTTACCACTGATTGTTAAATGACTGTTCAAAATTATGACCGCTCAAAAAGAATGCTTTGCAAACGATAAAGCACTTCCAGCTGCCATAAATCGTTTCTCCAAGTCTTGTGTTCAAGATCGGAGTGCTTGGCAATCTGTTCACAGTTACAAATAGTTGCTAAGTGCCTTGTGATCATGTGATTGCCATTTGCAATCTTCTCTTCCAACTTCCCCAGAAAGTCAACGGGGAAAGTTGCAAGCTGCTGCCTGCCAAAGGATTTCTCCTCCACTCCATATAGGAGGGGAGAGGAACTCCTGTGCTGGGCTGAAGAGCCATAGCAAGGAGCTTCTTGATCCTTCCTTGTTTCTCCAGCCCGTTAAGTTCCCTTCCACACATAGAAGGGAGCCCTTTCACTCCACCCACCTAATGACCCTCGCAGTTGCTTAACAACTACAACCAACAGCCAAAATTGCAGTGAGGTAGTCATATGGGAACCTCACTTAACAGTCCCTTTACTCAATGACAGAGCTTCTGATCTCAATTGTGATCATAGGTTGTAGACAATATAGACTTTTCATATTACTGACACACTCAATATCCAGTTTTCATTACTATCACCCTCTGGCAAAAAATAGAATTATGTAATAGGATTTTGTATAAAGGAAGGTGTATCTATACTACTGGGGCTAGATCAGTTTTCAATGGCCACCTGAGTTTTATGACACTAAAAAACTAGTTACAATTTGAAAGACAGTCAAACTATGGGGAGTAATTATATTTCCCTCCTTTCAGTGATATTATTAGCCTGACAGTAACAAATTTTTCTCTTCTAAAAAGCAAACATTTTTGGAAAATCTGGTCTACCTACAAGGTCCAAGATACATATTTAATTTTCTGTCAATACGAAAAGAGTTGGCGTTTTAAAAAACCCTCAAAGTAAGACACCCTTACAGCTAATTCAAATGCTACCTTACTGAGCATTGTTTTAATGGGTATGTACTAAGGCATCCACCCATTAATAATGAAAAATATTTTATGTAATTATTGGATTAGATTATCAGAGTGTGGTAATATTTTAGGTAATAATAAAAAAAACATTTGGAAAGTTGAAGTTCTTACCCATCCTGAAGTCAATATACCCTTCTCCTCCACTTATCACCAGTACTGATTTTAAAGGAGTCTGGCTATTGGGTTCCTGTGTAGAGACGGTAGTTCTTTCACCAGATAATTCTGAGCTTCCACCCACTTGGGGACAAATCATCTGACCTAAATGTGGACAAAGTATTGACGTTACTTTTTTGTAGGGCAAATTACCAATGCCAAACTGATTAAATGGTTCTTTGCGAAAGAGAGCCTTAATGTACTTCCCCCCCCCCAAAAAAAAAACCTCCTCACAATATAAAAAGCAGAAAAGGGAAAATGACTTTTCTCCGTTTCACTTTCCAAAGCTACTTGGCTTTTGTAGCTGGAAAGAAAATTTAACGCCATTTTGGAGGAATAGATGATCTATTTTAAGAACAGTGACAACAGAGTGCACATTAACTATGAGAGCTGTACTCCACTCTTTCCATCAACATGCAAAATGCCCTGTCCTAGGAATTAGATTTAATTCCCGCTGCTGAGTGCCCTCAAATTTGTGCTTGAAGGTTGGAGAATACTTCAGAACACACCTGAATGCACAGAGAGGGGCAGAAGTGAGGTATCAGACAAAAGCTGTAACTTTTTTGCGGAAATTGGCTCTCATAGCCTTCATATATTGCAAAGCTCAAAGTAATAATAAAGTTGGAAGGGACCTTAGAGGTCATCTAGTGCAACCCCCTACTCAGGTAGGAAACCTATACCATTTCAGACAAATGGCTGTCCAATCTCTTCTTAAAAACTTCCAGTGTTGGAGCATTCACCGTTTCTGGAGGCAGGTTGTTCCACTGGTTAATTTTTCTAACAGTCAGGAAGTTTCTCCTTAGTTCCAGGTTGCTTCTCTCCTTGACTAGTTTCCATCCGTTGCTTCTTGTCCTGCCTTCAGGCGCTTTGGAGTATAGCTTGACTCCCTCTTCTTTGTGGCAGCCCCTGAGATATTGGAACACTGCTATCATGTCACCCCTCACCCTTCTCTTCATTAAACTATACATACCCAATTCCAGCAGCTGTTCCTTATATGTTTTAGCCTCCAGTTCCCCAATCATCTTTGTTGCTCTTCTCTGTACTCTTTCTAGAGTCTCAACATCTTTTTTACATTGTGGTGACCAAAACTGGATGCAGTATTCCAGGTGTGGCCTTACCAAGGCATTGTAAAGTGGTATTAATACTTCATGTGATCTTGATTCTATCCCTCTGTTAATGCAGCCTAGCACTGTTGGCTTTTTAGGCAGCTGCAGCACACTGCTGGCTCATATTTAAGTGTTTGTCCACTAGGACTCCAAGATCCCTCTCACAGTTGCTACTATTGAGCAAGGTACCACCTATACTATACCTGTGCATTTGGTTTTTCTTGCCTAAGTGTAGATCCTTATTTTGTTAGATAGCGCTCAGTGTTCAAGTCTATCCAGATCCTCCTGTATCTTAAGCCTGTCTTCTGGAGTGTTGGCTATTCTTGCCAGCTTGGTGTCATCTGCAAATTTGATGAGTTCCCCATCTATCCCCTTGTTCCCGCACTGCAAATAGGAAGGCAAATTCTAAATGGTTTTGAGGCCTGACTGAAAAAATATTTTCCAACCAAATTTAACCCACTCAATCCATATATCCCAAGAGAAGCTGCTACTGGCTTTACACTTTTACAAGGCAAACAGGTTGAACTATCAGACATTGCTTCTTAGTTGACATGTGAGGCTTTTTTGCTTACCAAGGACTGGACACACCATAATGCAGCAGATCTGAACATATACTGCTCATCACAGCTTGTGTCCTGGTAGCTGACTGCCTGTAATAGTTGTCAATCTCCAAATGTCACCTCCCACTTCCCCATCTGCTTGCTGTCTTCTTATGTCTTTTTCTCCTACACACCCATACACTCTCTCTCTCTTAGCCTTTGCATTTGTAAACTAAGGGCTTGGGTGGGATGAGGCTACCCCTAGACATTTCAAGTTTTTGGCCCTTTGGGGAAAAGCATAAGCTGCACTGATCCTTGGGGAAGCGGGAATGAGGAGTGCTTCTATCTGGCTGCTGCTACTTTTCCAAACCACAGACAGTAATCCCAGCTACACTTCCTCACATGGAGGCCCTGCATTATGGAGCAGTCTCCCTCTGGAGATTTAACTGATCCCTACATTGCTGACCTTCTGCAAGTTTCTAAAATTTAAATTACGTTAGAGAGCCTCTGGAGACTATTAGATGATGCTGTTAGGTTTCACTGTGGATAAATTTATGTGGCTGTTTGATTGGTATTCTTAACAATTTCTAACTCTGCACTATGGAAGTTTTACTGTATGGCCTTTTAAGACTGTACTATGAGCCATCAGGCACTAAAGGACAGAAGGACAGTAAGCAGGCTATCATCCTTGTACTAGCTCTCATCCTGCTAAGATAGGCATGGTATCTCTGGCAGAGTAATATAAGCTATCTGAATTAGATTTAATAAAATTGAAGTTATGCCATGAATGCCAGCCTTCAGGTTGCTACAGCACTGCTTGTGATTTATGTTTTTTTTATAATTTAATGTATTTCTTATTACACTAGCCCAACTCTAGGAACGTTTGTTGTACACACATTAAAACCGTGACACTGGCGTGAAAAAGAAGAGATTCAGCAAAATGGAAGAGCAAGTATCTTAAGGTTATCCTAACACATGCAGTAACCATAATAGGATAGGTTCACAGAAGCATCAATGGCCTTTTGAATGGCAGTATGATAGTCCAAATCGTGCAGTAGTAGCAAAAAACTTCCTTTGTATTGAATCAATGGCCTTCTGTAAATGAATAAAACATAGACTGAAAATCTTGTCATCGTTTTAAAAACTTGTTGCCTACATTCTAGTAACCCTCTCCTTGCTGGTATTTCCAATGATTCAAAGTTTCTATGTTAAATACTCTGTCTCATAATGACCACATACTTTCCAATCTTACAGAATTTTCATACCCCAAGACTGGTTCACATAATACCACCTTGGTGCGTGGTGTGAATCCAGATGGTTAACTGACAATACAACGTGCCTAGTTAACCCAGAAAATTGTTATTAATTTGATAAACCTTGGTTAATCCCCGACCAGGATGATGCACAAGCACAGCCTAAGCATCAGGTAAAAGTTTAATTCATATTTAAAGTCTTTGACATCTTTTATAACTTTGTGTCAATTTCCTATCCTGCCACTATTGTTCTTACTTCAGTGCCCCCCTTCATGGCCCCTCATCTTGTTGGTTTTCATCATTGATGATACCACTTATGACATTATGCTTATAACTGAATAGGTGCAGTGTCTTCAAGACAGGTAAGTGTAAGTGCAAATTCATTCTTTTTTCTGATATCACAATGAGTTTTCTTTATTATTCTACTAAAGTTTGAGGCAAGATGTCATCTGTCATGACAACTGTGGGAGGAAAGGATATTCTTCTCCTTATGTAGGAGTATGGGTGGGGGTCTACACTTTCAAGTGCTTTCCCTCCATAAGTGTTTTGAAAATACTGTAGGAAAAGACTTCCCCAAAACACACAAGACAACTTGTTTATATTTGAATACTGTGTGACTTTCCCCTAACTGCACAGATGCTGTCCCAAACTCTTATCCCACCTGTCTCTCTTACCTAGAACAAGCAGTTTGCTGAAGCTTTTTGAGTATGCAACCACTGCTGGTTTCAACATCTTATCTGAAGCAACATCAAAAACCATATGTGGTGGGAATGCTCAAAAGCATAAAAATTTTGGTATTTGATAAAACAGTGGCTAGAAGAGATACTAATGCAGAATATTGCGTTAAAGCCAGAACTCTTTCTGCTGGGTATTACCAAGGACAAATACAATAAAGGATCCCTATACCTATTATTACACATGCTAACAGCAGGAAGATTAGTCTTTGCACAGAGATGGAAAGATAAGGAGACACCCTCAGAAGAAGAGGTAATAAATAAGATTTTATCCTGTGCTGAAATGGATAGCTTGACGTTAGAACTCAAGGATAAGAATGAAACAGATTATTATGAAATCTGGAATAAATTGTATAATTGGTTGGAAAAATATATATATATATATGGAAAAACTTTCGGATTTAGCAAAACATATTGATCGAGAAAGATATGGGTCAAAGGAAAAATATTAAAGTGAAAATTAAGAATATAGATGATGAGACCTACCAGAGAGAATATTGAAAATAGAAACATTTGTTTGAATATGTGGATTATGAATTATAGAAACCATTTATTAATGATTTCTCTTTATAAATGTAAACCTAGCAAACACACTGTTAACCAACTATTATGTGATTTATGTTTTAAAAAATCAATAAAGCAAAAATAAAAAAATAAAAAGAAAGGAAGGATAGAAAACTGGTGGCTCTATAAAGAAATTCCTCTTCTGAAACCTTTGCAAGTGAAAGCAGCAATGTACAACAATTTCTCCTCAATGGATGGACAGCAAAAGATGATGATGATGATGATGATGATTTTGGAAGGGACCTTGGAGGTCATCTAGTCCAACCCCCTACTCAGGTAGGAAACCTATACCATTTCAGACAAATGGCTGTCCAATCTCTTCTTAAAAACTTCCAGTGTTGGAGCATTCACCGTTTCTGGAGGCAGGTGGTTCCACTGGTTAGTTGTTCTAACTGTCAGGAAGTTTCTCCTTACTTCTAGGTTGCTTCTCTCCTTGACTAGTTTCCATCCGTTGCTTCTTGTCCTGCTTTCAGGTGCTTTGGAGAATAGCTTGACTCCCTCTTCTTTGCGGCAGCCCCTGAGATATTGGAACACTGCTATCATGTCACCCCTCGCCCTTCTCTTTGTTAAACTACACATACCCAATTCCAGCAACCGTTCCCTATATGTTTTAGCCTCCAGTCCCCCAATCATCTTTGTTGCTCTTCTCTGTACTCTTTCTAGAGTCTCGACATCTTTTTTACATCGTGGTGACCAAAACTGGATGCGGTATTCCAACTGTGGCTGTTGAAGTCTTAAGTGAAAGAGGTACACTGATGGGCTCCAGCACGACTCCAAAAGCTTGAAAAACAAAACCTATGGTCCCAGTGACTTGACCCAGATTGGATCCTATCCTGGGACATGTATGTTTGCCTTCATTCGTTGGTAAAAGAACTCTATGACGGATTCCAGAAGAAACCTCATGAAATGAAAGGCTGAAAGATACAATTACACAGAAAGTTTAGAAAGCTTACCAGGTACCGCCACAAAAAACTTAACAGCGTCACGATGCCCATGGAAACAAAGCTGTGCATGTGCCATTGAGCAGTAAGGTATGAAGGTTCCAGGGGTCACTTTGTCACTGTTTTCATCTCCGTACACGCGTATTACATTGCCAGGACGGTTGCCAGAGCTTGCTGCTGCTTTGTTGGCTACAAGGAAAGAAATAAAACATTTTCCAGTGAAACGGCAAGTTGTAAAAAAATAAATTAAGGAACCTTGTGATATATCCAATCTAGAAGCTAAAGCAAACTCAGGTAAATAAAACAGAAAGGGCAACAAAATGCTAATTCAAGGCAAAGCTAGAAAGAAATAAAAGACAGCATGCTTAGTTATTGGAAGTACCTGAAGGAAAAAAAAATGGAGTAGCTTGCTAGTCGAGCACAACCACACACTTTGTTATTTCAAAAGTCTATGTTCAGAATGAACAAGGCTGAGCAACTAAGTGTAATGCAGAAATATTCAAAATATTAAACCAAGTTATTTTTATATTTTAGAAGAGGAATTCTTAGGGTAACCATGCTGATTTGTTGTAGCAAATATCAGAGTGCAGCGTGGCACCTTTAGTTTAAATACATTTACTCTAATATCTTTCTGCGAATAAACATAGCCTGTCGTGTTACAGAACTTTTAAAAAGAAGCCTTCCTTGGAAGTTAACGAATCTTGGACCTCCTAAAGCCAACAGTACAATCATAGGGAATGAGGAAATGATTAAAAAGGTGCTGTTGGATAGTTTAAGGAATTCATTTTTCAAGTGCTATGTTCCACTGCCAATTTTTTTTTAACTTAACAATTTCCCCCCTATTTTCATGCTAGACAGACAGAACTATCTCCATTTTGAAGAGTGCTAGAAGAAGGAAAGAAAGGTGATATGCAACAAAAGAAAAATGGTGTGGATTAATGACAGCTACAAGGTTATGGTGTCACAAATGAGGCTGGAAGAAAAACAAGAAGCCAGCATGAAAAATTCAGCTGCAACAAAATACGAGGCCACTAAACTGTTGAGTAGGATTGGTGGTCATTCAGCAAACATAAAATACTGCAATGCAGGTAACTGCAGGTGGAAATACAGCTTAGGAACAAAGGGGAGGGGTGAATTTTAGAGACGTGGGAACAGCCTTCAACGGGCTATTAGAGAAGCCTGAGGATACAGGGGAGGTTTGGGATCAGCACTTACCCCTCAGCCCCAGTAAACGTCCCTGGTGGAGGATTACAGCTAAAGTAAGAAAGGAGGAAAGGGGAAAATGGATAGGTGGGACAGTAAAGGAGAAGGATTAATCAGAAACCCCAATTTGTGTTCTGCTATTTGAAAAGAGCTTCATGGGCGAGCTCCTACTAGCTAAGGCGCAGTAAGAATACTAGAACAAACACACTGTTTCTTTGTAAGAACAATATGGGCAAAACAAATAGCAAAGTATTATTAACTGCTGTTTTATTGCTACAGCTACTACTTGCGACCTATTGACACATTGTCCTTCCCCTTTCCCTCTTTCTTTTTAAACAGCTGCTAAGGTAGAGGAGCCACGGTCAAATGCAGCCCCCAACCCCACAAAATTTTAGGCACAGCCCCAGACTATCAAAAGATGTCACCAAATAGTCTGTGTTAATATGTCAGAAAGGGGGAAGTATTGGGTTCATGACTAGAGATTATTATGATTTACTTTTTATTTAAAATTTAATCAAAACGGAATTAGATGTCATTTTTATTTTAGACCCAGCTACAAATGGTCTGGACAACCCAACTGTCAAGAGCCAAATGTACCTCTTGGTTGAGAAGAACAGTGCATGCCCCTCCCCCATCTCAAGATCATAAAAGGGAAAGTATCCACTTCTCAAGGGGTGGGTGGGGACACCCAGATGGTGAGCACTGTCTGTCAAATGCTAATTAGTCTGCTGGCCAAGCAGGATCCAGAGTACCCAGCTTGTGCCACCAGCAGCGAAAAGAGACAAGTACTTACCTAATTATAGCCTGTTCCACCAATGATTTCCAAGACAGTAAGGATAATGTCACAGACATCAACCTCATCATTGTAAAATATAGTACCTCTTAAAGGAGGATACTAAAAGTGTATGCCTTATGGAAAACTGGTGGTGAATAGTTGCTTAGCAATTTTCCCCCAATTACAAACCATTTCTAGAGAGCATAATAAGGAGCGTATGCAAACCTCAGTAGGAAGGATTTCTTTTATTTGTTTATGGTGAATTTGAAAAAGAATTTTCACCATTTAAAGATATGCATTATTTGAAGTATTTCTGTTTATTGAAGACACAAGCCAAACCAGACATTTAATGAATGATCAATGAATGGTATAGCATGGAAAACAATGCACATGATACTCAAGCAATTAATATGAAAAAAGTTCATCATCACTAAATTTTTGAAAAGTTATATATATTATATAGCAATGCTCTATAGTGACCGTGCTCTCTCTCTCTATATATATATATATTGCAGAAGGTTCTAGAAAAAACTTGCTATCTGCTGCCAGTAATAACAAATCTGGAGGTTTCTCAATGTGGAAACCCTAAACAGAAGTATATGGATGAGAAAAGTACGGACGGGTTTTTTTACGTAATTGCAGATGACTAACGATTTAAATAAAATAGCATTCCATAACTATATGTATACCATACATGCATTCCAAAAAAAGTAAATAAAAATATAACATTAATTAAAATTAAAAGTGCTGCTCTTGGCGCTTATGCTCAGAACAAAAGCAATCCCACCCCCTATTTTTTTCAGCCGCATTATGGGGTTGGAAGAGTAACAGGAAAGAAAACAGACAGCAGCGAAGTCTATCCAACTAAAAAGAAGAGAAGGGAACAACGCAAACGTTAAAGTAGCAGGCTTACAGAAGGGAGGTTGTGGAAAGAAACGGAACTGGAACAAGGTTGCTAAATAAGTGTTCCCTATAACCATTTATTTGTAAATTTAAGAAAACTCCTTTAATGCATTTAATGCATTAATTAATGCATTTAACCTTAACATGTTTAGTATCGTGCTATCTTTTAAGGCAATTTTAATATATGTTCTTTCCGAATTGAACGTCATGACTCCTGATTATCAATTCAACAGTGTAGGACTGAGGTAGGACCTACACATATTTTACCCAGAACAAGGCCACATGGAGAAAACTGGGTTACCAGACCTTACGCTCTCATAAGAAAAATTATTACATATTTGATTTTTGCCCTGCCTTTATTACTTCATAAGTATCTCAACATGTTGAACATACCTAATATTCCTTCTTCGTCCTATTTTCCCCACACATAATCCTGTGAGGTGTTGAGCTGAGAAAGGATCACTGGGCCAACATTAACCAGTCAACTTTCATGGTTTTCCTTTCAGTTCAACCTTCTTGTATTCTAAAACTGCATGAATTTCTGTCCCACCATTAAGTCCTTACCAAAATTTAGTTTTAGTGAGTTAAGCTGCCTGGCAGAGAAGAAACCGGAAAATCCCTGTAGAGTCCCAATTGACTGACTGATTGATTTTCCACAGTTTACGTGATGCTCCAATCTGAACATGCCGAGAGGCTTACAAAAAAGATTACACGATTCTGAGCATGGCTGAAGAACACTGAATATTGGTCTGTATTTCACATTTGGTATAAAAATTACTGGCATTCTTTGATATCCCATTCATTCTTATAAACTTACTTTCTGTTAATGGTATTGAGATGATGACTCCATTTCCTGTCCCAACCCATAAGCGATTGCAAGACACCATCAGAGCTGTGATTCTCACAAATGAAAATCCCAGTTTTCCTGTACCTGAAAGAAGTATGCAGCATTCATTAAAACATTAAAAAAAAATTCTTCAGAGATCTATGAAATGTTTATATCTAACTCCTTGTTTTGTAAACAAAAAAAGCCAGCTTTGGAAACTCTTTAAATAACAAAGAATCCAAAACTATTTTGGATTTTAAGAATAGAAGGCTTGCTATTTTGAGAATAGAAGACTTGCATTCACACAAAGGGCAGAGATCCAATACAATCTTCTACTGACCCTAGCTTTTTCTTCAACCTGCTGGTCCTAGCACCATCAACAACGCTATTCATGGATTCCCTGACCCTGCAGAGTATCTTCCAGGGAACAGCATGAAGTGCAGCAAGAAATCAAATATAGCAAGCTCAAATATGGTTATATAGCTCAACCTTCCCCAACCTGCCCTGTTTCTGATCTGTTATGATTATGCTGATTCAGAATGTAAGAGTTACCAGTAGTGCAGATCAGAGCTCCCCAACCTTTCCAGCTTGGTGGCCCGGAAGGAAAGGAAGGAGTAGGGATATGTCTGCGTACACAAATGGGCCGGCCGCTGGCACCTGCAGCAGCACACTGTTGCCCACACACATGCACAAACGGGCCCTGGTACCTTCGCAAATGGGCCACTAGCGCCCACATGATGCTTGTGACAGTGCTAGGGCACCCGCGTAAGTGGGTCGGCTAGCATCCGCACAGCGTGCTACCGCGAGTGGGGGAGCTCGCCAGTTATTCCTGCGGCACAGTGGCCAACAGGCCATGGCCCGGTACCAGGCCATGTAGATGAATATTCTAGAGTAAATGGTACAGAGGTTGCAGTTGCTGGGGTTAGTGTATTACATAATATCTGTTGTGCATGTGCACACCTGTATATACCTGTAAGGAGATCTATACAACAGTTAAGAAACTGTTTTGCAATAAAACATTTTTCTTTAAATCATTGTAAACTCCTACACATAGACGTATAAAATGTATGTACAATGTATGCTGTTAGTTTTCAAATAATTTTTTTTTCTTTTCTTTTTTTTCGAGGTAAACGTCCAGGTTTCCCTTTCCTCTATTTCTCTTCAGCTCAAAAAGATAAAGGTTTCTTTTACTTCTTGAGAGATGATGCTGTTGTCAACGACCCACCTAGTATTGTTTCTATATGGAAAATGCATGCATAATTTGTAGGATACTTCTTAAAATATTTAAAACATTATCTACCCAAGGAATTTATTTCATCCAAAACAAAAACGACCTCCCCTCCAACTTACCTAGCATTTTGCTTACATAAGGCTCAATGTCAACATCCTGTAGGTGCTGGTAAGTGTGTGCATGGTAAAGCCGGAGAGTTGAATCTAAACGAATGGACACCCACACTCCATCTCCCACCCAAGCCAGCTGTCTCACTTGGCTCTCCTTCCTTGGGTGTGCATCAAATGATTTCTAAGAGAAAATTATGGCTCAATTAAGACTTAACAAAACATTTCCCCACGCTCCTATTTACCCTTTAAAATACACTCAAAGTGTCTAAGAGTCTTCCATTAAATAATAACATGTGAACATATACGTTCTCTTTCTTTATATTGTGAAAAGATTTTCAATGCAAGCCTTCTCATCCCTTGATTATTATCTATTGTTAGTTATCTTCCGAGTTTTAAAAATGCTATTTTTAAAATGTTCATGCTCATGTCTCATTTTGTTCCATCTGTTTGGCCTTCAGTGATGTTTTCTCTGTACTGTATCCACTCATTTCCTTTTAAACTTCCCCTTTTCTATGTCAGTTCTCATTTGGTGCTCTCCTCTCTCCCCCTCATCGTGTCAAGATCAAAGGGCTTAGAACAGGTAAAGCTGGCTGTTACAGGGAGGAGCAATGGAGCTTTACTATCCTTAAAGCACCAGGATCATAATCAGGATCTAACACATATTTCCAGTTTCTATTCAGTATCACTATTGAATCACTATTCTTGTTTACTGCTCCTCAAGACAGATCTAAAGGTGAGAGAGTGGGCAACATATATCTGTGTGGAAAGACACTGAAAAGTGGAGGAGAAAACCAGATCCCTGCTCCCAAAAAATCATCATTTGATACTGGAGAAAGAAGAAACAAGGAATAAATAAGGAAATGTTAATTTATTGCTTTCGTGTCATATCTTTATGCTTTGTCCCATTACAAACCAGGCCGTTATACTGTGCCAAAGGTTCCAGTGGTGGGATTCAAAAAGGAATACAAAAAACCCTGCTCCCAAGCAGAAGTTCACTTAAAATTGTTTTAAGTCAGTAGAAGGCTTCTGGATATTATGGAAAGGGATGTACTAAGATTTAAGGAGCAGATATAGACAGGGAATCTCTGCAACACCTGGAACAGTACATAAAGGTAAAGGTAAAGGTTCCCCCGCACATGCGTGCTAGTCGTTTCCAACTCTAGGGGCCGGTGCTCATCTACATTTCAAAGCCGAAGAGCCAGCGCTTGTCCGAGGACGTCTCTGTGGTCATGTGGCCGCCATGACTAGATGCCAAAGGCACACGGCACGCTGTTACCTTCCCACCATAGTGGTCCCTATTTTCCTACTTGCATTTCAAACTGCTAGGTTGGCAGAAGCTGGGACGAGTAACAGGCGCTCACTCTGTTACGTGGCACTCAGGATTCGACCCGCCAAACTGCCAATCTTCTGATCGACAAGCTCAGCGTCCTAACCCACTGAGCCACCGTGTCCCTGGAACGGTACATAAGCCATCGTAAACACTGAAAGAGGAAAACGTTTCACACTATAAGACCTTTACCTAATAGGCTGCATGAATATTTAAGGCCGTTTATATTTAGTGGCTGTTTATACTGGCCTGGCAGTGTTTTTCCCGGTTCTCCGACTTAAGTAGCAGAGAGAACAGGCAAAAATCCAGTCTGAGGAAATATTTTGTTTTCACTTGCCTCTATTTTCATTGCTTTTGGCTGAACCACATAGATTTTATTTCTGTACCCACACCAGACTTTATCGTGCACCACAGTCATGCATCGGATTGAATGATGAGGCCGGCCAAGATCTAAGAGATGGTAATTTGTCAAATCCCATTGTCCATCTATAAAGAAATATTTAAGGAAGTCAGAAAAACTCATTTACAAAAATGTGTATTAATATGTATTATATACTCACATATTTCTAATTTTTAATACTTTTAGATGCAATTGTAGTTTAAAATCACAGAATTGGTGAATTAAATGATGGCAGCAGCTATCATATTACATCTCCCCCTCCCTCCACACAAACACATACTTTAAAGGTAGTTCCCATTCTCATGGCTTTCCAGAAGCTCATAAGGCTCATAAAAAATGCTCTTCTGGAAGATTTCTGAAATTGGAGCTATATAGAGCTCCCAGTTTCAAGAAAATTACATCAATTATAATCTTTTGAACCGCATGTTTTGTATATTGTTGCATGGAACATTGGTAACCATTGTTTTATATACCATGCAAGAGCCAGCATGATTGAATTGCTTTATATACTGTATTCATAAATAAATATACAATGAATGAAGTACTGAGGGAAACATTACTGGTAACAGTACTTCAATTATAAATTGAATAGATCATCTCTAAAAATATACAAGGTTTATAATGCATACATTTTTCAGAACCAGATTAATAGTATAAAATACATGATAGCCTAATATATTGGAGTAAAGCACTTACCAATTCCTCTATGAAATATTGCTAAAGTTCCATCGGCTAGTGCAACTAGTACTATTCCTTTTACATGTCTAAATAAAGGAAAGGGTAGAAGTTATAATTATTACAGTCAACAGCAGTAGACTGATATATTCATTAATTCCATTCAATTTGCATTTACACTCAGATACAGCCAAGCTTCTTTTCCCTTAAACTGTAGAAGACCCCATGCTGTATAAACCATAAGTCATGTCATCTGTAAAAGACATACAAGTACTGGGGGAGGAGTCTATCTATAAATATTCTATCAACAACTAGCTAACATACTGAGTCAAATGTACTCAAAGGGCCTTCAGATGTTAAAGCATTTTTGTGGGTCAAACATATGAGAACTTTGATCCAGTATTTCAAAATGAGAATGTATTCAAAATTTCCAGTTTTCACATCTAATATGTTTGACCATTAACAAAGTTTTCACGTTCTACATTTTACACTCTTAGCCTTCTGAGAAGGACCTAAAAATATGGCTCTGGTGCTTATGCCTGAGACCCCAAGGGGCCCGTTACGTTGGGAGTGGCTGACAAGATAGAGATGATTCTCATCCCCAGGATGCCCAACATCTTGGATCTTAACTTCTAATTTTTTATTCTAATTTTAATTGCTTTTTAGGACTTTAAAACTTTTTATTATATCATAAGCTACCGAGAGTTGCTGTATAAGTGAGATAAGCAGCACAGACATTTAATAAATAAATACATAATGGGCAACCTGTGAAAGTAAACTAATATTGATGGAAGGGGGAATCTTAGGGACAAGATAAAGAATTAAACACAAGCAAGCATGTTGTCTATATAAAAGTGCACATAAACAGATGTTTATATGAAAGCAGCCTGAAATTATGAAGCTTTTACAGCAGAATATTTGCTCAACTAGGAAGAAGACTTAAATAAACCTAAAATGTTTATGTGCAGTGTAAGATCACTCAGTACAGAGGGAGCATTTAATGTCTCACAACATATCAGAAAATATGGTTGAGTATTTTTTTACCTTTCTTTAATAGGTATCTTCTTCCAAAAATTAAATATATCCAAGATTGATCCTTATTAATATATTCATGATCAAAAGCATACCTCTTTGTCACTTATTACCACCTCAATATTCTTTTTCTCAAAAATAAAAATGTAAGCACTTAAACAGAAATGAATGTTCTACAAGTAATTTTCACTCCACATGAATTAATTTTAAATTAGGGAAGTGCAAATTAATTTGTAATTACTTACACTATACTGAGTATTGAATCTTTAAGTTTAATTGCATGAACACATTTTCTCCACTGAGCCACTGAAGAATGAACATATAAACTGCAACAATAAAATTAAAGTTAGTTAGAAATTCCAATATCCCCACATCCATGTTAACATTGAAGAACAGCAGTATCACTTAGAGCTGGTAGTTCTTAAAAATTACAATACTAGAAGACAGGCTGTAAGTTGACTTAAACATGATTTATCTACAGAAATGTTTCTTAATCTTGACAACTTTAAGACATGTGGACCTCAATTCCCAGAATTCCCTAGCCAGCATGGCTTAAATATGGAGCCTCTGGTTGTCTTGGGGCTGCAGGGGTAGGTTTTTCTAAAAACTCTGCTTACAGGACCCAAAGCTCCCATTTTACTGGTGATGCATACCACTTTAATACAACCAAAGCAGCCATGAACACTCTCTACCTAATTCACAGTTCAACCAGATACTGTGTATGTGTGTCCCTATATTCTGCCCAAAACAGTTTAGTCCCTAATCAGGAAATATTGCAGGCTTCTTTTTAGTTCTTTTTTAGGCCTGGAATTCATATTTCCTCAGACACACTTTTTCCAGCCATGACTCAGAAGCAAAGGAAGAAAGAAAGAAAGATATTTTGCAGAAGTGGAAAATTGTTAAAAGTAATGTGTTAAGGGAGAGGACCTGATGAAGCGAGCTGTGTTCTGAGGAAAAAAACAGGAAAGGACTTGGGATGAAGAGCAAATCCATCACTGAAATAAAGTATCCATGATTTGTATCTTTCCTAATTGATGACAGGAGGCAACGAGCTTTCCTCTGACTGCCTTTCTTCTTCTGCCTTCACATCAGTGCATCAGGCTATTCTATGTTTTCCCTTTTTTCCCCTCAGTAAGAACCACAGCATAAATAGTAACACTTTCCAAGCATCAGCTTTAATTAGCTGAGTCTCACATCGTAAGCAGGCCAATGAATGACTAGGGATAAGCTCCAATTAGTAGTCATTAACTGAAAATCTCCTCTGGAATTAGAATTTGTAACAAATAGTTTAAAATAGGTATTTAGCAATGGTATAAACCTCAAATTCAAAATGTTTCTAAGGTCAAAACATCTGGTTTGATTCCATTTCAACCTTGTCTGAAGTTTTGAGCTTCCCAAATTATCCAGAGTCACCAATTTCAAACTCAAACAACTCTGGGCAACACCAACCTTTAATATTCTTACTCCAAAAAATATCATTATTAACAAAAGTACACAAAAGGCTTACCATCCGTTCTGTGCTCCCAGCCACATAGTAGGTAAAAGACTACTCATTTTTTGTGCTTCTTCCCTCACAAGATCCTGCTCATTTGGTAATTCAGCAACATCTTTAAACAACTCAGACTCACTGCTCAAAAGGGAAGAAAAAGTCAAAAAGATAAAAAGCATGAAAAAAGTCTCCTGGAATCTAAAACAATTCTACAGCACATTAAGTCAAGTGTTTGTGTTTTGAGGTAATTATGGAGTTTTAAAAGAATTCTTATAACTACCATCTGATGTAATTTTTTTAACAGATTCTCTGAAAATTCTCATTTCAGAAACTTAATTTGCAGCATGAATGTTTTTAAAGCAGGGTCTTACAGTTTTTTCTCCTATCACCACAAAACAGCTACATTAGCCACGAACAAAATTTGATAAAGGGACTAAGTTTAAGAGAGACACTACCAGTTGACAACAAATCAAACACAGTTTTCAGTCCTAAAATCACAGAACTGTCACCAACAGTTTCTATTTATTTCATCGTCTTTCTGAGTAATTGCAATCTAGTGTAGAATGGGAATACTAGGAAGTGAACTCCAGTTTCCTATTTTCCTAATCCAAAATGCCCCCTTTTCCAAACTAGCAATTATTCCACATCCTACAAAAGAGTAAGTTTTTTGCAATGAAGGATACACATCAGAACCATCGGAAAAAAGTATGTTTTTCTGACTATCCTAACATCTTTGAGCTGGGCCATAGTGCAAGAATAACATTGACAAACCATCTATTGAGGGAGCATAACAAGAGAAATACAGACTTACATGATGTGCTCCTTGATCTTTTCTTTTCTTTTCTTTTTTAACACCATTGATCGTAGTATCTTAGAGGGCTGGAAATTAGTAGCCCAGCTCCAAAACCAGATTTCAGTCATGGTACTGGGGAAATACTGTTCCACCACATAGTCTTCTTTCCCCAATGGTGTTCTATATCTGTATGAACTTCTGGTAACAATCACCACAAGGGAGTGACTGGGTGCCATCTTTATGTGGAGAATAGCCAGGTTTACTGAATCTCTTGCACTGATTTCTGCTTGGATTTCTGCAGTCTAGCTAGCGCTGAATCCAGAAAGTCCAAGGGTCTGGGACTAAGTTAGAGTTCTCAGTCAGAAAGAAAGGACTCTTCCTGTTCTTCATGGAGTTGTTTTTCCCTACCCCTGGGGGTGTTCTTTGTCAGTGTATAACTCAGGTCAGCACAATTTGGAATACAGAACTGAATTCTCCACACTACAAATCAATGGTTCCAGGATTTCAGAACTATTAAAGATGATTTTAAAACTTTTAAAACAGAATGGTTATTGCCTGTCCCATAATGGAAATGTAACTTCGAAGGTATTAACAATTAATGTGCTGTTAAACTGTTAAACTATGTATCTCCTTGGTATTTTACAGTATTAACATAAATGGAAGACTGGAAAATATTCTACAGGATCAAGAGTTGTTATTAAATTTGTAACAATTTGTTGTTTAAAAGTTTCCAGCAATTTATGTAAAGATATAATTGGTATTTTAGTACTATTAGAAAAAGAAAAGCATGTTTTATATAGCTATTTTTATTTTTTTTAAAAAAAAACATGTCATCTTACCAGGTTTTTTTATTTCAATGTTTTAGTTTTGTTTGAATTGCTCAACCTACATTCACAAGTTTTGCATTTTATTTTTACCCTTAGTTATTGGGTTTATAAAGTCACTAAAACATATATTAAAAGCCAGCCAATGATGAGTATTTCCAGCTGCAAGTGATACATTAATTATGTCTTTTCTGAGAGACAAAAACCAGTTAGAACTGACTACCTCCTACTTAGATTATTGTAGCACAGGGGTGTCAAACTTCCGGCCCACGGGCCAGTTGCATCACACAGAGGCCGCGCCCAGCCCAGCTCCAGCAATGCAAAAAAATCACGATACATTGCGACACGTCACGTCACGACTTTGACACCCGTGCTATAGCATATGTAATGTGGGATAAGCTGAAAAAAAAACAGCCAGGCTTCTATCAAAAATTTAACATACCAATACTAGCCAAACTTCTCTAAGCCCCATTAGATTCCTGAGTTAATAAGTTACGGTGCTTATTATTACATATAAATAAATCAAAAGTTTGGGCATTGCTTATTTGAAATGGCTTTCCTCATATGCAGTTTTCTGGAAGCTATGATCTTCGTTTGGGCACATGATGTGAAGAAGGCTAAATGCTGGAAAAGACAGAAGGAAAGAGAAGACAACAGCTAGCAGCATGGTGGATAAATTCAATTAGTGACCATAAGTGCACCATTGGAAGACCCTGAAGACCTGGAAGAACAGGTTAGAGTCAGATCATCATGGAGAAAATCTATCTATGAAGTTGCTAAGAACCGATAGTAACTGGATGACACATAATCAATCAATGATCTTTTACCAGAATTCTTTTTCCACAGATGGTGTCTCACCAGGTGGAAGCCTAGCTTACCCAAAAATGACTAGGACCAGGGCATTCTCAGTGGTAGCCCTGGCCCTGTGGAATTTCCTCTTTCTGTTTCATCTGTTTTAAAGAATATTTTGAAACAAGCGTAAAAGGAGCTGTTGCTGATTTACAGGTTACATCACGAGTATGCAATCTGTACTTTAACTCTAATGCATACATTAGAACCATATACCAATTTGTCTCAGTGTTATGCCATATTCAATTTGAAGATATTTTCACTGTAGGATTTCTGCTAACAATTCATTTGATATTCATTATCATTTGATAATATCGGAATATTTTCATCAAAGATCAGCATATCATTTTACATAAGGCATCATTATGGAAATGGAAATTTTGGCTGACCAACTTTTCTTTGTATACTGATTACTTTAAGACTCTTTAAGCATGACACACTGAGCCTGAATTCCTAAAATACTTGAACTGGACATACCACAAAAGATTTTTTAAAAAAGTGGATGGAAAGGTCAGTAATTGGATTGCTCATTACCTCCCTCTCCAACAGATATTCAATTGACAAGCAACAGGGAGAAAGCAGAACTATTTAACTCGTTTTTTGTATCTGTCTTTACACAAAGGGAAAAAACAGTCCAACCTACCAAACCAGTGCCATAAAAAACAGAATAGAAACGCAAGTTAAGATAGGCAAGAAAATGGTAAGTGAGCACCTGTCCAGCCTAGACGAGTTCAAATCACCAGGACCAGATGGATTACACCCCAAGGTTCTCAAGGAACTGGCAGACGTGATCTCAGAACCACTGAACTATATTTTTCAAAGATCCTGGAGCACTGGGGAACTACCAGAGGACTGGAAGAGAGCTGATGTAGTTCCCATCTTCGAAAAAGGGAAAAAATAGATCCAGGAAACTACAGACCTATCAGCCTGACCTCAATACCTGGGAAGATTCTGGAAAATCAAACAACAAATCAGCGAACATCTTGATGCGAACAAAGTTATCACTAAAAGCCAACATGGGTTTGTCAAAAACAGATCATGCCACACAAACCTTATTGCATTCTTTGACTAAGTGACAAAACTAGTGGACCAGAGGAATGCTGTAGATATAATTTACTTGGACTTCAGTAAAGCATTTGATAAAGTAGATCACAACCTACTACTTGATAAGATAGAAAAATGTGGGTTAGATAGCATCACCACCAGATGGATTTGTAGCTGGCTGGCAGGCCGTACTCAGCGTGTGGTCCTCAATGGAACTGCATCTACATGGAAGGAAGTGTGTAGTGGGGTGCCCCAGGGCTCTGTTCTGGGCCCAGTGCTCTTCAACATCTTCATCAATGATTTGGATGAGGGGATAGATGGGGAACTCATCAAATTTGCAGATGACACCAAGCTGGCAGGAATAGCCAATACTCCAGAAGACAGGCTTAAAATACAGGAGGATCTGCACAGACTCGAACACTGGGCACTATCTAACAAAATGAAATTCAATTGTGAAAAAAGTAAGGTTCTACATTTAGGCAGGAAAAATCAAATGCACAGGTATAGTATAGGTGGTACCTTGCTCAATAGTAGTAACTGTGAGAGAGATCTCAGAGTCCTAGTGGACAATCACTTAAATATGAGCCAGAAGTGTGCTGCAGCTGCCAAAAAAGCCAACACAGTGCTAGGCTGCATTAACAGAGGGATAGAATCAAGATCACGTGAAGTACTAATACCACTTTACAATGCCTTGGTAAAGCCACACCTGGAATACTGCATCCAGTTTTGGTCACCACAATGTAAAAAAGATGTCGAGACTCTAGAAAGAGTACAGAGAAGAGCAACAAAGATGATTGGGGGAGGCTAAAACATATAGGGAACGGTTGCTGGAATTGGGTATGTCTAGTTTAAGGAAGAGAAGGACGAAGGGTGACATGATAGCAGTGTTCCAATATCTCAGGGGCTGCCACAAAGAAGAGGGAGCCAAGCTATTCTCCAAAGCACCTGAAAGCAGGACAAGAAGCAATGGATGGAAACTAGTCAAGGAGAGAAGCAACCTGGTGAATGCTCCAACACTGGAAGTTTTTAAGAAGAGACTGGACAGCCATTTGTCTGAAATGGTATAGGGTTTATATAGACTGTATAGGGTTTCCTGCCTGAGCAGGGGGTTGGACTAGATGACCTCCAAGGTCCATTCCAACATTATTTATTATTATTATTATTATTATTATTATTATTATTATTATTATTATTATTATTATTATTATTATTATTATTATTATTATTATTATTATTATTATTATTATTATTATTTCCTCTTGCAAAAGAGCAATTTCCCAGCAAATGTAGAGAACCGGCTAGCAGAGAGAGAAACCTCTACAGAGAAAAGACCACATACAACAGAAGAAATAGTGAATGAAGGCGAATGTGTGTGTCCCAAGATAATGTTGAAAGATCCAATTTGGGTCACTCACTGGGTCCAGAGATTTAGCCTTACAAGCTTTCAAGATTCGTGCTGGAGCCCGTCCTCAGGGAACTTCTCTCTAGCAGTATGTCAGAAGAAATAGTTTACTGAGTGAGGATCAGATACTCTGCACTCAAGAGTAGAAAAAGGATCCTCTCAGAAGTGTAGCACTACATTTTCCTACAGCAGAGGATAAAATCCATAGTTGGAACTTCCTACAGAGGTCCCAATTGTGGAACTTTTTCAACCAAAACACCACCTGCAGCAGAATCCTTTTGCTAAAGGGTGCATCTCCTCTACAATAGTTTACTGGCATCTTACAAAGAAGATGTGGAGAACCACACGATCATTTTATATTGTTCAGAAGATGATTATTAGAGTAGCTGATGGCTATGCTCTGTGTGAGACAGACCATTATTCCTGCTGGGACAATAGCTAACTAAACTTCATAGAAGGATATGCAAGTGCAGGTATAACTGATAACCACTGCCAATAAACTTTCAGTTTAAGGAAACTTTCTGAAATCAGAAGGAAAAAAATTGAGAGATAGTGATACTTCATCCAGGTTTTTATAACAGCTGATATCCAGCTTCTGCCACTGTTTTTTCAGATAAGTGGACAGATGGTAAACAAGGAACCTGTTATCAGCAGAAAGTTTAACAGACTTTAGGGCATAAATTATCTTTGTATGCCAACAGGATGTACTCAGATTTTACAGATATTAAGAAAAGCCATTTTTCAAGTCAGAGCCACTGTATAAATGGTCTGAATATGTCACAGATCAGGGATTTTAAGAACCGGTCTAACTCTCATAAGAACAATGGTGCATACATAAAGACTTCAATAAAAAGGCATGTGAAAGAATAGCTTGATGTGGCAGTGTGTGGATACAGATGATCTTTCAGCCTCTGCAAAAACTGGTGGCAATATTGAGAATTTCCATTTCAATGTGGTCAGTTGCAGGCACTGATCTAGTCCAGACTGAAAAAAGACAAGCACCTGAAGAACCAAGAAGCAGAGGGACCAAATCCTCTTTGTCCAACTCCAAACAAAAAAGGAACAGTTGTCAAATTAATGTATACAGACTGTAGATGTTCCAGGAAGCAAACAATAGCCCCTAAGATGACTACTGGCTTAATTCTGGATGAAGCATGGCTCCATCAATTACTGGTAGAAGAAGAATCCTCCAATGGCTTATCTTCTATAGGAATTGAGGATTATTCCAAAGGACAATGTATGGTATTTGAAGTCTCTCCTGCTACTATCAAAAAATCATGGGGTAAATAGAAGATCAGCCATCCAGACCTTGAAAATTGGTGCTTGAAGAGCACAGCCTCAGTGTCATCAGAAAATTCTAAGGGGGGCTTCCGGTTCTGGATCACAGCGCTGGCAGACGTGCAGGGGGTGATTGCTCCTCCTGCGGTCCGGTTTTCTCTCGCCAGGGGACCCTGAAAGGGGTCAAAAGTCGCCTTGGAGGGGCGACGAGCAGGGAAGAGGACCTTCTGTTTGATCCAGAGCAGCTCTTCGGACCAATGGAGAAAAGATTGGCCACTCACATGGCCCATCATTAATGCTGTTTCCAGCCGAGGCCAACTTTACAGCTAAGCACTTGAAAGCACCACAGAGGAACTGGGTGAGATCTGCCTTCTCTCCATCCCAAGTTTTTTTTCCCTGTAAAAAGCTTTTTGAAACTGCCTCCCCCTATGAGGAGAGAGGGAAGGGAACGTTTTATTTTCCCACCCTCTAAAATGGTGGCATTTGATTAAATAGGGGTAATAAAACCCTGAAAAATACAATTAAGTAATTGAACTTACATCCTTCTCATATCTGGCGACCCAAATAGTTCCTACTTTCACGGGAACTTGCTATTTTATTTACTTGACAAAAAAAAAGACGAAGAAGTACCTAAATTGGATAAAAGCCTAGCTTTTCTGAAAAGGATTTTAAATACTATTGGGGACATCTTGTGGTCAAGCTTGATACAGCAAGTGAATATCTCTGGCAAAGAGACTTATTTACAACTTAGATCTCTCCTTGGTACTATCTAAAGATAAAAAGCTGAAACAGCTGGGAGGTGAAATTGGCTTCTAAGAACCGTGGAGGTGAACATTCACTGACTTTTGTTTAAAAAAAATAGCCTCCACTAAAGGACTATCTATAATTATTCCAGAAATGGAGGGGGACCAGCTACAAACTTCGATTGATTATACTTGAAAAAATCCTTGAAGCTACTAATTAATTCCAGACTGAAAGATAAAGGTGCTAGCTTGCAACTACAAACTAAAATCCAGATTCCAACTAAAGAACTTACAATGCAGAAAACAACAAAAGTGGAAGAAATCAATACTGAGGACCTTAAGGAACAACAATATATTGAAAACTCTAACAACCAAATCCTGATTGCAACTAAAGAACCTACAACTCAAAAAGTAACAGAAGCGGAAGAAAATAATACGAAAACAGAGGATGCTAAAGATCAACAAGGACAGCTTATTGAAAACCTAGATAACCAAATAATAACTATAAAATTGGATATGACTTTCTACTTAAACCAGAAGAAACCAGAGGAAGAAAAAGACCAGACCGAACTGAAGATAAGATACTAGAGCAAATACTGAGATTTGAACTATCAGGGCAACAACTTAATGATTATAAATGGACCAGTTTTTTGGAAAATTGATGACCAGATTTAACATGTGCCAGAATGAAGGGACACCTATCTGATAACTTAAAGGCATTGGTATGGAAACCTGGTTGGCAAAAAAAGAAAGCTAGAGAGATCTTAAAGGTTACTCTACTAGTAAGGTGTGATGTACTAGGACAGGGGTAGGCAACCTCGGCTCTTTTATGACTCATTGACTTCAACTCCCAGAATTCTGGGAGTTGAAGTCCATGAGTCATAAAAGAGCCGAGGTTGCCTATCCCTGTACTAGGATGAGATATAGAAAATGTTTATGAAACAAAATCAGAATATATTTATGTAAGTATTATGTGTATTCTAGATATTATAACTCTTGTGTAGTAAAATAAAGGAAATTTGGGTTATGGATGTTACCTGCCTCCAGAAGTGGTGAATGCTCCAACACTGGAAGTTGTTAAGAAGAGACTGGACAGTCATTTGTCTGAAATGGTATAGGGTTTCCTGCCTGAGCAGGGGGATGGACTAGATGACCTCCAAGGTCCCTTCCAAATTATTATTATTATTATTATTATTATTATTATTATTATTATTATTATTATTATTATTATTATTATTGATGTTAAAGGTTAAATTGGAATACTGTAACTAAAAACTAAGAATTAGGTAAAATTTAAAAACAGGACATGGATATGTATAAGTAAATATAGATTGATAACAAGCTTTAACTGAGCTTGTTATGGTTCGAAATGTTTAAGTATGTTATATTAAATGTTAATGGAAATAGAGAAGGAATTTTTGATAATGTAACCTGAGATATATACTAAAAAGTTTGCTATTGAACTATTGATTACCCAGTCACCACAATGCTTTCTAATCACTTTGATGTTAAATTGGAAAACTAATAAAACTTGTTATAAAAAGAAAAAAGTAAACTCTAAGGGGAAAAGGAAGTTGTTGAGCACTTTGGAGACACTGGAGTGATCAGAAAGAATAGAACTAAGATAAAAGTAGAAAAGGGGTTCCCTGTGACAACTTGTGTACCAGAATGGGGGACTGCTGTCTTCTCTGCTGTTAAGGAGACAAACGGTCCTGGCTATCAAAGTTAGGGAGAAGAGTACCCCAAGCTATATATCCTCCTCTACTGAATAAAACAAGCATGCTGAAATGCACCGTGCAACTGGTTCTACTGGTTCTTCCCATCCAAAGAAACAGTAGAACTAGGAAGGCTTATCTTATGCTAACTGAAATCTCTGCTTGCCATTCCAATATAAGACAAGAATTAGAACTCATGAACGAATCATGACTTCATATTCCAATTTGTTAGGGGGGGGGAACGGTTGGGATCCTGGTACATGAATAATAAAAGAAAGTAAAAAGAAGGAATTTAAACAACTACATACCAGCATTCCTGATCATTCATATGAAGCAAGTATTTCAACTTGCTACTTTTGCTCTGACTCTGAATAATATGTAAAGACTGCCAAACACTCTCTTTTGGCAAAATGTGTTAAGCATGAAGTATTCAAATAACCAATTCATAAGTGTTTGGTATTTTTATATTATTTTATTTGTATTTATTTGATTTTGTTTTTTATTGTGAGCAGCCCAATATTATTTGTTAAGGGAGGTGTGTGTGTGTGTGTGTGTGTGTGTGTGTGTGTGCATGCGCGCGCGTGTATTCTAAATAAATAAATATTGGAAGTTATTTATATGCTAATGGCATGCTTACCTGTGCCATTTAAAATCTGAGTGCTGCAACTACGTGAATCACAGAATAATTTGCTTATTTCCTTATTTCCTTGGGCTTAAATGTCACTGTAAATCATGGAGCAGCTTACAAAACCCTCTCCAGTTAGAGAATCATGAAGAGTACATTAAAATGGCAAAAGAAATAATAAGACCAAGCAACAAATTACAAGTGCAGTGAACTTTATGCCAAGGAATACACATACACCAAAGCAAGGAATTTCCTTTTTCCCCAACAATGCTTCACTCCAAACTCTTTGGAACAGTCAGGGTTTAATAACTTTCTGAAAATTAACACAGAAGAATGTAGTCTAATCAAGGAATGGAGCAAGAATCCAGTTCCAAAGAACTGAGATTGAGAAAGCTTGTCCTACTTGACCCGCCACCAATTCATGCAGATGACATTTTCTTGAAGAGATCCAAGGGCAGACAGATCACCCTTCCAGATTTCAATGGATGGGGAGAAACCATCCAGTAAGTATTTCCCTCAATTGCTTCATGTTGCTAGTACAAAATAGGCATACCTAGACTGGAAGGCTGGAGAACCTTCTACGGTATCTTGGACTCCCAAAGGATCTGTGAAGACATGCTCTGTGTAAACGCCACTTTGCGCAATATCTGCTACTTCTTCTCCCAAGCCAGCACTGACTTCTGTCGCTTCAGTTGCTTCCTCTGCTGTCTGAATATGCTCATCTACTGCATCATTTTCAGCTGTAATATCTGAGTAAATTTTCCAATTATAGGTGAACTTGAATGATCATACAGCTCCCTGCTGTTATGAAGCATGCACGACTTTAAGTATATTAATTAGTAATTTCTCTTCAGCTTCTTCAAATATTCCCTTCTGTTTTCTCCACTAAGAAACTGTACTTAAATTAATATACAGGAAGCATGATAGTGAGGAGGTAAGTGAGGAATTCACCCATCTTATCTACTTGCTATATAACATCAGTGTATACATTCTTCATCCTTGCTCTCAAAATAACATATTGCACAAATACACTGAAATGGATTAAAAACATGACACTATCTACCTTGAGATATTTGCTCTTCCAAATTGAAAGAAGCCTTCTTGATAAACTTAGCAGTGAACATAGAATTATTTCATCATTATATACAACCCATTTTAATTTCCAGTTCACTGGTCGCTGCCTTTATTTTTTTAATTTGATTTATACACCCTATTCTATTCAAGCAAATATTTACGTCAGCTATTTATTAATAGAATCTATTTTTCCTTCCAAACTGAACCACGCCAAAAGACAGTGATAATTAGCCCTAACATAATTCAGCCAGAAACAAAGGGTTTTTGTGATTAGCTTTTTGTGAAAGTATTTTATGCACACTGTCATCCCCATCTTTCCTTTCTCCACCCAACCACAAGGAAACCAGAAATTGTTAAAACCAGGGCTTTTTCCCCCCTCATAGAACGCTCAGAACGGAGTTCCGGCACCTTTTTTGGATGAAACCTTGTAGGGTAGGCAAGGCAGATTGTATGACATGCGTGAGTTCCGGCACCTTTTTCTTTTACAAAAAAAGCACTGGTTAAAACTAACAATTGATTATTGATGTCTTTAAATTTAAAACAATTATTTTGGGAAATAAGACCATTCTAAACTATTATTTAGGAATCAGGTTTTTTTCTTAAAATAATTATTAAGTTAATGGCAGCTTTGGGCTGTGCAATAAAACTCACGTCCTATTCAGTCACACACTTCTTGAAATATTAAAAGAGGCCTGGAGAAATGTTTTTATCCCACCCACAAAATTGAACTGCTTTTCCCACATTCACTGAAGTTAGCATAATTTCTGAAATACAGAACTTCCTATCTACAGCTTCCAATATAAAGCCAGGCTAAGGTTCATTGAAAATAGGAATGAAAGTTTTGGTTTGTCTTTTTACTGTTGCAGGAATAACAAACCTGAGTACTGATGCTGACATAAGCATTTATTTGTTATTAAGTAAAAATAAATGCTTATGTCAGCATCAGTATACAGGTAGTCTTTGACCTACAACAGTTAATTTAGGGAGCACTCAAAAGTTACGACAGCACTGAAAAAAGTGACTTATGACCGTTTTTCAGACTTATAACCATTGCAGCATCCTCACAGTCACATGTTCAAAATTCAGATGCTTGACAAACGGCTCATATTTATGTCCCAGGGTCATGTGATCCCCTTTTGTGACCTTCTGACAAGCAAAGTCAATTGGAAAGCCAGATTCACTTAGCAATCGTGTTACTAACTTAACAACTGCAGTGGTTCACTTAACAACTGTGGCAAGAAAGACTGTAAAATGGGGCAAAACTCACTTAACAAATGTTTCACTTAGCAACAGAAACTTTGGGCTCAATTGTGGTCATATGTTGAGGTCTATATATCAGTATTATATTTAATATAATGGTAAGTAAAGAGAATATATGGAAGTGACACTGTCCTCTCCATCCCAATCTCTGCTTGTTAACTATAATGTAACTGGTTTGTATGATTAATGTGTCATAATATTTATGTAAATGCATCTTAGTATATTATAAAACAGTATCTTTTTCTGCATTTTTTAAAAGAATGAGATTTCCCCCTCCAGCTAGAAATCCCAGGGAAAGTTAGAAATAAAATTATCTTGTGGAATGAACATAATGCCAAATAATAATGTATTTGTTTTCTTAGTTGCACTAAGCTACATTTTAGAAGCTGAGTAGGAAGAGACCTCCTACTCGACTAGCAGCATTGTCAGTTTGAAATCTAAACTAAAATCCTGGACAACGGCGACCACTTCTATATTGTTGCTGAGACCCTACATCAATATAACTACAAATTGGTAGGAGCCTAACCCAGGGCTTTTCAACCTTTTCACCCATTGTACCACTTTTAGGATATGGCAACATCCGAGTACCACCAGTCGCCTAGCAAGGTGTCAAAAACTTGATGACCAAAAAAAAAAAAGGAAAAAAAGTGAAGTACAGGTAGTCCTCGACTTACAACAGTTCGCTTAGTGACTGTTTGAAGTTAAAATGGCACTGAAAAAAGTGCCCCCCAAGCCACAGCGGAGCAAGACACCTGCCTGCCCGCCCGGCGGAGCTCTTCCTCCTCTCTGAGGTTTTCATTGCTGTGAGCATTTCTGTTGAGGATTGGCAGCAGGGGTGAGGTGGTGGTGGTGGGTGATTGGTTTTTATTTCCCCTCCCTGCTGGGTGGTTGCAGCAGGTTTTGGGCACTTCACATGACCCTGGGACACTGTGACCGTCATAAATATGAATCAGTTACTTCTGAATGTAAATCACAAGACCCTGGAGATGCTGCAACATTCCAGCTGATTGGCGCTTCCGCTGAGCCCTAACAGCCCCGAAGAAGCACTGATCTTGGTGCTTCCACTGAGCCCTGACAGCCCTGCAGCTCCAGCCGTCTCTCGCTCAGGCTTGTGCGGTGCTGTCACCAGTTCACCTCCCCCGCTACTTTTCTAGGATGGTTGCATACCACCTGCCAGTTGCCAATGTACCACAGGTGGTACCTGTACCACTGGTTGAAAAGCCCTGGCCTAACCCAACAAAGAAGAGCTAGCCTCTTTTTCACAGAACGTCAAGTATTTTTATACCTGGCGGTTTGTTTATCTCAGGTGAAACAGTATTGGCACTGTGGGTAGCAGCAGAACTTGCAATGCCTTCAGCTGTACATCCAACTACTGTGATTCCTCCTAACAGATAGTCTGCGTCTGCTGAACTATTGTTATTTATGCTGCCACACAAGGATGACTTATCCACTACACCAGAGTCTGGTTCCTGTGATCCTTCTTCTCCTGTAGGGTAGTCAGTCTCTCGAGCCCCTGAAAGAAAAGGTTACATTTGTCAGCTTGATTATCATTATCTTCCAACAGAAGGAAACACATGTAGCTCAGGGTTCAGCTGTGGAGTCCTAGGTGCTGAGAGATAAACCACATTTACATACCATCCAAAAGAAAGAAGAAAGCTAAGAAACAAACAAGACCGTAACACATCCTTTCTAGCATACCCTAATCAAGAAAATTACCAAAGAGAAAACCACACCCCAACCAACACTGGTAAGCTATATAAACAGGGAGCAAACCCCACACACATTAGCATTGTTTAGGCTACCTACTCAAAGGTAATGAAACATTGCAGACAAGCTCAGAGAACACCTAGAATTCTATAAAGGAAAATATTTGTAATTCGGGGTAGAAATGAGAGGTCCTCAGTGCTCTCTGAGCTTGGTTGTTTTCTTGCAGACTAGCACTGATGACGTTACCCAGTCTGGGTAATGAAACATCTGCAAGAAAACAACCAAGCTTGGAGAGCACAAAGGACAACTCACCTAGAATTTTCTATGCAAATCTCTTTTATTATGTGAACTACTAAACAAAATTTATCAGAATCAGAAATACTCAAGAAGAGGCCTGGACATTAAGAAAGAAATAATACTTAATTTTCTAATATAAAATGTACAAAGCATCTCATTTAAGCTGTAAAAATATACAAGACTGCTATCCACCTTAAAACAGAGTAAAAGAGAAAACACAAGGATCCTCTCCAATCTCACGTAAAACTTACTCAAACTACACTTCTGTATAGAAAGATCACATAGGAATAAACCATAAAAGCAAAGTATTTTGTGGTAAATTAAAAGGAAAGCACATTTATTATGACATGGGTTTTCATGGTCTGCTGCACATGAAATCTTAATTGCAAGTCTCCAATCAATAAGCCCTTTCAGATTCAAAACAAAAAAGTTTACGTTGGATATTTCACAAAATTGTGAAAAACAGAATAGGAAGATAATGAGATCCAAGAATATTCTACTATGGGGCCAGAAGAAAAGAAAAAACTGATTCTTGTCACCTATAGCTCAAGTTAAAACCAATCAAACATCTATCCACTGCTCAACTAGGGCAATGACATTTTCTTCTAACAGGATTTTAGTGATAAATTGTTGTCTGTAATCTAACCTAGGTTAAAACAGTTACTTAACAGGAACAGATTCTACCTACCAATGAGACACAAAAATAAACCCCTGGAGTAAATCCAACAATTTCTCCATATTTATTTGACCAAAACTTGTCTAGTATCTAATAACAACATCCACAATTTTAGGGATTCATCTACCTGTGCTCATCCTTCAATCTGAGCACAACCTCACAGGCTAGTCGTGCCCAAGGCCTTTTCTGTAAGACAGATGCTGTGCAAATAATATTTATAATAATAAATTAAATAAAGACACAATCCTACATATTCAGAAACTGTTCTGAGCCTGACACAGTTTACATTCGCAAGATCCTATAGATTCTTGGCTTTATAGTGACACTTGTTTATTTATTTCAATTTTATATGCCCACCCATCCCATCACTGTGACCTCTGGCCAGCTAACAACAATTTAAAAAATACAATCAAATAACAATCACTACATAACCAGCAGGAAGGATGAGACAGCTTTACTTGGAACAGCTTACCCCTGCAATGATATCCGTAACACCATTAAACCTCCACCTCTGTCTATCCTGGATGCGTGAGAAAGACCAAACCCAGGTTTATCCAGTTTTGTCAAAACAAGGGGAAAAGAACCCCTATTAGTTTAAAACAGTTGTTATGCTGTGTCTCTTACCTGGCACACTAGCTATACATAGCACATGCGAATTGCAAACAATGAAACTGTCTAGGATGTTTCCTGGCTGGTTAGCATCTACAATGATAACTTTTGTAGCAGAATGGGTACTCGTACAGATCCAAACAAGGCTTGACAGTTCTTCTTGATTTCTCAGCTCTTTTTGCTGGTCCTGTATAGGGGGGAAAAACAAGACCAAACAATGTACACCTACAATTGTGTCACGCAGGATGTGTTTTAAAGCGTGCAATAACTATCTCTGCTTTACGGCGAGAGGGCAGCAACACCCAGTTGCCAGATACATATTTGAAATATGCATTTGAATTAAGGAGGAGTTAATAAGATGCAATAACTGGAGCTGGACACTCAATAAATTTAAATAAATAACAACATGACTGTACTCTGTTGCTACTTCCATAACCCTTGCCTCACATATGTATCTTCCTGAGACTACACCCCTGCTCTGTGAGCTCAGGAAAAAGTACAACTTCTTTAAGGCGGTGACAATGAGTGCCTGAGTGCACTCACTTCCCCTCTGAGCCACTTTTTTTTTCCTTTCCATTTTGAGCAGCTGCATGTTCCTAATGAGAGAATGACCCTGAGACCCTGCAATCATATCAAATACATGCCGGTTACCAAGCGCCCAAATTTTGATCAAATTTTGATCCCATGGGGATGCTGTGACAGGCATTAAGACAGAGGACCGATTTTTTTCCCCTCAGTGTGTTGTAATTTTGAATGATCGGTAAATGAACGGTTGTAAGCCGGGGACTACCTATAATTCCTTAGCATACAAAGCAGGAAGTGTTTCTAATAGTTTGCAGCACCTTGCAAATAAGGAATAGAGGTGCAAGTGCCACAGTAGATTATTAGTCCCCTTCTGAAATTTATCAAGTGGTTGCTGAATGTGTTTGGTTGCAGAGAATGTGGAATACTCCTTAGCTACCCAGAATGAGCAAAAGCCTTGAAGCATGAATGGATTCCGCAGTCTCCGGCCAGTTTTCCAAAAGGAAGATTTGACAGGGAGCAATTTCCTAGTTGACAGAAGGATCCAAATTCAGTTCTCCCCATATAAGAACTTCCAACGACAGGAGAGGGAGTTAGAGAGACTGATCCCCAAATATGCCTCCAACTGTAATTCACACTAACCAAAGTGATGATTTTGATTACTTCCCTCCCAATAAATCCAATGGAAGGCAATATGTTTTTGTTTGTCATTAAAGGGGGAAAAAATAGGGGGAGAAAAAAATATGTAACTACTCTTTAACTTCTGTTCTGGCAGGGCTTTTTGAAATAACGATTCACTTTCCTGCTATGTAAAGCAAACTGCCAGGCACAAAGAATCAGGACCATTCGTAAGGTTGTAGCATAGAAGATTTATTCAAGCCTATATCAAGAATCTAGTCAACTAAAGTTCAACATTAAACTAGTGCCATATAAGGGTCAACGGAAGTCAGGAGGGGTTGCACTTGGGAGTGCTTGTGGGAATGCACAAACTGATGATGAACTTAACTCTGCACCCCAGCTCTGCCTGCTCTTCTCCTACACACACACAGACACACACTTCAAATTCAGGACTATGAACTAAAGGTACTTTCAACTACAAACACGAAGCAGAAGCTATTTGCATTTTGAACCCGCTTCTAGCATTACCTTGAGTTCTTGATCCAATCTGTCCAAGCTATTTTGAGATGCACTTCTCGGTTTGCCGTTGTCCATGTCTGTAGCTGCAATATCATTGTAGAAGACACTGGCACCAACTACTGAACCACCATCCCGTGTTTTCCCTCCAGATAGGTTCGCTCCTACCGCACACCATAGCTTTAATGACAAGAGAGCTTGATAAACATTTTATCAAATTAAGCTTTATGAAATGCTAACAATGCTTTAAGTATAGCCTGTACCTGAATTTAATAATCAGAGACTCCTACAAGTTGGTACTTTCATCCATCATGAATCAAGTACCTTGACTACAAGCCAACCTGGCATTTACAAACAATCGCTAGAATCCAGGGCCATTGTGGATCCAATAACCAGGCACTGAGGGTAGAAACAAGGGCCAGGCAAGTGGGACAGCTTTCAAATAGAAACACCCAATATCCCTAAGTACATCCTCCCATCATCACCATCATTTATACTCTAAGGAATAAAGGAAAATATAACACTGATTTGATAGGAGATTGCCTGCCGTACTTATTTCCGTCCATTACAGTCATGATGTTTCAATCTGCTCTCTCAATCCCCCCAACTCAGATCATGCACATGTTTAATGCGCTTCCACGCCCACCTGACACATAACAAATCAGCTCACCCCTCACAAGGTACCCAACAGCCATTTTTGGCATTTGTTTGTAGTATATGAGGAGACAAAGAAAAGAAAAACTCATCTACCTTCATGGAGGTATCCTTTTCATCAAGTGGTCTCAGATAAACAGGCACAGGCAAATTCCTCATCCTGCTGTCACCCTGAGCACCACCATTTATAATCTACAGAATGAAAGAAAAAGTAGCGCTTATTTTGATATGAGGGTGCAAGCCATCAGTGAGTTAATTCTTTCTATCATCCAGGAAGACGGGAATTCTGTGACTGCATTTCATCCTATCAGACCCTTGAAACACAACGAAGAGGAGATTGACACAGGAAGAGTACTCTGCTACAAATATGAAAGTCTGCTCCTAACCAATTAGCTGAAGTTTGGAAGCTTCCATCTCACAAAAGCAGAAACAACTCAGTGATCAATCCCACTCTTTGTTCAGTGTGAACAGGCATTCTGAAGAGTGATATGCATAACTGGGTCTTGGTAAATCGAAGAAGACTTGCAACACTCTTTTTCCAAAGGCCTTCACACTGAGGTAAGGTGACCAAGCTCTAGCATTTATTGAAAATACTTGATATATAATCCACAAATATATTCCAAGAATCATCCCTTAGTGATGATACAAACAGCTATTCTACTCTACCACTCTAATACTTTCAAGCATCTTTCTGCCCAATATAACTTCCAAAAGAAGTCCTTATTATCCTTGGTCCTTAGGTGGGCAAATGGAGGCTTGGGTAAGGCCCCAAGGGATGACTTTGTAAACCCCCAAAGGACAGATTAATATGTGACTCATTTTAGAAAAGTCTTCAGGTATAGGTAATTGTGGTTTTTAACTCATCTGAATTATAGTGAAACCATATACATAATACTCATGAGCTTCAAGCCTAGATTAAGGACAGCATATTCAAGCTAAAGCAAATCTTTGAGGGCCATCTAGGAATTACTCTGTGATTGCTGAATTCTAATGAAGCATTTTCAATAACTTCTTTAATATATTTAGCATATTCTAATATTATGAGGATATGCCTTTCAAATGCCAAATAGCTAGACACAAGTAGTTTGAATCTCAGCAGACCGTAAGTGCCAGATGATTCATGAGTCTATTTCCCCCATGTGAAAGATCTCTGACAGATTCTGTACCCCATAGGAATCTTCTAAAATTACAGTCATTCATTTAGCTCTGAGCATCAGAAGTGTTTAAAGTATATACAGGCCTCTTTGATTTCTGTTGTATTCTTTGAGGGAAATATATGAGTCTTGTGATTTGCTGGGCTGTAATGGGATTTACATTTTGTCCATACCCATTCTAGTGCAAGAAGCTACTGTAATAGAGAATGAAGCTCTATGCCTGCGGAAAACTGCCTACAGAAACAATGTGGCTTAACTACTATAGCAGAGATGTTAGTCTCTCAAGAAACTGAATCAGACAAAACTAACGCACCTGCACTATTCAAATGAGACTTCCAAAGACATTCAAATTTATTTGTGGGAAATGTTTATCCATTCTCATAAATATAAAAGGTTATGGGCATTTTAGCTTTTAAATCAGAACATAAAGAACTTTAGCTCCCAAACCTCTCTGCCTAATTCTTTCTAATTAGGTATATATCTTGGTGGACAGAAAAGCCACTGCTCAGTGTTTCTAAATAATCCATCCCAACTATTTTTTTTTCATTCTACTCAATTTGAAAGATAAACTTTGTTTCAGATATGGGACCCAAGCTAAATCATATAGGCCTTGATTTCATCCAAGTTATTTTCCAAAGCATCAAACTACACCCAGGCCTACAGTAACATCCCTAACTAGATTTTTAACAGCAATCAAAGGTCTCTTGTCAAGATTTCCCCTTTGTGGAGGAAGTATGGAATGGTGATGCTGAAATTACAATGGCAATAATTGTAACAGGAATCAATATCCTAATCCCGTCATCTCTGAAGCAACACGAATTCCAAACAAGGCAAAAGAAATGATGATCAACATGGGAGCGAACATCAGACTAAGCACACTATGCCCACATTCACCTCTGAGATATTTATTTTTACCTTCTTTCACATTTCTATAATATCTATCACATGTTGACAGAGTTAGCATTCTTTCACATGGCAGTACTCAAGTGCTATTACTCAATGCAGGAGTTGGGAGAAAAAGATGATACCTTTATTAAAAGTACTAATTGCACTTGGAATATCTAATCTGCCTGGCAATAAAGAAAAATGGGTGTTCTGACTAAACTGATAACCTAGAGCACAGGTCTGCAACCCACGGCTCCGGAGCCGCATGCGGCTCTTTCAGCCATCTCCTGCGGCTCCCAGTCCTCTGCCATGTGCAGTCCAAAAAAAAAAGTGGGACTAAAAAAGTTCAACCAATCAATTCAAATATGCAGGGTAGGTGCATATCTCGCCTTGGCTCCACTCTTCAGTCAAACCCTGTTCTGCGCATTCGTGCATGTACGTGCATGCGCACACATTTTTTGCAGCTCCCAGTTTTTCCTTTTGTGAGGGAACCGGTTCCGAGTGGCTCTTTCACTGTTTCAGGTTGCTGACCCCTGACCTAGAGGGAAGAAGGACAGAAGTCGGTGGGAAATATTTCCTCCAGTGCCAAGCAACTGGCAGCACACGATCCATAGGTCATATGCTCTCCGTTCCCTGGTCCCACAGAACGATCACTCCTTGGATAGAAGAAAGGGCCGCAAGGGAGGCAAGCTACAGAGCTACTTTGAAATAGATCAGCAGTCAGCGCCTCTATGGTACAGCTACCCATTCCACTTTGCTACAGAAATGCTACAGTTACTAAGTGGCAGCAGGGGAAGATTTCTACAGTTATCCAGAAGTAGCCCAGAAGACTGTTGGATATGAATCAAGAAGATCCCCATGGCCAAAATGTTGCAGAGAATAGTGACCTTCACATAAGACCTGCCAGATAATTACAGCCCAACAGATCACTGACTTCTGACGACTCCTTAGAATAACAGCATAGGACTAGGTTATCCTGTGTTACAGTAAAAAGAAATAATTCTTCCAGGTAGGTGGGCAGGCAGGCAGGCAGGACAAGATGAGTGCTGTCTTATGATGACATGTCTTCAATAGACAATTAATGGGGCATTTTCCCATGACAGTATGCACAAAAAACTAGCTTCTACTTGATTTGTCTCAGCATGGATTAGTTTGTCATTTCTTTGTAACAATTAAAATAGGTTCCATTTGCTTTCTCAGTTTGAAAAGATTAGGCTTTTTGTTAAACTGTTTTTGGTTTGTAGACTTAGTAACATTTTAAACCAAAGAGCACAAAGATTTAAAATAGTGAGATCTTAACTATGCTAAGTAGCAGCAAATTGAAGCAGAGTGAGAAAAAAATAAATTGAAGAAACAGAAATCTGTCTATAAGAAGACAAAAAAAAACAAATATACAATTTGTAGCCAAGTTTAGTATTAAGGTCTAGATTAATGACAGAGGATAACAACTCTATTGCATGTCTCTTAATGTCACACATTTTCTTTATTTTACATTAACGCATACTTGGCATCCTATGGATAGATATTTACAATCACACCCAATTGTTGATGGATTTGACACAATACAAAAAATATTAAACTCTTAGGCATATGAAAGTTAACTGATACTTTTATTTTAAAATAAAAAGACTGAGGGGTAGATATGTTTCTATCCAGAGTGGTACAGATCTATTATTTTAAAAAGTCTTTAACATCCCTAAGAATAGCCTAACAGACAGAGAGAATGAGAGAGAGGTCTGCGGTTCTCAAGATATATGAAATGCTCTTCTTACAGTTTAATAACCTTTTATGGATTTTGTTCTGAACAGCATTATGCATTATGCTTAAGTAGAAATGTTGCCTTTTCATACAAAGGCTCTAAAAGTCTAACTCTCTTATTAAAATATTTGGGGATTTCATGTAAGAAATGCACAAGATTACTACACCACTATCATACACTGTTATGCATTTTAGTAAAAAAAAAACCTTTTAGTTCTTAACTAACCATTTAGCAGTAGAGTATGCCCTGTGTGGTACACTGCAGCTTGCAAAAGAAGCCTTCCCAAGATTTTCTTTGCTGCAGGAGGCAAGATGCTCAAAAGCCCCTTTCAGCCCTAGTACACTGCCAGAAGTAGGAGGAAAGTGGTAAATGTTCCTAGCCAAACCTGACTCTTGCAACTTACTTTCTTCTTCATTTTCACCCATACTTAAAAACCACCATCACCCTTTCAAGCTGGCTGTTAATTTTTCATGGCTATCAATTTTATATGACCATTTATGGTATGGTTAGGTGTGCGTCATGTACGTTTCACTTTGAGAGCGGGCAACTAAATTTCATTTCTGATGTGTGCCGTTGTGCCCACAGTAAAAAAAAAAAATCAATAAAGGTTATCTTATCTTGTTTGTTTCAATTCATAGCTTTATTTTCACTTAATGGGTGTGTCTGCATCATGACACAACATGCAGCCCTCATACTACATTTTCCCATCTTTGATTTGTAAGTAGAAAGGCTTTCAGGATCACATTGCCATGGAACAATAATACCCAAACAATAAAGAACAGGTAATACACAAAGTTGGGTTTACCTCTCCTTTGCCAGGTGGTTAATATCTAACACAATACCTGTTTATATTTCTGAGGAAGACTCCAGCCAAAAGCCTGCACTCGGCCATCTTCTTTCTGAACATGAGCTTTCACTTGGCGATACTGTTCTCTTTTTTGCTCTCTGCGTGAGGCCATACTGGCCTCAGACCTAGACCACAGAAACACTTTTTTTAAAAAAAAAACACAAATCATTCTATTTCCTTCCATATTGTTAAAAATATTTCAGATATCCAGATTAAGTGAATGCAAAAAAACATGTGTTCTTTAAAGTTACTATATTTACCCAAAAAAGTACTCTTGAATTTAAGATGATCCTCCCCTAAAACAGATTATAAGAAAGAAAATAATAATAACTGTCTCCATTACTGTATTATCAATTAATCTAAATTATCCCCATTTTACAATAAACCACTTGAGAATTTTTTTTTATTTGTGTAAGTACTGTATAATAATAGTTAAATAATACCATACAGAAAGAAATTGTATTTTCTTATTATATAGAAGAATCACAGAGCAGCAGAAGTTGCTTTAGTAAAAATTACTTTCACTGAACGTTAAACCAACTTTTGCTAATCTATACAACATATTACTGTTGCATTTTCAGTAAAAGTTCCATTTCTGAAGCAGGAACAGCATTTTTCCAAGCTTTTAAAGCTACAAAATTAATTTGCGTGGTTGCAGGCTGAATTTTTTTTATGTGAATAAAGTACCCTCAATTGATCTGCATGAAACTTACAGAAAGCTTCATGCTCCCAATTTATTTTATAAAGTTGCATTTTAATATGAAGATCTTTCTAGATAGCTAAAATGCTATGAAATACATGCAAAAAGGTTTTTTCTCACATGGTACGTTAACTATTATGGGTAATGTTATAACGTGGAAAACTGGTATTCCCATCCTCTTCTGTTTTGTCTCATATTTATGGGCTTCAAAGTGTTTTGACATCCACAGTATGACTGGAAGCCGATGATAGCCAGCATGTCCCTTAACCACATCTAAGAATTTAAACTTGAGCTGATGAGAACTTGTCAACACCAATTTAGATTTCTGTTCCTTAAAGAACAGTTGTATCATGCCTATTCCCCAAGATTACATTTCCAAAAGTTTCTTATCAATTGTTACATGCTATATGACAGAAAGGAAAAACTCTAAATAGTTATTAACTGTATTAAATTAATTTTAACTAGTATTACATTTAATTTGAGTCCCAGATTAAAATTTGGTCCTGGTGCCATTGGTTTCTTGGCTATGTAACCTAGCCTACATTTTTTAGAGCAGCTTGCATCACATCATTTGAATAGCACACCAGGCCTGAAAAAAATACCTATCACTGACCTAAAGCTTCAATTATTGAAGCCACATTTCAACACCATATAAAAGCTTTAATTAGTACAGAATCAGATAGGTTTCCAGAAACATATTTTCCCAATATTCTTCAGCACGTCCATGAGCTCCCTACTCTTTTTTTCAAGGTATTGTGCATGATCTGCCCTGACCGACTTACCCCCAGAATACATTGATGGTCACTTAAAAGAGCCTTGGTGGAGCAGTGGGCTAATGCCTCCTTAAGTAACACCAGCTGCCTGCAATTAGTGCAGGTTCGCATCCCACCAGGCTCAAGGTTGACTCAGCCTTCCATCCTTCCAAGGTAGGTAAAATGAGGACCCAGATTGTTGGGGGCAATTAAGCTGACTTTGTAATAATGCCGCTTGGGGGTGTGTGTGTGTGAAAGCCCTAACAAGCAGGCATATACATAGAATGAAGGCTACTGCTAAGCTTGTAAGCCGCCCTGAGTCTTCGGAGAAGGGCGGGATATAAATGTAATAAAAATAAAATAAATAAATAAATAAATAAATAAATAAAAACTTTCTGTGTGCCCCAATGGAATCATCACTGAGATTCCATTAGGTAAGAAAGTTGGGAGGGAAAAAGCAACTTAACAAGTACATTTCAAGTTTGCAGAGAACTACTGAGCAGCTTTTGAAAATTAAAGAAAGGCTTAACTTGTTTCTACAAATGTTTCCACAAAGGAATGTGATGGAGGAGGAGGAGCCATGTCCCTCTCCACCATAAATTACACCTACAAGTATCTGCCAGATTCATGCAAACACAAATAACATTGTTCTTACAAAGGCTGAGTTATTTATGCCTGTATTGCACTTTCCCATTTACTGTATAAAAGGTAACATTTTGGGTCCTTGTGATCTCTTCATAAAACTGCTGTCTGTGCAAAAGATATGCAAACTAGACGCTACAAATAGAAGGAGTGTTCAAAAGAAAAAAAGAAAGAAAAAACAATTAAAATAATTTGGGGGGATTTTTTTGGTACGTTATGCTAGATTCAAGTATGACTGACAACAAAGGTTATACTTCAGCGATGCTGAACGAATGTAAATTATATAACTTTAGACATATACTGTAATTGCTGACCACATTCTTTGGGCTTATGCAGTACTCAGAACAACATTCAGAACACCTATCAATAGATGTATTGGTGGCAAGTGGAGCATATATATATAATCACACACAATTAAAAAAAACAAATAAAAGGCCTTATATAAATGCGACTTTACAATGGAATTCCTAGAAATTATCAAACTAGTTTTTCCATCATAAGCAATTCTATTGTTTTACATGGCTACAAAGAAGATGCTTTCTGTCAACTGAAACATAAAGAAAAGTCTCTTTCCGTTGCACGAGCAGACTAGTCTGGGAAAAATTGTTTTTTAAGGTACCTCATCTTGGGTTCTTTCATGTTTTGAAACGCCACCATTGCCACTGTTTTGAATTATGGTTGCAAACTTGTAAGAAATATAGCCTTTGGGGAGTTAAAGGACTATAGTTCTTTAAGAGAAGACCCACCAGCCTTTTCAGTGTTATATTCTGGACCAGGTGCAGTTTCAAGATGTAGCTTGAATTGCAATAATCCAGTCTAGAGGTAATAAGACATATATCACCACATCTAGGTTTGACCTCAGGTAGACACACAACTAGTGCAGCGAGATCAAGCTGGGCAGAACCATTGATACCATCTCTGCATTCAGTACAGATATGAGTCCAGGCATTCCCAGACTGCAAAGCCAAATCTTCAGAAATATATTGACCATGGTCATTTATATAGTTGGTAAGTTCTGCCTACGTATATTTTTACTCTGTAAAGAAAACAACTTACTCTTCACTGAGGAAATCAAAAGCTTTTGATTTGTCACTTGGTAGCTGAGATAAGGTGCTGCTTCTTTTCTTGACTGAAGGAGTAATGTGTGAGGTTGGTGCGTTGTACTTAACATTAACTGGCGGTTCTGGTTTCTTGGTAGTGTTGCCCGATGAACTGAATAATCTGCTAAAACTGGAAGGGGGAAAAAGCAAAAGCACTTGAATACGTAAGTACATATAGCCCCTTGATCATCAGAGTTTTACATGTACATGCACACTGAACACAGTGCCTCACACAAAGCAGGGCAGAAAAGAAGAGCCATTCACTGCTCAATATAGCCACACCACTAAAAGATAGCTATAAAGCTCACTGGAATTAACCCATATGCTTTCAAGTCAAAATGGTTCAAGGATAGCTAAAGGCTAGTGCAGAATGCGGCCGCGCGAGTTGTGATGGGGGTCTCCCGATACTCCCATGTAACACCTCTACTCCGTGAGCTGCATTGGCTTCCAGTTGCTCTCCGGGTGAGATTCAAAGTGCTGGTGATGACCTATAAAGCCCTAAATGGCTTGGGTCTGGGATATTTGAGGGAACACCTGCTGCCGGCATCAACTTCCCTTCGTCCAGTGCGCTCGCAGAGGGAGGGTCTTCTCAGGGTGCCGGCGGTAAAAGATTGCCGGCGGGTAACACCCAGGGAGAGGGCCTTTTCTGTGGGTGCGCCTGCCCTCTGGAACCAGCTGCCCGTGGAGCTCAGGACTACCCCTGACCTACGTTCATTCCGCCGGGACCTGAAGACTTGGCTCTTTGAGCTCTCTGACCCAGGCTGAGAATTTTAACTGGGGTTTTATTTTCAGGGATAATTTAATCTTTTAATTCTCTTTTAACTTTGTATTTTATATTGATGTGATTTTAAAATGCCCTGTAAACCGCCCTGAGTCCTTCGGGAAAGGGCGGTATATAAATCTAATAAAATCTAAATCTAAAACCTAAATGTCTAAAACTATGGTTCTAAGAGAAGGAGTGTTTCTCTCTAAGTTGATGCCACATATCAAATATTACAAAACTCTGGTCCTTGATGATTACGGTAGTATTCAGATTATGACCATTTGTTCAGTGACCATTTGAAGATCTGACAGCACTGAAAAAAATGACTTATAACGGGTCCTTGAACTTATAATTACTGCAAGGTCCCTGTAGTCATGTGATCAAAATTTGGTTGCTTGACAACTGCCCCACATTTATCACAGTTGCCACAGTCCTGTAGTCATGTTCTCCTGCCCCGAGCAGATTGCTTCAGCTTCAACCCTTCCCATTTATCTCCCCCTACCCTGAATCTCTGCCCTTTGGCTGCTGTGCACGCCTTCCCAGTCACCAGGCTTCTAGTGGGCTTGCCCCAACTTCAGCAGTCTCAGGCAGGAGTACCGTAAAGGGGTTTTTTATGTATATATTTATATGTATAAAGCACATTTCTAGCAATAAAACTACTAGCATGGATATGATTTAGAAACTGGAGAAACAAGCTACATATCATCGACCACTTTCTAGTATGATAGTCCTGGTTGATCACTAAGATAACAAGAGGAGAAGACAGCTCCATATCCCAATGGTGGCAGAGTGTTGACTTGCAGTTCTTCACAGAAGAGCTTCCTCTGAGTGGCAAATGCACTTCAGAATACACACAACCTATAAAATTCATGACCTGTCCACTGTTACATCTTTTAGGTTCCGACTGAAGATTGCTCCCTTCACCCATTTCCTCTTGTTTCTTTCCCCTACTTTTAAATAAATATTATTTTCATCTCTTTTTTTAATAACCCAAAATATGTCCAACTAAACTAAAATCTGTGGGCATATATCCAAACCTACTGGATTATCATGTTCATAAATTAGTCTTGGTAGTAGGGATTTACAATCTCTGTATATCAGTCCAATACCACAGCAGAAGGTAAGAACAGACAACATGAGCAAACATGATTTGATGAACTGAAATCAGTAAGCATACAAACAATATGGTTTTAAACTGCCACAATTAGAGAAAGACAATTATGTTTCTCTGCTAAGTGCATAATAAATATTTCAGGATGCATCTTACAATATAATTCAGCTTTAACATCTTACCTGTCTGGCATACTAGACAATAAAAGAAAATAATGGGTAGTCATTACTAATTAAAAGTCCCTAAAAGAGCAATATTATTATTTTTAATAAATACAAGTATTTGTATTTCAATACTTACAACTGCCAAAGACTCGATCTCTTCTTCTCTTGCATAGCTGGATTTTCTCTTGATGCCCTAAAGAAAAAAACAAAAAGCCCAGATTATAACATCTCTAACTTCTGAGCATTTCATACAGTTGGGGACATGTTGGCATTTTATAAGTAAATCCACATTAATGATTTTCCAAATTCTGAAACAGAATTTGAGGTTTACACTAAAAAAAAAAACACAGCTGTACATGAGGATATGACATTACTTAAGAAATCAGCTTTTGTGTACTGTTGTATCCCCTCTTAAATTCAATTGTATCTCCTATGAAAATAAAAGTAATTGCAACCATCCAATAACTAATTCACAATAATAACAAGCAATCACCTGTACAAGTTGAAAGTATAGTTACTACATGAGAGCAAAATGAATTTGTGTTGCTCCAGTACATAACTGAAGATTTTTCTCATGCAAAGTAATTCAATCTAATCCTAAAAATGAATTGTTTTCTTTTCTGTAAAAACTAAATGTAAAACAACCAATAAACTATCAGGCAACTAGATGGTAACAAAATTGGAATGGTGAATGTAGTTTATGTTAAATAGAAGTTTTTTTAAAAAAATAGTTCAGACTAATTGGACAAAGCCAATTGGGTGTAGGGGTTAAGGCATCCGGCTACAAACTTGGAGGTCACAAGTTTTAGTCCTGCCTTAGGCACAGAGTTGGCTCAGTGACCTTGGGCCCGTCACTCCCTCTCAACCTTAAGAAGCAGGCAAGGGCAAACCACTTCTAAAATCTTATCAAGAAAACTGCAAGGACTTTTACAGGCAGTCACCAAGAATCAACACTGACTCGAAGGCGCGCGCACACACACACACACACACACACACACACACACACACACAAAACTGGGTGCCACTTTTTAAAAAAATACATGCTCAGAAAGGAGCTGAGAAAAGCCAAATAGAAAATGGTGGATGGCCTTATATATTCAGTAAGTGGGACAGATGTTTAACCCATATATTTATCATAGAAAAATGGAAATGGAAGGACATTTAGGTCACCAAATCCATTCCTTGCTCAGTGCAGGAGCTTAAATTAAGACCTCATAGACAGATATCTGCATAGCCTTCACTCGAGCACATTCAATGAAGAGGAACCACATACACAGGCATGGCCAGCAATAAATGATCTGTACCAGGGGTCTTCAAACTTGGCCCTTTTATGACTTGTGGACTTCAACTCCCAGAATTCCTCAGCCAGCATGGGCCAAGTTTGAAGACCCCTGATCTATACTCTGAAAATTATAATGCATATTCAGCACTATGTAACAAGGCCAAAGTCAGTCAAACGTACAACAGGAGCTGGAGAGGTTTAGATTCTACTATTTAACTGCCTCCGTGTCAAGTTAACTTTACACCAAAAGCACAGCTGTAATCAGTAATCTATTACTAGAGTGATCATGTCATCTGTCTTGCTATAGTTAGAATACCGACTGGGCTAGTTTTAAATCTGAAACAATTTCATTCAGAAATAGCAACCTGGCATTAGGCCAATTTTGTGTGAATGGCATGCTGCTTCCTAGTGATATCCCTCCCAAGATCCGTTAACAGCCGGTATGAAACTAACCCTCTCCCACAGCAGAAACTGAATCAAACTTCTAAGTACCAAGTACCACATCCACTTCAGCTTTCCAGTTAGTTAATTCCATTTTTATTTTCCCTTGTTTTTCCACTCTGCTTTTCTTCTTCATGCTTTGACTTTTTCTGCTTTTCTGCAACAACTTTCTTAGTTCTTCCTTTTTTCCTTCTTCCATCTTAACAGAATACATAAAATAATAAAACCCATTTCTTTCCCTCTGTACTACACCTATGCTGTTTTTCATAGCTCATTTCTGAAGCGAAAGCCAGTGTAGTGTAACGCTTAAGATACTAGGCTGAAAACCTGGAGTCCATGAGTTTTGCACATGGAGACTTTCTTAAGTAAGGTTATCCAACTGAGTAACGTTGGGTCAGTCACTCTGTCTCTCAGCTCTAGGAAGGCAGTTGTGGCAAACTACTTCTGAAATCTTATGAAGGAAACTGCAGGGACCTATCCAGGCAGTCACCAGGAATCAACAGTGACTTAAAGGGTATGCGCGCATACTGATGTGCACACACAAAGACACACATTTCTGAAGGTCTTTAGAACAGACCTTAAAACTAGACAAAGCAAATGTTGAGAGATACCTGTAAAACCTGGATCATTTTTTAAAGAAATTAATCTTGTCCGCCTACAAAAATGAATCTTGAACTAGTTTGTATCTATAAAAACACCACAAAAACATATGTTGTGACAATTCTGTTAACCTTTAACAGTGCTAAAAAAATTTAGATTCCTTTTGTGAAATTTTTATTTAAAAAACAACAACTACAGTACATAAACAATTGCTTTTAAAATAAAGAATGAAGCACTTTCTCATGCCTAGTAAACAAAATGTGTATGACTTGTTTAATCTGTCCACCATGTTACCATAAATTGCACTTGCCTTATCATCTCAGTCCATCGCACCGCTTCCTGAAGCTCCATTAGCCTTTCTTTGTACTGATTTCGTTCCATGAGAACCCGGGCCATCTCCACACGTGTGAATCGCTTTCTCTGAGCAGTAGGAATATCACTCTGCAGAGTTGAAAAGATAGCAAGCACGCTTAATCAAGTGGACTGGGAAGCACAAAGGCCTATTGTATATATATTTTTTACAGTACAAAGAGTTCTTGACTTACAACAACTGAGCCCCAAATTTCTGTTGCTAAGCAAGATAGTTGTTAAGTGAGTTTTGCCCCATTTTACAACCTTTCTTGCCACCGTTGTTAAGTGAATCTGACTTCCCCATTGCTTGTCACAAGGGTTGCAAAAAGTGATCGTATGACCTGGTACGCTGTATCCATCATAAATACATGCCAAGAGTTGTAAGTATGAAAAACAGTCATAAGTCTCTTTTTCAGTGCTGTTGTAACTTCAAATGGTCACTAAACCATTTGTAGATCAAGGACTACTTTACAGGTAACTGAATATTGACAACAATGAGGGGAAAAGGCCTCGTGACCAATTTTGGCCTAAATGAAGGAAAATATGTTAATTGAATATCTTTCAGAATCTCTGTTTTACCCCCCCAAACAGACTACGTTACAGGATTGGCATACACAAGGAACCTGTAAGCTCACATTTCTCTACAATAATGCCACAGAAAACTAGGAGGATCGATCCAACCATAGCACTATAAGAATAAGAGAAAACATAGATCCAATATTATTAGTATGAATACATACATCATCCTCTTCCTTTGCCTTTTGCCTTGCTTCTTCAGCTTCTGCACGGGCTCTAAACAAGAGGAATTAATCAAATTAGTCCAAGAGTTTTTCTAGGAAACTCACTGTAACACATTCAAGAACTTTATGCTCACTTTCTAAGCTCTTCCTCCAACTCTTTATTCTTCTCTTCAAGCTTTTGTTTGGCTAGTTTTATAGCTTCCAATTCTCCTTTCAGCACATCCTTTTCACATGTCAGTTCATCAACTTTTGCTATTAAGTCATTCTTCACCACATTCAAGGCATTTCTAGAATACAGATGTTTGCAATTAAATCATTTCTAACAATATTCAGTGACAGAAATAATGTCACTCATAGATCGATTTTCATCACAGCAACATATACAATAACTACATAAAATACATACAATGAATACAATATACAATATGGAAAAATAAAAATTGGATTTTACTTTTTTATGATCTATTTGTCAACGCTGCTAACATCGAATGTTATTGCTTGACAAGAGATAAAGAAGTAGCCATTTCATATGTTAAACTTGTGTATTGCTTTAAGAGACTAAGTTTAAGGTTGGAAGGGGGGAAGAGGAGGATTGTACCTTCAAGGCCATCTGAAACAAAAGAAGATATGACCTTGTCGAGGGAAACTGATTCTTTAAATTAATTGGAGAATATGATTAATGACAAAATTAGAAAGGTGGAGAATTGTGTTTTAATATATTGTGCAAGGAGCGGAGATTTCAGATTCCAGCTTCCTTCGAGCAACTATTTGCCAATGTATTAGGCTGAATAAAGGACTTTTAAGGTAAACAGTGCCTCAGAGTCACTTGAAAAGCCCATACGTCAGAAACATGACACTATTATTTTGCTAAGTGAAGCCAATATACTTCATAAAGGTCTTTTCAACAGAGATCTGGTACAATCCAATATTCTGAGGTGCAAACCTCATTTCCAGTTTTTTGTCACCAACTATAATCATGAATATCATGCACAAATTGAATATTTGCAAAAAAAAAAAAAACTTCAGATGTGATAGGAAGTCACCTCTTCTTGTTTGTACATAGGATATGATAATCAGAGTACTCTTAAAACTGGATGCTCAATTCTTAGTGCCTAACTAATTACATTTTTAAGTCAGTAACCCAGCAGCAATAAATATCATTATGTATTACAGAAAATATGATATGAATTTCAATAAATGAAAATCCCTTTTGGCTGTCCTGAAACTGCCAGTAAACAGAATGAAGCCACCTCCAGTGTTCATATTTCGAAGTCTTTTATAATTCTACAGCTCTATTAATAAAATATTTGTAGAACTGTAGAATTATAAAAGACTTGGAAATCTATTCTATATTTATATACAAATACTTGTATTTATAGGATATTTTATTCATTCTACAACAAAGAAACACTACATCAATTACCATGTATCTTTCACAAAGTTCCATGCACATATACATGTGCTGTTACACACCAAGACTTAGGGGAAATGATTATATGCTTTATCAGACAGCAACTTGTGGGCATGCAACATCGTTGTTTAATTAAAGAAACAGGTTAGTGTATCTAAAAACGGAGGAATGATTACTCACTTGGTTTCGAGTAGTTGTGTATTTTCCAGAATAAGGTTTTCAACTTCACGTCCCATTCCTTTCAAAAACCGTAGAGAATAAACAAATATTAAAACACAGAAATGTGCTTTAACAACTACAAGTTTTAACAACTGCACTGATCAGCATATTCAGCAGGTGCTCTGGTGCTCACAATTCCACTGCACAAGTAAGAGATCTCATTAATTTCAGTGGAATTTTCCTACCATCTTATAGAAATGTGTACAGATTTGTATCCTCACTAAAATGAAAGAATTTCACAAGCAGAGAAGTTCTGTGATCAGAGCACTATGATCACAACTACTGATCAGAAAAGAGTTTTCAGATATAAAGTATTTTGCTCTTAGGTTGTAAATGAGCTCAGTATGAAATTCAGTTTTGAAACCCAAAGGAGCAAGGCAAAATACTTTCAGTCCAAGCACATAAAACAAAATAAATTCTATTTCATTTGGTAACAACAGTAAAACAACAGAAAAACTTAGAACACTTTATATTATGTAATCTCGTAGTCAAGTAGGGGACACCACAAGAAATGATGAATGTAAGAAACTCAAATAATGGAAAGCCCTTGCAAATGTTCCTCAAATGAGACGATGCCTTACCAAAGAAATCATGGTCTTTAAAGCCCATGCATCCCATGAAGAGCAAAAGGAAGAAGAAATATGTAATGAGAACAGTAAAAATGAAGTACAGAACAGAGAAAGCTGAGAATTTGAAATATGAGGGATTTCAGGGTAAAGCCAGCATTGAATGGCTGCAGCAAGATATGTAGAACAGCAAGACAAACAGTTAAAAGAGAGCCGTGTCTAGATAAAGGATCCATCCAATCCAATCTCCCTCTTCTTAGAGCAGCTACCAGAGATCTCTCCAAAGATCACAACAGGCCTGAAAGGGAGAATATCCCACCCCCAATAAGGTAGTATTCAGAAATACTGTTAAAATCGGCTCACATTTCACTATCAGAGCTGATAATAACAGTCATTGCTACCTTTAATGCAAATGAATTTAGAAGTGAATTATGGATTATCTATCCTGTTTTGTTTTTCCCTCAATAACCTCCTTTAGGATTTTTTAAATGACTGAAGTGGTACTCTGTTTAATGAGATGATTCCAAGTAATTCCTTGCAAAAAAGCAGCCCTTATCAAGTCATTACAAACCTCATCACCTAAACCATGCTTAATTTTTTAAACGCTGTACTGCATTCCAATTCTTCTAAAGTGAAAAATACTTAAACCTTTTTCTTGTAGAACATGCTCTTAATCATAAAAGATTCATTTTTACTTCTATGCTCCATTGTATCAAAACCACATATATTTTAATGGAATGCAAGATAGAGAAGACTATATATTACTACAAGAATTATCTTTTGAAAGGGTGCAGTATAATATGAACATGTCTGATGTTTGAGTTTTAATTGGGACTTTTTACACAAATCTAATAGGTTAATCATTTTGGGTTGTTAATTGACATCCACATGTATTCCCATCCATATTTAATATAGGTACTGTAGTTTCCGGCGTATAAGACTACTTTTTAACCCATGAAAATCTTCTCAAAAGTCAGGGGTCGTCTTATACGCCGGGTGCTGAAAATTTAGGGACAGGGCTGGCTGGAAAACCTGGAGCGGATCTCCCATTTAGTCTGCACAGGGAAAGCGGGACCAATTGGAGAAGAAGCTGCAGTCTGTGATTTTTTACAGGCTGGGGTCTGGGCGTCTTTCCTTCTAAAGTTGAAGAGCAGCTGTAGTATATCCCAACTTGAAAGGCAGGTGGGGAAGGCAGCAGCCAGAGCAGGGCTTAGCTCTAAGGACACATTTGACTCAGGAACTGGGCGGGCTGGCTGGAAAACCTGGAGCGGATCTCCCATTTGGTCTTTTTTTTTTAAAAAAAAAATCCCATTTATATCCTGCCCTTCTCCGAAGACTCAGGGTGGCTTACAATTTAAAGCACAAATCAATGTGCTTAGCAATAGCCTTCATTCTGTGTATATGCCTGTTTATTAGGGCTTTCACCCCCCCCCAGCAGCATTATTACAAAGTCAGCTTATTGCCCCCAATAATCTGGGTCCTCATTTTACCTACCTTGGAAGGATGGAAAGCTGAGTCAACCTTGAGCCTGGTGGGATGCGAACCTGCACTAATTGCAGGCAGCTGGTGTTGTTACTTAAGGCTCTGCGCAGGGAAAGCTTTAGAGTGAATTAGGAAAAGTGAAAAAGTGAATTAGGAAAATAGGGAACGGTTGCTGGAATTGGGTATGTGTAGTTTAATGAAGAGAAGGGTGAGGGGTGACATGATAGCAGTGTTCCAATATCTCAGGGGCTGCCACAAAGAAGAGGGAGTCAAGCTATTCTCCAAAGCACCTGAAAGCAGGACAAGAAGCAACGGATGGAAACTAGTCAAGGAGAGAAGCAACCTAGAACTAAGGAGAAACTTCCTGACAGTTAGAACAATTAACCAGTGGAAAAACCTGCCTCCAGAAGTGGTGAATGCTCCAACACTGGAAGTTTTTAAGAAGAGACTGGACAGCCATTTGCCTGAAATGGTATAGGGTTTCCTGCCTGAGCAGGGGGTTGGACTAGATGACCTCCAACGTCCCTTCCAACTACTACTACTACTACTACTACTACTACTACTACTACTTATTATTATTATTATTATTATTATTATTATTATTATTATTATTATTATTATTATTATTATTATTATTATTATTATTATATTATTATTATTATTATAGTTTAATCCACTTGCACTGTTTTATGTTTACATGTTTGATGACAAACAGCCTTATGTTTATAAGTGACAGTTTTTCTACTAAGCACCTGCATGTCATAAGCATTTGAATTAAAATTACCATATTAAAATCAAATCTGATGTTTTTTAATTTTTATTTGGTGTGCGTTGGAAGAGGGGTAGTCTTATACGGCGAGTATAGCCCAAACCCTATAATTTAACAAGAAATGTAGGGGGTCATCTTATACGCCCAGTCGTCTTATACGCCGGAAAATACGGTAAAATAAAATAAGCTATTAATAATATATCTTACAAGATCCAGCAAAAGACTAATAGGAATATCAATGATTTTATTCTAGCTTTTGAAAAGCTGACTTCATAAAATGCAGGTAACTGTAGGAAAATGCATAGTACTACTACTTCCCATCGCCCAGTACGCTCACACAGAGAAGGCCTCCTCAGGGTACCGTCGGCTAGACAATGTCGGCTGGCGACCCCCAGGGGGAGGGCCTTCTCTGTGGGAGCACCAGCCCTATGGAACCAGCTCCCCCCTGAGCTTCGGATGGCCCCAGATCTCCAGTCCTTTCGCCGCGGCCTCAAAACACTCCTTTGCCACCTGGCTGACCTGGACTGACAGGGATTTTAATTATGTTTTTAATTTTTAACTCTAATTTTTAATTTATTTTAATTTTAATTTTTATTTTACGGTAACTTCTGTATTTATTGTACGTTATTGTTGTTAGCCGCCCTGAGTCCTTCGGGAGATAGGGCGGCATATAAGTCCCAATAATAAATAAATAAATAATAAATTACTACATATATATGAAATGATGGAAAATGAGACTGATAAGTGCAGACAGTCCTAGCTTGACAACCAGTCTCTTAGCAACCATTCAAAGTCATGACAGACCCACTCCTCAAAAACTATTTATGACCCTGTTCCACAGTTTTGGCCGCTGTAGCAGCTCCACATTCACTCTCATGACTCTTATGATCCACCTCAGAGATGTTGCAGTGGCCTCCCCTTTATCTATCTTCCCTCATCCCACTGGGTCCCTACAGGACTTGGGCCTGTTTTCCAATTCCATCACCCACTGCACAATTATCTCTGGAAGATCTCTGGGGCTCCAGCCTCAAGTTGGGGAAGGAAGGCAAGCCATTCCATCCCTCAGTGTCCCTGGGCCCCAGAAGAGACCACCATTTTCTGAGCAGCCACCAAGGAACTGTGGCTATATCCAAATGGTAGACACTTCCAGCATGCAGCCATGTGTCCTAAGGACAAAATGGTATGCTCTATGCAGCACTGTGGAAAGCTTATGGCCCATTTAAAGCAGCAGCCGCTTCCAGGACACAGAGACATGGTCCAGAGATGAAGCAGTTTGCTCTGCTTCCCTAATGCACAGTGCTGCAGAAAGTTCTGTTAGGAAAGCACAAAAGACTGCTTCCACACTGGGCCGGATGACTATGTTCCAAAATTAGGTGCCATTTTGGAGCAGCTACAACTCTACAGGTCTGGAGCTCTGGATATCTTTGAAAGGTAAGTGCACAATGGATGACGGGGTGGGGAGGAGAGGTAGAGCCTGGCAGGATGTGAAGCAGGCAAAAGGTCTATTGGGAGCCAGTATGGAGGGGAAAGGCCTGCGGGGACCTGGGGAGAGAGCAAGTCCAAGGGCTGTGGGGACCCCAAATGTTGGGAAGTAGAGCACAGAGTGTCTGAGGGAATGGGGAAAGTCTTGGGGAGTCTTCATCAGGTGGGCCTGGGCCTATGCTAGGCCTACTAATGCTTTCCCCCCCCTTCTAGATATTCCATGCTCCACTTAACGTCTATATCAGGGACAGCAGGAGGTAGGGTGATTAAGCAAGGTGAACTCACTTAATGATTGTCAGATTGTCACAACATGCGAAGTAATGGGACTACCTACGCATCATTTATTTAAGGCTTAAATAAAGCTACTATTCTCACCAAAAAACCTTGCCTACACTTCAAAGTACAAAACTTTAAATAACTTCTAGAGCAAATGGGCTGCCTCGTATTTATTATGCTTGTACATCAGAAATGTCCCTCTTGACTCAGGGAACAGGGAAATTCTTGCAGGGACAGGTATTCTGTGAGCACACTGCAATTGTGCAGAAAGCTAGTTGAGCAAGGCAAAAACAAGCTTTTGAAATTCTTATGCATTTAGTACAATTTATTTCAATATCGGATCTTCTAACACTTGACAAGCTGCCTGCACTATGGAAAAATATAAACAAAAGGACAGAAGTTTGCTTGTTTGATAAGACACACTCAAAGTACTGCTCAAATCCATAGATTAAAAAAAATCCGAGATTCTGGGCTTTCTGTATGGGAAGCAGAAACACTCTGTCCATTCTGTCAGGGTAGCATAATCACATTCTATTTTTATTTTATTTTTTGTCCTCCAACTAGCCAGTATGTAATTTGCACCCTACATGTTTCCTGTTCGCATAGGTTTCAAAGATTAGAAAACAGCCTTTTGTCCTGCATGAAGCTCAAACTCCTTGCCATGTGCTGATTCCCAATCATTTCTTCAAGGCTGATGTTTGCATTGGCAGAATTTGGATCAGTAACACAGAAAGGAAGATTATTTGTAATGAATGGTGAAAGTTTGGGTTTTTAGAATACTTCAGTTTCAAGGAAGGAACTGTTTCAGTTATGTAAACAACACTTTTAACTGTTGGTATTCTGAGTAGAGAATAATTATCAGGCAAAATAAATTAAAAAGCACTAGGCAGGATAAAGACAAAACAAACTGCAAAACAGACATTATGAAAGCAACAGCCAAGAATGCTGAACTTCAAAACAATCACTTTCAAATATATAAAAAGGATACAAACCAGAATATTCTCCTGGGTACGCAGCCCAAGAGAAAGCAAATTGGAGAATCCCATTTAACTAATGTTGCAAAAGCATGCCAAAATACAGCACAGTAAACTACTAATACAAAACATTTCGTATAAAATGTGTTCCCTCAGATTAAGTACAGCTGGGCTTCTGTACCATTAAGCAAATTGGTAGCCCTATTTACACATACTACCTAGAAACAAAACAAAAACAAATCTATGCTAAAGTAATTAGTACATGGTTACAACTGACCAGTATTACAAAAATGATGGCATGCCGGTTAATCACCTTAATACTGCATCAATGATCTATTTAAATATACCCTTAAAATTACCTATTTTGGTATAAAAGTGAAATTGTTGCGGTCTCTAACATATCCCCCTTATAAATGCTTTTACTACAGCCATTTCTCCTCTCATCAAAGTCGCTCCCCGCTTCCCTAAACAGCAATAACATAACTGAGACCATACTAATCAGGTGCCACTATGATGTTTATATCTAAGATTACCCTTAATGGCTCAAGAACCTTATTTTTCAAAAAAATGCAGAAACAGTATGGGCGTAACACAAAGTGACTGCTGGTGGAATGGGAGAAGTTATAAAACATTGGCAGCATCTACTATTCTTTTGGGGTTTTGTTTTAAGCAAACAGAGCCAGGGCCGAGGAACCGAATTACAAAGAGAAGTCGAAAAGAGAGAGAGAGAGAGAGAGGAAGAAAGGAAATGTAGTATTTTTCTGTAAGTAGAGATTTCTCTCCCTTCAAACTGACACAAAAATACACTTTCAAGCGAATAGAGGAAAGTGTGTTCTTCACATGAATTTTAGGGTGGAAGATGTTCCTCCACCAAGAAATGTTTGAAGAAGGAACAACTTGCATATATCTCAGTTGTAGAACAAAAGACATGTTACTTCAAAAAAATTCCTCTTGACATTTTAAGGCATGTTAAACATTTATCTCATTCCCTCTGATGCCATCCAACTCCCAATACATTGGGCATCTGACAATACACCAGGCAATACAGGTAGTCCTCGACTTACAACAGTTCCTTTAGTGACTGTTCAAAGTTACAACCTCACTGAAAAAAGTGACTCACTGAAAAAAGCGACCATTTTTCACACTTATGACTGTTGCAGCATCCCCATAGTCACCTGATCAAAATTCAGACGCTTGGCAACTGACTCATATTTATGACCTTTGCAGTGTCCTGGGGGTCATGTGATCCCTTTTACGACCTTCTGACAAGCAAAGTCAATGGGAAACCAGAACAACTGCAGCTTAACAACTGCAGTGATTCAATTAACATCTGTGGCAAGAATGGTCATAAAATGGACTAAAACTCACTTAAATATCTTGCTTATACCAACATACATTTTGGGCTCAGTTTTGATTGGAAGTTGAGGACTACCTGTATAAAACAATATAATAGGAAATAACAAACTACAAAAAACAATCTAGAACAAAAAGAAAAAGAAAAAGGAGCAAGATAGCAAACCCAGCAGACACCCCAAACCACCCATTAACTTCTAATACCCAAAAGAGGGGCTTCGGCCACCCCAGCTCAAAACTTGGGAGAACAACCAGATTTTTACAGCAGTCCCCACTTCAAGGCAGTAACTGTTCTAATGTTAAAAGCACTCCTTTTTTTAACTTTAAAAGAGGGGGAAACATTACCTTCCCCATTAAGCATCTAGGAAGTCCTTTTATAGGTAAAAAGTTACAGATTTCCTAAAATAAATTCCTCCTTTCTCTTCTGCCTATTTTCCAGATTCCTCATCCGCATAAACAAAACCAGACTGGAGGAGGTGGGAGGGAGACTGAATTGTAAGGCTGAAAAAATGTAAAATATTAGGGATATTAATAGCAACCGAAAGCATAATGATGCAATGGCAGATTCAAGATAATCTCACCATTATGAAATAAACGAAATGGTCACCCATCACTACCCACTATTTGAGCTGCAATTTTCCCAGATGATTGCCCAAAAGATGGGTTGCTAACGGGAACCCTTTTTTTAACAGATAAGTGCAGGCATAAATATGATTTTATATTAAACATTTAAAGAGCCATGGTAAATAGTGAATGCTTTCAACTCTATTCACTAGGCAAATTATGTATGGAAATGTCCTGAGTACTTTTTTCTTACAACTCTATCCTTGAACTATTCTGTAAATTGCTTTCACCATTTCGAAACAATTTTAAAAAAATACTCACCCAGCAAATCTGCTCCTTCATCCACATCCCCAATCAGACCAGAGCCAGCAGAAGATAGTTCTTCAAAGAGTGATTCTGTATTACGATCAAATGCTTTGTTCTCTATGCCTTTGGTGGGTGTGCTACACAACAGAATTCGAATGTAGGAGTGAGAAGAATTACATCTTTTTAAAAAGACTTCACCAGTCTACATCTCAGTGCACAAATGTGCAAACTTTCTAATGTAAATTCTGCTCCATAAAAAAATATGCCACAATTAATGGTTTATTATTTAAGAAAGCTAAAGGAAAATGACACCTTCAGCAATCACCCTTCCCCCTTTCCTTTCTCTCTCTTTTCCTGGTAGGATGCAGAAATATCAAGCACATTAATCAAGGCACTATTTTCTCCTCCACAACACTGATGTTCACATGGTTACAAGCTCCTCTGATTCACCTAGTTTCTTCCAGACAGTTTTGTATCCACGTTGCCACCATAACAGGTTAGCCATTTTCATTTCTTTAGAGCCTCCAACCACACCCTGCAGTCTCTTCCTCTATGCTAAGCCCGTGGCAATGAGAAGCAGCGTAACAATCTGACATGTTACCCTTATGAGGAGATATTGAGAGATGGCTACTGCACATACTGTTTTGCCCTTCATGGTAGATCAAAGGTTTTTGAGCCAGAGCATCAATAGAAAATCTGAGTGCCACAGAATGCCAGAATGCTACTATTGACTGAAAAGTATTGATCAAGAGATTGATCGTATGCCATAATGACCACAAAGAGCTACAAAACTCTTGTAGTATTTGTATTTTTTCCTAAGATTTCCAGTGACTGAAAATTGCTGGCTAAATACCTTGAACCTTTATATCCACTAAGATCTTTATCCATATCCAGCTCTGGAGTGGATTCAATGATTGCCTGAACTTCAGATTTGTCATCATTTTCATTAGATCCTTAAAAAATAGGTAAATATTGTTAAAAGCAAGGATTATGAAATAGAATTAAAGGCAGCATACATAGGATCTCCCCTAATTTTATTCTCAAAATGTAATCCTGTGAATTAAGTAAGAATGAGAGAATGACTGGCCCCCATTGACACAGTGAGCTTCATGATCAAGTAGGAATCAAAATTTAATTTTGCCTGGTCCGAGTCGAACACGTAAAATCATTACACTATACCAGCCAATGTATCAATGCACAAGATTATTAGTTTCCAAAATTAATGATCACTTCTCACAGACCAGTGGTGGCGAACCTATGGCACAGGTGCCAGAGGCTGCACTCAGAGCCCTCCCTGTGGGCACCCGCACCATACCTCAGAGGTGGCAACTGCCCTCTTCAACCAGCTGCCCCACAGGTGTCCCTCCCCACGAGCGACATTGAGGTGACCACACCCACCCAATCTTCCACACCCACCCGGCACCCAGCGATAAATAAGTGGGTTTTGGGTTGCAGTTTGGGCACTCGGTCTCTAAAAGGTTCGCTGTCACTGTCACAGACCATCTTTTCTAAATGTGAAGAACTTTAGTAACACGTCATGTAGAAAATAATATTTTTCCAGCATAAAGATCCTTAAACGTGACAGTTTAGTCTTAATCATATAATAAATCTGAGAGCAGTTGATATTTAATCTCATAGTCTGTAAATACACTGAGGCATGCTTGTGATCAATAAGGCCACCTTCACATGACTTTCCTGCTGCTTTCTGTATGAGGATGTCTTGCTAGGAGGAATACAAGTAGCACTCTAAGTATTTATTAATTCTGGAACCTGTAGGCATACTATGGATTTTAAATTACTCAAACTATTAAATTACTCAAAATGTGAATAATCTAGCAACTTACCAATAGATACATTTCTTGTTTCCTGGGCTACCTGCACTTCAATGTGCTTGCTTATGTCCAATTTCTGGTTCCACGAATCAGAATTCTTTGCAAGGCCTTCCTTGTCTTCATTCAGGGGAGACTCGGCAGACGTAAGCACATCTGAAGCAGCAGTTAAGATTGGTGTAGTAGATTTGGACCCTGCTTGGCTAACATCAGAAATTTCATCCTAAAGCATAAATAAGTTCGAAGTAATTACAAATTTATGTGGCATATCCCCTAATCCTGGATTAGTACTTAATTAGTTGAAGCCTGATAATTTACTATGTTTTCTAGCTAAAAGATGCATATCTATTTTTTTGCAAAGGCAATTTCACTTTAAAAAAATTCCTCTTAATGGAGATGCCACCCAGTTATATTCAAGGTACCAATCTCAGTGATACAAAATACACTTTTCTCATGTTCAATAATACTTCAATACTACCATAGTAGTAGTAGACCGTAGACTTAAGCATTTTAAGTCTTTTTAAGCCCTTCGAGGTAGTCCAGACAAGAAGCACAACTATGAGTACCAACACTATCTTTATCGTACGCTTACATTAACAGAAACTTGCAAGACTTATCCTTTTTACTCTCTGGAAAACTAGGAAAGATCCCTTCTGAAACGCTTCCTAGCCCCCCTCCTTCTGTGGACTGAGAATTTTTTTACATGGTAGTTGCAATGTCTGCAGGTCTTCTTCCTGTCTCTCAAGATCATTCCCACATATCATTCCATAAACCCACCTAAGGTTTACCTACGTCACTTACAAAGCTTCATCCTCTTCAACAATGCTTTCCTTCAGGAGGCCTCTATCCTATTGCCAAGGGGTTGAACTCCTCACTAGCTATTACACCCCTTTGTTCCTAAAAATTTTATTCAGCTGTTCAGTGACTGGCATTGCTAAAACATATTACAAAAGCAAGAAGGGAGGTGGAAATCATGGGAATCAGGCTTTTTTAAAAAAAAATTGAAACAATATTTTATTAGCAATAGCAGCAGTTTACAGAGTCAGCATATTGCCCCCAACAATCTGGGACCTCATTTTATCAACCTTAGAAGGATGGAAGGCTGAGTGAACCTTGAGCCGGTGAGGATTAAACTCCTAGCGGTGGGCAGAGTTAACCTGCAATGCTACATTCTTACCATCGCGCCATCACAGTTCCTATTTTACCAGTTTGCCAAAGGAAATGCACAAGAAATATATGCCCATGAGATTTCTTTTTCTCTTTTGCTTTCCATAGCAAACTATATGTTGTTTAATTTAATTTAATTTATTTAATTTATTAATATTTCTATACCGCCCTTCTCCCGAAGGACTCAGGGCGGTGTACAGGGCAAGAATAAAACACAAAGCTACAAAAATTAAAAAGTAATTAAATACATGCCCAACAATAAATACATTAATAAAACCCCAATAAAATGATAGTAAAAACCCCACCAATCCCCCCTCAGGCCAGGCCGGCTTGTTCGAACAGGTATGTTTTCAGATCGCGGTGAAAGGAGCGAAGATCGGGCGCCGTCCGGAGCTCAACCGGTAACTGGTTCCATAGCTCCGGGGCGCCCACAGAGAAAGACCTCCCCCTGGGGGCCACCAATCTACATTCTCTGACCGGTGGCACCCTGAGGAGGCCCTCTCTGTGGGAACGCACAGGGCGGAGGGAAGTTGACGCCGGCAGCAGGTGTTCCCTGAGGTACTCCGGACCCCTGCCATGTAGGGCTTTAAACACCATGACTAGTACCTTGAATCTCACCCGGAAGACAACTGGCAACCAATGCAGCTCACGGAGCAGAGGTGTAACATGGGAGTATCGGGAAACTCCCAACACAACTCTCGCGGCTGCATTCTGTGCCAGTTGGAGCTTCCGGGTGGTCCTCAAGGGCAGCCCCATGTAGAGAGCGTTGCAGTAGTCTAGTCGAGAGGTCACGAGCGCGTGAGTGACTGTGCATAGATCATCCCGGCTTAGATAGGGCCGCAACTGGCGCACCAGGCGAACCTGGGCGAAAGCCCCCCTAGTCACAGCTCCTATGTGGTCTTCCAGAGTGAGCCGTGAATCTAGGAGGACTCCCAAGTTGCGAGCCCTATCTACGGGGGGTAATAATTCGCCCCCCATAGAAAGAGATGGAATGTCCGAATAAACCCGGGATGAAGGTATGCAAAGCCACTCGGTCTTGTCGGGGTTGAGTTGAAGTCTGTTCCTCCCCATCCAGACCCGAACCGCCTCCAGGCAACGGGACATCACGGTGAGGGCATCACTGGGGTGGTTTGGGGTCGAAAAGAAAAGCTGGGTATCATCAGCATACTGATGATACCCAACTCCAAAACCATGAATGATCTCACCCAGCGGTTTCATATAGATGTTGAACAGGAGAGGCGAGAGGACCGACCCCTGAGGAACTCCACAAATGAGAGACCTCGCGGTCGACCTCTGCCCTCCTGCCAACACCGACTGCGAGTGTCCCTGGAGATAGGAGAACCACTGTAAAACCGTGCCTCCCACTCCCAATCCCCTAAGACGCCGCAGCAAGATACCATGGTCGATGGTATCGAAAGCCGCTGAGAGGTCTAATAGGACCAGAACAGAGGAATGCCCCCTGTCCCGGGCCCTCCAGAGATCATTCACCAGTGCGACCAATGCCGTCTCCGTGCTGTACCCGGGCCTGAAACCCGATTGGTACGGGTCTAGATAATCCGCTTCATCCAGGACCAGAGGGAGCCGATGTGCCACCACACTCTCAACAACCTTCGCAAGAAAGCGAAGGTTGGAGACAGGACGAAAGTTGTTCAATACAGCTGGGTCCAAGGCAGGCTTCTTGAGGAGAGGCCTCACCACCGCCTCTTTCAAGACGGCGGGGAAGCTACCCTCACTCAAAGAAGCCGATATAACTGCCTGGAACCAGCTGCGTGTCCTCTCCCGGGCTGCATAGACCAGCCAGGAAGGGCACGGGTCCAATAAACATGTGGTGGTGCTCAGCCTCCCCATGATCCTGTCCACTTCCTCCGGAGTCACAGAATCAAACTCCTCCCAGGTGATATCGACAAGACCACCCGTGTCCTGCTCGACAGACTCTGCCCAGTCAGAGTCCAGACCGATCCGAATCCGAGCGATTTTGTCCGACAGATGCTGGTTAAACTCCTCGGCACGACCCTGCAAGGGATCCTCCCTCACCTCCTGATTCAGGAGGGAGCGAGTCACCCTAAACAGGGCGGCCGGGCGATTATCTGCGGACGCGATAAGGGTGGCGAAGTGGTTAGACCTCGCCTCCCTTATCGCAGCGAGATAAGACCTAGTGTAGGTTCTTAGTCGCAATCGATCGGATTCGGATCGGCTGGATCTCCAACCGCTCTCTAGGCCCCGTCTCCGACGCTTCATCTCCCGGAGCTCCACGGAGAACCATGGGGCTCGACGGGATCTGCACCGGGTCAGGGGCCGCAGGGGTACAACTCGGTCAAGAGCCTCAGTGGCCGCCCTTTCCCAGGCTTCCACTAAGGCGTCTGCCGAGCTGTGAGCAAGGGAGGCAGGTGGGGACCCCAGCGCCGCCTGGAACCTCTGGGGATCCATTAAGCGTCTGGGGTGGTACCATTTGATAGGTTCCACACACCCACGGCGGGGGGTGGCAAAACGGAAGACCAGCCACAGGAGATGATGATCGGTCCATGACAGGGGCATAACAATTGGGGAGCCCCCACCAAGATCATCTAACCACCGTCCAGATAAGAAAACTAGGTCAAGGGTGTGGCCTCCCTCATGAGTCGGTCCCGAAATTACTTGCGTCAGGTCCATGGCCGTCATGGAAGCCATGAACTCCCGAGCCAACTCAGATGATCCTCCCATTAGACTAATAAGTACTAGATTAAGGTATACGTAATTTTGAAATGTGCAGATTTAATCAGTGCATAAGTGTTTAAATAATTTAAACACTTTATATATTGCCTTATGCTACTTTAATACTGCGCCATTTAATTTACATGTCATACATTCAGACTATAAAAACAGGACACCACCAGCTACAAATGGGTAGTCATATAAAATGAATGAATGAATAAAATAAACTTTTCTGTTTCAATTAACAATATATTCCAAGCCTCATTCTTCCTCTTGGTACAATGAATATTAAACAAATTAAACTTTTTATAAGCCACCTGAGCTAAAATTTTCATCCATTTTAACTGACATTAGCAATTTGTATCAACAGCTAAGTAATACTTATAATTTCCTTTTGTATTTCAGAATGAAAGTGTACCTAAATGGCTAAGAATTCAGGTACAAGCACCTCTGAACACACGTCTCAGGCTGAGAATTTGTAATCAATAACCAGAATTTAGTAAAAATTTTACAACTGTCAAAGTCAAAAATATCTGGCAGGTAATCTACCCCAACACTCACAAAACTACCAGTAGATCCAGATCATCCCTGATATATACATCTTGATCTGAACAATGGCTTATCTATACATATAATTTAAAACAGGCGTCCCCAACCCCTTGACCATGGCCCACTACCAGGCCGTGGCCTATTCCATAGCTGGACACACATGCCTGCACAGTTCAACTTCTGTGAGTGGTGGGCCAGTGGGCAATTGCATGTGCATACCGGCCTGCCGCTTGTACAATTTGAGCTGTGCATGTGCACGCTGGCTTGCTGCTTGCACAAGGACTGTGTGCATGTGCGCACACGCCAGCCCACCAATTGCATGGCCCGGTTCCCCCCTCCCCTCCCCAGTTGGGCCACCAAGCTGCAAAAGTTGGGGGTCGCTGCTTTAAAGCTAGAGAAGGAAATTGTCCCTTATATCTCATATTCAAATTCTAATTTCAAATTAGAATTAAAAAACATTGAGAAAGTTAAAAAAAGTCACAGAAGAACACAAAAAATGAGAACTGCCATTTATTGGTTGTAATTCCATGCACTGGTACATCATTTTGGAAAAAAAGGTACTGCATCCTGAATTATCATTCTTTAAATTTATTTGCTGCTTGATTCCCAGGGACTCTGCAGTTCACAAAACTATTTAAAGCAAGGGTCCCCAACCTTGGTAACTTAAATATTTGTGGACTTCAAGTCTCAGAATTCCTCAGCCAGCTTGGCTGAGGAATTCTGGGAGTTGAAGTTCAGAAGTCTTAAAGTTGCCAAGGTTGGGGACCTCTGATTTAAAGGATGAAAATAAAGACAAGAAAAACAAGAAATAAAAAAGGATAGAGATGGCAGAATAACAAACCAGGTAGAAACAAAACCTAGGTCAAAAAAAGATGTCATTCATCCTCACCAAGGGCCTGGATGAACAGCCAGATATTCTGGCTCCTCTGAAACACCAGCAGAGCAGGGCCATTCAGATCTGAGCGGGGGCGAGCTCATTCAATAGGGCAGGTACTATGACAGAGAAGGCAGACTTCTGGGGTCCTGATAGACAGCATAGTTTCAATGAAGGAATCTGGAGAGTACCATATCTGCCATAATAGGCTGGGCAGATACTGTTCAAGATAGGTAGTCCCTCAAGTAACCTGGCCCTAGGCCAAGTATCTTTCTCAAATGATTTACCTGCATTAGGTAAATGGTTGAAACAAACTATTTTATTTTAGCTTCTTATCCTTAATGGACAGATCATGAGTATCAGATTGGAACAAACTGAATTAAATACTCATTTACATCCTTTCAAACATCCTACTTCTATATCCTTCTAAAAGTTGTATTTCTCCTCTTCAAGGAAATAGACAAGAAAGGTACAGGTGGTTCTTGTTTAATAACCATTCCTTCAGCGAGTCTTCAAACTTATGACCGTGCTGAATGGTAATTATGACAGCCCCTTGGAGTTCCAACTGTCAGAAACAAGGTCAATAGGGAAACCAGTGGGAAGTCAGAAGTTGCAGTGAAGAAAGCTCCTCACTTAACAAAACTGGGACTACTAGAATTGCTGTGGTTAAGAAGCACAGTCGTGTGATATAATGCTTTACAACTGCATCACAATGGCAATTCTGATCCTAATTGCTGAAGTTAACTGAGGACTATCTGTAACAGGAATAGTAGTATCAGTCAATAACGTTTATTCCAGACATGTCAAAATCGAGGCCCGCAGGCCAAATCTGGCCTGTGATGTGTTTAGACCTGGCCCGCAAGCAGACTAGGAGGAGGAGGTACTGAGTATTTAGCGGGGGTCGGTGAGCTGAAGCGGCAGCAGCGCCAGTGAGGCCTGGGGAGAGTCAGCTGGAGCTGCAGTGTTGCTGGGACTCTGCTGAAGCCCAAGGATCGGCACGCGGGGTTCTAGCTAATCGGGGCTTTCGGCGACTTCGGAAATGGTTGGCAGCCAGCCACAAGCAGTCTTCAGGGCAAAGTGTCAGCTGGATCTGTGAGGCTGTCGGTGCTTGGCAGGGACCCCAGAATCAGCGCAAGAAGCTCCAGCTGATGAGCGCAGGATGAAAAAGCCAGCCGGGCAGTGAGTGAATGCATGGGGGAGGGGAGGAGAGGATGTAAAAGGAGGGGTTTGGGTGGGAAGGAGGAGGAGTAAGGGGAGAGAGAAGGCGATAGGGAGGAGAGGAGAGATGTCGGTGGAGCAAGCCTAAGGGAAAAAAGGGGATAGGAGAGAAGAGGCTTCTGTGGGCCAAGCCTGAGGGAGAGAAGGGGACAGCAACTGGCACTTTGAGGGCAACCATAATGCTGATGCGGCCCTCAATGAAATTCAGTTTGACACCTCTGGTTTATTCTAACTTACAATCACTATGTTCTTCATAAAACCACTGACATTTTAGTCCCACCTTCATTGCCTCATTACTTCTGATTTCATGGATACAGGTAGTCCTCAAGTTACAAGTGTAACAGAGCCTGCCCATTCCACTTGTAACTCGAAAATTTGTAGAGTGAATCTAGCACCTCGAACAAGATTACTCCCTTGCTCATTAAAATACACGCGGCTCGTTAAGCAAACATGAGGTATCTCAGAGTAGGGAAGGCCATGGAGGGCCTAGTGATGGAACAGGCCCCCAAGGCCTCCCTGACTCACTAAGATACCACATGCTTCCCCCTCCCTTCCTGCTGCACTGGACTCACCTGGAAAAGATCCGTCTGCTCTCTGCCGCAGTTCCTACTGCCACCCAGATCTGAGGCCAGGGGACGCTTCCGCATTCCTCCTGAGGCCCGATCCAGGCTCCAGAGGCCTCTTCCAGGCCACTGCCGCCCAGATCTGAGGCCAGGGAAGCGTGCCCCAGCTTCGGTTCTGTTCTCTGTTGCAGAGAACAGGGACCTAAAATACCATTAGATCATGCGAGATCAGTAGCATGAGATCTCGCCCCACTAATCTCACATGATCTTGTCTTACTTTAGGCCTCCATTCTCTGCGAACGCACCGAAGGCCTGGAACAGCCAAGGAAGCGAAGGATCTCAATCTTCTCAGGGTAAGTATTGAAGGCCTGGTGCCTAGGGAGATCCAGGGTGGGGGTGGGGAGGGAAGGAAAAACCAGGGTGAATGTTGCAGGGCCACTGCAGTCACTCGTAAGGGTGAACGAATGCCGTGGTGCTGCAATATTCGTAACTTCGGGACTTGTTCATAAGCACTAGGAAGCGCTCACATGTAACTTTGAACGAGCGTTAAGTGAATGCTTGTAACTCGGGGATTATCTGTACTGCAGTATTTTCATTTGTATCAACCTATACAAGAGGGCTGTATCCCACCCTGTTTAGGTTCATTATTGCAAACTATCAAATTCAATTTATTTTTCTACTGACATAGTTCTAATCTTTATCATAAAGGAGAATTTTTTTCCTACATAGCTGTTTGTCCATTATGCTCTGCCTACTTGGGCAAGATATTCTAGGATTATCTTCTGCTCCAGCAAACACTTCCAGAAATAGTTTTAACTTTGCTGTTAAGAGTGACATTCCCAAATCCACTAACTCCTCCCCCGAAAATCCAGCAAAAATACCCTGACTTATTAAAAGAAAAACATCTGTAGTTTTATTCCATAAATCCAGAGTGAAATGAAATTTCACTTTGTCTAAATATTTCCCAGCTTCTGTATTGTACCCACATCATGAAAAGAATGCAGCACTCAAACTACTGACCTTAGCAGTCAAAAAGCTCCCAATAAAAAGCCTGGTTACCAACAGAAACAGAACTTGCAGACCTTTGTTTGAAAGGTTACAAGGAAATTTAGACTATTCTAATTGCAAAGTGACCATTCATTTTAAAAACTGCAACTGTTCTTATGCTGCTGCTCTTAAAGTATCAGGTTATCTGGATAAATTTAAATTAATGCTTCGTCAAAGCTGATAAATACTACTAAGAAAAATATGATTATATTGCTCTAAGACCTTAAGTGGAAAGTACGATTTAAACCTCATTCATCCATGAAGTTTCAAGTGACCTGTGAGCAGTTACACTTTTTCATTCTAAACTAACTCATATGGTAGCTGTTCAGAAGCTGCCCAGAGGGGAATTTTCTCAGTTTACTTTGCAGTATTTAGAATATCAATGAATTTAAATATTTCAGATATGTCCAGACAAAGTGGAAAAGATGATCCTTCACCAAAATGCCCAGGAAAAAGTGCAAAAGATTATCCTTCACCAGACAATCTAAAGTTCATGTGATCCACGTAGCAGTACATTTAAATATGTAAGAGTTAACACTACTTTTTCATTAGCTTCATTGACCCACAACCCAAAGTGCACCAAACAATGTATCAAGTTCAAGTTGAAGCTTTAGGGTTATAATTCTGAGGTGAAAAAATATGTGTGCTTACTGACCAATTCATGTGAATGGATTCATATTATGGCTTTATTCAGGGCTACAGTATAATAAATGCTTGCTAGGTGGATACCATGCAGTTTAGAGGAAAGGGGATCAGTAAGTCCCACTAGAAAATACAGTGAGTGCCATGACATTTCTGATTTAAGGAGTAAAACTCTGCAAGACATTTCATTGATTGCAACAACAGTTATACTTTTAGCCAGCATAAAATTAATCATTTCAATACAATTATTGCTATAAATGAATTATTTAAACAAGCTTTTTTAGATAAAAAAATATACGCTTGGTTTAATGCTCTGTCCTTATGCTTTTTTTTTCCAACAGAAGTCTTCCCCTAGATCCTTAAAAACAAAACCACAACCGTGCTTGTCATCAAAATCTGAAAACAGTAAATATAAATATTAATAATTCCTAAAGATAAACAGAGTAAGTCCTCCAAAGGATTCTACCCAACTGCAAGCTTAGAAAACAGTGTGTCTAAAAAATTTGAAAATGTTGTCTTCCCATATTTCCAAGTGCAGATATCAATCAGCTTTTCAATAAACCATACATTAGAAGAAAAAGGAACTTACCTTCAACTCACCTGGAATGAGTTTCAAAAATTTGTGCACTAAGAAAAGACAATTGGAAGTTTAGCTTTTGTTCATACACATACTTCCTGAGGAACAAATTAATAATTTTTTTCACTGTGAAAATTAAAACAGCTCCTTTACCTTGAGGCTGGTGCGGGAACGAGGCTGACTTAGTTCACGGAACTTCCAACTATCTGATCCAGGAGTTTCCACTGATCCTCTCTGAGAATCAGGAGTAAGAAGTGGATCTCCTGGAGGGAGCGGAAAGATGCCCAATGATATAGGAGGCTCCTTTCTGTAGATAAAGGGGACAATATCATATGTTATAATTTCTTATAGATTCTCGATTTTTGAAACTTAAAATGTTAAAATCATGTTTGCCATTTCAAACCGATTCACGATAAATACTCTCTTACACTACTTTACATGTAGGCAGTAGACAATGTACATATTAATTCATTTAAGGCCGTGTTACAAACATACTTTGCTGAAATAAAGCTCATATCAACATCTCATTAGAAAATCTTGGCTTATTTTAAGATTATGCATATATTTCTGAGCAGGAAAGCACCATAGCAACTATACACTACAAATATAGAGAAAGAAATGAAATAGGCATCAAGTCTGGAAAAAGGCAACCAATGGTTAGAATTTAAAACTAATTATCAAGTAACTGTGATTTCAAACAGCTTTTGCTAAGGGAACACAGACTAAAAACTCCCAGAAAAGCTAAACTTCCCGCCCCCCCCCCAAATTGAATAAAGAAAATATATCATGGAATAAACTGCATTTAAGTATGCAGTTCACTTCACTTTGCTTTTAAACCAATACTTTCCCAAAATATTCAATCAAAGGAGATTTTTCTGCCTAAACGAAAGATCACTGCATTTCATCTCTTAAATATAGATATTTGATTTTCACCTGATGAAAATTAAAGTAGAATGATTAATATTTATGATAAAAAATATTTATTTATATTTTTTTCTTGATGTTTTTAATAAAGCTAGGCCAAAGCTGAATGATATAGGACTTTTCAACACTGAAATAAAGAGAAAAATAAATTTATATTATACAAAAGTTTCTAAACTCCCATCCTTAACCTCATATTAAATGCTTGAGAAAACATGTTACCCTGCAATATTGTAAAGATACTTTCTGGGAAAGGAAGCCACACAAATAGTTAGACCAAGAGATGCAAGGGCTAGTTACAATAACAAAAATAATATTCTAATTGTAAATTTAAATGGTTTACAGATCAGATTTCTCAGTTTGTAAAGTAACGTCAGAGGAACCTGATTTAAATCAAGGTATTCCTGCCTATTTAAATTAATGTTTTGAATGGAAATTAGAGCTTGTGGAAGATAATACAGGCTATCTTTCCTTTGGAGAAGCTGCCAACTTATTAAGTATCATTTGGGACTAGAGAATAAAAGGATCCTCGTTTCCATATGGAAGAATAATTAATTTAAAACTTTGGCTGCCACACAAACACATTCACGGTTTCAGAGAATGTTTAACAAATATTGACTACAGTCAAACCAGCACAATCATTTGACTATTCAATTGATTAGTATGCTAGTCCTACACATCCATTCACCAAACTTGCTCTGTACTCTATAAAGCTTTCATTCACACTGTATCACCAGCCAACTTTCCCACAGAAAAGGTGGCTCCAAGTGGAACAAGATCAAGAAACACTAATTTAACTACTGTGAGGTTTCTACAGCATTTTAGATTAGTGTTCCTGGGTAGGACATCTATAGCTGCAGGCAGCCATCTCCATTGCTATTACTGCAAGGTCTAGGTCACACCTATCATACTACAGGGTTTTGCCCCAAAGATAATGACTCTTCCCGCTGCAGTATTTGGTTATCCTAATGAAATACCATTTGCACACGGGCAAAAATGAAAAAGCAAGCTGGGCTGACATGTGGCCAGGCGTACTGCAGGAGGAAAAGATAGTTACATATCAGCAATGAATCGTTTATGCCACAAGCAATAGAAGACGGAACAGAAAAAAATCTCTTTGATTCAACAAATCAACACAGTGTAAAATATCAGGTCAGGCAGTTAAATAAAAAGAGTAAATGAGGAACTATAAACTACAATCAGCCAACATCTTCACTAAGGGTTATGTGCCAAGTGTACATCACAACATATGTGCTGGCTTCCTCTCAGTGCCCTGATTAGCTTGACAGCGTCTAATGGAGGCTTGTATATAACTCTGTTCTGCCATTGATTTCCACTCACCACCAAACTGTAAAAATAAGCTAAAAACAAGCCATGCTATTGTTTTTTTCTGACTAGTCACCAGCACATTATACACCCATCTGAAAACAATTTCTAACAAAGTAGCAGCAGTTCTCAGCACTGGTATACAAAATAGGCAATTGCAAACAGATTCAAAAACTGTAGTAAGTGTGTCTCTATCACGTATCTATCTAAAAATGTTAAAATTGTCCTGAAACAAATTATGCTGAAGAAGGTGCTCATGCAGGAACAAAAATGGCAATCGTTATAGATCCATATGAATTTCTTGAATAACTCATAATGACATGGACAATATTCATATAACTTAGAACTTCTATATGTAAGCAAAAGGAGGTCCTTTCTTATGGCGATCCTCTTTTAAAGTATGCCTCACCTAAGGGGGTCCACTGGAGTTCATTGAGCAAAGTCTGGGAAGTCATTCTGCTCATTGGTCTGTTGCTACTGCTCACTCTGATCTTGTTCATTGCTCATGATTTATGCCTTCGCTAATTGATGTGGTCATAAAGTGCAACATCAGGTGACCAAATTGTTTAGTAAAGGCAATCTGTCATAACCCCAAGATCTGCAGGTCATTAAGTGGAAAGAGTCCCAGATAAGCAGTGTAGGGGTGCCGCAAGCTTGTGTGAGAGAGCGCTCAGGGAGGCTGGGAAAGAGGGGGCTGGTAGGTGCAAGCAAGCAAGAGGGAAGGGGGGGTGCAGTGCGGGCAAGCAAAGAAATGTTGGGAGGGGTGATTTTTGACTTTCCCTGCTGGCTTCCCCATTGATTCTGCTGGTGGGAAGCCAGCAGAGAAAGCTGAAAACAGCGATCACCCAAATGTGAGATGCTGCAATGACAGGAACTTTGAGAACAGGTCTTAAGCCCCTTTGTTTAGGGCCATCATACCTTCAAACTGAAGGGGTTTTAGCTTTTTATATTGTTTTAATTGTTGGGCTTATGTAATTTAATCTATTTTAATTTATACTATTTTTATATTATATTTTATGCTGCCCTGTAAACCGCCCTGAGTCCTTCGGGAATAGGGCGGTATAAAAATTTAATTAAATAAATAAATAAATAAACAGTCACTGAACAAAGAGTTGGAACTCAATGAGTGTATGTATTGTCTTCATTTTTTAAATATTTTGTTTTTAACATTAATCCTTTTTTAAACATTGTGAGGAATTGTAAGAGGTTTTCGACTGGAAGAGTAAATATTTGTGGGTGACTCTAAATTTTACTTACATTAAACTCAGAAATCAGATAAAATTATGTTTTGCTTTAAGAATGAATGTTTATCAATTTAAAAGACCTCAGATTAGTAGTAAAGGGTATAAAAATCTGAAGGAACTGGAAGAATTTCCACTTCTGTCCTGAACAGAATTCAAATTATTGCCTGCTGTTTTCCTTTTTGTATACGTTACGAATGTACAAATAATGCAAATACAAATAGATACACAAGCATCAGAACTATATAAAATATAACGCTTAAAAATGTATAGTATCCAGACTTCTTTTTTGTGTGTGCCATTCAGATGTGATTAAAACAAGATAATTCACTTAAATGTTGGCAAATTACACACATACTATGGCTATACAGGAGTTCCAATTCAATTCCAAAAATTGTTTGGGAGCACTCAGGGGCATAAATGTATCCCTTGTTTACAACTCTTTAAAGTAACTGCATCTTCTCATGATACCAGATGACAGTTTCAGAAGGCATTTGTACAATCCCAGAAAAACTCAGTTGCTTTAAAAAGCTGAAGGAAATGCTATTTCTATGCTGCTGCACATTCCAAAACACCTTTCTGAATGGAATACAAAGTATGGCAGAATCTTAATATATAGTATCTCTCTTATTCGTCAAAACACAGCTTCACTGCATTTGATTAAAGGCATATGATAAAAACAGCCCTTGAAACAAAAATATTAACACATGCAGTCACCTATTTTCCATCTGATTTCTGTACAGTAGTTTCTAATAGTACCTATTTCTGAAACCACTCATTTCACAATAAAAGCCAAGATAATGCACTGATAAAATACCCGATTGTAACTGTTTATCAGGCATCATACAACAATTACTAAAATCTATTTGAATATACGCACATACACAGTTCACCATCAGCAACAATGTACTTGATGTGGCTACTACATGAGCTATCCAGGTCTTCCATACAACTTTAATATAAGCAGATTCCCAGTCTGTAATTAAGCTCTATTATGTATCATGTGAAAAGTGTGTGAAAAGATATTTCAGGTATCTATAAACATAACACAAAGCCATGGCATGTTTAAATCATCTTTACTGAATAACATTCACACATTGTAACAAGCCATAACATGGGGCATTTATATCTATTAAGTCATTTTACAAGATTTAATACTAGAAGAATGAAAAACACACTTTATGTAGCGTCTTAGTGTGAACAAAACACTTCTCAAACTCCTGAGGCAGCTGCATCGTCTGAAGGCCAACCTAGCAAGTTTGAGCGCTTTCCCAGGTTTTCCATTCTGCTCAGTCTGTTATCTAAAGCAGACATGTCAAACACAAGGCCCGGGGGCCGGATCCGGCCCACGAAGTGGTTTCATGTGGCCCGCAAAGCCATCCTGGAAACAGTGAGGGAACGGCCCCCACTGCCTTGGCCCTGGCCCAGAGACCCTCAGATCTGTCCCACTCCTGCCCAGGCCCCCATAGGCCCCCTTGATGCCAACGATGTAGAGCTGGCAACGCCCACCCAGTAGGCCATACGCACTCTAGCCACGCCCACCCAGTAGGCCACGCCCACCCAGGCCATACCCACCCGGCCCCCTGAGGGCAACCGCAATGCTGATGCGGCCCTCAATGAAATTGAGTTTGACACCCCTGATCTAAAAGCCACTAAATGCAGAAAATGCACAATAAACAACCTAAGCCACAATTCTTCAAGGAGAACTTCACTTGTACAAATATACTTTGTTCAGTGTGTCTTTGAATGCTTTGCACAGCTCTAATTCAATCTTCTCACTTGAACTACTTTGAATTCCACTGCTTCATTTAGCATTCTCCTCCAGCTTCAAAGTTTCCACCTGATCTTGAAATATGTCTTGTCAATGGAAAGGATGTGACCGCTTTTTTATAAGACTGATCTTATAAGTAGTCTGTTTTTAACAAAATATACGAAGATGCTTCTATATTCTAGTGTAATGGTACCAAGTATTTAAAAAAATATTTTTTCACTTATCATTTCTATTGGCCAACTCTGAATATTTTACATTCTGCCGAGAAACTAGTAAGGAAGCAACCAGCATTCAAATTTATTATTTTTTGTTAAATTTATTTGCCACCCATCTTGCCATGGGCTACTCTGGGCAGTTTACATCAAATGGGGGGGAAAATGACTTTAAAAAAAAGTTAATTTGATTCATCAAATATGAGTAGGAATGGGGTATGTGTAAATGCAATATAAGCCATGGAAAGATGCTACCAGAATGAGTTCTATACATGTATGCTTAAATCCACCATTGTGCTCCATTTATATTAGCTCCACTGTAAAGGGGTGAGGGGAAGATCTACCCATCTACTTTATATGTTCAGCTATAATATGAATGAAAGAACATTCAGGTCCTTTATTCATTGTGTGAATATCACATCTGAAAACTCACAATCAATTCTTCACAATTGGTCAGATTCCTTACTGGCTTGCAAAAACTAGATAAAAAGCAATTCTCAGCTACTGAAAGCATGAATACTAATATTTGCAGCCTCCAGCAGGCGTCTACAAAATACACGCCTACAATTTAAGACCCCGGTTAATGCATAAACTTTATTTTGCATCCAAAGGTTTATACATCTATATAGATATAGATAGCATTTAAAGCGTTGTGGAAGCTTTTACATTAAGCAGCTTTTTGTAAACATTATTGACAAAGCAAAAAGATCCATCTGTAATAAAATTAAATGCCTTCATTTCGTATTCTTCAGACTTTCTTATGTTCTTTTACTTTTAAATTAAATCTCCTTAGACTGGATTACCAGAATCTCCTGATTATGTTAAGACTTCTTTCTCCCTTGGGATATTCCAGGGAAATATGAAAATCCTAATACCCCACAGGAGTTTGTAGAAGTTCCTATGAGACAAAGCAATTCAACAAAATACACTGATCCACTTACATTCATGTTCCTGTAAAAGCCATTTATTCAGCTTACTTTATGTAACAGCAGAGTTCTAATTGGAAAGAACTGGATCAATGGATTCCACCAAAAATGCATTGTAAAGGTAAAATTTCATTAGGGAAAAGTTCCAGATAGAAACATTTTTTATTAAATTGTGGATATTGGACTGAGACATTTGATTTTTATTTGCTAGCTATACCTTAATATGCATGCAATTATGCATGCAATCAATGCAGATACTTTTAAAAAAAAATAGAAGTTTTCAAACAGCAATATTGAACAATGTTGCTATAAAAGTAGTTTGATAAGTCCAGATAAATATCTGCAACTCAGTACTCTGGGGTGAAACAAATATTACTAAATACGGGTTTAAAAAGTATACATTTATATCCTATTTTTCACATTATAATATTCCTAAACGCATGTCAACAATCTATTTAGAGAAATAAAAAGCAATTATGCAATTTGAATAATTTCTGTTGGAAGAATTAATCCCAGGCAGATTATACATGATTCTTGGGAGCAAAACACCAACTGAATAAACGAAAGGCTGTTACAGAAAGCTTTTTGAAGTTGCTAATTGCATAAAAGATTTTCTCAAGAAACAACTGATTTTGTAATCTCAAAGCACATCAAAAAAACTTGTCCCATCTTTAAAATGGTAAATTGTACATTTTACATAGTCTACAAAATATCAAACTGAGATTTGAAAATGGCACTTCAAATCAGCATCACCCCACCATTTCCCACTTTCTACTCCTATTCAAGAGAGGAGAAATAACATGGTAGGCTAAGAACAAAGAATATTTTTTAAAAGCAAAGGTTCCGGGGTCAGAATACCTGAGAATCCTTGGTAAATTCTGCGTCAGAGCTGGCACACCAGTGGATATAGAAAAGTGCACAAGCAGCAAAACGGAAAGAGACACTAAAATAGCTGAATTAATGACCACCGCCCCGCCAACGAAGCCAAACACAAATAGCAGCATGCATCCAGGACTCATGGCGCTGCGCTGGCATGGTGAAATGCAAGAACCGAGGCTACGCAGGGGACAAGGGAGTATCTTTGTAGTAAAAGTCTGTCATTGAGCTGCTGCCACAGAAACAATGCCATCGACAGCAGCTTTCCACTATTTTCTGCAGCAGCTCCAAAGCAAAATGACATCACCTCCCTCTCCTCCCCCACCTACAAAGGAAAAAGGAATCCGAGCGGCTTCTCTTTTCTTCAGCATCTATGCAGCAACCTAAGGATACAAGCAAGCTTGTTGGCAGTTTCCTCCACCCCCTACGCTGAACCTTTGCAGCCTGGCTCCACTTGATTGGATGGGAAGCTCAGGCATCTCCATAATGTAGACAAAGCTTTACTTGGAGATCTCCTTTCATGAAAATGTGCACAATAGTATAAAAAGGGAAATGAGATTCAGTTATTTCACACCCTTAACTGCATATCCTTTTGTTGTTTTTCATCTCTGTTGGAGAAGGGAAAGAAAAATCCTGCTACATAAAAATCTATATGAGTTTAGACCTTAATCAGTATTAACTAGGCAATTTTCCCATTAAAATAATGTTCATTCCTCCTGAAAGATTTCTAGTCTTTCTTATAATCCAGCAAAAATGTAATTGTGACTCTCTAATCTTTATTTAAGATTTTTTTAAAAACAAAGCCTTGAAACAAAAATGAATGGGTTTCACTCAAACAAAATCCAATGAAGCTTACCTAATTCTACTGTGCGTGATGGGCTCAGGCTGTTCACCTCCTGTCAACTGATGAAATTTTGCTCTTTCCAAGTGTTCCATGTAATTATGAATCATCTGTTGTTAAAAAGGAGGGAATAAAAGATTTTAAACTGTTTCATACCTGTTTTTTTAATTATTTCCTTTTAATTCACTGTCAAGAAACTACTATCAGATGTATGTTTTATGTATTTCAGACTGTATAAAACATCCCATGCATCAAAAACTATCTTCATAATACGTTACTTTGTTCCAAAGTAATTTTTCCCCTTCCAATGTACAATTTTACCTTAATTTATCTTTACATTAATACAAGCGGTCATTTTTTTTTCACCTCCACACTTTTATAAAATTAGGCAATTTCAGCGACATGAGACAAATACACACTTTGTCACCCAAGTGCAAACCAAGAGAACCAGTAGAAGCCCCATCCGTGATTGAGTGGAAAAGATACCTTAGTAAACTGAGAAAACTTCACATATATTTGGGGAAGGATGGGTGGTTGGAGAAGGTTACACTGGTGCCCACTTCTGATGTAATGAGAAACCATGATTCCTCCCTATGTGAATGGGCTGTGGAAGATTCTGTGAGGAAATAAGAAGTTTTTGCATCTTCTTTTAACTACAGAAGAATTACCTGTAAGCAACTAAACGTGGGGAACTGAAAACAAGTCTTACAAACAGATGTTTCAGATCCAACTTTTTCAGAAGCCATAATTAAAACAAGTAATGTGACTTTTAAACACAAGAGGAGACATGCTTCCCTTTATCTTGAGAAGGGGAATGGGGGAGCATAATGGCTTCTCATTACATCTGAATTGAGCCAGAGAAGTTGACACTGTTCTTCATTTAACACATTTAATACCCCTGCCTTGTTTTAAGATTACATTTTATTTGCAAAAGATTGGCAACTAAGAGTTTTGAATGAGTGCACATACTCAAAACAATGTATCTGATAGGATATGAATTTTTAATATATTGTGTCAGCATGCCATTTATACTACAATGAGGGACAGAAGGATATTGCTCTCACACCCTGTTGGTTTTTCCATTGTTGAAAATGAGATGTTGATCTCTCTTGGTCTGGACTAGGTGAAGACTCTTGGTTCAATTATTCTGTAGACTACAGCTGACTAAAGCTTTATTGCATTGTATCTTACAGGGGGAAAAAACAAGGGGAAAGAGTAAGACAGTTGCAGAATCCATTCATAAAGAGCTTAGTATATTAGTCATTGATATGAATCCATCTAATTCCATTTCTCTGTGTCACATTAAACTACTTCTAGATCAATTTCATATAAATGTGTTTTTTAAGATTCCTATTGTAGAATTAGAATTAATTGGAAACTCTAGAATTAAAATGTGTATTCTTACGCTCTTTAATATGCCAACAGTCGATTAAGGTACTTTTTTATCTGAGTAAATGAGACCTATATCAAGGATTTCACCAAGGGTTAGATGGCCAGTTTTATTTACATCACTCCACAAATGGTTAGAAGCTATGTCATACTGTCAGCCAAGTACCTGGTAAGACAGCTTCAAGCAAAGGCCTTTTATCACATTTTTAAAATGTGCGGAAAAATATTCCCCGAATTTCCAGCATCAAAATAGGATCAGATGATACACAGAAAAAGGACACATGTGCATGTTTAAGGATTTCATAAAAATGGATGGCTTATTATTATTTCAATAAGTATGACATTAAAATAGAAATATTTTCATTAAGTAATCAATTACTCCCTTCTAAGATAAACCAGTTATAGATAAATGCAAATTATAATTAGTACAAATATCTCTTTTTGAATTGTAACTATCTATAGCTGAGCCTACCATCATTTCATACTGCACTGTGGTCATTTACTATATATCAAAAGGATATTTGTGAACATTTCAGATTAAGCAAAATAGTATGAGAGGCTATTTTGTCATTCATAATGCGAAAGTGAAATAATCCAAAGAGAAATTGCTACTGTGTACAATTAATTCATAAAGAACTAACATTATTTCTAATCTGTGACCTTTATATTTTCATAACTGGATAATATAAACTTCTATGTGATTTACAAATATTCTGAATAATAATCATTTGCTTTTTAAAAAATAAAAAAGAATGAAAATCAGGCATCATTTGTATTTTTATATCATTGCTTATATAACCATAGAACAAAAAAAAATTACAATTAAAAGGGAGTTATTAAAATGTGTTTATTATTTCTGATATATTTCTTTACCTGATTGACCAAGAACTGTCTTTATAGTTTTCTTGGCAATGTTTTCAGAATTAGTTTGCCACAGTGTGTTATTCTGTTATGCTCCTCTTCCTGGAGCTGAGTGAGACTAACTGGCCCAAAGACACTCAGCTAGCTTTGTTTCTAAGGCCAGAATTGGAACTCATGATCTCCTGGTTTCTATTCTAACCTGCTGCCTTTATCCACTACAGCAGAGGTCCCCAATCTTTTGGGCACCAGAAACCAATTCCATGGAGAAATGTTTTTCCATGGACCAGAGAGTTGCGTGGGTTTGTGTGCTACCTGCATCCCATGAATGGGGCTTTTGCTTGTTTGTGCGGACCGGTTACCGGCATGTCACGGCCTGGTACCGGTCCAAGGATCGGGGGTTGGGGACCCCTGCTTTACAAAATACTGGCTCTTTACAGGCATAGAGAAGCATATACATGAAAGATTTGAGAGTTTCTCTTGGCAGAGGGAGACATTAATTGCTGCTTGTTAACATTTCTTGTTAATGATTGGGTATAATCATTGCTTTACTTTCTATTCATGGATTCTGTTACCAAATTGGCACTCAAGGTGGCTTCATCAATCAGAGCATATTAAACAGAAAGTTTCTGAGTGTTCTAAGAGGTACTTTTGATTAAGTTACATTGAAATCTTTTGCCATTTCTTCTTAAATATGTTTTACAGCACTTAATGATCTTCATCATACGTTTGAGAATACTTCTGTTTACCAAGCATCAAAAACACTTCAGCTAAGATGAGCCACAAGAAATTACAGTACTGTATTTCAAGATATAATTTTTTTTATCCCTTGGAAAAAAGCAGATGCAGCTGCCTCAGATAAGCAACTTATATATTAGGATTAAAATTTCTGGATATCTAAAGGTCATAGCATAAATCCTAAAGGACCACTATTTTTAATCTTCACAAATTGACTCTTCTAGCATACAATGACACATTATTGAAAACCTTTTTATCTGATGCATCTATTTAAGTTGCTCAGCCTGCTGATGAAAATCAGCAAGTCTTAACTAAAAATACTTAGTAATGTAGAACTACATATTACAATGCTTTCTGTGTGGCCCATAATCTATTTGATACATTGAGGAGAAACACGTTTTCAATTCAATGGCTTGTTTCAGTATTATCAAATAATGTAATGGATTTAATTAATTAATTGAAATATTTTGGGTATTTGTGCAAGAAACACACTAAGCAGCACTAATGTATACATAATTTTAATTTCTTCTTTATATGTATATATATCCCCAAGTTTTATGATATAATAAATATATAAATATATAATATAAATATATTCTACAGAATATTTCCACTCATACAAGTCAGACTATTTTCTAATTTATGAAACCATGTACTGTAGGTGGTCTTTATTAAATGCTTATTTCACGGACAAAGTGGGAAGCATTTTATCATTATATTCAGAACTTTCCCATACCAGAGCTATAACACTTATAAGAAAAGTTAGGCATTTTATAAGAATTAATATGATTACTAATACCAGCTCCTTTCAGACAAGGTTCTGTAATCCTTCTGAATACAATTGTTATTTTTCAGCAAATTACATGTGTCCTAAACTAAATTGAAGAATATCTGACAGGCTAGGCATAGCTACAGTTCTTTCATAAATGAGGGATTGTGATATGAGCAGAACCCAAACACATTCAGAGGTTAACAATAAATTCTTAAGCGAGACTTACAATACACATATATAGTAGGTGAAGTTAATTGGTAACACACCAAGTCTCTAAGGCAAAATAGAAATACGGTAACTTGATGTTGGTAAACATTAATGGTATTCATTAAGTGAGCACATGACATCACCGAGGTAATTTAACAGACCATTCTCTAGACCATGGGTGTCAAACTCGATCACGTCACGTGACATATCATGACATTGTTTGCCTTTGCGGAGCCGGGGCAGGCGTGGTCTGCACCTGATGCATCCAGCCCGCAGGCTGCCATTTTGACACCCCTACTCTAGAATATAAATGCAGACTACTGCAGAGAAAAAAAATGGAAGCATTTCCTATTATTCAAGATTTGATGAAGGCAGAACACAGGAATCAAATGCACAGGAAAGGGTTAATATTGCATCTTACAAATTTCATTCTCTGTTTATATTGCCAGTACAGTTCCCTGTGACTGTCCCCTGGCTATTAATTTACAGATAGTCAATGATACTCTTCATTTGATAACAATGACTGATATCATATGTGAATTTCTCCAACTATTTTCCCAGTTTCATTTTTTTTTTAGTTTGTAACCTTTGAAGACATTCTCTATCTCATTTTTACCAATGTACAACATTCATCACCATTGTTGTACAGAAATATTAAATTGACCCATTTTGGTATTCAATATTTAATTTAATATTCTTTGCATGTTTTATATTACTTTTTCCGTGTCCATCTCAATTATTCTGCAGTTTGACAATGGTACCTTAATATATAAACTAAACATCGAAGGGAAAAAAAACAAATTGGACTGGCCACAATTATCATCAGTAGTAATTTTTGCACTGTACCTGATTTTACGACCTTTTTGCTGCAGGCATTAAATGAATCACTTGGTTGTTAAAGGTTCCCACATTGACTTTTGCTTGTTGGAAGCCCCCTGGGAAGGCTGCGAATGGCAGTCACATGTACAACCACAATAACTTCATTCTTATTGCCAAGAACCCAAATTTTAATCATGTGGGGACACTGCAACAGTCATAAGTGCAAGGAGCAATCGCAAATCACTTTTTTCATACTGTCATACTTTCAAACAGTTGCTAAACAAATGGTTATAAGCCAAGGACTATGTAATCAAAAAGATGTTGCTAACCTTTTATTCAGATTATACTTTGGTTGGTCATTAGCCAGATTACATTCAATGACATTGCCTTGAAAAGCATGCATATCTAATATTTTTACCACAAGAAAAGATGTGTTTAAGTGGCACAAACCAGGCAAAGTTTGACAATAAAATATAAACATCTGAGAAGATTGTTAGTGGAACAGAGGGTGGACTTCTGAAGTTCGTGGGATCACCATTTCCATCATCCAAAGCTGTTCAGAGTCAGACAGCATACAAGATGATGAGGATTATCCCTATCTGTAATGGTTGTTAAAACTGAAAGGAGTCCAGTTCAACAGATTTCATACTGCTCATTACTTTTTAGGCAGATAAATTTAGGATTTAGGAAGATAAATTTCTTATCTCGACTGATCAGAGGTTGGCAGCAAAGGAACTACCTACCTTTCTCAAATCTACCAATCTTTTCCAAAAGTTCTCCCTTACCATATTCAATTGTGCCAACAAACACCTATCTGAACTCAAACCATGTGTTGTCAATATACCACCTGATTCTACCCTAACACATCAGCAATATCCAAGAGCCACCAATGCTTTCAAAAGCAAAGAATCAAAGCCCTATGAGGTTTTTCAGAAAATGTTGATAATAGATTAATATACTTGGTACAATTGGTAATTCACTAATTACATAGAGGCACTGTTCAAAGAAATACCTAGTTACCTACCTCTGTATGCCTTGAATGAAGAGCATTGTATTCCTTTTTTAGTTCCGCTTCCCTCTCCTCCAATCTACTAACTGAAAAAGAAAATAATTCATTCAGTTTACTATTTTCAACCATAGAAACAAAAGATGTTTACCTCAACCTAGTTTTTACAAATCCAAGCTATCAATTCAAAAGATATTTTGATTTATTTTCAGGAAAAAAATATTCTTGCTTTTCCACTCTTAAGAACATCTTTCTTAAACACTGGACACAAGGCAATGTGTACAAACTCAGTCCACACTCAGCACATATGCAGCATCCTTATTATCCCTGACACAATCCAAGAAGGCCAAAACTGACAAAAGAAATGTGTGCATGAAATTCTTATACAATGCAATAGGAATTATACAGAAAAAACAACAACTTGCACATATTGCCCAGCACTACACTGCTATAAAACCCTAGTTACATTTGATCCCCACCACATTTGTTTAACATATAAAAATGAGAAACCTAAAACAGCACCACAACGCAATCAAATGAACAAATTAGCAAAATATCATTATCCGACAATGAATGTTTTTAAGCATGGGGAAGTAAAAAAGAATAGAACAAATTATAACACATTTGCTCAGCAGAACATCATTAATTATTGTTTTAAAGAAGAGCTTAGCAGCATCACGATAGCAAATATTAAACATATCTACTTTACACCACCCTGATTACAAAAGGGAAAGCAATATTCCACCTAAGCTTTCTAGCGTATTTCACTTTAATCTCAGTACAAAAGACATATAATCTCAATGTCTTCTCAACTGAGCCATTTGTCAACTATACTTCTGCTCCATCTAGTGGACTACTTTTTTGCCACTCTGGGAATATATATGGTGTCAATAATTAATTATAGTACTTTGGATTCTTCTGTCTCCTGAACAAATTGGGACATTCTCCAGATTTGGTTGTAGCAAATTCATGTAGCAGGAGTTTTTTAAGCATCGTATACCGCTGCCTAATGCTATCAGTTTTCTTTAATCATCTAAGAGCATAAGTCTTTAATGTTCTTCATCCACAGCTAGGTAACTACAAACTCAAGACATTATCTTACAACAGATGGTCAACATGAAAAAATTACTCAAATACCAAGACATGGATAATGTGCAGTATGATTGTATGATCAAGAAGGTCAAAATATAGCTTCCTCCACACGGTGGATTACATTTCCCATCAAGCTTATCAAGTTTACCCAATTATTATCCTGTAGAACATTTGAACACCAGGCTGGGGAAAATTGATCTATAGTTTAAGATTTAAAAAAAACAAAAAAACACAAACGCACAGACACCAGCAGAAAAATAATTCCAGAATAGAGCACGATACATTATTTTTAATAATTGATCTAAAAGTCAGCAGCAGACAATGCCTCAAGGATATTCTTGACACAAAGAGAACCATCGCCTAACATTAATCTGCTGATATATTTGAAGTTAATTGAGAAATTAGAAAACACTGAAGCTTAGACCCTAGAGGAAGTTATCTCATTTGGAAAGGGGATCAAGAACTGTCCTCAACTTCAGAAAATGTAGACTTGAAAAAAAGGAGTTGGGGAAGAAACAAAATAGCAGCCCTGATACACAGTGCAGAAGTCAAAACAGAAGCTGCTGAGTACAAACCTTCTAAATTGACTCATTTTGACAGGGCAGAACCCATCAGACACCAAGGGGTAAATCAACAGCCTGTTTTAGCTGCCCCTAAACTGTACCTTTGCTAAGAGTTAAATGAAGAAAAATGAGACCATTTTTTTTGTTCCTATCTGGCAGAAAATTACATGGAGACTCCCTACTGCTACCATCTAAACAAAATTTCTTTACAAAGGCCCATCTGTCCATTTTAAAATGGAAGACATTTCCATAATACTTACACAGATTTCTTTGGTCAAAATAATAAATAATTTTACGATTTAACCTACAGTACTTTGTACCACATTAATAATATTCCTTAAAATATTTCACACTTTGCAGCATAATGTAGGCAAACATACCGTATATACTTGAGTATAAGCCGACTCGAGTATAAGCCGAGACCCCTAATTTTACCCCCAAAAACTGGAAAAAGTTCTTGACTCAAGTATAAGCCGAGGCTGGGATCCGCCGAGTGGCTTTCAGCACTGGAGAAAATGCAAAATCGCTCGAGACCAAACTCGAAGGAATCAGCTGCCGGTGGGAGCGAGGCGATCCGTGCGGTCCCGTGACAGCCAGTCGGGCAAGCAACGCGAAGAGCGGCAGGGCTTTATTTTTGCACCGTGGAGCTCCCCCTCCCCCTCCTCCCAAACTCCCCCTCTCTCCCCCTTCCCCCCACTTCCCAGAGCTGAATACAGGGTATTAACCGGCGGCGGAGGCTTGCAGAATGGCGGATCGAGCCTCTGTCGCCGGCGGCTGGATCCGCGCTCCGCAAGCCTCTGCCGCCGGCGGAGGCTGGATCCGTGCTCCGCAAGCCTCTGCCGCCGGCTGGATCCGCGCTCCGCAAGCCTCTGCCGCCGGCGGAGGCTGGATCCGCGCTCCGCAAGCCTCTGCCGCCGGCGGAGGCTGGATCCGTGCTCCACAAGCCTCTGCCGCCGGCTGGATCCGCGCCCCGCAAGCCTCTGCCGCCGGCAGAGGCTTGCGGAGCGCGGATCCAGCCTCCGCCGGCGGCAGAGGCTTGCGGAGCGCGGATCCAGTGGGGGGGAAAAGCCCTTTAGCAGGATTTGCCTGCATGCCGGCGGAGGCTGGATCCGCGCTCCGCAAGCCTCTGCCGCCGGCGGAGGCTGGATCCGTGCTCCACAAGCCTCTGCCGCCGGCTGGATCCGTGCCCCGCAAGCCTCTGCCGCCGGCGGAGGCTGGAACCGCGCTTCGCAAGCCTCTGCCGCCGGCGGAGGCTGGATCCGCGCTCCACAAGCCTCTGCCGCCAGCTGGATCCGCGCCCCGCAAGCCTCTGCCGCCGGCGGAGGCTGGATCCGCGTTCCGCAAGCCTCTGCCGCCGGCGGAGGCTGGATCCGCGCTCCACAAGCCTCTGCCGCCGGCTGGATCCGCGCCCCGCAAGCCTCTGCCGCCGGCAGAGGCTTGCGGAGCGCGGATCCAGCCTCCGCCGGCGGCAGAGGCTTGCGGAGCGCAGATCCAGTGGGGGGAAAAGCCCTTTAGCAGGATTTGCCTGCATGCCGGCGGAGGCTGGATCCGCGCTCCGTAAGCCTCTGCCGCCGGCGGAGGCTGGATCCGTGCTCCACAAGCCTCTGCCGCCGGCTGGATCCGCGCCCTGCCGGCGGCAGAGGCTTGCGGAGCGCGGATCCAGTGGGGGGGGAAAAGCCCTTTAGCAGGATTTGCCTGCATGCCGGCGGAGGCTGGATCCGCGCTCCGCAAGCCTCTGCCGCCGGCGGAGGCTGGATCCGTGCTCCACAAGCCTCTGCCGCCGGCTGGATCCGCGCCCCGCAAGCCTCTGCCGCTGGCGGAGGCTGGAACCGCGCTCCGCAATCCTCTGCCGCTGGCGGAGGCTGGATCCGCGCTCCACAAGCCGCTGCCGCCGGCTGGATCCGCGCCCCGCAAGCCTCTGCCGCCGGCGGAGGCTGGATCCGCGCTCCACAAGCCTCTGCCGCCGGCTGGATCCGCGCCCTGCCGCCGGCAGAGGCTTGCGGAGCGCGGATCCAGCCTCCGCCGGCGGCAGAGGCTTGCGGAGCGCGGATCCAGTGGGGGGGAAAAGCCCTTTAGCAGGATTTGCCCCGCAAGCCTCTGCCGCCGGCGGAGGCTGGATCCGCGCTCCACAAGCCTCTGCCGCCGGCTGGATCCGCGCCCCGCAAGCCTCTGCCGCCGGCGGAGGCTGGATCCGTGCTCCACAAGCCTCTGCCGCCGGCTGGATCCGCGCCCTGCCGCCGGCAGAGGCTTGCGGAGCGCGGATCCAGCCTCCGCCGGCGGCAGAGGCTTGCGGAGCGCGGATCCAGTGGGGGGGAAAAGCCCTTTAGCAGGATTTGCCTGCATGCCAGCGGAGGCTGGATCCGCGCTCCGCAAGCTTCTGCCGCCGGCGGAGGCTGGATCCGTGCTCCACAAGCCTCTGCCGCCGGCTGGATCCGCGCCCTGCCGCCGGCAGAGGCTTGCGGAGCGCGGATCCAGCCTCCACCGGCGGCAGAGGCTTGCGGAGCGCGGATCCAGTGGGGGGGAAAAGCCCTTTAGCAGGATTTGCCTGCATGCCGGGGGAGGCTGGATCCGCGCTCCGCAAGCCTCTGCCGCCGGCGGAGGCTGGATCCGTGCTCCACAAGCCTCTGCCGCCGGTGGAGGCTGGATCCGCGCTCCGCAAGCCTCTGCCGGCGGCAGGGCGCGGATCCAGCCGGCGGCAGAGGCTTGTGGAGCACGGATCCAGCCTCCGCCGGCGGCAGAGGCATGCGGAGCGCGGATCCAGCCTCCGCCGGCATGCAGGCAAATCCTGCTAAAGGGCTTTTCCCCCCCACTGGATCCGCGCTCCGCAAGCCTCTGCCGCCGGTGGAGGCTGGATCCGCGCTCCGCAAGCCTCTGCCGCCGGCGGAGGCTGGATCCGTGCTCCACAAGCCTCTGCCGCCGGCTGGATCCGCGCCCCGCAAGCCTCTGCCGCCGGCAGAGGCTTGCGGAGCGCGGATCCAGCCTCCGCCGGCGGCAGAGGCTTGCGGAGCGCGGATCCAGTGGGGGGGAAAAGCCCTTTAGCAGGATTTGCCTGCATGCCGGCGGAGGCTGGATCCGCGCTCCGCAAGCCTCTGCCGCCGGCGGAGGCTGGATCCGTGCTCCACAAGCCTCTGCCGCCGGCTGGATCCGCGCCCCGCAAGCCTCTGCCGCCAGCTGGATCCGCGCCCCGCAAGCCTCTGCCGCCGGCGGAGGCTGGATCCGCGTTCCGCAAGCCTCTGCCGCCGGCGGAGGCTGGATCCGCGCTCCACAAGCCTCTGCCGCCGGCTGGATCTGCGCCCCGCAAGCCTCTGCCGCCGGCAGAGGCTTGCGGAGCGCGGATCCAGCCTCCGCCGGCGGCAGAGGCTTGCGGAGCGCAGATCCAGTGGGGGGAAAAGCCCTTTAGCAGGATTTGCCTGCATGCCGGCGGAGGCTGGATCCGCGCTCCGTAAGCCTCTGCCGCCGGCGGAGGCTGGATCCGTGCTCCACAAGCCTCTGCCGCCGGCTGGATCCGCGCCCTGCCGGCGGCAGAGGCTTGCGGAGCGCGGATCCAGTGGGGGGGGAAAAGCCCTTTAGCAGGATTTGCCTGCATGCCGGCGGAGGCTGGATCCGCGCTCCGCAAGCCTCTGCCGCCGGCGGAGGCTGGATCCGTGCTCCACAAGCCTCTGCCGCCGGCTGGATCCGCGCCCCGCAAGCCTCTGCCGCTGGCGGAGGCTGGAACCGCGCTCCGCAAGCCTCTGCCGCTGGCGGAGGCTGGATCCGCGCTCCACAAGCCGCTGCCGCCGGCTGGATCCGCGCCCCGCAAGCCTCTGCCGCCGGCGGAGGCTGGATCCGCGCTCCACAAGCCTCTGCCGCCGGCTGGATCCGCGCCCTGCCGCCGGCAGAGGCTTGCGGAGCGCGGATCCAGCCTCCGCCGGCGGCAGAGGCTTGCGGAGCGCGGATCCAGTGGGGGGGAAAAGCCCTTTAGCAGGATTTGCCCCGCAAGCCTCTGCCGCCGGCGGAGGCTGGATCCGCGCTCCACAAGCCTCTGCCGCCGGCTGGATCCGCGCCCCGCAAGCCTCTGCCGCCGGCGGAGGCTGGATCCGTGCTCCACAAGCCTCTGCCGCCGGCTGGATCCGCGCCCTGCCGCCGGCAGAGGCTTGCGGAGCGCGGATCCAGCCTCCGCCGGCGGCAGAGGCTTGCGGAGCGCGGATCCAGTGGGGGGGAAAAGCCCTTTAGCAGGATTTGCCTGCATGCCAGCGGAGGCTGGATCCGCGCTCCGCAAGCTTCTGCCGCCGGCGGAGGCTGGATCCGTGCTCCACAAGCCTCTGCCGCCGGCTGGATCCGCGCCCTGCCGCCGGCAGAGGCTTGCGGAGCGCGGATCCAGCCTCCACCGGCGGCAGAGGCTTGCGGAGCGCGGATCCAGTGGGGGGGAAAAGCCCTTTAGCAGGATTTGCCTGCATGCCGGGGGAGGCTGGATCCGCGCTCCGCAAGCCTCTGCCGCCGGCGGAGGCTGGATCCGTGCTCCACAAGCCTCTGCCGCCGGCTGGATCCGTGCCCTGCCGCCGGCAGAGGCTTGCAGAGCGCGGATCCAGTGGGGGGGAAAAGCCCTTTAGCAGGATTTGCCTGCATGCCGGCGGAGGCTGGATCCGCGCTCCGCAAGCCTCTGCCGCCGGCGGAGGCTGGATCCGTGCTCCACAAGCCTCTGCCGCCGGCTGGATCCGCGCCCTGCCGCCGGCAGAGGCTTGCGGAGCGCGGATCCAGCCTCCACCGGCGGCAGAGGCTTGCGGAGCGCGGATCCAGTGGGGGGGAAAAGCCCTTTAGCAGGATTTGCCTGCATGCCGGCGGAGGCTGGATCCGCGCTCCGCATGCCTCTGCCGCTGGCGGAGGCTGGATCCGTGCTCCACAAGCCTCTGCCGCCGGCTGGATCCGCCGGCGGCAGAGGCTTGCGGAGCGCGGATCCAGTGGGGGGGGAAAAGCCCTTTAGCAGGATTTGCCTGCATGCCGGCGGAGGCTGGATCCGCGCTCCGCAAGACTCTGCCGCCGGCGGAGGCTGGATCCGTGCTCCAGAAGCCTCTGCCGCCGGCTGGATCCGCGCCCTGCCGCCGGCAGGGGCTTGCGGAGCGCGGATCCAGCCTCCGCCGGCGGCAGAGGCTTGCAGAGCGCGGATCCAGTGGGGGGGGAAAAGCCCTTTAGCAGGATTTGCCTGCATGTCTCAAGTGCTACCTAATGTGCTTTCAGCCTCAGTCGGCCACTCCACATTGTAATCACGAAGGTAGCTCTCTAACGGAAAGGGAAGGGAAGGGAAGGGAAGGGAAGGGAAGGGAAGGGAAGGGAAGGGAAGGGAAGGGAAGGGAAGGAAAGGAAAGGAAAGGAAAGGAAAGGAAAGGAAAGGAAAGGAAAGGAAAGGAAAGGAAAGGAAAGCCCACCATCTCTCCTCTGCCGCTCGCTCTCGCCGCTCCAGCCCTGGCGAGCCAAAGAGACGAAAGGCCCCGAGCGATAGGAAGGGGATCTCTGCCCTAGAGCGGGAGGGGGGAGGGAAAGGGGGGGGGAGGAAAGGCCCGATCGCTTTGTGTTGAGCTGGTTCAGCTCAGCCGGACTAGGCGGGGCTGCGGCTCCCAGCTGATGCCGCTGCCGCCATCCAAGTCCGGCCGGCAAGAACTTTTTTTCTCCCCGCCCCGCAGTGATCCGCGCTCCACAAGCCTCTGCCGCCGGCTGGATCCGCGCCCTGCCGCCGGCAGAGGCTTGCGGAGCGCGGATCCAGCCTCCGCCGGCGGCAGAGGCTTGCGGAGCGCGGATCCAGTGGGGGGGAAAAGCCCTTTAGCAGGATTTGCCTGCATGTCTCAAGTGCTACCTAATGTGCTTTCAGCCTCAGTCGGCCACTCCACATTGTAATCACGAAGGTAGCTCTCTAACGGAAAGGGAAGGGAAGGGAAGGGAAGGGAAGGGAAGGGAAGGGAAGGGAAGGGAAGGGAAGGGAAGGGAAGGGAAGGAAAGGAAAGGAAAGGAAAGGAAAGGAAAGGAAAGGAAAGGAAAGGAAAGGAAAGCCCACCATCTCTCCTCTGCCGCTCGCTCTCGCCGCTCCAGCCCTGGCGAGCCAAAGAGACGAAAGGCCCCGAGCGATAGGAAGGGGATCTCTGCCCTAGAGCGGGAGGGGGGAGGGAAAGGGGGGGAGGAAAGGCCTGATCCCTTTGTGTTGAGCTGGTTCAGCTCAGCCGGACTAGGCGGGGCTGCGGCTCCCAGCTGATGCCGCTGCCGCCATCCAAGTCCGGCCGGCAAGAACTTTTTTTCTCCCCGCCCCGCAGTGACGAGTAAAGCGCGACTTACTTCCTCCTCCATGCCCACGTCGCCTTCTCGCCCAACAATCCCAAGTAAGGGGCGGCCTCAGAAAGGGGCTCTAACTTTCCCCTGCCGCTCGAACTTATCTTGGAGAGGAAGGCAAAATCGGGAGAGGGAAGAAGAGCGAGGACTGGAGCAGCGCTTGCCCGGCTTCTCTCCCCTGCAGGGAGCGGCGGGGTCGGTTCCGCCTCCACCATGTTCTCTCTCGAGAGCCTTGTCCCACCCGCAAAACGCCACCGCCGCCGCCACCGCCCCCTTCCTAGCCAGCCCTCAGCCGCTTCACAAGCACCCGTTGCCGGCCCAGTTCTATCAGACCCGCGCGGCGCCGCACGTACTCCGTTTACACGGCCCCCGTACTTCCCCCACACGTCCCTTCTCCCGCCTCCTTCCCATAACGGCCTCTACCTACCGGACGGCGCCTCAGCTCCCCGTGTCCGCCGCCGCCGCCGCCACCCTGACCAAACCCTCTCTGCCTGCGCGCGCCCTCCCTCCCTCCTTCCTCTCTGTCTCTAGCTGGGCGAGGCTTCCAGCCGTCGCCGTGACGCTGCACGCCCAGCTTCTCTCTGATTTCCCTGGCCCAGTCCAGTGATGCTTGAGAGGAAAAAAAAAGCGAGCGGGCGGGCGAGGGGGGGAGGGAAAGGCGAGAATGACCGCTTTGTGTTACCTGCCATGAAACCAGTCCTTGCAGGCGTCGCACTCTATCATGAAGCGGGTTACATCGTAGGGCAGCCAGGCAGCGGAAAGAAGCAGGAAGGCAGGGCGCGGAGGTCCGGAGACCTGCCGACGTTTGGGGAGGTTTGGGGAGGTGCGCGCGCACCTCCCCAAACCTCCCCAAACTTCGGCAGGTCTCCGGACGGCGGCGGCTTGGGAGAGGTGCGTGCGATCCCGGAAGCACCAAAGCCTCAGCCGCGCGCAAGTCCTCGGTAAGTTCTTTTTTTTTTGTTCACTGGAGTATAAGCCGAAGTGGATTTTTTCAGCCCAAAAAGTGGGCTGAAAAATTCGGCTTATACTCAAGTATATACGGTACGTGATTATACATAAAATGGCTTTTTTCCAAAGGATTTAATCCACTAATTCTGAATTAAACTTCAACTGAAAGAATCCCAGAACAGCTTATAAAGAACAGCAAGAGTATCTAGTCATATTTAGACACTCCCCCACTAACACATGCAGTAAATCACTCTTAGCAATCAAAAATGACCTACCAAGCAAGTACATATTGGCAATACAGCAAATGATGACTGTATTTTTGGTCTTTTTTGCAAGCTCTTTTAAACATGGCAGAGTCCCATTTATACTTGAACTAACTAGCCCAGGGGTCGGCAACCTGAAAAACCAAAAGAGCCACTCAGAACCGGTTCCATCACACACAAAAAAAGTGGGAGCCGCAAAAAGTGCGTGCGCATGCATCCACGCACGCACATGCGCAAAAAGCAAAACATTTTGCGCAAGTGCAAAATGGGAGGCACCTGCGCGGCGATGGGTCTCCCTGGTGACGGGCGCTGGGTTGCAGCGCTGCCTTCAGCCCGGGCACCGCCAGAGCCACCCCCGGGACCTCCAAACCGCCGCCCGTTCGGAGAGGTGCACACGCAGCTCTCCAAACCTTCCCACTCCCCGAACGGGCGGTGGCACCACCTGTTTGCAGACCTGCCGCCGCCCACTTGGGCGGCGGTAGGTCTGCAAGCTACCGTAGGCCATTTGCAGAGTTGCCGCCTTCAGAATTGTTGCAAACAGGCCGTAGCAGCTTTCCAAACGGGCGGCAGCGCCGGCCGTTCGGAGAGGTGCGCGCGCAGCTCTCCAAACCTTTGGAGAAGTGCGTGCGCACCTCTGCAAAACTTTGGAGAGGTGCGCACGCACTGCTACCTGTTTGTAAACCTGCCACTGCCGGTTTGGAAAGCTGCCGCGGCCAGTTTTCAGACCTGCCGCCTTCAAAGGCGGCAGCTCTGCAAATGGGCCACAGCAGCTTTCCAAACCAGCGGCGCCACCGCCTGTTCCGAGAGGTGCGCGCGCACCTCTGCCCGAATGGGCGGCGGCGCCACCCATTTGCAGACCTGCTGCTACCGGTTTGGAAAGCTGCTGTGGCCCGTTTGCAGAGCTACCACCTTCCTCCGAAGGCGGTAGCTCTGCAAACGGGCCGCAGCAGCTTTCCAAAAGGGTGGCGCCACCGCCCGTTCCGAGGTGCGTGCGCAGCTCTCCAAACCTTTGGAGAGGTGTGTGTGCACACCCATTTGCAGACCTGCTGCCGCCCGTTTGGAAAGCTGCTGCGGCCCGTTTGCAGAGCTACCGCCTTCCTCCGAAGGCGGCAGCTCTGCAAACGGGCCGCAGCAGCTTTCCAAACGGGCGGCACCACTGCCCGTTTGGAGAGGTGCGCACGCACCACTGCCTGTTTGGAGAGGTGCGCGTGCACCGGGCGACTGGGAGTCGCAGGGGACGGCTTAAAGAGCCGCATGCGGCTCCGGAGCCGCAGATTGCCGACCCGTGAACTAGCCAAGCATTATTTCTTTGCCCTTTTTTGTGAAAACAATGGTCTGACGGCATTGTAAAAAAAAACCTACCCAACCCCCATGGGAAAAACAGAATGGAAGCAAAGCAACAGCGAGGGGACAAAAGAAGACTCTGTCCATACTCAAATTACATTCCAGATCATAAGGTAACTTCACTTAGAGCAAGGGATGAGTTGATTAATTCTGCTTTAGTCACACTCTGATTTTTTAACCAGGGCATCACCTTAAAGGAAAGTATAATGCAATTTAGCATGTCACATGATGATACCCAACATAAAATCAAGAATACAGAAAGTCAGTCTTGTTCCGCTGAACACACAGAAGATTGAATGGCTGCTTGCACTCCACTTTGTTCTTCACTTCTGCATAACTCTTCCTTAACAGCTGCTGTATGCATTTCTACTAGCAGACAATAGCTATGTTGGCACAGAATTGTGGAAAGGCGGTATTTTAGCAAGTTCTAACTTTCAATGAAGAAGTTATATCATTTTGCTCTCCTTGTTAATATAAACAGCTAATCAAATTCAGAATGGTTCTTTTCTTATTATTCCAAAGTCCATAAAATCCATGATCTTAAATTTGTACATTCACTTTTTTTTCCTAAAAAAGAATGGTTATTTCTTTCCAATGATTGTTGGATTATGTGCCATCAAATCAGTATTGAATCTCAACTACCACACAGATAAGATTTTTTCCAGGACAGTCTGTTTCCAGTTTGGTCTTTCTAGTCGTCCAAATGCACACCCATCACTAGTGTAATCATGACTACCCTCCTTGCTTCTGGTTGTCCTCTTTCTTTCCTCTTTTTCTCTTCACCTTTCCCAAAATTATCTTCATTGTATGTCTATGTATTAATATTACAGCATCCTCATTTTATTGTAATTTCTTTTGACTACTGTGAGTCATCCAGAGCCACTGACAATTGGATGGCAAACATGTTTCATTTATTATGGTTGGGTGCATAGTTAGAGGTTTAGACTGGATTCAGCATTTTTGTCCACTCTTACCAAGGACTTAAGAGTAATCAGATGTTGTTCTTTAGTAATATTAGTGGTATCATTGCAGGATGTAAGCTGTTCCAAGTAAAGCTGCCTTTTGCAATTGACTGACAATTTTGTCAATGCTGAGTGTTCAAGGGTGCTCCAGATACTATTTGTATTATTTTTTGCTTTCTTTTGCCACAGTTGTTGTACTTCTTTTTGCAGCTCTTGTATTTTGTGATTTTTCTCAAGTTCTTTTCTCTTCTGCTCTTTCCAGGTACTGCAGTGTCCACTATCCAGACTTTTTTGCCTTTTTTATCGACAATTATAAAGTCTGAGGAGTTATGGGGCAGACGCTTGTCTGTTTGAGTTGTAAAATTCCAGAGAACTTTAACTTCTTTTCTATTACTTTGTCTATTCTGTAGTCCACCAGTTCTTGCTTGCAGACAAGCACTATTTCTTGCAGACATTCCAATGCATTGTTGCTATTTTGTCATGCCTTTGTTTATCAGCCTATGCAATCTTGCAGCAGCTAACTACAGTAAAGGTAGCCACCTCTTCTCCAACTTCTTTGCAGAGGCAACATTTGTTGTCTGTTGCTGTCTCCTCAATTCTGGTTTTATATGCATTTGTTCTTAAGGCTTGGTTTTCTGCAGCCAGAATTAGTCCCTTTGTCTCCTTCTTCAACTTTCCTGCTCTTAGCCAGTGTCAGGTCTTTTTTTGTTACCTGATATGATTTTAGTGAATCTTATTCTGTTATTTCCAGATTGTTTCTCAAATGTTATGTTCAAAGTAAATGCAATTCAGAATATTAACTATTCCAACCTAAAATTATCAGGATACTGATAAAGCACTCTTTCCATCTTTTTGTCTAAGCTATTCATTGAAATCCCCTTCATGGATTACTGCCTCAAATACTTTGGCCACCTAATGAGAAGGAAGGACTCACTGGAGAAGAGCCTAATGCTGGGAAAGATTGAGGGCAAGAGAAGAAGGGGACGACAGAGAACGAGGTGGCTGGATGGAGTCACTGAAGCAGTAGGCGTGAGCTTAAATGGACTCCAGAAGATGGTAGAGGACAGGAAGGCCTGGAGGAACGTTGTCCATAGGGTCGCGATGGGTCAGACACGACTTCGCAACTAACAACAACAACAACATTCATTGAAATGGTAAAATATACTATTCCAAGTGCTAAACACAGTGTACCTACCTTGATTCCTCATAATAGTCTTTTTTTTTTTTAAAAAAAAGCATAGATTGCAGGTCAGCTATACATTCCATACTTACAACTCTCACTAGCTAGGATTACAAATCAGGATTTGTTCCTTTGGTGGCAAAGAAAATGTCAGGGTTTGGCTGCCATAACAAGCTTTTGCTTTTTTTGGTTAGGCTACTCTCTCATCTAAGGCCAAAGAACAAGTAGAAAAAATAGACTCCATGCATGATGTTTAGCAAGATTCTCAACTGAATGGCATGCAAACACAGTCAATGCATGTGAACCCAAGACATCTGAAAAGAACATCACAAGTTTTATTTCTGTGTATCTATAATTCTGAATAAATACTCAACTCAAATGGCTAGACTAGCATACAAGAGCATTACCCACAACAAAACTCCTACAAGATAAGTAACCAAACAACAGATAGAGAAATTCATCATTTACGTTATATGTATTGTTTAGTGTTTAAACAACTTTATGAATCTGGAAAGAGTAGGCGGACATTTTTAAAATAAATTACACAGAACTATCTCCTTTTAAGTTATTTTAATTTTAAGCATAACAATAACATTTAAACTGAGATACAGTCCAAATTCAGTGTTTATTTTAATTTCAGTTAGACCATATTACATTTAGAAGTGACACTATTCTTACTCTTAATTTATAGATCTTTATAGGTCTTTAAATTAAGAATACATATAGCTCTAGAAAATGAAAATTTAAGCCCAATTGCCTATTTCCTAAAGAACAATCTTCCTTTGCAAACGTAAATCACAAGAAGGCCTAAATGCCAAGTGAATAAGCAGCTTAGAGAAGACAACTATGGTAGTACTATATTTTTATACAAGTAACCTGGGACACTGGAAATTACAGGAAAATAAAGTTCTCAAGCATACAATATTTAAGAAAAATCTATTGTGGGTGGACCAAACAGAAAATTTCTAATAGCTGGAGAGATTAAAGAGGAAGGGATTAACAAGAAAGAAAGGCACATAGTAGAAAATACACTGGGCTGTCTGCCTAGCACTCTTGTGACTGCTGGTACCAGTGCATTGCTTTCAATGTGCCCACTTACTTTTTTATAATCCCTTCCTCTCCAATGAATGTAAATGTAAAATGGAATTCTCTTCTTCTAATTATTCCAGCGGGGGGGGGGGGGGGGGGCATCCTGCCCAGGGGAAGATAGCTAATGGGCTTCTAGGGGAAGCCAGCCAACTGAAGACAGGCAAATAATGCTGACTATTTGCAGTTTCCACAAAGGAGTGGGTGTGGATCAGTTCCCTTTGGTCTTCTGATGTGAAACTGCCCAAGGTGTTTCTCCTTACAATGGTTCCTTTTTCTCATGAAGAGACCACAAGACAGTGATCTCGGGAGGAGGGGAGGGGGCAGGGAGACAGGGAAATTCATCATTTTGCTCCAGCTGCATATTATAGCCTTTTGAGGACACTAGGTTTGTGCACTTCTCTTGCTAACTATTTTTAGAAATTGTCAATTTATTTAAGGAAGTTTAAGGAAGTTAGTCATTCTAAACATATCCAATTCCTGCAACCGTTCTTCCTATGTTTTAGCCTTTAATCCCGTAATCATTCCAAGATCCCTCTCGCAGTTACTAATGTTAAGCCAGGTACCACCTATTCTATACTTGTACATTTGGGGTTGTTTTGCCTAAATGCAAAACCTTTCTTTTCTCTACACTGAATTTCATCTTCTTAGATAGGGTCTGTCAGATCCACCACCTTCGGCTTGGTGCCACGCTGGTGTCCTGCCATCAAAGGACTGGGGGGTGGGGGTGGGGGTAGCATGTGGGGGGCAACAATAAAGCTGTATGCATTTTTGTGGGGGAATTTGGAAGGGGGAATGGGATGACAGCTGAAGAAAAGCTGATCAGCATGGGACTGGTTCATGCCAAGGCGTCTTCAAGGCCATTTGCCAAGAGTGCAGAAAGTTACCAGCCCAAACACCTCAGCATTCCCAAAACATCCAAGCGCCATCGCATTGGCTGGGTTTGGACAGGTCATGGAGGGAGGGACAGGATTGAAAGAAATAGTTTTGTTGTTGTGCGGGAAACTCACGATTACACCTGACTTTACTGCAACCAGCATCTCTTAGTAAAAGTACTTTTCACTTCAACCAAATGGAGTCAAGGGTTTTTCTTCCCTAAGGCAGAGTTCCCCAATCTTTTGGGGTTGGTGGCCTGAGCGTGTTAGTTGAACAACTTTCACAAAACTGTCCATTCAGCTACCCCAAAAATTTTAAGTAGGTTAGTATCTACTTGGATTATACTAGTTAATACAAAATAAAATACATGTGCATATGTGTACTTATGTGTGTACGCATGTATATGCATTGAGATGGGTGGATACACAAATCTATAAACAAAACACCATAACTAGGGAATTGTTTTGGTACAAAGCTCTTTCATGATTTTCACTTCCAAAATATAAATGAACTGTGTGAGACATTTAAAAGGACTTGATTAGAGCTGAAGAAGCTTCTTGGGCGAGAAGTGAAACGTCTTCAAGAGAAACAAGACAGTCCAGTTGCCTCGTGAAAAAAAGCACCTTTGGGATGACTTCATTAGAATTTACACATATTTCTTACTTACTTTGATCAGCATAATTTTTTGCTTTCAGTTCAAGTTGCCGAGTTTGTGACTCTAAAGCTTCTACTCGTATCTGTATCTCTTTTTTTTCTTGTTCTTGAGAATCTTCAAATTCAATAAATTTCTGTGTCAAAAGAAAATGTATTTATGAGTATATTTCAACATTGTGTGTGTATATACACACACACACACACACACACACACACACATACTCTGTAGAAGCTGTTTAACCTTTTTTCCAAACCATTTAAGGAGCACAAGCAAAAGAAATACACATTGTTTGAATCCAAATCTATACTATATTAGCGGCTACAATCCTGATTTTTTCAGGGATAATTTTTATCGTGTCTATGTTGGGACATGGGGTATGTCCAGCCTGTGTTGGCTGCACCTGGACCATATTATTTTGGCTCAGAAAGTAAGCACAGTTTATTTTGGACAACAGTTTGATGCAAGGGCTATAGGCTATATTGGAATTTTTAAAAAGAAATCCAGAAAGAAAGCAATAGCAAACCACTTCTGTACTGTTACTAAGAAAACTACTGGGACATTTCCATGAAGTCATCAGGAATAAAGTTAAACTTGTGGGAGATTCTACTTTTACCATACAGGTATTGTTATAAACATTAATATCATTCTCCCTATAGCTATTCCAAAGAATCCACAACAATCCAAGATTTGGGAAATGTACACTGCAGATGGAGAATCCAATTTAACAGTCTGCTCTGCTGACAGAGAGACACAGCTGACACATCTTAGCTTCCTACAGATACTCTTAGATAAACTCCATAGACTAAGCTATTTAAGTAATCCTTTGAGTCTCAAAGTTTTTAAAAGATTATTCAGTGTTTAACAGTGAGTTTCTAATCCATTTATCCTGAGCCTCCCTGATAATCCAAATGAAATTTCAAAATAAAACATAAACTTTTTATTCTTAATAAAACAGCAATTCAAACCATTTAAAACTATTCAAAGTAGTTAAAATCATATAGTACCTCAGTTTTGGGTCTATTTAGTACTCTGTGTATAAATATGGCACTGAATATTTAGCTAGAATTCAGCTAGTATGCCTCTAAAGGATTTCAATGTAAAGTTTTGGCCCAGAAAGTTATGCAGGGTATCTTTTAGGACTTTCCTTTGATGGAAAAAAGCAGCAAATATTCATCTCTATGATATGCAAAACTAGGGACAAAAAAGAAACAGATAACAAACAACCCTGGGTTATTTTATGGGAACATAAGGGAAGTAATGAAACATAATTCAAAAATGAAATGAAACTAATTCAAAAAAACATAACTAACATATTTTCATTAGACATCAGGATACAAACACTTAAAGAATGGGGCATGTCATAATTCTGATGTAATCTTGGTTTGCAGGAGATGCCAGTAAAAACAAAGAAGGCAAAAGATCACAAGGGAAAATACAAATGATCTTCTGTACATACATACACACAAATGTGGGGAGAGGGGTTAATTTCATATCCTAAAAGTAGAAATCTCCCAACCGACTTAAATTTTAAAATAAAAGCAAACACAGATATATCAACCATATAATAAGGGCAGAAAGGAACACTCTACAGGTGGTGTCACTGGATGCGTTAAGGAAACATTTCATAATACCAAATTACAAAAGTAATATTACACTAGTGATGTAATTTTGCACTAGAGATATATAATCTCTTGTCCAGGGTATTCTTGAGATGAAAAACAAAATTTACGAATATATACATTGGATAAATGTATATTCTAGTCAAGAGACTTATGTGCATATATAGTTATGTGCTCATGATTGGTACCTACATTGGTTTCTGGCCATTTCAAAACATCTCAGATAAAACTATCTTTAGCCCTATCAATATCAGAAATATTGTTTTGAGAAAATGTTTTGCACAAATTATATCTGTCGGAAAAGATCCAAGATAACACTAATGATAGAAAGAGTTATGGCATCTCTTTTACTTCAGATGCTACCATAAAGTAATACCATTACTGCCATAAATCATAAGAGAAATAAAAATTAAAATGCTTAACTGAGGCTAGTATAAAAATCCTGAAAGACTATATATACCTTGTCGCCTTCTTAGATACTTCCTGTCAGAATCCATTTATATCATATTCATAAATGGAATGTTTCAAACATTATCCCATGGATTCTGCCATCTCCCGAAGAGAAGAGGATAGATGTGACACTTCCTCCACTTCACATGATACTTCCAAACAGATTTAGAAAGTGCTAGAGTTTTCTAGAGAGATTTCAGAAGGTGAGAGGAAGGCAAAGGAAGTGAGGAATTCAGCTTGTCAACAGTGTCTGCATAGCTGGTAGAAAGATACCACTAGCTATGTACTATCAAAATAATTACAACAATTACTATTGCAATTGTCTTTCAACAGTAAATACACCACAGCAGTGATTGCATTCAGAATTGTTCAAATAAATAAAAGAACATATTTTATTTTTTTAGTTTCTAAGAAGAGATTGGACAACCATTTGTCTGAAACCATATAGGTTTTCCTGCCTAAGTAGGGGGTTGGACTAGAAGACCTCCAAGGTCCCTTCCAACTCATTCTATTCTATTCTATTCTACCTAATCAGAACATTAACCCATATAATTTACTACAATGATTCTATACATCAATAACCTTAAAGTCTCTAACAGATTTTTTTCCTAGTCCTTCTTAACTGGGGTTTAAGCAAAGCAAATGTTCAGGTAAATTCCATGGATAACTAGCAAATAATTATTATTCAATAAAAAGTCCATTTCCACTCATATTCTTGTCAAATGCATATATGAATATAAATTTAACTATTCATTTCAAAGTTAACTCTTGCATTCATCAATGCATTTATATAATTAATGTTGTGACTCCTTGCAATTTGGTAACTCACAGCCAAAATTACCATAATCATTTTTTAATTCATTACAAAACTAAGTGACATAGTTCATCTATATATCTTGACCAAATATTATTTGACATATTTGTTTCTGATGACAAATGTCTGATGTCTATCCTAATTTATCTTTCATTCTCAATATCATTTGCTTCTTAAGCAGCAATATCAAGTGTTTCAACAAATGAATGCCCAGGATCCTGGGACTGTCCTATCCTACCCACAAAAAATCTGAGTCAGAATAGAGCTGGAAGGGATCTTGGAGGTCTTCTGGCCCAGCCCCCTGCTCAACCAGGAGTCCCTATACCATTTCAGACAAGTGGCTGTCCAGTCTCTTCTTAAAAACCACTAGTGATGAAGCACCCACAACGTCTGAAGGCAAGCAAAGTCTGAAGGCAAGCTGTTCCACTGGTTAATTATCCTCACCGTTAGGAAGTTTCTCCTAATTACAGGTTGCTTCTCTCCTTAATTAGTTTACATCCACTGTTTCTTGTCTTGCCTTCTGGTACTTTGGAAAATAAACTGAACCCCTCCTCCTTGTGGCAATAAGCTGACTTTGTAATAATGCCGCTGGGGGGGGAAAGCCCTAATAAGCAGGCATATACATAGAATGAAGGCTACTGCTAAGCACATTGGTTTGTGCTTAGATTGTAAGCCGCCCTGAGTCTTCGGAGAAGGGCGGGATATAAATGGGATTAAAAAAAATACTGGAATACTGTTATCATGTCCCCTCTAGTCCTTTTTTTCTCCAAACTATCCATACCCAGTTCCCGCAACCATTCTTCATATGTTTTAGTCTACAGGCCTCTCTAATCATCTTAGTTGATTAAAAAAGTCAAAAGAAAGTTTTCCCTTAAAGAATGGAAGAAATAGCACAACAGTACTTATATTTTAAGTACTCTTCAAAATATGTTACTGAAATACTATAAAAGTTGTCAACTCATGAGCATCACAGTTTGGAGGAATCAGACTGAGAGTTCTAGTCCTGCCTTAGGCATAAGAACCAGCTGGATCACCTTGGAGCAGTAACACCAGGGCTTTTTTTCTCATAGAACGCTCAAAACGGAGTTCCAGCACCTTTTTTTGGATGGAACCTTGTAGAGTAGGCAAGGACATGTGTGAGTTCCGGCACCTTTTTCTTTTACAAAAAAAGCACTGAGTAACACTCTCAGACCAATCCATCTCATAGGGTTGCTCTTGTGGAGAAAATAGGAAAAAGAAAAAAATATTATATATGTTTGCCCTCAAGTTATTTATACAAAATAATAAAGGTTCTGAATAAATTCTGGATGCAGCAGAAGGTGAATGTAGAATGCCAAGATCAACAGCATGGCTTTATCAAAGAATTTACCTAAAATGGTCAGTTGTGCTATTGTTTAATGAAAAGCAACCTTCAATGTTACAGGTGGAAGGATTGCATAAGGAAGGGATACTTACCGGTATTTTTTTCTCTTTTATCTATTTAAAATTCAAAGTTTCATTTATAAATATAGAGAGAAGATAGCAACAGAAAGCATATTACTAGCAATTATTTTACATAATGCATCCCATCTATAATTTTAGTATCAAATGTGTTGTAAAAAATTTAACCTCACTCCTGATATTCCAGTGTCTTAGATCTTCATGAACAAAATGTTGCTTTGAAGTGACATTATCTGTTGCTTCAAAGTTTCACTCTCCACAACTTTCCAAACATAACCCTCTACAAGAATGGATGTATTGAGGCCTAACGTTGCCCAACAAACATATGACAACTACCGCAACTAAAATTACTGCCACAGGGAATGCAAATGTTGAAAGCAATAAACTGAGCCTTTCAAAAGTTCACCCTAGTCTACCCATTGCATCACAAGATACAGCTGGCAAGAATCCTGGGTAACAGCAGCCAATCAGATTCCTCGGGAAGGATCACAAGCTCTGCAATCAAAGCATCTCCTTCAAATCAACAGTATCCTTTAACCCAGAGGTCTTCAAACATGGCCCTTTTATGACTTGTGGACTTCAACTCCCAGAATTCCTCAGCCAGCAATGCTGGCTGAGGAATTCTGGGAGTTGAAGTCCACAAGTCATAAAAGGGCCAAGTTTGAAGACCCCTGCTCTAACCCAACTGTGGGACAAGCAGTTCTACCACTAGGCCTTCGCCACAAGAGTCACATCCACACCTATTGCTCGTGGATTTTTCTTTTCTACACTTTTTTCAGCTCTCCGTGCACTGACAATAGCCTACTTCCAGCTTGGTTATGGAAGTCCGTCCCAGGCAACCAAGCAACCCCCCCCCCAGTCTCAGTCTGCTGTACCCCTTTAGCTTCTTCATCCTCTCCCCATCAAACTTTTGACCACCGACAGTCCTGCCACTCCTCCAGCGCATCCTTCCAGCCCTCCTCCAGCGCATCCTTCCAGCCCTCGTTCCCCCTGTCCAAGTAAGCAGAAAAGTCTCTCGAGACCCTCCGTGGCTGCCAACATCACCCCACCACCGCGCCCCAAGTCTCTCCCCACCACCACCACCACCACCACCCGCCTACGCACCTCCTCGGCCTGTTTACGCAGCGCCTTCTCCCGCTCGTACTGGGTGAGGAGCTGTTCGTTGTCGTCCCGCAGCAGCTCCAGCTCTACGCTGGTTTCCTGGCTGTGCGCACAGACCGAGTCCAGGTTCTCCAGCACCGCCACCACCAGCGGCATCAGTTCGGCCACCACCTCCTCGTCGTAGCGCCCGATGAGCCGCTCGAACTCGCGGTAGATGGAGCCCGCCAGACCCGACACCCGCTCCGACATCATGGCCGGGCCGGGACCGCCCGGATCCTCCTGGTAGACCACGCCGTCCGCCAGTTCCATGGTCTCGGAGCAGACGGCGACAAGGACCGGGAGGGCGGGCGGGCTGGCGGGCGGCAAAGACCGGAGGCGAAGAACCCGCAGGAGATGCAGGACCTCCCACCGCAACGGAATCTGGACGGGAAGGAAGCCTGGGTGAAAGGCGCGCGGCGCTGACCTCACCCACGGCGCCGAAGCGGTGGGAGGGGACGCGGGGCAGTGGCGTCAAAAGTGGGCGGGGCTTTGCCGAGGCCCGACTTCTCGAGGCCTCGGCCGTGGGGGTGGAGCTTACAGCTGCTGACGTGCCACGGAAAAGAAACTAGGGCGGGGCGGGGCACTTGGGTAGGTGGCTGGCTGGGGTGGGGATGGGCTGGGCTGATCAGGCGGTGCCGCGGTTTGTGTGGATGATTCAGGGAGAAAACTGGTGGGGAATTATTCAGATTGAAGCACCTCGTTTAGCCACCTTTATCCATAAGTTTCCGAAGATCTGAATCTCCTTTCCTCCTGGAGCTCAAGGCGGTACGCACAATATTCACACGTAGGTTGTGCAGTCTGCTGCGCGATTACTTGGCAGCGGCGTCTTTCACGCAGCACAACGGTTGTGGTTTAACGTATAGGGTGAAGTATGGGGTATACTGATTTTGTGAGCTTTGACGTGTCTTTGTTATATGAACCCGACCTCATTAGATTTACTCGATAATGTATGTATAGTTACAGAAATCTTGCCTTAGTTCATAGTAATACGCAAAAACATCCAAGCTGCAGTGCCAGCGGATTGATTTTCAAATAAACATGCGTAGGATTGGTCAATAAAACTTGTTTCCATGGGATCTTTTCCCACAGATTAAATATCATTTACTCGAGCGTATTTTCCGAGTTCACGTGACACAGAAAACTGAAAGACCTTATATAGGCTCTATTCGTACCACGTGTAATAACGTGGGTTGGATCGTTTATCATCGGTATGTAATATGAAGAGTGGCTGCAAGAGAGTGAGGAGAGTGGGAGAATTAATGATAACTGCTGGCCAAAATAATTATTTGATTTGTAGAAAAATTGACAGTTACAGAGACAATTTATAGTGGAAAATGAAGAGCGTAATAAATAGGACGCCGAAGAAGATGAAGCTTATTAGGGTGTTAGTAAAAAGCAAAAACATTTTAACCTTACATTAATTTCACAATGAAAAGGGAAACCTGTAGAGCTAAAATTGATAATGAAAAAATATTAGTAACCTTTAATTCTTGATTAGTATTCCTCATTAATATATTATTGCAAATGATGTGTTTATCCCATATTTTTATTTACATGTCATTGTAAATATGCACACAATATTGCAGAGCATATTGTAAGTTTTTGCCACTAAGGAGTTTGCAATTTAAATTTGGACAGAAGATAAAGAAAAATTGGAGATAAGGTAGATGAGAACAAAATGATTTTGTGTCTATTTGGCCTTTTTTGGGGAGGGTACTTGGTGTTAAGGCAAAAATTAACAGAAAAGGTGGTTAATAAGAAAATTTGAATTATTAAAATTACAGTGTCTAGACACATTTTTAAGAAAAATGAAGCAAGTATGCATTTATTTGAACATTTAATGCAATACTGTAATTTCTGAAGAAAAGATCCTGATCAACTGAGATCCTCACAGCTGAAAAGTTAAAAAATCTGTCCTTTTTCTTATTCAGAATAGTAGGTTAGCAGTAACGGGAAGACGAAAGGCTGGGCACATCAAAACTTAGGTCTCATATTCTGAATGAGTTCCAATACCATTAGCTTCCCATTTCACATAGACTTACAGTAGCTAGCAGTAATGAATACTGCAATCTGACATTTGCCTATTTCTGTTTCCCAAGTATTTCAGCCTGCAATTTCCTGTTGAAATAGTCACAAGGGAGAAAGTGACAAATATTGCTAAACTTAAATTGGGTATTGATTTCACACAGTTGTTAAAATCTATTTTCTAATTTATTTTATTTTCTAATTCTTACGTTTAATTCACTGAACAGAAATTCCAGTAACTACCATATGACTTAACTGTGACTTAACTTTGCTGTTTGCATACAAATAACATTGGCATTTAGGACACAATTTTAGGAGTGTGCCTTTGAATGAGCTCCCTCTACTGGTCCTGCAAGAGTATATGCTCTATGTTTTTTCTTTAAATCAAATCCTTTCATCACTGCAGGTTTATAGCCTAAGGCAGACATGTCAAACACAAGGCCCAGGGGCCGGATCCGGCCCGCAAAGTGGTTTCATGTGGCCCGCAAAGCCATCCTGGAAACAGTGAGGGAACGGCCTCCACTGCCTTGGCCCTGGCCCAGAGACCCTCCTTCTGCCAGAGACCCTCAGATCTGTCCCACTCCTGCCCAGGCCACCACAGGCACCCTTGATGCGAACGATGTAGAGCTGGCCACACCCACTCAGTAGGCCATACGCACTCTAGCCACGTCCACCCAGTAGGCCACGCCCACCCAGGCTACACCCACCCGGCCCCCTGAGGGCAACCGCAATGCTGATGCGGCCCTCAGTGAAATTGAGTTTGACACCCCTGGCCTAAGGAAACAAACAAAAAAGAGAGCTAACTAGTTTAGGGGAAACTGCATCTATCTAGTTTTCTTGAATGATTACAGTATGGGCAAAGTACATGAATGGAACAAGTGACACAGTGGTATAGAATTCAGCATACATATCATAAGTTCCCCTATATTTGATATACAGTTACTGAATTATAATCAATAATTTTCAATGTTCCATGTCATTTACTTAGAGTAAGTTTCATATACCTTGGTTGGACTGAACCATTTGTAGATATTAACCAGATAGAATAATGCTGTGAACCTCTTGCAGCAAATGACACCTGAAATATCAACTGACTTATTTATTTATTTGATTTGTATGGCCACCCATCCTAAATTATCTTAGACTCCACCCAACTTTGGGTGGCTCACAAATACAAATCTTTTCTGAATTAAACCTTTTATTATTACAAAGGGTATTCCTAGACAGATAAAAGTCTATTCTATAATGTTCTGCCTTTTTTATTATTGGCTTTATGCCTTGCATTTATATACTTTTAATACTCAACCTGGTTTACAAGGAAAATACAAGTACAAATATTGAGAATACAAAAGGCAAACAAGCAATGCTAATAGAATTAAATACCAAATAAATTATTAAATAGTTAAAAGTTTAAAGGAAGATTTGTGTTTTTATCAATATCCTAAATATTAGGATAACGGCGCAGAAACAGTTTTGCCAAGGTAGTGTATTCTGCAGCCCAGGAGCCACAGAGGAGAAGGCTCTTTCCATGTATAATTTGGACTGGGAATGGCTGTATCTTCGAGAAGGTCTCTTCTGCTGGTCTGAATAGCCATGTAGATAAATGGCAGGCAAAGTAGTTCCTTAGATTATCATTCCCCAAGCCTATGAATTAAGCTCTTCTGCCATGGTTTTTCTCCAAAGTATCATTTTGATGTTACATAACAACAAAGATAAGGGCTCTCCCATCAATAATCTCCTAATTGTAGAATGCATCTCATAATGTGTATCTGAAAGCCACACTGCAATATTTTTCTTGCCAGGAAAATTTATTCATTTCTATTTGTATTACAATAGAAGTTGGCCATTCACCAATCTAGGGTCTGAAATAAAATGAAGGGCAACCTATAAATGTTTCACAAAATGGAATGTAATTATAGATGTCTCTCAGTGTACAGCTGCCATTTCATTTATCTGATGCATCAGAGTGCAGATTTTAAAAAGTGAGATCACACATGGTACCTTGCATGACATGTGATGTTTGTGGCATGTTGAAAATGAGGTCAAGTTGCAATGATTCACATTGAAGAGTTGTAACAAGTATTGGGAGGGAGGGGAATTCCTAGGTAATACTGTTACTCCCCTTTCTTGGAAGACAGAGCTATGTGTTATAGAACCTAGTCCATATTCCTGAAACCAGAGGCATCTCCACACAAGAATGCTATATAAAGGTCGGTTCTGAACTCTCATCCCTAGATTGAGCTTGGTTGATATCAAAAAGTTAAGCAAAGTTGGATCTCGAAGGACAGAACATCACCAGAAAATCTCAAAGGTTGAACATGTCTTAGGAGAAAGGAATAGTAAGGAGTATCGTTTGCCAAAAAATATTATGAATGTATTCTTGAAATCAGAAGAGTAGCAAATTTGGCTTGCAGAGTTTAATCTATACCTGATCAAACATTAACAGTGTTTGAGCACAGAACTGACTTATTCAGGGTGAACTGCAACTGGTAGCAGCCTAACTAGGTAGACCAGACGAGGAAATCAATTCCATAGGAAGGCTAAAACTCCTGTTCCTGAGACTGCCTGTAATAAGAGAATCTTGCATGTCTGATTCTTTTCTTATACTTCAGTGAATCAGGGAAGCATCTCTTTGAAATGATTGTTACCCTTTTGCTCTGAACGTAAGTAATGTTTCACACTTTTGCCTAGGTACCAGTTTCTGCATTTCTCCATTTAAGTCACCTTCCTTAGTCTCTACAAGGACAGAGGGCTAGGTGGGAAAAATTATCAAACAAGAGTAGCCATAACATTTTATTCTTTAGCAGTTCTTCTGTCTTCTTTTTTTTTATAGTAAGCTTTTTTATTATTATTTTTTCTCTACATACATATGTTAATTTTTCAATCAGCGTGTGATCTGGGTTCATAAAACGCTAATACATAATCAAGTCCTACTCTGTGGTTCTCTCCTCTAACCATTAGTAGAATAAATTCCAACTTTGGTAATATTCTGTTTCTTCTTTGTCTTTCAGCCTCATAGTTAGTGTTATGTATTGGGCTTGTGGTATTACACCACGTGTGTTGCTGGAGAGCTAACGGCTCTCCAGCAACCCAGACAGGCCATCTCCGGTCCTGCAATTGCTCAGCCCCAGGTGGCAAGTGTGGGTTCAAACCTATTGGCTGCCACCTAGGGGCTAGGTTATATATTGTGGCTGGGTGCGGCCCAAGCTCAAGTACAGTTCCAGCAAGAATAAAAGAATGAGTTTCTCTGTACTCAGCCTTGTGTCATCATTCCTGCTCACCAGAGCCCACGACTTAACAGTGGCAATGAAGGTGGGATCCTGCTTCGCCGTTTGAGGGGCTGAAGTCAACGAGGGGTCAGCAATATACGCTGGAGGGAAGAGGCATTCCCCCCCCCAGGCTGGCTAGTAAGCCACACTAGCAGCCGCATGCTCAGCAGACGCATTCCCTGAGCCTAAGAAACAGGATCCAAGAACGCAGGAATCGAGAAAAGTACGCTTTAGCTGTATCCCATACATTTTGTGCTGTTGTATCTTATTTACTTTCTTTGAAGAATTCCATTCCAGTATCAAAATATTTGCCTACTAGGAGATTTTAATGCAATAATAGATGGAAAAATTGACTATAAAAGTAACAAAACAGGGAAAAGTGGAAGAGGAAGATTACCTAAGACATTTTTTGATATGGCGGAGGAAATTGGAATTCAAGATGTTTGGAGGGAAGTTAATCCACAAAAATTGCAATATACTTTTTATTCAAATAGCCAAAAATCCTGGTCAAGGATCGATATGATTTAGATGACTGCTGACATGAGAATGAACGTTCAGGACATTGAAATAGAAACAAGCATATGGGCAGATCATAATCATTTGAAAATGACCTGGAAAGGAATACAAAAAGGGCCAAGATGGACTTTAAATCGTTCCATATTAAAAGAAAAAGAATTTATAGAGTTTTTCTGTCTTCTGTCTCAATCTTCCACTTTATATAAGTTTGTGTCCTCTTCAAAATTGACCTTAGAACAAAGTGCCGTTTCCTACACAAAATAGCCCAAAATTATGAAATCTCTAATAACCCAGGACAATACTGAGTACTCTAAGGTTACTGTATTATATGATTGTGCTTAATATAAAATATGTGCAATAATAGTATATTTTAAGGAATGTATACTGTATTCTTGAACCTGCAATGCTATATTAAGAATTATTGAATTACAGAGGAAATTCCTTGCTGAATAAATTGAATTATATCTAGATTGAACTAAGCCAACTAAACCAATCTTCTAATAAGCAGATAGGCAGCTTAATAATTAATATTACTTCTTGGGATAATTTTATAAGCCATTATATGCCCTATAGTACTTATGCTAAATATTTTTGCTCCTACTGTATATCTTCTCAAGGAACATAATGATGACTTGAACATCAGACCACTTTTTGCTAATAAAAACATAAGGTTCTTCTCTGCAACTTCGGAATTCTCTTAAGGGCAAAATTAACACCTTTGATCATGCAAAGAATATTCTATAATACAATTGAAAGGAACAAAAATCATTAGAGTTCCTTGATTCAATTTTCACCTTTGGATATATGCCATAGCAACCTTCCGTACCACCATATTTTCTAGAAGGGTGTCAATTTTTATATTCCCCAATTAAAAAGCCTAGCTTTTCATTGTACAGATGGGAGGTGAAGTCCTACACGTTAGAAAACTACCAAGCTGGAAGAAATTATCTTTTAGTAATTACTAATGATCTCTTATTGGAATTACTAATTAAAATTATGGTACAAAACTACTACAGATAAGATGAAGGGAATTCCTTCTTTCCCTTTTCAGTATGGATCATTTAAGATAGATTCCTTCTCTCTGATTTCCTAAGTTCTGATGCTGAAACTTTCAAGAAAGGAAAGGTTGTACCAGTTTCATTATAGGACTCATTATTTGTCTCCCATACAACTAATTGATTACATATAAACCCCTCTGCCAAATAGTTCGACCTAAAAAAAAAATGCTGCCTACAATAGATAAGTAAAGCTTGGTAGTTTGCACATCCAAACTAACCTGCTTCAGACTTTATCTTCAAAATTACAATGCCGACACCTTCTAGCCTAAGGATAAGCCAGAGAATGGAATTTTCTAGCCTACACATAGTCTTCATAGATCACACTGAGCAGAAACCTAACACTTTTATTTAGAAATATATTTATGGCAGTGATTCTGAAAAAAGTACAAAGACTGAAGTCAACCTATGATTCACTGAAAAATAGACTACAACAGTTGTGATCATTTATAAGTGTATGAGTATTATTAATATATTTGTAGTTGCATACTCTACAATATTATATTATACAAATGATTTGCCACTAAATACATGAATTGTATGAAGGATGAGCATAGGAGCTATTCTGTTTCACTGTTTCACCTTTGCTCCGTGAGCTGCATTGGCTTCCAGTTGTCTTCCGGGTGAGATTCAAGGTGCTGGTAATGACCTTTAAAGCCCTACATGGCATGGGTCCGGAGTACCTTAGGGAGCACCTGCGGCCGGCATCAACTTCCCTCCGCCCAGTGCGCTCCCACAGAGAGGGCCTCCTCGGGGTGCCACCGGTCAGAGAATGCCGTCTGGCGGCCCCCAGGGGGAGGTCCTTCTCTGTGTGTGCGCCGGATTTGTGGAACCGTTTACTGGTTGAGCTCCGGACGGCGCCCGACCTTTGCTCCTTCCGACGGGATCTTAAGACTTACTTGTTTGAACAAGCCGGCCTGGCCTGATGGGTTTTGGGTTTTATTACTGCTTTTAATGTATTTTAACTTATTGTTTTAAGGTATTGGGCACTTTGTTTAATTTTTTCTTAATTTTTGTATTCTTGTATTAGTATTTATTGCCCTGTTCACCGCCCTGAGTCCTTCGGGAGAAGGGTGGTATACAAATAAAATTATTATTATTATTATTATTATTATTATTATTATTATTATTATTATTATTATTATTATTATTATTATTATTATTATTATTTTGAAAAATATTGAAGGTGAGATACAAAGAACTAAAAAGTGTCACAGATATTATAGTATACATTAGCACTACAATGTAAAATGAAGAATCGTGGAATTTACGGTGTGTAAAAAAGATTCATAAAACTCACCTTTGTTTTTGTTTCAAACATACTACATATCTGAGTTTCAATAATCATGATGGAAAATAAAGCTTTAATACTGATAATTAAACTCCTACACCAATCTCTTCCACTGGCTCTCCCTCCCACCTGGGCCAGTTTTAGGCACATTTAGCATAGCTGTTTATGAAATGTGCTTTTACAAGAAAAGATTAACATTACACCCATTAAGCTCTACATCTGTTCCTGTGTTATATAATACTCTGTTTTGAAAAATGAGGGTTTACCTAAACAGACCCATTCATTTATCTATTACACAAGATGCATACTTTCAAAGTGTGTGTCATTGTGCTACATTTTTCTCCTAGTTGTGGGATATATGCAATAATATATTGCATATATAATATATTCAGCCAGCTGTACCAACAGGCTGAAAAATAGCTTTTTATCCGTGGGCTGTTAGGCTTTTAAATGGGACATAATCTCTGTGAATTTATGCAGAATTGACTTGGGAGGCCGGTGTGTGGTGTAGTTGGTTCACGTGGTGCGGTAGGATGGAGGGTTTGTTGTCACTGTGTGTTGGGGGGAGAGAGCACGGGGGGAGGCTCAGCTAATCTCAATGTACACATGTTGTACTTTGATAATAAAGGTTTATTTTATTTATTTATATGCTGATTTCCAAGAATTATCTATATAACAGAGCTAGCTGAAGCATGTGAGCATGCTTGGAGAAAAATAAGGACAGTAATAGCTGTTCTCTTTGACCATCCCAAGAAAGGCCACACAACTTGTAAAACGTGAAGTTGGGCAAAACTCCTCCTGGTCATGGCTTCTACGTCTTCCATCAGGATGTGTGTGAAACCAGATTGCAAGCTTCACGTTGAAACCTATGAATTTTGGGGAGAGTATAACTCCATCTGAAGCAAAAGTTACAAATAAGTCACTTTCTGAATTAACAGCTGGGGTTGAGTACCAACCTGTTTCTTTCCATTCAGAACTTTGGGTTGAAGATAATGGTTCAAGATTTCTACTGCATCTCCCCTTTGGGAAAAGAGGAAACAATTGAAATTATCTACATATTGATGGCACTGTACTCCATTCTGTTGGAGGCTCTTCCCCCAGGAGCTTCATATAGATACATATTAAAATAGAGGAGCGAGTCAAGACTTGGAGTGCTATGCTGGAGTGCCCAAGGGCCCAAATGCTCCTCTCTGTGCATATCAACTGGGACCAGATATTCAGAAAGACTGGCATCAGCAAATAACTATGCTTTCTTCACAGGCAACCGAGGACACCAAGGCTATGGTACTGAAGGGTTGCTAAAATTCTAGCAGAAACATTAAGGTCATTTCCCTTATTTCCCACCTCAAAAACTTACTCTAAAAGGGGAAGTTAGAAACCAGGTAATAATGCTTTGATATGGCTAGGTCCAGGACCACATTCAAGATGCTGCAACATCTCCCCTTCCTACAAAAAAAAACTGTTCATTGCAGTAGAGGCCCTGTTCCTTCCCTGACCCTTAAACCAGTTAGATGGGACAGGTAACCAGCAACCAGGTGGCAGACCTCATCTCACAAAGGATTCTATGCATTGGGATACACAGGTTCCCCAGCGTCATGAGATTCTCAACTTCTCCTCTGTTCAGTCTCTGCCCTGCTAGCTTCCAACTCCAAATAAATATAAATAATTTTATCTGTAAATCTAGTTAATCTTTCTTAGCTGCCCATCCTTCCCCAATAGGGATATGATCACTTTTAAAAGAGCTATTGGACAACATTCTGCAAATGCAATAACAACAGAGAAGTAATGTCATTGCACCACTTTCACTGCTACCATTATGTCTAATCAGGTTCACTCCTTGTCTTTTACCAAATCTCACTCCAGGTATCTCTTTTGGCATTTTATCTCCTGGAGCTCCTTAATAAACAGAGACCACTACCATTCCAAAATCAATGCACAGCAGCCACTAGGGGCACTTCCATATTCCAGCATCAGTCAGGTCCCCAACAGAGTTGCCTCCCAGATACTTCCCAAGCTTTCTCCATGATTCCTCAGACAGACCATTCTTCTCTAGGATGGTAGTGGCATCTTTTAATGCCCTGGTCACTATGATTAGTTATATGTCTCCACTATCAGATCACATCTGAGTTGCTCAAGTTTGAATGTGTGACCTCCCCTGTCTGTTAGGCCTGGAGTGACTTGGATTACGCCTATAATTGTCATGGTAACCATGACATCTCAGGCATTCATAAAGGAAGATTGACATTTCCGAACACACTGATCTTGGGCACACCAACCACTAACACTGAAGTGAGATCAATCAGCTTGGGAAAGAATACTACTGTGCAGCTGGGAGGATGGTACAATAGTAGCATCAACCGATGGCCTGTAGGATCCAAGAACACATAAAAGACCCCAGGTCTGATCATGTGTGGAAAAATGCTTCTAGAGATAGTCCAGGGCTGTTGAGGTTTCCTGAGAGACATTGTTTTACCCTTTAAAATCAAGAGGTGTCTGCAGTTAGTGTCACAAAATGAATGTAGGCAGTTGCTTTAAATCAGCTCAGGTTATGAATTGCATTCTCAGCTTTGAACAAAATAAAGTGTTTTATACCAGGCTAAGCCTGTATGGGCTAAGTTAGGACAATACACTTGCTAAAGTGTGATTGGCTAGGTCAGTGGTGGCGAACCTATGGCACGGGTGCCAGAGGCAGCACTCAGAGCCCTCTCTGTGGGCACCCATGCCATGCCCCGGAGGTGGCAACTGTCCCTCTTCAACCAGCCGCCTGCTAATTTGCCGAGGTCCCACGTGGCTGAATGCATCCCGGCACGGCTGGTTTCCCTCCCCCCATCCCGTCCCTCCTGGCCTCACATGCTCTCCTTTTCCCAGGCATGACCCACTGCATCACCTCCTCAGCTGTTGGCCAACCATTCATCTTGGAGGCGGCTTCTTTGAACTACTGGCGACAGGCTGCAGAGTCCCAGAGTAACCCTGTCGAGGGGCCAGCAGGCTGTGTCTACTGACGGATACCATTGGCCCCCATGCACTCGCTGGCTTGTGTGCGGGGGCCAATGGTGTCAGGCAGCAGCCGCTCCAGCCCTTGCCTTGACACATGGCAATGGCACCCCCACCCTGCCCGCCTCACCCCACAGGATGAGTCTCCTGCCTACCGCCCCACCTGCCAGAGACCTCCTGGAGCTCCCCGAACCCTGCCCACCCCCCACAGGTGTCCCTCCCCACGAGCAACATTGAGGTGATCACACCCACCTTGGCCACACCCACCCAATCTTCCATGACCACCACAGCCACACCCACCCAGTGGGCCATGCCCACCTGGCACCCAGCGATAAGTAAGTGGGTTTTGGGTTGCAGTTTGGGCACTCGGTCTCTAAAAGGTTCACCACCACTGGGCTAGGTTGTGGGTCAATGGGCTGTATAAACCCTGCTTTCTGATTAATTGGGTTTACTGAACCCAGACAAACCGAGTTAATGAACAAGGGAAAAATTATCCATGGTGGCATTATCCAAATATAGCCACTGGTTACTGTGATTAAAGTTAAGCAAAAACCTTTGCTGTCTACTATGTCTAAATGAATCCTACTGGTAATTTTTTTTGTGGTTTCCAAAGACATTGAGATGTCATGATTCTTTTAGCTACTTCACTGTTTTGCTTCTAATGGATTAGGTTAGGCCATTAAGCACAAAACCCTGGAAAAAAAAGCACAAACAGAAATATGAAGCACTTGCCCACTCTAGAGGATAATGTGAGACCTATTAATCTCTAAGGCCAATTTCTTCATCCGCTAATGTGCCACGGGGTTTTGAAAAGGCTGAGTGAGGTGAATGGGGCAAATAGTCTTAAGTAGATACTATATCTGCCAGCCCAACAGTGCACACTGAGGTTTGGGGTTACATAATATGCAAAAGCTTCGCATACTACCCAAAATGGAAGAGAGGCGACGTGCGCAAGAAGAATCGCGTAACTGTAATTCATGTACTGTAAGGAAACTGCTTCGATCTTCTGAACTTAGGTGCCTTCTGCCCACAAATCACCTACTCTGGTTCTGCCAGATTTCCATCCTTACCGCATGTTCTCTACAATCAATAAAGGTAAAGGTAAAGGTTCCGCCCGCACACGCGTGCTAGTCGTTTCCGACTCTAGGGGCCGGTGCTCATCTCCGTTTCAAAGCCGAAGAGCCAGCGCTTGTCTGAGGACGTCTCCGTGGTCATGTGGCCGGCATGACTAGACGCCAAAGGCGCACGGAACGCTGTTACCTTCCCACCGTAGTGGTCCCTATTTTTCTACTTGCATTTTTACGTGCTTTCAAACTGCTAGGTTGGCAGAAGCTGGGACGAGTAACAGGCGCTCACTCTGCTACACGGCACTCGGGATTCGACCCGCCAAACTGCCGACCTTCTGATCGACAAGCTCAGCGTCCTAACCCACTGAGCCACCGCGTCCCTTCTACAATCAATAGACAAAGGTTACTTCTCCGCACCCACTAGCAGGAAAAAGCAGCAGGTACCGGACATATTTGGGTCGGGGTGAGAGGACCTCGGGGGTGGGTGGGTGGGTGGCAAAACCCCACATCTAGAAGAAGCCAGGTTAAGGAAAAGCGCCACACTCCGTCCCTTTCGTTCGAGGAGAAAACGCGGGGGGGGGGCAAGAAGAGCTCTCCTTATGAAAAAAAACGTTCCACCCACTTTCAGTGCCAGACTTCTCCAGGGGGGAAACCCATTCGCGAATCAGGAAGGATAATCTACACCAGGGGTCTTCAAACTTGGCCCTTTTATGACTTGTGGACTTCAACTCCCAGAATTCCTCAGCCAGCTTTGCTGGCTGAGGAATTCTGGGAGTTGAAGTCCACAAGTCATAAAAGGGCCAAGTTTGAAGACCCCTGATCTACACGGTCGGGTGTCTATGTAAGGGGGGGAGGGAGGAACAAGACAGCGAAGCCCGCCTTCTTTGCTGCGGCCAGGGGGTGGGTCGGTGAGATTCCTGCTTTGACCCGGCCTCGCCTCGCTTCGCTCCTCCTCTTCCCCAGAAGGATTTCAAGGAGGCAGCTGCTGTAACCACGCCGCCTTGTCTGCCTGGCTCAGATTTTCCTGTAATTGGGGTAAGTGGTTTGCGTTTCGCTTTCCTCCTTTTCGGAGTGGAGAAGCAATAAAACCGAAGCCTTGAAGCGAAGGAAAAACGGATTTGGAATGAAAGAAAACTTAAGACCCGCCAATCTAGCAAACCAGGGTGATCGGGGGGGGAGTGGGGGGGGCTGTTTAACAGGCAGCTTTGCAGCTTGCCATGAAAGCAGAATGAGCAATTGCTCAAATGGCTTCCTTGCGAAGACCTTCCACGGACCCAACCAGGGGGACGCCTCTTCGAGCCGGCGGAAGGCGTCGCTCCCCCTTTCCGGTCTCCGTGAGGCGTAAGCGAAGGCGGCCGTGGTGCTTCTCTCTTCTCGGGTGGCCCCACCGAGGCTCGAGCAATTCGCCTGCCGCGAAAATGGGGCCATCGCTACACCTTCGTTTGTTGGAGAGGAGAGCGGGGCCTTCCCGGATGCTGAGGTGCTAGTGCAAGGGGTAGGCAACCTTGGCTCTTTTAGGACTCGTGGACTTCAACTCCCAGAATTCCTGAGCCGGCAGGAATTGAAATCCACGAGTCCTAAAGGAGCCAAGGTTGCCTATCCCTGTGCTAGTGGAAGCTCGGACACGTGTCACCGCCCGAGAGCCGGAGGAAGCGAGAACAAAGCGTGACACGTGGATGGACGGCCTCTGCTAGCCTTTGGAAGGGAAGCTGCCCGCAAGACGTTTTTAGGATGATCCAAAGGGAAGGGCCACTCAACACCCGAGAGAAGGCAACTCGGGAAGCAATTGCCGGAGGGTGCAGGATGGCATCTCTCCCGTCTGCTCCCGGATCGCGACTCTGCGAGATGAACAGTCTCCGCGAGTCCCTTTTAGGTCTCTCTTCGTCTTTACAGATCCTGTATAGAAACGTTTTGTGGTAGAAGCACAATCGACGGCAGTGTTGTAGTAGGGAAGAAAAATCCAGTTCCGGGAAAGTTTCACCGGTTATATCCAAAACTGGTAGAGCTGCTGATAATAAGAACCATTTTGAAATGAATGCTCTTTGGGTCTCTGTTGAGTTCTCAATTTAAAAAGTATAGGGAGCCTATACTGTTTTTTTTCTTTGCCTTTGAGTCATTTTTTGACTCCTAGCGACTGCTTGGACTAGTCCCTAAAGTTTCTTGGCAAGATTTTTCAGAAGCGTCTTTATCTCTTCCCTAGAGCTGAATGAGTGACTGGCCCAAGGTCACCCAGCTGGCTTTGTGCCTCAGGCAGGTCTAGAAATCATGATATCCTGGTTGCCGGGGATGCATTAACCAGTACAGCACAACAAACTGGCACTCTGTAATAATCTAGCTGGTGATAAACTACAACTCCCAGCAACCCTTATATTGGTAATACTACAAGGGTTTCTGGATGTTGTAGTTTAGTGATACCTTGTAAGCATGAACATTTTTGTCTACACAGTGACCATGAAATAGTTTGTTACTTTAGCAGACCAGGTCAGAGGAACGGATTAGAAGCTGGCTAGTCCATTTTTAGAAAGGATTTTAATGTAGCATTTTTAGGGGGAAATACAGGCTTTTCTTAATGTTTTAAAAAGAATCTAAGACAGGAAGAAAACTTGAACAGCGCCTTCTTGATGGCCAAAAAGATACATTCTAGAACAGGGATGTCAAACTGCCAGCCCATGGGCCGGACACGTCACAACAAAACCGTGCCCACCCCATTGCCGGCAATGAGGAAAAAACTCTGATACATCACGTGATGTCGCGAGTTTGACATGTCTGTTCTAGAAACATCAGAATTGGAAGGGGTTTACTTATCAAATTGACTGCTCAGCCAGAAATGATAGAGCTAGCGCATTCCTTTAACAAAAGAAACTTCATCTCTTCAAACTTGATTCCGTTGTTAAATAACTTGCTTTTATATGAAGTATTTAACTTCAGTGGTCTTGTGATGACACCAAGCCTTTCAAAAGGGCTCTAATTTCCTGTTTTTCACCTATTCATCCCTCCCTCCTTTAGCCAAGCAAACCATGTACAAACCTAACATAATCTGCCTTTTCATGCTTAGGCTCTTATGTGCTTTAAAATCTTTGTTGCTATAACTTGCTAGTCACCAATCAATTTTCTCTGTTTAAGAATGGTAAAGCTGAACTGTTTTGTGGCTGATTTTCACTGGTTTCTTTGTTTTTCTCTTGCAGAATTATGGCTTCTAATACAGAACGTACATTCATTGCTATCAAGCCTGATGGAGTCCAGCGGGGATTAGTGGGTGAAATCATCAAACGGTTTGAACAGAAGGGTTTTCATCTACTAGCTATGAAAATGATCCATGTAAGTTTCATATTTGGCCAATGTGTTGGTTAATTGATAGATATATAGCTCTCTATATGAGTAAAATATTCTTATATTGAACTGCATCAGTTAAAGACAGGGGTCCCCAACCTGTGGGGCACACCTCACTACCGGGCCACAGCCTATTGGCCACTGGGCTGCATGAGTGGTTGGCCAGTGAGCATGCACAGCCCCACTCGCGAGAGCATCACAGGTGCTCATGGCCCCACTTGTGCAAGCAACAGGGAGTTTACCCTCCCACAAAACAATCCCTTCCTTCCCCCCTCCCCCACTCCAAGCCACCAATCCCGAAAGGTTGGGGAACTCTGGTTTAGGTTAGATTAAGCAATTGAGAGCTATTTTAGCCTACATTTCATTATCCTCTGTTTCCTAAGTTGTAGAAGGTTTTCTTAAAACCATAAAGCTATACAAATGAGCTTGTCTGACTTTGGTTAGAAAACTACTTGATAAGATGGCATGTACTGTAGCTTTTACAGTAATAACACTACTGGATGATCTGTTAAGATAGGTTATCCAAACTAGTACTACTAATGAGAGTTAGCTATCTTTATTATTTGGTGTGATATTCTTAGTTGTGTTCACAGAATGTAGGCAACATTATTACTTTCCCCCACATACCAGCATCATATGATCAGAAGTATCCCCGTGAAAAGTGGGAATTGACATTTTCAAGCTTCTTCAAGCTACCAAAAAGAATGCTTTGAGGCAGCAATTTGCTACATTTTTCCATTTCACATTTTAAAAAGGGGGTTGGTGCTATAATGAGCAGAGTCAGTGCTCATATGTGTTTCTGCCTGTATTCCATTCTTTCCTGGCTGAGCAGGGGGTATAATAACCGGTTAAGTGCCTGTTTATCCCATTTTTGAAGGCTGTCTTAGAACTTTGTTCTGGCACCTGGACAAGAGGTTAATCTTCTCATCCTTGTTTGGATAATTGATTGACAGGAGTTAATTTTCCTTCCCCAACCTCCCAATTAGATTATGCTTTTCGCTTGATCTGCTAAATCCTCCCATTGATGCTGGTGCAAACAGGGCCATTCAGAGAAGACAGAATTAAAATAGATTTCCACTGATAATAGAGAATTAATCCATTGCTGTATTTCCTTTCTCTAAAGGCATCTGAAGAACTGCTTAAAAAACATTACATTGACCTGAAAGACAGACCTTTCTATTTAGGTTTAGTTAAATATATGAATTCTGGGCCTGTGGTAGCCATGGTAAGTATCTATTTATCAACATTTACTTAACTTCCACCCACCCCTGATTTCCCTGAGAAAAATAATTTACCAGCTCTTATGTAACATGAACATGTGTTTCCCTCTAGGAAAAGGCAAATTAATGCGTGATAATAAATACTACATGTATTTAAAAAGTACTGTTCTAGCAAAGGATTGCTATTTTCTCCTTTGGACCGTAGCATTCTGCCCATTTCAGTAATGGTCTGGTGGTTTGGGGAAAATTAATTCCCTCAACAAGAAGTGGTTTATGGTGCTCTGTATGAGTTTGTATATTGAACATGTGGTCTATGACGGTAATAACATTTTGATTAGATTTATCCACATGAGACAAGCTGATTTCATTCCTGGACTAGAAAACTTTGCACATAATATCCAAAGTAGGGGGATTAGGGTAGGTGATATGATAGCAGATACTGGATAATATATCCAGGAGTAAATTAAACATCCTTATTCCATCATATTCCAGCCTTGGTGGAGCAGTGGGCTAATGCCTCCTTAAGTAACACCAGCTGCCTGCAATTAGTGCAGGTTCGCATCCCACCAGGCTCAAGGTTGACTCAGCCTTCCATCCTTCCGAGGTAGGTAAAATGAGGACCCAGATTGTTGGGGGCAATAAGCTGACTTTGTAATAATGCCGCTTGGGGTGTGTGTGAAAGCCCTAATAAGCAGGCATATACATAGAATGAAGGCTACTGCTAAGCTTGTAAGCTGCCCTGAGTCTTCGGAGAAGGGCAGGATATAAATGGAATTAAAATAAAATAAAATAAATATTAAAGTCCAAGATTGTGTAAACTGAATGATGATAGACTTGGAATATATAAAAGCAAAAACTTACACAATAATGCAAAGAAACATGAAATTCATTCTGTAAAGTAGCAAATTGAGCTGCAATTTAAAAGGGAAAACTAAATCCCAATGAATGGGATTTTCAGTGGTGATTACTATATATTGTTATCCATTATTATTATTATTGGATAAAAACCCTAGAATAGGGCTTGGTCTACTTCAGAATCAGGTAAATGTTAAGTGTGAATCTTAATTCCTGTTTGCATGATTCCTGCTGGCCAATGGAAACCAGATGCTATCCTTCTTTGCTAAGCTTCTTAAATCTAGTAATTCCAGTTGGTGTCTATAAAGCTAAAACAAAAATATATTAGTATATGACTTTTAAATATATGTATAATACGATAAAGCCCACAGCTATTCATTCTCACAGTATCGTATTTGCATCTATTCAATAAACCTATTTGTTTTTATAGGTTTGGGAAGGACTTAATGTTGTGAAGACAGGCAGAGTAATGCTCGGAGAAACCAATCCAGCAGATTCCAAGCCAGGCACCATTCGTGGAGATTTCTGCATTCAAGTGGGCAGGTTGGTGCTGCAATTTACTCCTTGTAGATTATAGAAAGCCATGCTAGAAATCAAAACTTGCTTCAAAAGTAATGTCATATACTATTAATGTATATAAAATATTGATCCTATTATGCTAATACTTATATAGCACTTAATGGTGCTAACACATTTATAAAATACACAATCAATGTTTAGGTATAAGTATTCAGAAATCTAACAATAGTTAGCAGGCCTCAAGTGCAAGTCCATGTGCTTTGTGCTAATAGGAATTGTGATCTTATACTCCAAAAGCCCCAAGTATAAAATATGATAAAGAATATCTAAGGGTGGTGCTATATTGTGCTGGAGATCCACTCACCCCCAAGAACTGAGTGATTTCTATTGACGCTCCCTTTTGACCAGCAAGTTGGTGTTAAAAGAGTTGTTGTATGACCCACATAAAGTAACTGAAGTGACAATGCTTAATTTTGGGTTTGGTATAAAATTTACTTTCAAAAGGCTCTCAAACAGGGAACAGGAAAGAGTGTATAAATGCAACAACTGTATAATCATCTTATTCACTTAAATGGGATCTCCCATCCTCTTAAAAACAAAATGTAGGGAATGAAGGTATTTTATCCATTGCATGGTCTCCACATTACTTTCCACATTTTTATTTATTGATATCTGATGGCCAAAGTTTAAGAAACACTGTCTACATTAAAACAAGGTGCTTTGGGAGGAGATAGTTCTTAAGAATTTGACCCAAACCTTTAAATTAGACCTTGACTGATTTAAAAGTGATTGCTAACACTTTGAAGTGTGCCCCCAAACAACTCGGTAACTAAATTAATTGAGAATATTTTTAAAGGAAATCAGGCTAGACACTAGTATTTTGTCAGGAGGGTCAGTTTAATCTTTGTCAAGCATTGATATCATTGATGCACAAGCTGAAGTTTGGCAAAAGCATGCATGACTATAAACTACAGCTAGAATGCTATGCTGTTAATGTAACAGCTTATACAACCATCAGACTTGAGTGGTTAGTAATAATTTGATTATGGATGGTACTTTCATCTTAGAAATGTATGATGGGAGTTTAGAAATGAGCTTATAGAAAATTTTTAGCTACAGTCTTTATTTCTTTAATTACTTCTCCAAATATCCTAACATCTTTGTCTTCTCTAAAGGAACATCATTCATGGCAGTGACTCTGTGGAGAGTGCACAAAATGAAATCAATCTGTGGTTCCAGCCTGAAGAACTTGTGGACTACAAATCTTGTGCTCAAGAATGGATTTATGAGTAAAGTAGTCCTTCAGAGGAATCGTGCCTTCTTTCAATAAGTCATTTCATTCCACCCTTGCATTTCATGGGAGCAGTTAGCATAGTTACTTCCTTGATTGACACTATGAAATAAAGGCATCATGAACAAATAAGTGTTCTTGTCTTTAAAGAAATGAAAAGTTATGTGTGAAATGTTTGAAGTGTATTCGTGGTACACGTGGTTGTCATTTTAAAAAGATCTTCAATAAATACAGATGAGAGACATGGTAAAAAAATTGAATTCAAGACAAGCTGTTTTGGCTATAATAGTAGCATACTTGAAGCATCTGCAGTGCTTTCAACTAAGTCAGAACACTGAATTCCAAATGTGTTTCATTTTATAAGGAAGGATCTTGCAACAGCACCTAACTAAGTAGGCTAATTCCTGGTTAGAACTTGGATGGGAGACCACTAGTGAATCCCAGGATGGTGTGGTAGATTGAAGAACTGAAAATGCATTCTAGAAGGCAGTGGCAAACCAGTTCCATATTGTTCCTGAGAAAAGCACAGTCCAGCACCACTCAAGGGAGTCATACCTTCTGCAAAATCTGCGAATTCTACAATTCTGTAATATTATTTTATAACATCATCAATTCACACTGGGCTTCTTCACAACAAGAACATATTATATCACCTGCATAGTCAAAATTCACTTCTAAAAAACTTCTCGGCTAGTAGTGATTGTCCTAAAGCTGCTTTTCTCTTGCTTTTTTGTAGAGTGAATGGAAGTACATGGCAAGCAAATACCAGTTACCAATAAAATATCTTTAAATACAGGTAGCCCTCAATTTAGGACCAAACTGAACCCAAAATTGGTTGCTAAATGAGAAATTTGTTAAGTGAGTTTTGCCCCATTTTACAATTTTTCTTGTCACATTTGTTAATTGAATCAGTGCAGTTGTTAAATAAGTAACAAGGTGGTTAAATGAATTTGATTTCCCCATTGACTTTGTCAGAAGGTTGCAAAAGGAGAACATGTCTGTGGGACACTGAAACCATCATAAACATGAGACAGTTGTCAAGCACCCAAATGTAAATCATGTAACCATGGGGATGCTGCACAGTCATAAGTATGAAAAATGGTCATGTTACTTTTTTCAATGCCGTCACTAAGCGAACTGTTGTAAGTTGACTACCTGTAGTACATATCTCCAAATCTTAAACAGCAGAATTCACTTACCATAGAATTGATTCTGGTGCCCAGTATTTTTCAGTATGTCGGAATTTTGTTTCAGGAAATTTAAGATTATTCGACGACCTAGCCATAAGGGCGATTCCCATTCTTCCCAGCAGGACTGCACAGCATGGCCCACCAAATAGCCTTGCAAGGCCCGATGGCATATTTTAAAATAAACTCACTCCTGCCCCAAAAGAATGCTGCTAAGTCCCCCAAGCCTCACCACTACCAAACAGCTGATCAGCACACCAAGTATTCCTTTATAGCTTGCAGTAATTTTGGTCAGTGTGGTTCCTCCCATCTATAAGTTGTGTGGACCTTGACTATAAGCTATCCAGCGAAGTGGAAACAATGGCTACCTTTGTATATTTCTCCTGTAATGCAATAACATCTTAGTTGTAGTTTTCAACAAAAAGTGCTACTTGATGTGTGTAGCCTTCTAAAGTATTAAATATTTCAATTGCATTGATAGAGATGGAATAAAATAACAATGTTCATTCTGAAAATCTTTTTAATCAACTGAGCATTCCTAAGCATATCCAGGACTGGAGAATAAGGACTATAAAATCCCGGTAACTAAATGGGCAAAGAAATTACTTGATTTGTGGTTTTATGATAAAAAACTCAAGTAATTCCTAAATCATAGCCATAATATTTATGGCCCATAACTATTTTGCAGTTATAATTTATTTATTTATTTATTTATATGAGGTACATTTTCAGAGTGTTTTATTTAGGGATTGTGTATCTTGTAAGGTTGTTTTACTGTTACTTGCAATAAGAGCAGTCTTTTGCAATACAATATTTGCTTCCCTAGCCCAGGAAAATCTCCATCAAAGGAGTCCTATAGTGAAGAACTTCATAATGTCTTTCCATGAATCTTTGACTAACAGCAAAACTGATGCAAAATGATTTACCTACTGGCTAGAGAAAAGTTTCAAATTAAAAATTTGTGATTGAAACAGGTTGGGCAGATTAGGGCTAAACTAAAGCTACATTCAGAGATGCAGGATGAGAGGAACACTACTGGGCCTGTCACAAAATTACACTTCACTCCATGAAACAGAAATAAAACTGATTTGACATTTCTCTCCAATGATCAGAGTTACCATTAGAAACTGTTTAATAAGCTTGAATTAATGCAGACCTATCTCTTAGTGATAATGAAATGGAGATACTTCATTATATCAATATTTTAAAAGATGATGTTGACCCGTTGAGACAAAATTTACCACCCGGTCTTCTTTTAACATTTTTATTTTGTGTAAAAAAGGCAAATTTAGTGAATTATTTTCATCTTGTACACAAAGTTATATTCTTAATGCTTTTTCACATCCATGCTTGAAAATCTGCAGTCTGTTAAAAATGAAAGTAACATTAATTTCTTCAAAAGCAATTTTCACCGAGTTATGTACATTAGAGGTTTTAAATGTTCCCATTTGACCACACAAATAACCAAGAAAATAAAAGATTAAATTTGTACAGATAGTGATCTATATATCAAATACATACAGAAATGATGTAAAAACCATTTTTAAACCTCTGCCTCGATCGTTTTCCAAGAGGCAGAAGCTCATGCTGTTTTTTTTTCCTTTTTTTATATAAATGGCTGAGATTTCACTTAAATATGAAAATTAAAAAAAAATCAATTTAATCACAGTTTTAATCCCTTTCCAATAAAGGATTGTTACCAATATATTAGCACCATAATACAAATATTGATGGGAGTAGGTGTTCACATCACATAAAAATGACAACAATAAAAACAAACAAACACTGAAACCCGTGTTAGTATCAATAGAACAAGAAGTCGATAACTGCTTTTGTATTCCTCTGACTCAGCAAGGAAATTTAAAGCGTGAAAAAAATGTAATATTCTGAGCTGTACAAAGGAGCCCTTGCAATGAAATTTACCTTGCCTGTGGTGCCTTATTTAAAAAGATCTTGCCTTGTGCCAAATACTGTAATATTAGCTGACCCACAGCAGAAGTACAAGTCTCAAACCAATATCCACTCAGCCCCTCCAATCTGATTCCATCCCAGTTTATTGGTGGTAGTTCACAGCAAACTGGAGATGTTATAGAACTACATCATTTAAAAAAATGAAGGTACCCAATGGTACTAAAAGTTTACAGTCATCTGGTTGCTGTTTTTTAAGAGACCACACATAAGCATTACTCAGAATGAACACTGAAGAAAAAGACAAAGAACAACTATTGCGGAAAAAGGTGTCACTCAAGGGTTTCATGGAAAAAAGAATTAATTTCAAGATTTGAAAAAGGTTTTCATATTTTAAGTTTTCATTTAATCAGGTACATGTATCAGGATGTAGAAATGGGAGAATGAGACTCCTGAACGGATAGCGGTACCTACTTGACATAAATGTGTAAATTATCTCCAAAAATCAGAGAATCTGCACTATAGCAGTAATCAAGGCCATTCTCTCCCAGACATAATTATAGGTCTTCTAACATCTTGCAGAATTGCTGGTTCAGCATCAGGTTCTCAGCTGATGTGGTAGGGATTAAATGTGGTTGTGGGGTTTTTCAGGAGCTGCCATATTCCGAGGTAGAAGAGGGCATCTGTTGTTCATCTGGACAAAGGCCATTCCAATGTAAGACTTGACAGAAATTAGTGAAATTCTCCAATCATAACATGCACAGGAATCAGGAAACACTACTGCACTTCATGATTTTCTGCCAATCCTACAGATACAAAATACACACAGTGTGTGTCCACTAGGAATTGGGAGTAACTATGCCTAAATGTATGTTCTTTTGGTTCAAGCTTGTTCAGATCGTATAACTAAATAAGAATCAATTTCTACATAAGTCCACATTTTTATGCTGGCCTCAAGGCAAAAGCCATTAGTACAGACCTTACTCAGGATGTCTTTTTCACAGTAATATCTTTCTGATAAAAATCAGAACAACTTGGTATATAAATGTTATTCTGCAAATCCTCAAGAGTCTCTGACAATGCAGTTATTATACAGTGGCCTTTACGAACCACAACATTCATCCTATCAGTTCTGCATTATTATAGGGGAGCATGGCTGACAGAATTATGATCTGCGATAGAAAAAAATTATGGATCAGTTTTCGATGCAATTCCTTCTAGAATCTCATCTTGCTTTTAAAGGATTTTATCCTACAGGTAAATGGCCTGATGATGTGGATCATTTACATTTGGGAGACACTGGCCTAAGAAATACTGTGCTAAGGGATCGATGCCTTACTGTGATTCAGGGAATCCTTATGAGTGCATGCATATGAGTATACGTGTGCGCACATCTGGGTACACACAAACATGATACAGCTTTTTGCTCCCCTCCCCCAAGAGCAGCTCTTTTTTGTAGCATCATGAACTGCTTTGTAAACCAGGGAAGTTTCAAAAACAGCTGTAATGGAGCACTTGTGAATGAGGGAGGGAAATATATTCCTAGAGGAAAAGAAGAAAGAAGGCAGATCAGCTAAGCCCAGATCGCCCCTTGTACTTCTAGGGATTATGAACATAATCTTTTTAGAGACATAACAATACAGTATGCAGTTTCCACTTATATTCACAATATTTGACACTCGATACTCAGTTTTTTAAATGTATACATGAAGCAGTTTTCAACAATGGCCCAGCTATGTAAAAAAGAAAAAGGAAAAGGAAAAAAAGAGTAGGAATTGTTTTATACAGTCCTATATTATACAGGGAAAAAATGTACCAGAAGTTACTACAAAATTTTACACCATTATCCCCTCTTGCATAGAATGTGGTAAACCTTTGCATATCACAAATGGTATGTACCCAATAACAAAGATAAGAAAATAATCAAAATTGCTGGTTTTCAACTTTCTATGCGTTTAAAAATTTAAAACATTTATATGCCAAAAATTGTCTCTGGGGCTTGGAGAGTTGCTAGTCATAAAGCATTAGATTTAAAGGGTGTAGAGGTTAAACTATAGAATTAATTTTTTTCTAAACCCTACCCTTGAAACAAGAATCAGACAGACTGCTCTAAAGTCGACTTGCTATAACCCAGAAGCAATTACAGAATATAAGCAGTTAATTCCTGAGAGTTTAGTAAATGAACCTTACTGGTAAAAGCAAAACTCTGTGACATATATCATCCCGTCATGACTCCAGAATGGAAATGTCAACATTTTAAGTTCTGTGAATGATTCCATCTGTTAACTTCCATACAAATTTAACTATCCAGGAACAGTTTCCAAGAAATTCAGCATTCATGCCCACACTAGTTATGACAAATTCTTAAGAAAGGTATCAGCAGCCAAGAAAATACTGTGTTCAACACAGGCTACAAAGCATCTTCGGGCAAACCAGCTCAGTTTGCAGCAATCAAGAAGTTCTTCCAAACGCGTAGGGAAGAATAATGCCATCTTCAGGAGCAGACTGCTGCATCATTTCAGGGTGTGTCTTCCATCAGGATGGAAATCAAATCTGTTGCTGTTTCACTAGAAAAAGAGCTTTCAGTTCCTTGCACAAGAAAAAACAAAATGTCCCATATACCAGTTGACATATGGGAGCTTTGCTGATCATGTGTGTGAATATCTCAGTACTTCAAAATATTAACAAGTAACAGCCTCAATAACTTTAATGAAGACAGGGCCAAAGCTTAATTCTCCAAAATCTTAAGCAGATTTGTCAGTATGTCACTGTGCCAGGAGAAAACATTTTAATACTCCATCCTTTCAATTTCTTTTGTTTCATCACCGTGTCTCATGATGTCACTGAGGAAAAGGCAGGGCATGACTAGTGTAGCTTTTCAGTTCAGAAGCTCCCAGCTTGTACCAGAAGGTTCACTCATCACAAACAGTTCATTTGTGTTTTCAACTATTCTACCATCTCATCTTCCTCAAAGGGTTTCCTGCAATCCTGCTATAATTAAGCTTTTTAATTCTTACCAAAAAATTAGAGTATCTTTTTTTTTAACAATCTGAACTTGAAAATATTACAAAAATTCTTTCAAAAGCTTCAAATACAACACAAACATGTCAATTTTTAATAAATTGAAAATTCTTTTTCCCCCCCCACTAAAATAGTTTTCTTGTCCTCCAAAAATTCTGAATTGAAATCTTAACCGCAGTTAGCAAAGTGCCCTTAGTAGAAGCCATCAAATGGTAACATCTGAATGGTAACATCAGTCTTAAGGAAGTCTTGTTTTGTACCATCCTGTTCAGATTTACCCTTAGGGTTCTTGCTTGATGTACTGGCTGGCTGACCCATTGCTTTCCTGATCAGAAGCTCCTTGAAGAAAGCTGTATTCCTCTCCATCTATCAATTCCTCTTTCAGCTGCAGTGAAGATACTAAATATGAAAGAGGATGTTAAAAAGTGAAAATTGGCAGTGATATTGTTCTTTTCATTTCAGAAATGAAAATTTGGCAACATCCCAACTTTTGTTATTCCTGCACAGGAAAATACAGTGCTGCAAAGCAAAACTTCAGAATGAGAATATAGTAAAGAAAATCGTAGGCTGAATTTGGAAATATGTGAATTAAAAGGAGGAAATAAAAGAAAAGGTTAAATATAAATGTATAGATAGTGCTTGCCCTAATTAAAAAGTATTTTGGTTGACTGTTTTTCCCCCCACTACAATCATAAAGACATCTGTTAAAAAGTCAGTCCACTGATTGAAATGAAACCTAGTATTGTTCACAAAGCATCTTCAATGAAACAACATGAAACCACAATACTTGCAACTTAACAAGAAAAAACATTTTCTTCATGGATCAGGATTTTAAAGAAATCCTGGAAAGTTAAAATCGGTTGATGAAGGCTGTGCTTGAATGGAGTAAATACACAACACACACACACACACACACACACACACACACACACACACACACACACACACAAATCCTAACGATGATAAATACATTTATCATAGCTATCTGCATCCCCAAATTAAGATTTGCATCTTTTCTAATTATTGACAGAAGCCTCCCCAGTTTTAAGAAACAAGGTCCTGCATGTATATTAGCACAATATGAAAAGGCTAGGATACAACCCTTTTCTCAAAGCTTTTGTTTTTATCTAAATAAGAGTTATAACAATCTATGCATATAGATGAAAACCTTGTCTGCAATCTGAAATTTGCCAGTCCAGGTAAAGGCTTATGCTTATTCTCATGATGAGTTTATTCTCACCATAAACTTCTGTGCGTTTAACTGAATAAGTTGAATGTCTTGTCGGGAACTAACTACTTGAGTTTCCTTATCATTCAAGATTACATCTGTAGAATAGAATAGAGCTGGAAGGGACCTTGGAGGTCTTCTAGTCCAGCCCCCTGCTCAGGCAGGAGAACCTACAGTTGCAAGAAAAAGTATGTGAAAGCTTTGGGATTACGTGGAGTTTTGCATGAATTGGCCATAAAATGCGCTCTAAACGTCATGTAAGTCACAACAATAGAAAAACACAGTCTGCTTAAAATAATACTACACAAACATTAGATGTTGTCATGTTTTAATTGAACATAAGATGGAAACATTCACAGTGCAGGGTGGAAAAAGTATGTGAACCCCTAGCCTAATGACTTCTCCAAGAGCTAATTGGAGCCAGGAGTGATCCAACCTTAACTCCAACCAGTGTGATGATATTGGATGTGTTGCTGACAGCTGTCCTGCCCTTTAAAAACACACACCTGTTTTGGGTTTACTGGTCTCAAGAAGCACTGTCTGATGTGAACCATGCCTCGCAGAAAAGAGCTCTCAGAAGACCTACGATCAAGAATTGTTGACTTGCATGAAGCTGGAAAGGGTTACAAAAGTATCTCCAAAAGCCTTGATGTTCATGTGTCCACAGTAAGACAGTCTACAAATGGAGAAAGTTTAGCACTGTTGCTACTCTCCCTAGGCGTGGTCGTCCTGTAAAAATGACTGCAAGAGCACAGCGCATAATGCTTAATGAGGTAAAGAAGAATCCTAGAGTGTCAGCTAAAGACCTACAGAAATCTCTGGCACATGCTAACATTTTTGTTGACACATCTACAATAAGGAAAACATTAAACAAGAATGGAGTACATGGGAGGACACCACGGAGGAAGCCATTGCTGCCCCCAAAAAATATTGCAGCACGTTTGAAGTTTGCAAAAGAGCACCTGGATGTTCCACAGCACTACTGGCAAAATATACTGTGGACAGATGAAACCAAAATTGAGTTGTTTGGGAAAAACACACAACACTATGTGTGGAGAAAAAAAGGCACAGCACACCAACATCAAAACCTCATCCCCACTGTAAAACATGGCGGAGGGAGCATCATGGTTTGGGGCTGCTTTGCTGCCTCAGGGCCTGGACGGATTGTTGTCATTGATGGGAAAATGAATTCCAGAGTTTATCAGGACATTTTGCAGGAAAACGTACGACCATCTGTCCGCCAACTGAAGTTCCGCAGAGGATGGGTGACGCAACAGGACAATGACCCAAAGCATACAAGTAATTCAACAAAACAATGGCTTCAACAGAACAGAATACGCCTTCTGGAGTGGCCCAGTCAGAGTCCTGACCTCAACCCGATTGAAATGCTGTGGCATGACCTTAAGAGAGCGATTCACACCAGACATCCCAAGAATATTGCTACACTGAAACAGTTTTGTGCAGAGGAGTGGTCCAAAATTACTCCAGATCGTTGTGCAGGTCTGATCTGCAACTACAGGAAACGTTTGGTTGAGGTTATTGCTGCCAAAGGAGGGTCAACCAGTTATTAAGTCCAAAGGTTCACATACTTTTTCCACCCTGCACTGTGAATGTTTCCATCTTATGTTCAATTAAAACATGACAACAGCTAATGTTTGTGTAGTATTATTTTAAGCAGACTGTGTTTTTCTATTGTTGTGACTTACATGATGTTTAGAGCGCATTTTATGGCCAATTTATGCAAAACTCCACGTAATCCCAAGGGTTCACATACTTTTTCTTGCAAGTGTATACCATCTTAGACAATTGACTGTCCAGTCTCTTCATAAAAACCTCCAGTGATGGAGCGCCCACGATTTCTGAAGGCAAGCTGTTCCACTGGTTAATTGTCTTCACTGTTAGGAACTTTTTCCTTAATACCAGGTTGCTTCTCTCTTTGACCCAACCAGTTTCTTGTCCTGCCCTCTGGTGCTTTGAAGCATAATTTGACACACACCCCTCTTCTTTGTGGTAGTATCTCAAATACTGGAATACTGCTATCATGTCACCCCTATTTCTTCTTTTCTTTAGACTAGCCAAACCCAAGTCCCGCAGCCGTTCTTCATATGTTTTAGTCTCCAGGCCTTTGATCATTTTAGTTGCTCTTCTCTGAGCTTTTTCCAAGGGCTCAACATCTTTTTTGTAATATGATGGCCAAAATTGGTTGCAGTATTCCAGGTTTGGTTTCACTACGGTTTTATAAAGCGGTACTAATACTTTGTGTGATCTTGATTCTATGCCTCTGTTTATACAACCCAGGATTGTGTTAGCTTTTTTGGCTGCTGCTGCACACTGGTGGCTCATAGTCAAGTGATCGTCAACTAGGACACCAAGGTCCCTCCCACAGTTACTGTTTTTGAGCCAGGTCTCACCTAATCTGTACTTTTATCTTTGATTTTTCCTGCCTAAATGTAAAACTTTGTTTTTCTCCACATTAAAACTCATTTTATTGGATAGGGCCCAATAGTTTGTCAAGAACGTTTTGAATTCTGAGCTTGTCTTCTCAGGTGTTTGCTATTTCTGCCAATTTAGTGTCATCTGCAAATTTGATGAGTTCCCCTTCTATTCCCTCATCTAAGTCATCAATGAATATATTGAAGAGTACTGGGCCTAAGACGGAGCCTTGTGGTACCCCACTGCTTACTTCTCTCCATGTGGATGTAGTACCATTGAGGAATACTTGTTGAGTAGTCAGCCAGCTACAAATCCATCTGGTGGTATTGTTGTCTATTCCACCTTTTTCTAACTTACCAAGCAGTAGATTGTGGTCTACTTTGCTGAATACCTTACTGAAATCTAAGTATACTATGTACACAGAATTTCGCTGGTCTACTGATTTGATCAGTTTATCAAAAAATGAAATAAGATTGGTTTGGCATGATCTGTTTTTAACAAGCCCATGCTGGCTATTTCAAAATTACCATTCTAGTTCTCATACATTACTCATTTTTTGACAAAACAATCCCACTTTCTTTTATTTTCTTCTTACTCTGCTTCCCATACCTTTTTAAACATAACTTTCTGCTTTACAATGAAATGACTAACACTTATAATGTTCAGGTCATAGTTTTCATTCATACAAAGTAGAATGTCTTCTTTTTACATACAAAAAGTTAAGCTGCAAAATTGGACATAGAATCCTTATTTCTCACCAGACACAGGGGACTTAACTAACATGAATAGTTGCCATCCCTGGTCTGGCAAAAACACAGAGACTGATTAAGCAAAACCACCATAGGAATAACCACAGCTGAGGTGATTCAAGAGAATCTTTGATTTTTATTCATGTTTCTTTCTTATGAAAAGATGGCTAAGACTCTTCAATATCAAGTGCCTTGTTTCCAGGATCACTCTTTCTAAATTAAAATATGTTAATCATTTTAAACAGTTCTCCTTTTCTGCCATTTACTTCGTTTCCAAAAACATATTTCATTCTAATTCTGGAGGAGCAACTCCACAGCCACAAGGAGTGGCTTGTGGAGTTTCAAAAGACTGTGGTGGAATTGGAGGAAATTAGCATTTCATCCTCTTCCTTCCCAGCAAGCAGAACTTTGCTAAACCCAAATTTGGATCAACGGACTGGCTACCTCTTCAAAATGTGATATGAGTGGAGGATTGAAAAGAAGCACATACAAATATTTAAAGAACCCTTCAATATTGTGTATATGTGCAACATATTTCAAGAAATCACATTTGTTTGAATTATAGACAGAATTAAGTCAGCAATGTTTTGGCAGTACTACAGCCAAGTTGTGAACTTTCAGTGAACAAAGACCAAAGGTATTAAATGACAACTCTACCTCAATGAAATCATTTACTTTACATAAGTACTAATTTTTAAAAAATCATTTTTCTGTGTTCAGTTTCTCATAACATATTAATACATGCATATTCACCACATAACTGCTTTTTTGAGGTAAGCAATATTACACAGTAAAGAAGTAAAAATAAAAAGCTAAAAAAATAAGCATGCAGTAATGAATTAATTTCCCTGCCCTTGTTTCTTTCTCACAATGGAATATCTTACAATTATTCATTCAATTTTTTGTCAAATAACAACATGGACCTTGATAATTAATTTTCATATTTATACTCCCCAATGCATTATACAATGCATTTGGATTCTCAGTGAATATTTTCTGCATAACATATGTACTTTTGCATCCTTAACCAATACCTCTAATGTTGCCAAGATTCCTTGCATATTTGTATATAAATATATTGAACCTAAAGGACATCACATATAATTGTCTTATTGCGTGCTATAATGAACCATTCACTACATACACTTATTGTCCAAATTATGCATACATGACTTCTGTAACAACAAAGCAAAACTCTTATCATATTCAACAGCCAACCTTCAGCTCTGTATTTGCATAAAACATCATTCAAACCTATTCATTTTACCATACACTTTCTCTAAATCAGGGGTGTTAAACTGCCGGCCCATGGGCCGGACGCATCATCAGGAAACCACGCCCACCCCATTGCCAGTAATGGCAAAGAAGCTCTGATACGTTGTACAACGTCACGAGTTTGACATGTCTGCTCTAAATCAACAAACATAAAAAAAAGCTTTGCCACATTCTCATAATTCTTCACTCTTCCTACTGAAGAGCAAAATTCCCATCTTCAAAACCTCTGCCTAGCATAGCTCCACCGCACTTTCTAAATTGTGTGTATTCAATTTATTGGAGTAACCTTGTTTGCCCCTTTTTGATGACTTTCATAACAATGTTATCTCTTCACTCTATATACTTTCACTCTAATTTGTTCCAATCATCCTAAATAACCAAATAATGGCCTGCCTGCATCTAATCAACCTTATTTCCTTCAGTAATTCTCTCAAGCTTTCACATTTATCATTTACAATCATTCCTTTGCTATGAATATGTTACAGTAGTTAACAGGTGATAACATACCATAAAGCAAAATTAAATAACACTAGAATAGTCGAGTTAAATGACAGTAGAGAAAAAGTAGCAACCTGGTTTTTGCATCTTATCTGCAAGAAGACAGTTCCATTTTGAGGTCTGAGCCCTTGAGTTCAATAATTTGGTCATGATTTCATTGTAAATCGAGCAGTGGAGGATATAATGAATAATGTCCTCCACCTGACCAACAGCATTAAGGACAGAGAGGTAAAGGGACATTAAATCCCTTCTCGATAAAGCACTGGTTATATAAACCAGATATTAGGAGAGACATCTGAATTTTTTATAGTGATGGTACCAAGATAAAAATGTGGATAATTGTACCACAATGGCATCTTTATTGGCATTTCTTTCACAAAGCCCATATCAAATATTTTCTCTGTTCCAAGAACTCCCAAAGGTGGTAAGAAATACATTTGTAGGTAGTGACATAAGTTTGGTCCCAATCATGTAATGGAGAGAACTAAGTTTGACAAGGAGGGACTCTTAAAGGCTTACTGCTTTCTAATAGAAGTAGTCCTCAACCATTCATTTAACTATGAAATTCTACTTTTGTTTGCCTTCACAACAAACTAGATCATACCACATCACCCTGTCTGACATGTTATAGACTAGTGGTTCTCAACCTTTTCTTCTCCACAGACCCCCTTTAAATACCTTTTGTGGCCACAGACCATCAAGACTTAACTCATTTAAAACATTTCTTTAAGCCTTCACGGATCCCCCTGTGATGACATCGTGTGCCCCCAGGGGCCCATGACCACAGGTTGAGAACCACTGTTATAGACCTTTTACTCATAATTAAACACAGATTTCAGGTCTCTCTCCTTACTAATAAATCTTGCCCAAGATTAGACCACTTTCTTTCATATCTATTGCACCATTCCATTTCTCTTCCTTTCATAGAAAGATAACGTAACTATTTTTCTTTCATTTTGCTCATTAATCCATGACCCTTGCCATTTACAATTCTTGCATTTCAAGTTGCAAATTTCCATATGTTCCAAATGTTCACACCATTCTACTGTAGGCAAACTGAAATACTACTACGAAATTAAGAACATGCAATAATAAGCAATATTCTCAAACTTTACAGACTTTTCAAAAATTAACTACTACATTATTATTCACAATAATTAAACCTGTGGCTCACGGTAATGTTCTCATTCCCATTTCAATCCTAATCAGATTTTTAATTCATTTCATTTGTGCTTATTATGCTTATTCTTTAGTAACTTTACCCAAGTTTATTACATTCACTGTGGAAAGTTGTTTCAGAACTAAAGATTGGGAAGCGAAGCTCTGATATTTTTTTTTCATTAGGCCTGCATACTTAAAATTAAGGGACGCGGTGGCTCAGTGGGTTAGGACGCTGAGCTTGTCGATCAGAAGGTCGGCAGTTTGGCGGGTCGAATCCCTAGTGCCGTGTAACAGAGTGAGCGCCTGTTACTCGTCCCAGCTTCTGCCAACCTAGCAGTTCGAAAGCACGTAAAAATGCAAGTAGAAAAATAGGGACCACTACGGTGGGAAGGTAACAGCGTTCCGTGCACCTTTGGCGTCTAGTCATGCCGGCCACATGACCACGGAGGCGTCCTCGGACAAGCGCTGGCTCTTCGGCTTTGAAACGGAGATGAGCACCGGCCCCTAGAGTCGGAAACGACTAGCACACATGTGCGGGGGAACCTTTACCTTTTACTTAAAATTATTACCATGCACTTTTAGGGCATAATCTGAAGATATACAGTGCATTCAGAAAGTATTCAGACCCCCTTCACTTTTGTCAATTTTGTTATGCTGCAGCCTGATTCTACAGTTGTTGAATTCATTTTTTTCTCATTAATCTACGCTCAGTACCCCACAATGACAAAGTGAAAACAGAATTTTAGAAATGTCTGTAAAATTATTAAAAAGAAAAAACCTAAAATATCACAGTGGCATAGGTATTCAGACCCTTCACTCTGTATTTTGTTGAAGCACCTTTGGCAGCAATTTCGGCCTTGAGTCTTCTTGGGTATGATGCAATAAGCTTTGCACACCTGGATTGGGGGATTTTCTGCCATTCTCCCTTGCAAATCCTCTCAAGCTCAGTCAGGTTGGATGGTGACCGTCACTGGACAGCCATTTTCAGGTTCCTCCAGAGATGTTCAATAGGGTTCGTGTCAGGGCTCTGGCTGGGCCACTCTAGGACATTCACAAGATTGTCCCTAAGGCACTCCTGTGTTGTCTTGGCTGTTTACTTAGGATTGTTGTCATGGTGGAAAGTGAACCTTCAACCCAGTCTGAGATCCTGAGCACTGTGGAACAGGTTTTCATTGAGAATATCCCTCTATTTTGCTCCATTCAGCTTTCCCTCAACCCTGACCAGTCTCCCAGACTTTGCTGCTGAAAAACACCTCCACACTTCACTATCCCTAGTATTGTGCAGGTGATGAGTGGTGCCTGGATTCCTCCAGATATAATGTTTAGAATTGAGGCCAAAGAGTTCAATCTTGGTTTCATCAGACCAGAAAATCTTGTTCCTCACAGTCTGAGAGTCCTTCAGGTACTTTTTTGCAAACTCCAAGCGGGCTTTCATATGTTTTGCACTGAGGAGAGGCTTCTGTCTAGCCACTCTGCCATAAAGCCCAGATTGTGGAGGGCATCAGTGATGGTTGTCCTTCTGGAACTCTGTCCCATCTCCACACAGGATCTCTGGAGCTCAGAGTTACCATCTCTTACTAAGTCACCTCTCTTACTAAGACCCTTCTACCCCGATTGCTTAGTTTGACCAGGCAACGAGTTCTTAGAAGAGTCCTGGTTGTGCCAAACTTCTTCCATTTAAGAATTATGGAGGCTACTGTGCTCTTAGGAACCTTTAGTGCAGCAGAAATTTTATTGTAGCCATCTCCAGATCTATCTCTGAGCTCTGCAGACAGTTCCTTTGACTTCATGGCTTTTGCTCTGCTACAGTATGCATTGTATATAGAGAGGTGTGTGCTTTTCCAAATCATGTTCAATCAATTTAATTTACAACAGGCAGACTCCAATCAAGGTGAAGAAACATGTCAACAATGATCAAGAGAAATGGGAGCCACCAGAGCTAAATTTCACATGTTGTTGCAAAGGGTCTGAATACTTATGTCACTGTGATATTACAGTTTTTTCTTTTTAAGAAATTTACAGACATTTCTAAAATTCTGTTTTCACTTTGTCCTTATGGGATACTGCGTGTAGATTAGTGAGAAAAAATGAATTTCAACAACTGTAGAATCAGGCTGCAGCATAACAAAATTGACAAAAGTGAAAGGGGTCTGAATACTTTCTGAATGCACTGTATAATAAACTATTTCTATTTTTGTTTCAACAATCTGAGTTGTAAAACTACTTGGATGGGGAACCATCTGGGAAGTCTACAAGTGCCACCTTAGGTTTCCTGAAATATATAGAAAATAATTAAATTAATTGATCAATTTGGCAGGCACAGATAAAAGGAACAAGCCCACCTGGGTCTTTCCTCTTTGGAAGGACAACCACTAACAGTAGTAATGTTTACCTGAAAGACTAAATTGTCCATATTCTGGGAATTTATTGAGATTTTTATCAAATTCAACATTTTACCGTTAAAGCCTGATCCATCCTTTGAAGTCCTTGGAATTTCATATACAAACACTTTTAAGGATTCAATTGGTCTTACATTTTTTGTTTCTAAACTAAAGGAAATTTTACATTTTAAAATGAAATAGTTAAAATAAAAAATATGTAACTTTTATTCTTTCAAAATGTTTAAAAAGTACCTACTGAAATTATCCTTCAGATAAAGAACCAGAAAAGTAATATTTTTTAGAAACACATAGTTCAAATAATTTCCTTAAGGTGAGCATGGCTGGTGTGTGACTATTCAGGCGAGACTGATTAACAGGGGTAGATCTAGCCAATATGATGATTGATAAGGGATGAGAACTTCAGTTTGAAAGACCATAAATTGTGATAACCCTATACTAAATAATTATTGTCAAGAGCTACAGATTTCATCCTACCAAATAGCTGCTTCAGGTCTACCAGCATGGTTAATTCATACGATTAAGACTCTTTAGAATGATTGATAAAGAGTTTACTCCAAAGTGGAGGAACATGCATTGAAAAATCAAAACCAAGACAGGATTCTTATATATGCATGAGGAACTCTGTATGTAACCCTGATTGGAGATATTATATTTTTATTTTATTTATTTTTATCTCAACTTTTATTATTTTAAAAAAATAACTCAAGGCGACAAGCATACCAATACTCCTTCCTCCTCCTATTTCCTTTACAACAACAACCCTGTGAGATAAGTTGGGCTAACTGGCCCAAAGTCACCTAGCTGCCTTTCATGCCTAAGGTGGACCTAGGCTACCTTCCTCCTTTTACAAAGCAATATATTTCTTTCTGGTGTTTATAAATTCAGTGAGCTCCTGTAGCAATCTCTCGTCTCTAACCTTTGCTATTCTGGAAATGCAGTGTAAGGCATTGCTACCAAATGTCCAAGATAAATCATATTAAGACAATAACATATTAAAATAATTAGCTTGATGACATTTCATCCTCCAAGACATTGTCCCCATGAAAAAAAAAATGCCTGAAGACTAGGTTGTGCTGAAATACAACAAATTTAACATTAACATTTTAAACATAATCATAATTAGAAACATACTTATTCCAGATAATAAGATTAGCGTTTGAAGAGGTGAAGTGTAGTGTTTGGTTCAATGCACTACAGAAATGTAATGGGAGATGGGGATGCATAATGTACAAGACTTAGTTTCTTAATTGTTTTGAAGAAAACATGAAGTGTAGCATTCATGAAAATAAAGCAGACGTTGAACATTTTGTTTCATTAGTAATTATAAAATGTTCTAATAGTTAGCATTAGCTAAGTAAGTGAAAATAATTAAGATAGGGATGTAGTGACAAATTATATGGATAAATCAAATACATCCCAAAGAAAACACACCTAAGTTCTTCTGTTTCACCCCAGCAGAAACTGGTATAATCAAGTACCTTATCAGAATTCATAGTTCTTCAGTGACTAGACATTATCAGGTACGTGCATCTTGTTGCATGGTACAAAATAGACCTTCCCTACTGTGTATCAAGGTAGCTATTTGCAGACAGCAGACAAAATCTGGTTATGTCATGCAAACAATAGGTTATACAGAGATCTTTATTACTTGGGACATGCACCTATCTATTCACTGGAACATGTTACATAGCAGTGTCCAGGTCCTGCCAAGTGAGAAGATAAAAGGATTTCTTAGAATGAAACAGAACATACCATAAAATTTTGTATGTTTCACTTCAGATATGAATCAGACTATATGTAGAATGAAATCTATGATCTAGCCAAGACTGCATTTTGTGGAACACTCAGAAAAAGGAGCCTTTTCAACTTTATTACAGTAAACTATAAATTGGTTTGTTTAAAAATTCAAGCAGATCCTCTCCTCATATAGTGCTACCCATTCCACAAGAGAAAAAAAATTAAGTGATATTCTCCACTGACAAACACCGAAGCAATATAGCCTTCCAAATTTATTTTTTATTAGCTAACCACTTTCAGCACAGACTGACATTTGTGTCAGCCTAATGCACCTTATCTGAACCTTAAATGAGCCTCAAGTCATACTAATACACTATTTTTCTCTTGTCTAAATGGTCAAATATTTATAGAGAAAAGTGTTTCTCACTTTCCAATCAATTTTTGGACCTAAACATGAATGAAGTTTTAAAAAAAGTGAATCACATTAAGCTTTTCAAAATGCCCTCCAACAATAAAAATAGCTGCTTCACAGTTTTTTGTGTTCTTCAGATATCATGCCCAGACTATAAAAGGTCATTAACAGCCTCTTAGCACTTAACCCTTTTACCTCAATACATTCACTCTATTTCTACCTTCATTTTGTTTTGGGAAGGAATCTGGTGAATTCTTTGGCTACACAGAAATCAGGGACTTAGCACTTGTGATTAATTCAATGAGATGGGCTCATGGGCTGATATGAATGTTCTTGCTGTTTTTGGATGAAAAGTGAGGGTGGCAGTGAGCCAGCATGTTACATGCCTGACCATGCTTGGTCCTCAGTCAACTTTCTTCTCATATCATGAGGTTTTGTTTTTTTACATGACCAATTACCTGTTTTGAGGCAGGGATTGAACTCTCTGCTAGTCCGGGGAGGCTGGCAGGCCTCCGGGGATGTCTGTGCTGGAAGGGTTCGATACTGAGGAGTCAACTCTTCATCACCAGAGAAGCTCCTCCATACCCCACCTGTCATGAGGCCGCTCGACAAACTGACAGGCTTCTTCCCAACTGGTATCTTCCTCTCTAAACATCAAGTCAAACTAAAGTAAAACACTTATCAGTGCATTGAGGTAACACAAGACTAAGCACTCACTGAGAATGGCCTCCACTTGGTGCTTCTCTTACTGTATAGGTCCTAATCTCCATCAATGAAAGCCAAGGGGATTCACTTAGAAGTTAACTCTGGTGATTTGTGGCAAAATCAAAAGATTCTACCAGGCATCCTTCTATTACAATGTGTTAGGTTTTCACATTAACTTACATCTCTAACGAAAAGCTATTTAATTCTCTTAATCACCTATACCACTATTTCTCAACCTTGGCAACTTTTAAGATGAGTGAATTTCAACTCCCAGCATTCCCCAGCCAGCATGAGTTGAAGTCCACTCATCTTAAAGTTGTCAAGGTTGAGAAACACTGAGCTATATCTCGGATTTAACACTGCTGAGTTAAAACTGACAAACCAAATATAACTCCAGATATAAAATTTAATTTAATTTAATTTAATTTAATAACATTTATATACCGCCCTTCTCCCTGAGGACTCAGGGCGGTTCACAGGGCAGAATAAAATACCAAATACAAACATTAAAAAGAGATTAAACAGTTGCCCTAGTTAAAACAATAGAAGTACAATTCTAAAAACCCCAAGATAAAATTAAGAAACCAAAGATAAAACAACCCCACCGATCCCCATCAGGCTAGGCCAGCTTGTACAAACAAAAACGTCTTGAGATCGCGACAAAAGGAGCGAAGATCGGGCGCCATCCGGAGCTCTACCGGTAGCTGATTCCACAGCTCCGGAGCGCCCACAGAGAAGGATCTCCCCCTGGGGGCCACCAATCGACATTCTCTGATCGGTGGCACCCTGAGGAGGCCCTCTCTGTGGGAACGCACAGGGCGCAGGGAGCTTGATGCCGGCAGCAGATGTTCCCTAAGGTACTCCGGCCCCATGCCATGGAGGGCTTTAAACACCGTTACCAGTACCTTGAATCTCACCCGGAAGACAACTGGCAACCAATGCAGCTCACGGAGCAGAGGTGTAACGTGGGAGTATCGGGAAACTCCCAACACAACTCTCGCGGCTGCATTCTGTACCAGTTGGAGCTTCCGGGTGGTCCTCAAGGGCAGCCCCATGTAGAGAGCGTTGCAGTAGTCCAGACGAGAGGACACGAACGCATGAGTGACCGTGCACAAATCATCCCGGCTAAGATAGGGCCGCAACTGGCGCACCAGGCGAACCTGGGCGAAGGCCCCCCTAGTCACAGCTCCTATATGATCATCCAGGGTGAGCCGTGAATCTAGGAGGACTCCCAAGTTGCGAGCCCTATCTACGGGGGGTAATAGTTCACCCCCCATAGCCAGAGGTGGAATGTCCGAATAGACCCGGGATGAAGGTATGCAAAGCCACTCAGTCTTGTCGGGGTTGAGTTGAAGTCTGTTCCTCCCCATCCAGACCCGAACCGCCTCCAGGCAACGGGACATCACGTTGAGGGCATCACTGGGGTGGTTTGGGGTCGAAAAGAAAAGTTGGGTATCATCAGCGTACTGATGATACCCAACTCCAAAGCCACGAATGATCTCACCCAGCGGTTTCATGTAGATGTTGAACAGGAGAGGCGAGAGGACCGACCCCTGAGGAACTCCACAAATGAGAGACCTCGAGGTCGACCTCTGCCCCCCTGCCAACACCGACTGCGAACGTCCCTGGAGATAGGAGGAGAACCACTGTAAAACTGTGCCTCCCACTCCCAGTCCCCTGAGACGCCGCAGCAAGATACCATGGTCGATGGTATCGAAAGCCGCCGAGAGGTCTAATAGGACTAGAACAGAGGAATGCCCCCTGTCCCGAGCCCTCCAGAGATCATTCACCAGCGCGACCAATGCCGTCTCCGTGCTGTGCCCGGGCCTGAAACCCGATTGGTACGGGTCTAGATAATCCGCTTCATCCAGGACCAGAGGGAGCTGATGCGCCACCACACTCTCAACAACCTTCGCAAGAAAGCGAAGGTTGGAGACAGGACGAAAGTTGTTCAATACAGCTGGGTCCAAGGCAGGCTTCTTGAGGAGAGGCCTCACCACCGCCTCCTTCAAGACGGCGGGGAAGATACCCTCACTCAGAGAAGCCGATATAACTGCCTGGAACCAGCTGCGTGTCCTCTCCCGGGCTGCATAGACCAGCCAGGAAGGGCACGGGTCCAATAAACATGTGGTGGTGCTCAGCCTCCCCATGATCCTGTCCACTTCCTCCGGAGTCACAGAATCAAACTCCTCCCAGGTGATATCGACAAGACCGCCCGTGTCCTGATCGTCAGACTCTGCCCAGTCAGAGTCCAGACCGGTCCGAATCCGAGCGATTTTGTCCAACAGATGTTGGTTAAACTCCTCGGCACGACCCTGCAAGGGATCCTCCCTCACCTCCTGATTTAGGAGGGAGCGGGTCACCCTAAACAGGGCGGCCGGGCGATTATCTGCGGACGCGATAAGGGTGGCGAAGTGGTTAGACCTTGCCTCCCTTATCGCAGCGAGATAAGACCTAATGTAGGCTCTTAGTCGCAATCGGTCGGATTCGGATCGGCTGGACCTCCAACCGCTCTCTAGGCCCCGTCTCCGACGCTTCATCTCCCATCCAGTCTTATCCCTTTTTAATGCTTTCAGAATAGTACAAACAAGAAACTAATGTCATAACGAAGATTGCTCTCAATATCAATTAAGTGATATGCAATATGAGCAATAATTATTGTCTTAATCAAGTTTCACATACTACTGAGTAATTGTATCTGTTCATAGTCTGTTTTGAGGCAGACTAGGCAAATTCATTACTATAGAGAATATATAAGTAACTGGGATGACAGAAGAGTAAGAAAAGTATTAAGATATATATTTGGTAGCAAAATTAAAATTGAGAATGTTGCTCTTAGTCATTTGTACTATAATTCAAACTGGCTTCATGCCATGAAGAGCTAAAACATACAGACCCCAAACAGATACTTTAATTTTTTTATTTTATTTTTAATTCCATTTATATCCCGCCCTTCTCCGAAGACTCAGGGCGGCTTACAAACTTAGCAGTAGCCTTCATTCTATGTATATGCCTGCTTATTAGGGCTTTCACACACACCCCCAAGCGGCATTATTACAAAGTCAGCTTAATTGCCCCCAACAATCTGGGTCCTCATTTTACCTACCTCGGAAGGATGGAAGGCTGAGTCAACCTTGAGCCTGGTGGGATGCAAACCTGCACAAATTGCAGGCAGCTGGTGTTACTTAAGGAGGCATTAGCCCACTGCTCCACCAAGGCTCTTTAATTTTTAGACTCCAAAGTCCAGATGTACAAGATTTCAATAAAAGTGATAAAGAGTTTTTTTCTCTTCAGGAAAAAAGCATCCTCTCTTGAACTGCAATAGAACTGTCAGCACTTCTCAGGCTGTTAGAAATGCTATAGTGCTAAATGACAATAGTCAGGCACCAATTTTTCCAGTATTCTTTGCAAAAATCAGATTTACAGAAATTACTTGCTCACTTATCCTCTGGATTCAATTAGCTTTTACTTTCTAATCTCAAAGGTGTTTAGGCTGTCTGGGAACAATATTCTGATTGTAGAGCTTATAAACTTGGATTGTAAAAAGGGTGGCTTCATCACCCACCCACCCCACCCTCATTATCCTTAGTACAAAGAAAAAGGCATGGTTAGCAGGCCTGAGGGATGCCCTCCTTATTACACTATTTGGTATAAAAAAACCAGAGTTATAAATTCCATCTTAAAACTGTTTGATGCTAAATCCTGAATGTAATTATTACTACATTTGAATAAGTTTTTAAGATTTATTCTTCAAATGCATTTATGGATAAATATTATTCATCTGTAACGTTTCCAAAGTAAAAGTGGTTTTGTTGCTTTGGTGATGAACACATTCTAGTAACAAACTTAAAAGTTTCAGAAGAAATTTTAATAGCCAACTTATCATTCAAAGTTTCGCTTGTTACTTACTGCATGCTTTATGGTGGCTGTACCAGTGACAAGGGATCTATTTTTTAAACCAATTCCTACCATAGCGCAACTGTAGTATCTAAAATCTTGCTACCTTAAAATCAATACCATACAAAATTGTTGTCCGATATGGATCAACATTCATGCCAAAATGAGAATTATCCATAGGTTTGGGGGCTGCTTACATGACAGTAAAATTTTGAAAGATTGCCTGCCTGCCACCGAAAATTACATGTCACATTGCTGGTATCCCAGTTAAACATCTCACCTTCAATACTGAGAGAGTATGCATTTGTATCTCAGTGTTATCCATTAAAAAAGTACTGGAAGATGGCCCTCATGTTTACAAATCTGAGTCACAATATGGTTTTATTGTTTTGGCTCTTTGATGTAATTACTTTGAAATAAAGTTCACATTTTGCAAACATTTATTAACAACTGAAGTCAACAAATGGCATTTAACCTATACGTCAGACTTAAATATATTGTGATGATCATCAAGTTAGAAAACAATAATGAAGGAGTTAGGGTTATAACTTTCTACCTTCAATGACAGAATATATATCTTTCAGTTAGTAGCAGGACATAATTTCTTTGGTTTTAATTAATTTTATGCTTAAGAACTGAAAATATTTTCCACTACCTGGTACCTTCCAAATGTGATGGTACTGCAATCCTCAAAATTCCAATACTAGGTAGAAATTTTGAAAATTGTACTAGCACAACTGGAGGACATTAGATTGGGAAAGTATGATCAAGGCAGTTTTCAACATGCTCTTGAAATCTTATATATGTTTATAATTATTATTGTTACAAATGTTTACAAATGTTTCAGTGTGAGTCATAGTATATTTAATCCTTGCACATACAGAAAATTAAATTTATTTCAAAAACATTCAAGTAGGTTTTTCAAAAATGTGAATTTAAATGCAGCTTCTTAATAAATGCTAGTAAATGAATAAAGATCATTGTACTTTGTACTGAAATTTTTGTGTAGTGCAATCTCATGCACATTTATTCTAAAATTAAGTCCCCCCTGGCCTAGTTTGCACATTTAACACTCAATTTGCCATACAGAAGTTGTAGAACATAGAAATGATACCATTCACTTCTTCCCTCTCTCCTCTTCGTTTACTGAAAAGATGGCCAAAATAGAATTAAGTAGTTTCACATAATCTATGAATCAGAAAGCACATCAAGCTGCTGAGGTTTGTGAGGTATCACAAACATGGTCAATAAACTTGTTTATCCCAGGATGCAAACTTACGATTTTGCAATCTGAAATGAAAGTGGATTTATTTTCAGAGGTGACCATGCATGAGGCTGCCACCACAAGAATGTATTTATTTGTAATCCACCCATTATTTTTATAAGTAAGTTGAGGCAGTGAACATTCAACATATCTTCTTCCTCCTATTTTCTCCACAACAAGATGAGGTGGGTTGGGCTGAGGGAGTGTGACTGGCCCAAGGTCAAGTAGTTGGCTTTCATGGCTGATGCCAGACTAGAACTCACAGTCTCCTGCTTTCTAGCCTGGTGCTTTAACCACTAGACCAGGGGTGGGCAACCTTGGCTCTTTTATGACTCGTGGACTTCAACTCCCAGAATTCCTGAGCCAGAGTTGAAGTCCACGAGTCATAAAAGAGCCAAGGTTGCCTACCCTTGCACTAGACCAAAGTGGCTCTAGAATGCTAGTTCAATTCAGTGAAGGCTACTCAGGTTGAAATTAAAGTATAAAATATCATGAGGATCAAGCCATTAAGAAAAAAATAAACTTTATATATGTATTTCTATTCAAAATGTAGTTTTTAAATTACAACTTAATCTGACTCATATAACTTCACAACAGTTTCCTATGAGATGTGTCTTTTCAATGTTTGTCAGAGTCACAGATTTAACTTCAAACATTAATCTTGCTGGCTTTTTAAAATGCTACCAAAAATGCTCATCTTTAAGATCAGATACCAGTATGAAGACTAAATGGAACAATATAGAAAGAATATCGAAGTTAATGTCAATGCAGGCAAGGCAATATTGACATAAAACTACTCATTAGAAATTTGTCTTCAACAAAATGTATATACGCTCAACTGTAACTCCACACAACTTGCCCATCTTTTTATTTAAAAATGTTCTGTTTGTCCTTAAGCAGGCTTTATGTGAAGCTGAATAAACTACAGTAATTTTGTACTTTTACGAAAAAGCTTGCTCAATGACATATTTAATCCATCTTACTTTTATTTCAAAACTGATCAGAAGAAATAAAAAGAAACTGTCACAGTATAAAAATAATGTATGTTATTGCAATTTCCTTTATGTTACAGTAGATATCTACATTCAAATGCTATTTCCCCCAAATAGCATTCACACACAAAAATGTCCTGAAAAAAATGACAGATCTTTTTTATGTAGAGTAAAAAAAAAATCAGGTCTGTTACCCACTTTTCTTGTGTCCTTTGTACTGCTGTGATTTAGACTTTTTCTTCTGCTTTGATGAACTTGATTGGCTATCTCTTGAAGCTAATATTTAAAAAAAGAAGATACTGCTTTAACATAATTTCACAGCATATATCAAAATAGTTAGAAAACACAGTTTTCCACACAGATAAAATGGTCTAGCCAATAAAGATACTATAGGAAGCACTTACATGCAGTATAATTTAAGGCCAACGCCTACTCAAAGTGTGAACAACTTCTTTTAATGCTTTTAATTACACACATTAATATTAATATACAAGTTCTTAGTCTTTCAACAGATGCAAAAATAAAATTGAAGCTATAAGAACACTTGGAAGAGAAATCAAATTAGATCAGGCAATTCTGAATTACTAACCAAATGTCTGAGATAACTGAGGCAGTTGGAAACTTGGCAGAATTTCAAAAATGAAGACAAAATTATTGCCTTGGGAACCTGCTAGATATCAGAAATGGAAGATTCTAAAAAAGATCAACAGTAACTTACCCTGTGATGCAGGAGGCTGTAACTGGTAACCTGTTAGCTGACACCACCCTACAGGATAGAGGTCAGGAGATTCACAGTCTACCCACTGATCATATTCATCCTCCCAGCCATCAAAATGTATCCTCAATAGACGATGGATTATGCGAGTTACTGTGGCCACACATACTAAACGAGGTTCCATGAGATCCACAGCTTCCAGTTTCATCGCAACGTGAAACCCATGGTTTGGAACTTCCTGGAAAAGGGAAATAATCAGCTTTATTACACATGGTGGATTTGTACATCATCCCAAACCATTATTTGTTAACTACGGTTTGTTGAATAAACAAACACCGTATGGGTTTCCATTATCATATTAAGCCTTAAACACTATTTACAATCCATCGTGACTGAGTTCATATAAAGTGCAGAATCCCCACCAAACAAATCACATTCTGGCTTAATGCGATGGGACCTAGCCATTATGTGTGAAAATCAAACCTTTAAAAAAAATCACAGAAAAACTGCCTGCTCATCTTAGTAATTCTATTCATAGCCTCTGGACACTCCTGATCTTCTGATATTACACAAGCAACGATCAGAGAGAATAAGTGGGAGCATTCAAACTCCAGAACCAGCACTTATATACACTGCAATCTGGGTATAAATCCCATGTTTTGAAGATCACAGACAAAGACAAAGATTATTTGGCATTGATTCAAGTTTAATTTACTTTTTTTTATGTAGTAGAGGCAGGATAAGATGAATAAGATATGAAAGGGGGGAAAAATCTTTTTCCAAAAGATTTCAGGGAGAAGGGCATGTCTCTGTTCTCAGTTTATAACATTCAGATCTTAAGGGATTTTAAGTATTTCCAATATTTTTAGCTGTTTTCATTTAGTCAGTATATTTAGTCAGGCAGTCTGACTGCCTATTTGTGACTAGACCAATTCACATTAGTCCTCAAACGTTTTGCAATGTTTTGGGAAGCTGACGCACACAACAAAACAGTATGGTGAACTTGGTAATATTTTTATCCTTAGAGCCTTGGTGGAGCAGTGGGCTAATGCCTCCTTAAGTAACACCAGCTGCCTGCAATTAGTGCAGGTTCGAGTCCCACCAGGCTCAAGGTTGACTCAGCCTTCCATCCTTCCGAGGTAGGTAAAATGAGGACCCAGATTGTTGGGGGCAATAAGCTGACTTTGTAATAATGCCGCTTGGGGTGTGTGTGAAAGCCCTAATAAGCAGGCATATACATAGAATGAAGGCTACTGCTAAGCTTGTAAGCCGCCCTGAGTCTTCGGAGAAGGGCGGGATATAAATGGAATTAAAATAAAAATAAATAAATAAATAAAATGTAACATGACATTGCTATGGAAAGCTTGTTTGCTGGATAGTTACATTTCTATGTGGGACTGAATTATATATGCATGTAATAGGCAAGTAGAGAATAATGAATGGAATCCAAACAATATAAGAGACATGAATCAGTATTCTTAAGTATTACCAATATAAAAACAAAGTTACCAAATGTATAGCGTCCACTTTCTAGAACATCAAGAGCGTATATATGGCCAAGTAATATGTTCAGTGTAAGCCAGAACAATGGTTTGGATGAGGTTGCACTTCCCCCGACTGAGCTGATACACAACTTGGGGGGGGATGTTTGGGTTCCCTCCTGGTCTCACAGCTCCTGATTGATGAGCCGTGGCTAAGTTTTGTCTTCTGTGCCAATTGTGCCTTTTTCTGGCCTTCTAGGCACTCATACTTTGGTAACCTTGTCTGGATTACTGCAATGTACTTTACATGAGACTGCACCTGAAGACTACTCAGAAATTGCAACTAGTCCAGAACAAGTATGGCAGCAGTCACTTCATGTTTCTTGGACGATTGAGAGAGGTTTTTTTAAAAGGCTAGCAATTTCAATAAGCTAAAGATATAAAATGGAGTGAATACCTATACATATAAGGACTTGCTCCATTTTTGTTAAAATCTGTAAACCTTTTAACATAGTTATAGAAAATTTGGTTTAAACATGTGAATATGATTTTGAATTATAAATATTTGGAATTTCTTCCTGCATTCATAACTATGTATTGGGGCACAATAAAAAAAGATTAGTTTTATGATGAAAAAATAGTGCCACATCAGATTTACAATCAATCTTGGATTGATTATATATGTTTCATTACGAACCAGGTCTTTCTTAATAGAGAAATACTGTTTCTCAATCAAGTTAATGCTGCTTTTAAAACTAAGCTATTTTTCATGTATATATTTTGGATTTTTTCTTTTCCCTTGTTCCCCCCCTTTTCTATATATTAAATCAAAACAATTATATACCAAAATAAAAAACTGACCTACATCCTCTAGAAGACTTGTGTGTCTATTTACTGATAGGTAAAGGTAAAGGTTCCCCCGCACATGCGTGCTAGTCGTTTCCAACTCTAGGGGCCGGTGCTCATCTCCGTTTCAAAGCCGAAGAGCCAGCGCTTGTCCGAGGACATCTCCGTGGTCATGTGGCCGGCATGACTAGACGCCAAAGGCGCACGGAACGCTGTTACCTTCCCACCGGAGCGGTCCCTATTTTTCTACTTGCATTTTTACGTGCTTGCGAACTGCTAGGTTGGCAGAAGCTGGGACGAGTAACAGGCGCTCACTCTGTTACGCGGCACTCGGGATTCGACCCGCCAAACTGCCGACCTTCTGATCGACAAGCTCAGCGTCCTAACCCACTGAGCCACCGCGTCCCTTATTTACTGATTTACTGATACAGTACATCATTAACTTTAAAGTCTGCCTTTCATGCAAAAACTCAAGGTGTTTTAATAGCACTCCCTATTTTTCAATAAAACTCAGAGAAATAGGTTGTTTGTGAGATATAATAATTCTTTATGACACTAACTGCCTGCATATTCATGCACAGCAATTACTATATTTCAGAGCAGCCATGTGTCCAGTCTTCAGAGATCTCATGTGAGCCTTGTAAAGGAAGTGGCTGCTTTAAAGCTTCAAGGTGTAATGCTTTCTTTATATAAAAATACTTTACTTAGCACAACTCTGCCTAGTGACTTTGTGGACATATAGTGGAACTTTGCCACTATTTTCCTCCAGAATTATTTCATTTCTTTACTTCTCCGTCAAGTTTATAGCCTGCATTCCTCATAATCCTCCAGCCAAATCCTAACTAGATCTGACCCGCTTAACTTTTCCAAGACTAGCCAAGGCTGGCAAGAATTCTAATCCCCATTTAATCAGGAAATTCCTAAATGATTTAGGTTGAGGACTGTCTCTCGGTGTGGGGGGGGTGCTCAGGAAAAAGATGAAAACATACCAAGAATCACTATATTCAATTCAAAATTCCTATTCAGATAAAAGTTAATTCATATTCCATAAAATAATCCCAAATGAGTTTCTGGAGTTACTAGAGCACCATGCTATGACGCTATATTTCCATTCAATCAATATGCTTCATGATTTTATGAAGCATATTGATTGGTGGAGCAGTGGGCTAATGCCTCCTTAAGTAACACCAGCTGCCTGCAATTAGTGCAGGTTCGCATCCCACCAGGCTCAAGGTTGACTCAGCCTTCCATCCTTCCGAGGTAGGTAAAATGAGGACCCAGATTCTTGGGGGCAATTAAGCTGACTTTGTAATAATGCCGCTTGGGGTGTGTGTGAAAGCCCTAATAAGCAGGCATATACATAGAATGAAGGCTACTGCTAAGCTTGTAAGCCGCCCTGAGTCTTCGGAGAAGGGCGGGATATAAATGGAATTAAAATTTAAAAAAAATAAAAAGTATACCTCACACAAATTCTCCTTTCCATTTCTAAAACATTTTCTATAATAGCTATCCTAGACAATTTCTGGTTTAGGGAGAGCAGGCAGGAAACAAAGGAAGTATAGGCATGTTACAATGATCAAATTTCTGGTCGGTGTGCCAGCTTACCTTGTTAAAGAATTTGACAGGGGCTGCTACTGAACCTGTTTCCCTGAGGTAGTCAAACCATTTGAAAGGTAGCTTTGCATAACCTACAAGTTAATAGTTATTATATAACAACACTGTAAGGAAACATTCTAATCCTCAAGTAAAATACATTTGTACTACTATGTTTTTATTGATGTCCTATAATACAATTTTATGGGATTCATAAAATAAAAACTTTAAAATACAGGAAGAATAGGAACTTTTAAAAATAAAGTCACAATTAAAATGTATTTTTACCACTGAGATACTAGACATATTATTTCAAAAGACTCTAGTGCCAAAAACATCCTACAAAGTTGCTAAACAAACCTCTTTGGCTTCATGGTCCCATAACCAAAGAAAGAGAAAGCCCTCTACCAAAGAGGGGTTAACCTGCCTTCGTCTGAGGGCAGCAGTTTGAAACAGAGCCTCTAAAGGTGAGCATTCATACATATATATTGCTAAGCACATTGATTTGTGCTTAGAGTGTAAGCCGCCCTGAGTCTTCGGAGAAGGGCGGGATATAAATGGGATTAAAATAAATAAAATAAATAAATAAAATACATACATCAAGCTCCTAAGTGAAGTAGTCGATTTAGCCCTGTATTGACTCCTTTGATTGTCAAGCAAATCTCAGGGGGAAAAACTTCTTAAACCATAAAAAGCCCTCAGTTTCTAGGTGAAACTGAAGGTAGAACCTAGGACACATATATACAGCATATACCTATATAACACCTATGTCTTATTTCTGAGTCACCATATTTTTTGCAGCAGGAACATCAGTGGAAAGAAAGGGACCTCAAGCACACACAAATCACTCTTGAACAGACAACAGCTCAGTGAGAACTTGCGAGGTCTCTGCAGCTTTGAATGCCTTCTGTTCTGAGGTCTAACAAAATATGTTAACAGTATTGCTAACGAGCAGGAATTACTGTTCTTTTCCTGAGGGGGGAAAAAATACAGAGTCTCAAAGAAGACTGGATAAAACATGCTTTACTATGAACACAGGTAGTTCTTGATTTCCGACCACAACTGAGCTCAAAATTTCTGTTGCTAAGCAAGGTAGTTGTTAAGTGAGTTTTGCCCCATTTTATAACCTTTCTTGCCACAGTTGTTCAATGAATCGTTGCAGTTGTTCAGTTAGCAACATAGTTCTTAACTGAATCTGGCTTCCCCATTGATTTTGCTTCTCAGAAGGTCACAAAAGGTGGATCACATGACCGTGGGACACTGCCACTGTCACAAACATAATTTAGTTGCCAAGAGTCTGAATTTTTATCACGTGACCATGGGGATGTTGCAAGGGTTGTAGGTGTGAAAAAAAGGTCATAAGTCATTTTTAAGTGCCACTGTAGCTTCAAGTGGTCATTAAAAGAAAGGTTGTACGTCGGAGACTACCTGTATAGAGAAGAAAATCTGCTGCGGCAGTTCTTTTAACTAGAGATCTGGTTTTATAGGGAAGTTACATTGGCTGATTTGATTTTAGACAGCTGACAAAAATGGCATCAGTTCTTGTTGAGAAGCCTTTCCTTGATTCCGCAATGTACCAATGGTTTTTACATACTTATTTTATCACTTTTGTTTTAGGCCTTTTAAAATTTTGTATTTTAGTTTTTTAATTTATTTTTTTAACAATAAATTGCTTGATATAACAGACGTATAAAACAAGAAAACATGGATACCTCGGGGTGGAGTTAGTTCTATCATGTTAATTTCACAGAAACCAACAGGAAATATAGAAGGGGAGGTTGCATGGTAACAAAACCAGTCAGACCCATCAGCTGCCTCAGATCCATCAATCCCAATCATAAGATATCCATCTGCTAATACCTAGAGTTAAATGTAGGAAATTAATACAAAGCAGTGCAAGAGAGGAAAACATGAAATGACAGGTAATTCAGATACCACAGGGTTCAAAACATAAAGAGAATTTTTCATCAGATTTTTCAAAGAAACATGGTTGCATTAAACCAGGGGTCTTCAAACCTGGCCCTTTTATGACTTGTGGACTTCAACTCCCAGAATTCCTCAGCCAGGCATTCCTCAGCCAGAGGATTCTGGGAATTGAAGTCCACAAGTCATAAAAGGGGCAGGTTTGAAGACCCCTGCATTAAACCATGAAGTTCCCCTTTAGTCAACCTTAATTCCTAGTGACAACATGAACACATGTGCTATTTTCATAGCAACAATACAAACTATATGCCACTGCCTTCTTCCAGAATGCTGTTTTGACTTCCTAATCATCTAATCTAATCTAATCTAATCTAATCTAATCTAATCTAATCTAATTTAGTTTAGTTTAGTTTTTATTTGATTTGTATACCGCCCTTCTCCCTAGGGACTCAGGGCGGTTCACAGGGCATATATAAATGACGATACAAAAGTTAAAAAGAAATTAAACCAATGCCCAGTTAAAAAACAATAATACAATACTAAGAACACCAATTAAAAAACCCATAATCCCCCATCAGGCCAGACCAGCTAATTCAAACAAGTGGGTCTTCAGGCCGCGACGGAAGGTTCGGAGGTCTGATGTCATCCGGAGCTCCACCGGCAGTTGGTTCCATAATGCCGGAGCGCCCACAGAGAAGGCCCTCCCCCTGGGGGCCACCAGTCGGCATTCTCTGATCGGTGGCACCCTGAGGAGGCCCTCTCTGTGGGCATGTACTGGGCGGAGGGAAGTTGACGCCGGCAGCAGGTGGTCCCTGAGGTAACCCGGACCCATGCCATGTAAGGACTTAAAGATCATAACCAAGACCTTGAACCTCACCCGGAAGACAACTGGTAGCCAATGCAGCTCGCGGAGCAAGGGTGTAACATGGGAGCACCGGGAAACTCCCAAGACAACTCTCGCAGCCGCATTCTGTACCAGTTGGAGCCTCCGAGTGGTCTTCAAGGGAAGCCCCATGTAGAGAGCATTACAGTAGTCCAGGCGAGAGGTCACGAGCGCATGAGTGACCGTACACAGGGCATCCCGGTCCAGATAGGGCCGCAACTGGCGCACCAGGCGAACCTGGGCGAAAGCCCCCCTAGTCACGGCCACTATATGATCTTCCAGGGTAAGCCGTGAATCTAGGAGGACTCCCAAGTTGCGAGCCCTATCCACGGGGGGTAAGAGCTCACCCCCCATAGAAAGAGATGGAACATTTTGAATGTCCCGGGATGCCGGGATGTACAGCCACTCAGTCTTGTCAGGGTTGAGTTGAAGTCTGTTCCTCCCCATCCAGACCTGAACCGCCTCCAGGCAACGGGACATCACAGCGAGGGCATCACTGGGGTGGTTTGGGGTCGAAAGGAAAAGTTGGGTATCATCAGCATATTGATGATACCCAACTCCAAAACCACGAATGATCTCACCCAGCGGTTTCATGTAGATGTTGAACAGGAGAGGCGAGAGAACCGACCCCTGAGGAACTCCACAAACGAGAGACCTAGGGGCCGATCTCTGCCCCCCTGCCAACACCGACTGCGAGCGTCCCAGGAGATAGGAGGAGAACCACTGAAGAACTGTGCCTCCCACTCCCAATCCCCTGAGACGCCGCAGCAAGATACCATGGTCGATGGTATCGAAAGCCGCCGAGAGGTCTAATAGGACTAGGACAGAGGAATATCCCCTATCCCGAGCCCTCCAGAGATCATTCACCAGAGCGACCAATGCCGTCTCCGTGCTGTACCCGGGCCTGAAACCCGATTGGTAGGGGTCCAAATAATCCGCTTCATCCAGGACCAAAGGGAGCTGATGCGCCACCACACTCTCGACAACCTTCGCAAGAAAGCGAAGGTTGGAGACTGGACGAAAGTTGTTCAACACAGCTGGGTCCAGGGCAGGCTTCTTGAGGAGGTCTCACCACCGCCTCCTTCAAGACGGTGGGGAAATAACCCTCACTCAAGGAAGCAGATATAACCGCCTGGAGCCAGCCTCGTGTCCTCTCCCTAGCTGCATAAACCAGCCAGGAAGGGCACGGGTCCAACAAACATGTGGAGGAGCTCAGCCTCCCCATAATCCTGTCCACTTCATCAGGGGTCACAGAATCAAACTCTTCCCAGGTAACATTGACAAGACCACCCGTGTCCTGATCGCCTGACTTTGCCCAGTTGGAGTCCAAACCGGTCCGAATCCGAGCGATTTTATCCGACAGATGTTGACTAAATTCCTCGGCACGACCCTGCAAGGGATCCTCCCTCACCTCCTGATTTAGGAGGGAGCGAGTCACCCTAAACAGGGCGGCCGGGCGATTATCTGCGGACGCGATGAGGGTGGAGAAGTAATTACACCTCGCCACCCTCATCGCTGCGAGATAAGACCTAATATAGGTTCTTAACCGCAACCGGTCGGGTTCGGATCGACTAGACCTCCAACAGCTCTCTAGGCCCCGTTTCCGACGCTTCATCTCCCGGAGCTCCGCGGAGAACCATGGAGCTCGCTGGGATCTGCGCCGGGTCAGGGGCCGCAAGGGTACAACCCGGTCAAGTGCCTCAGTGGCTGCCCTTTCCCAGGCTTCCACTAAGGCATCCGCCGAGCTGTGAGCAATGGAGGCAGGTGGGGACCCCAGCGCCGCTTGGAATCTATCAGGATCCATTAAGCGTCTGGGGCGGTACCATCTAATTGGCTCCGTACCCCCACGGCGGAGGGTGGCAAAACGGAAGACCAGCCGCAGGAGATGATGATCGGTCCAATCTAATCTAATCTAATCTAATCTAGGACTTCTTAGTGACCATCCAGCTTAAATGGGCAACCCTGCAACTTTTTTCAAGTTCAATCATGGTCAACTAAGTATGTAATATATTGGTACTTTTACAAATGACTGATTTTGGTGTGGGGTACAAGTAATCCACCAGCTAGTTCCTAGTTCAGCTCCTTTATATAAATAGTCCATGTTATGCAATTGGTCCATATAATCTGTAATGTCATTTTACAGGCTCCTTTTAACACACATGGAAATTAATATATTAAGTAGAATTTAGCACAGGTGTGGCCCACAGCTAGTAATGTGGCCCCATAATATCATAAACTTTTAGTATTATGCGATTTATATATATCAACTATATTACATATTTTATATGCCGCCCAAGACAATTCCTCTTCACTCAATGTAACCCATACAAGCCAAAAGGTTGGACACCCATGACTTAGAATATTAAATAAAAATGGCCATAATGGCTGCCTCCAGCTCACATTCCCCCACCACATAAGTTAATTATCTTTACCTTTCTAATTGTTGCCACACATATAGCAGAAAGATTTAAGGGATCTATGGCTTCCAATTTCATCCCCTCTTTGAACCATTCTCCACTGGACTCAGCTTCTTTTACCTAAAAAATACCCATAGCACACATTGATATATGGCAAAAAAGCAAACATACCCAGAGACCAAAACACCTGCTAAGGCATTATTTTCTATTCAGTCTTTGTGTATGTATTTTAGATGCATCATTTTCACTCAGATGCAAATTCATTTCTTTCCTTTATTCTATTTCACAGTAGTAAATACTTAAAAACACAATCAAGAAAAAAGAGAATTAGGAAGAACAGGAAAAAATAAGCAGTATACAATGTCAAAGTAATGTTAGACTAATGCTACATATTAATGTACCGTATCTTGCATTTTCAGATTATTTAGATTGATTCAATATGCAATAAATAACAATAGCCATAACATGAATCATAGTGAAGAGAATTAATTTACTTAATCAAAGAGCTCTGTCCTTATTTAGTAACTTAAACAAAGGCCTGGCATTAAAGCCTTGGGTTAAGAGAAACACAGAGTTCAAGTGCAATATATGTCTCTCTGTAGAATTATAATGCACAAATGGTTTCCAAGTTAAATTCTGTATCAGACTTATTTTTCAAATATCGTAAGCGTTATATGACAGCAATGCATATTCCCACAATTTAATTTGTCATTCGTCTATAGTACACATTATATGTGATTTTTTTCAAAGTCACAGAATAAAAAGAATCTGCCAGGACCCATTTTGGGATGGATTTTTCAGCCAGCCTCTTTGAGAGTGGAAGGGTTGCCTGCTACGTTGATTTCATTCCACATTGGTGGAAGGGGGAACTCCCTCCATAAAAGCAGTCTGCTCTCAAAGAGACTGGCTGGAAAACTTCACAGCACAGGCCAAGAGAGATTTCACCCGACTCTCTGTGAAGCAACCCTGTTGTTTTCAAAGATGCTGATTCTAAAACGCCCTTCTATGCTGAAAAGCTAGCAAAAAGGACTTTTATAGCTCTTCACCCCTTTCAGAAATTTTCAGGGTCTCTAGCCAAAAAAAAAAACCACTAGCAAATGGAGCGTTTCTAAAGGCTGGAAAGGCTAGTCCTGGGAGGGGAGGGAAACAGCATGGCTTCAGGATTCAAGTTTCATTTCTCCAGCCCAGTGCAAAAATTCTTTTTTAATCATGGAGGGCAGCTGCCTTCCTTCTTTGGGCAGGGAGCTCTTTCTATTTAACAGCCCACACAGTTGCTTAATGATCACATTTGGGAGAGCCGGGCAATTATGTGCCTCACTTAACAAGCATCAGGATTTGCAGCTATAATGGGCAGGGTTCATTATGATAAGAGGACTACCTCTACTGAAGCAAGGGGTAATAAATGTGGGCTAATTCTTTTTCTATATTTATCCCATCCTTTTAATACACTACTCTTTATCGACTGATTGTTATAGATGTCTGTTTTTACAGTACTGAGCCAAAGACATTTATGCAAACTACCTTGGAGTCCCATTCCTTCAACAGAGGCAGTGTAGCCATAACAGGATGTAATCCAGTCTGTAATCCAAGTTAGACAGCTAGCTGGCTAATGAAGTTTAAAATCTGGAACTGCAATCCTCCTCATTCATTAATGTTTTGTAAAATCTGAAGCTTCAGTTACTTGCCTCTGCCACTTGTTTAATACTTTGTCTTCAAATCTTATTGGAGTAATCATTTGAAATATTAAGTGCTGATGAATCATACCTATTAAATTTTAACACTCTTTAAAATTAATAATTTCTTCAATATGAATAACATTTCTTCTAAAATATCGTACCTTAGCAAATAATTGTGGGAGTGCATCAATGTGACCATCTTGCTTCTTGGTAATATCTTTGAAGAAAAAGGAAAAATTAAGGCTGCCTCCTCCACTACTTGAAAATCATGATCTCCTAAAAATATTATTAGTCAAAAATATAACTGAATGTTGACATAAGTAGTAAAATCATATTTGTGTCAGAGAATGACATTACAATATAATTTTAAATGCCTTTATCTAAAAAAAAACCAAATGCTGTTCACTCAGCTTTGTTGTTACATCCTAACTTACCAGATCTTTTGAATCGATGTCCTATACTCCGAGACCAACCAATAGGATGAATGAGTGGGCTGTACATATGGCACCAGAAGTCATCTGTTTTGTCCTCACTTTCTTCATACACTAATCTTAACCTGCCTCCAATTACACTGTCAACAACTGCTATCCGTGTTCGGCAGAGGTGTGTTTTATCGACAACCTCTACTCTCATAGAAGGCTTGAAAGGATACTGCATACTTTCAGATACCTTGAAACAAGTAATTGTGCGGCATTAATTCATGCACATCTGCAAATATTTATTATCCAACACATCTGCACACAACGTTAGTCACAAAGGTCTGTATATGTTAAATTAGTTTTCGGAGAATACAAGCAGCAGAATTCCAAATGTCAATGGCATCTTACAGTGTTTCTATACATAGTGCCAATGTTGTTGTTGTTTTTGGGGGGGGGGGGAATTTAGATCAGAATATTTATTAGAAGGTATTAACAATGAGGTTTCAGAGTCTAGTGACAGTCTTTCATTCAGACAATCTAGAGTAGTATTTCTTAAACCTTTTGCTCGACCCCTTCCTACCTTTAAAAATTATGGAAGACCCCAAAAAAGCTTTAATTTATATGGTTTATATTTATTAAAAATTACCATATTAAAAACTGATGCATTCATAGAATACTGAATTATGTAAAAAGCAATATTAAACCTCTTATATATGAACATCAATATTTTTCATGAAAAACCTCTGTATTTTTAAACAAATAAATATGAGGATTCTTTTTAATTTTTGGAAAATATCTTCGATATTTGACATAATTCTGATTTTGAAGACCACTGTGAAGGTTTTAAGGGACTCCCAGGGACCCTCGGACAACACTTTAAGAAATACTGGTTTGGATTATCAGACTAGGCAACTCTAATTACTGGCTTTCATGACTTACCTCTCAAGTTCTCAATCAGTTTATTAAATGAGAAACTATCTTTTTCCAATATTATACAGTCAACTAGAATCAGAATAATTTTTTCTTGTATCTTTTCAAACACCTGAAAATTATTACTGCTCAAGCTATAGAAGCTTTGAGTTTTGATTTGCATGCTATGCCTGTTTTTAACAGGTTAGCTTTTAGTTAAAATATTGGATTCAAATTTAGGGGTATGTGGTGAGAAAGATAAACAAATACTTCCTTGGCTTTAGTCTCAGGGCTATTTTCAAGCTTGCAAAAACCCTCATGCAGGATCAAGGAAAATTCTCCAAACTGATTTAACACCTCAATTATTAGCAAATTTCCCACACAGTTTTAGTCACTCTCACCTTCTGAGAGAAGTCAGGAGGAAGAGTTTTGGCACCGGTGAGTCTTTTTACCAGAAAAGCTTTCCAATTTGTATATTTGTGTTGAATGGCTGTCAAGAAAAAAACATGCATTAGTTATTTAAACTTTGAATTAAGAAACTCTGAATGAGAATCAAGAAGTTTAATGGTAATCCAAATACATTAATTATTGCAAATTACTTAATCAAAAGTAACTCAAACATCTTAGTACATAATCTGTAGTGCTCTCAATTTTAATATAGGATAGGCATTTCTAAATAAGAATTTAAAAATATTGTCTAATAATGTCCCATCATTATCAGCACAGAGAGAATGAGACAAATAATTCAAAGTATTACTGCTATATTTACATACATCGTGGTGGAACTAGAGGTTTCCCACTGGTTGCACACCAACCAACTGGATGGATATCAGGTCCACAGATGTTACACCAGAAGTCAAGATTTGAATCCCCTTCAAAGCCTTCATATCTTAATAAAGCATTGTAACCTGAAACAGAGGTTGTGTTTAAGGGCTTATTTTGGGGGAATACATCTGCAGTATTAATCCAGGTTATTGGGAGGCGGGGGTTCCAATTGTGAAACTGCATTAGGCCCCCAATTCCTTAAACAAATCTTGAGTATCAGTACTAAAAACATGAATATAAATATGGGCACACATATTCTAGTAAAAATTTTAAGCTAATCGCATACCATTCTGATAAGTTCAACAGTTATAATAATGGTTCATCAGTCTCTGAAGATGCTAAAGATTATAATTAATATTCAATGTATCATTCAATATGCCACAAGCTATTCTTTACAGTTTCTATGATCAAAACTCACTGGCTATTCCTAAGAGATATGCCTCACTAAACAATCTAACAATTAAGCTATTTAACACTGATGATTCCTATTTCTGAAAAATTTTTCAAAGGAATAATTCTTCAATTCTGCCTAAGCAATTATAGTTTAAAATACATGATTATAACAATTAATAACCTGCTAATTTCAAAATCCCAGCAATCCAGAAGACTTTGGTAGGTAGGCTGCAATCTGTGTTAGGGACTTCCACACGCACACCCTCTGAGATATCACCCCAGCATGTCCCCATAGGTGCCTGCAATGTAAATCAGGAAAATAAAAGTCGCATCACAGATAAACATGTGAAAATACACACAATTTTGAAAACATACTAGCAGCAATACCTTAAAGCTTACCTTTTTTAAGAGACAGTACAGAATCATTCCTCCCTTCCCCCATTATTCCAGACAAAGGAAATTTATTTTTCATATTTACATAGACTTTAAGCATGATGGAAAATCATATTATTACAGAAATAAAAAGAAATCCATCTAGAGTCAAATGCAGCAAATAATATGAGACTAAATAGAAAATCAACATTTAATAGATTCAAACAATGTAGGAGTGAAGAAATATGTAATTTTTAGATGCACAAATATTTTTGTTTTTTTAGAACTACCCCAATAATTTCAGAAAGTATACATATTGGGAATATGTATGTATGTATGTATGTATGTATGTATGTATTATGTATGTATGTATATTAGCCAAATTAAAACCTTTTTTAATTTTTAATTAACACATTTGAAAAGTTACAAGAAATAGTTAACTGTAATTGAGATACCCTATTACAAATTATTGCAGAGTAACTTTGTTTATAGCAATATAAGCACTTGACATGAGAGTAATTAAAAAGTACATCAAGTCAAGGAGAGAAGCAACCTAGAACTAAGGAGAAACTTCCTGACAGTTAGAACAACTAACCAGTGGAACAACCTGCCTCCAGAAGTGGTGAATGCTCCAACACTGGAAGTTTTTAAGAAGAGACTGGACAGCCATTTGTCTGAAATGGTATAGGGTTTCCTGCCTTAGCAGGGGGTTGGACTAGATGACCTCCAAGGTCCCTTCCAACTTATTATTATTATACATAGAATGAAGGCTATTGCTAAGCACATTGGTTTGTGCTTAAATTGTAAGCCGCCCTGAGTCTTCGGAGAAGGGCGGGATATAAATGAGATTAAATAAATAAATTAATAATAATAATAATAATAATAATAATAATAATAATAATAATAATAATAATAATAATCATCTAAATTCTGGAAATAAGAAAATGTGTTTACTCAGGAAACATTATTAATTATCTCAATACTTAACCCCTAATATTTTTTTAGGTTTTCAGTGAAGATTTCATTTGGCCTGTTCCTTTGCTGGTGTGGTATACTTTCTGAACTGGAAATTTGGCAGTGACTAGAGAACCAAAACAATCTGAAACTACCGTGGTCATTGAACCCAGTGGGATTTATTTCTACATGAGAATTATACAGTTGTGCCAGAAGATACAGATCAAATAAAATGTGGATAAAGGTATAACGTTTACATAATGAATTACTGGTTTCAAAATTTTGCAGCACTTTGACATCTAACAATGGAGAGTTTGACCATGACTCAAGGGGAAATCAAATTCAATGGATTGTTAATGGGAAAATATATGAGACGTACGGTATAGTTCTGAATATTATTTGATGGTTTCTGAAGTATCTATCCTCTGACTGCTTAAAAGTGCATTCTATCTTAGATGCTACAATTTTAGACAAGGCGACAAAAAGAATAAAATACAGAAGCTGAAATAGGAACCATTCTATGAATTTTTACTAAATTTGTGAACTATTATGGAGGCTCCCAGACAGGATACTACTAATGTTCCTGACAGTGACAATAAAAGCAGCATTCAGGTAAGTTTCAAGACAACAGCTTCAGGCACATTGAATACTACAAAATAATTGCCTCATAACCATACAAACGGTATTTCTTAAGAAATCCAATACTAAATCCCACCCTCTAAGAAGCACATGGAAGCATCTGTTCTTTTACAAGGAATGCGTCCATACTTCTGGTTTATTGCAGTGGTCTCAAAGTGGGAGAAAAAACTGTCGTGCAAACATCCACTCAACATAGTTTCTGGCATACAGATCTTCTCTTTTAGTAGTCTATCTGCTTCAGGGAAAGCTTAGCACAGACAGATTTAATACAGAAAAACAACTCAAAAGTATTATTACACTAACATCATCTGAAACATATGTTATTTACAAGAAACATACATAGTTAAAATTTCCAAATTGTAACAACTTTAATTTACAAACCAATCTTATTAGTATTTTCACTAGGTCCGTTTCAATGAAGAGATTCAAGACACTAACTTAACTGCTCTTTCTTAAAACATATGGACCAGAGCAATCTCTCTCTAGTTTATTTCTGTTGAAAAGTGATATAAAATTGAATTTATGCACATGTGTGTGTAGTAAAGCCAGTAGAAGTAGCTATCCCATTGGCTGAGGTTTCTCATCCAATTGGTTCAGAGTCCTGTCAGCATTATAGTCATTTTTACTCTGTTCAGTTCATGACCAAAGTTTGAGGCACCAGATTTCAAAGATGCGGATTGGTATAGGGGTAACAGCAGAAAGTTAAACTTGTCCTTGTCTGTGTAAAGATAGTGGTTCAGCTAGTTCCTCCTACACCAATCCATATGGCTCTCAGTTCTGAAGAACAAAGCCATAATGGGTATGGATCTTGTGGCCTTGAAATGATGGTATACAGTATATTCAGTATACTGTTTTCTCCTGAACACGACGTTTACTAGCAGAACCATAAGTGTACAGATAAGAACAAGTTTACCTTCTAGACTCATGATGAAGACATCCACCTCGGGCTCCTTCCCAATAAAAGGAAGGTCTGCCTGGCCACCACTTTGATCCAGCGCACACTCTGGAGGAATTATCTGTGAGGGACAGCCGCCTTCCCTGCAAGGTAAGTTGCAAACAGGAAGGTCTTGATGGGTGAGGTCCAGATTCATATAATGGCCTTCCCTATCCAAAAAAGGCTGACCACATAGTATCTGAATAGGACAGCTAGGTATTACTGTTAACTGCTCAGCTTAGTAAAAAATACCTGGTGGGCTCTGGAATTTCAGGGACTAATACATCTTTGGTATAAAATTTTGACTTAAAGGATCAAATGAGGTATAAGTGATACCTAGTCATATTTTGCAAATACTGTACACTACCCATAACTATCACAAAGGTGGTCAGACAACAAGACACGGACAGGAAGATTTGAGACCAGGCTCAAGGTTGACTCAGCCTTCCATCCTTCCGAGGTAGGCAAAATGAGGACCCAGATTGTTGGGGGCAATTAAGCTGACTTTGTAATAATGCCGCTTGGGGTGTGTGTGAAAGCCCTAATAAGCAGGCATATACATAGAATGAAGGCTACTGCTAAGCTTGTAAGCCGCCCTGAGTCTTCGGAGAAGGGCGGGATATAAATGGAATTAAAATAAATAAATAAATAAAATAAAATAATATCTCACAAGAGTGTTGTTCTAGGTAACAATTCAAGAAGGATTTTAAATGCTATCTTGAACTTTTGGAGGAAGGATAGAATTTAATAAATAAAATTGGAGACATGTGTACAACATGGATTGTTTTTTTTTTTAAAAAAAATAGTGGTCTCTCCTTCCTCCCCAACAAGTGAGCAAACGATAACTGTTACTTGGAATTCAAGTGGAAAAAAACATACATTTCTTGAATCAAAAAAGCCCTTGAATTTAAAATGGGGAAAGGTGCCACCAAACCAATGCCATCAATAGTTAGCTACTGAAAAGAGAAGCATTTATTTCCTTTAACATTATTTTATTAATAAGTTGAAAATAAATTTATAATGTTTTCAAAGGCATATATATATATATATTCAGAAACAAATTTTATGAGCAACTCCCAATTAATCAATTAATTTAAAAAGTAGTTCAAATAATGAGAGCAATTTTCATGTGTGCTTATGGTACCCTTATTCAGCATACTGCATATTTTAACACATACAATCAGGCCACGTATTAAGTAAAAGTTGGCAGGTTTTGCCAATACTATACTTAAAAGGGACTAGAGTCTTTAGACCACGGGTGTCAAACTGCCAGCCCGCAGGCTGGACGCGTCACGCAGAAGCTGTGCCCACCCCATTGCCGGCAATGGCAAAACCATCCCGATATGTTGCAAGATGTCATGTGGCATCACAAGTTTGACATGTCCATTTAAGGCTACTATAATTGGGCTACAAAAATCTGGACAATCACTACACTGCTGCCATCTAGTGATGGTCTAGACATTTTGCAATCCAGATATGTTAGTCCTCAGATAATTTGATGTCTTAGTATAGGGTTTTCTTCAATGGAAAATCTGAAAAAAAAATCCTCTGCAACAAAAAATAGTTTTTGTTCCAAGATCCAATAATTTAATGGACCATTTGGAAGGAGAAATTAAATTTTAGTGTCCATTAAGGTTGACTCAGCCTTCCATCCTTCAGAGGTCGGTAAAATGAGGACCCAAATTGTTGGGAGCAATATGCTGACTTTGTAAATTGCTGTAAATCACTATGAAGCAGTATATGTCTAACTGCTATTGCTATTAAATCTGAACATACAAAATCTGCATCAAACTATCCCATTTAAACAATTTAATAAACTCTCCATGATTTAAGGCACGAAGTAAAGGCCAGACAAAAAAGTATTCATTATATCAGAAGTCCACTAAGCTAAGATCTGTTAAACTGAAGGTTTATTGCACTATTTGGCAAAAAAGGGCAAAAATCAGATATCTAAGATAGATGATTCTATTACGGTTAGTGGTAAAATCTGCATTTAGTATTATGCAATAAAGTTAATCCTGGTAAAAGCACCAAATATAAAGGATAATCTTGATATGTTCTTAGAACAACCTGATGTGGTTTTTTTTCAAACTGCAGTGTTAAAGCAGCAATAAAAAGAAAAATATGCAATCCTTTGTGGAACATCTAAAGCAGCATATTCATACCACACATTATCCATATAACTGTTCAATAGCCAGAAATAAGAGGATATGCTGGAAAGGGCTTCTTCAACATGATTCATTCCTGGTCCCACGAACAAAAACTATGGCTAAAACACACTAGGTTAATGATAAAAGTATTCAAATAATAAGCATATTGCAAATGAAATTGCCTCAAAATGGATTATGTGCCATCAAGTTGTTCTCAACTCTTAATGAATGCATAGTCTCAAAATATTCTCTTATAAATAAATACTCAATTCTGGGTATATAGTTACACTGTATCTAAGTCCATTTTGAATTAGTTATGTAAAAGTCATTCATTTTACTAGTTGAATATTTATTCACACTCTGATGTAATTTATGTATCTTCTTTTATGTATATATCAAAAACATTTTGAACTAAAATATTTCAAATTTAAAACATGCCATTTTTAGTACAAAATGCTATGCCTCAATCGTGAAACAGCTATATCAAGTGATTTGAAAATATTTTCAGTCAAAAATTGGAATGCAAAACAATACCACCTGCTTAGTACTGATTGACATTAGAGTAAACAACAGAGTATCTAGTGATGGGACATGCATAAGTACACCAAGTAGAAATAATAATATTCTTCGGACTTTTACATAGCGACCATTCTGAAGTTACTCTTGCTGTTAATTTTAATTGCCAAATGTTTACTGCAGTTTTGAAGTTTTCCTGCCCAGTTTAATGTTATTTGCTTTGGGAAGTTACCTTTTAACATCAGACAAAATGAATGAAAAGTGCAAAGGTTAGCACAGGTTCCTGAAGTGATTTTTGAAGATATATCCTTTTTCCAAACATGGGTGGCAGGAATAAAATTTAGCAGAGGAATATTATGCCCTATAAAGGTCATTCTTTTATAGTGTATTAAAATCTGTGAGCTTTGCATCAATTTATGTTTTTATTCTAAAAACACAGGGGTTTGTGTGTGTGTGTTTTTTGGATGCCTACTGTTATCTTCATAGAACAGTTAATGTTATATAGAAGCCATTTGGCCCAAATTGCAAACTAGTAAAACAAACATAAATAAACCATACCAAATTTTTTTTTCCACAAGTGACATTTAAAATTATGGTAAGAATATTAAAAAGAAGCCCTTAATTATAACGTAAAAATACAAATAAATAAGAAAACTCATCCAATATAAATATCTGGTGCACCCCCGTGCCATCTGTTCTAATGGGGAAAGCACGCTCCAGATTCCTTCACTGAAATGAAGTTACCTTGTGGGACCGTGAAGCTATGCAGGTGGCCCCTGCTCTTTAGAATGATTTTCCAAGGCTGCACTTTCCTATAAGGCAGGGGTCCCCAACCCCCGGGCTGTGGACAACACTGGGTTGCGGCATGCCAGAAACCGGGCCACGCAAACAAGCAAAGCCCCATCCATGGCATGCAGGCAGTACATGAAACCACACCCCCTCCAGTCCATGGAAAAACCTCTCTCCACGGAACCGGATCCTGGTGACCAAAAGGTTGGGGACCTCTGCTATAAGGTACTAAGTGCAAGTTAGCTCAGCTCTGCAACAGTGATTTGTTAGCACTGGGCAACAAAGATTTTGCTTCCTGAACACTTTTGGGTGAATCTTACAGACTGTTGCCTGCTCATCATGAGAATAACCTGTTACTTACCCTATCACTATTTTATAGAAAGTTTCTCTTTTTACACAATGGCAATGTACAGTACCTGTTGGTTATGTTGCACACATGAATGAAATATATAAAAACATGGAACTATTGTTGAAACATATCCTGTACCCCAAGTACAACTGGAATATCTGTGGAGATCTAAAAATAGTTTTTGAAAACTAGACTGGACGACCATTTGACTGGAATGGTATACGGCTCTTGTCTTGAACAGGGGATTGGATTAGAAAATCTCTTGAGGTCCCTTTCAGCTCTATGATTCTATGTTCTAATGCAGGGGTGTCAAACTGCCGGCAAGCTGCGCCCACCCTATTGCCGGCAATGGCAAAACCGTCCTGATACGTTGCACGACATCACATGATGTCGCGAGTTTGACATGTCTGTTCTAATGGCTCTGATCCTTGGAATGCAGCTTGGATATACTTTTCTTCTTTCTGAAAACTCTTCTTCAAGATCCTTCTATATGGTCTGTTGCAGAAATTATAGAAAAATGAAGCTGATAGTAGGGCTATAATCAGATCCTATACATATTTACTTTACATCCCACGCTCTTTAATGGATATTATTCCTAAGGAAATTCCTTAAGAATTTTCATTTTTTTTAAAGGTTTGAATTATAGTTGAAAATCAAAGCTAACTAGCCAGAAAGGCAGTCATCCTGTCTGTTGCAGAGACTGAACTTGTTAATTTGGTTACATGAAATTTTCATGACACATGGATGACAAAGCAAATTAACGCAAGGAGACAGAACAAGGTGACAGGTGACGTCAACAAACTATTACAAGGCAAAACGGTCTTAATTGCCATGTTCTGATCATGCTTCCTTAATAAAGAGTGAGAATGCATTAAATCACAGATATTGTTATTTCGCCTACTTTCACTTACTGTTACATGTTAATAATTTCTCATCTAGCGGCCACAATGTACTACAAGAATGAGGCAATTAGCTGTTGGGAGGTAAAAAAAAATCTCATACAAATGTGTATGGGTTTTTTCAGGTGCCATTCCATACCTTAAAACTGCCTGATGGTTTGTTTTGTTTCTGGTCAAACTGGCCCTGTATGCTGTACAAAAGAAACACTGAATTCCTACATCTGTAAGCTGAAAGCATAAACAGGAGCACCAATGCTGAATATGCTCCTCATTAATTGAAAACTCATTTTTATACAGCAGAGGCAACTATCTTTAGTTTCCTCCTCCCCTATTGTTCTAGCCATATGTCCAGTCTTTCAAGGACACTGCATAAGATATTTCCAAAACAATTTCTCTACTGCTGACAGGAGGAACTCTGAATCCAACCATCATATTTTAAAGGCACCCCTTAGGTTAACTCCAGAAGGAAGTTTACTGGATGGATCAGCCAGGTTTCTATTAAAACAAGTTTATTCTTAATCCCTGTTAATGTAAAATAACTAATTTAAAATTATGCACTCTATTATATAAACATGCCTTACTAATGACAGAGTAACTTACTGTAACTTGTTCCTTCTTGCAAAATCAACCTGAAAAACATGCTTGTTCTGAACTCCACCTGCTTCTGAGGAAAAATGCAAAGCTCTGTTTTGTACATAAGGGGACTACAAGAAGTTTAATCTACAATACCAGATTTCACTGAAGGAAACTCGGCACCAAAGCTTGATAGATACCTAGGGTCAGGTCCACAGGATTTTAAGCACCATCTCTAAAATGACTTTTAAAAAATTGTCACTGAAATTATGATAGCCACTACATAAACTGAACAGTAGGGTACCTCTTTGGATTTGAAGATTGCAATTTAGATAATCAAGGAAGTTTGGATTGCAATTTAATTTAGAATATTAACTTCAGTTAGGGGAAAGGCCACATTTTCTATATAATTAACTTTATGAGCTTTAATTCTCTGCATATCTAAGACACAGGTTAAAAGGAACCCTTGAACAGTGTGTTATCTTTTTCATTATTTTTAATGAATATAATGGTACATTAAAAACAATATACTTACATGTTTAAAACAATTCACAGGAGCTGCTGTGAAACTATTGCTATTGATATAGTTGCCCCAATTGAAACCTTCCATTGGAACAGATGCTAGAATGAGAGTTACTGCATTTAGCAACAATAAGAAGCAAGGTACAAAATGTTATACATGAAATGAGCACAGAAGCATTGTTCTTTGTTTTCCTATATATAAGCAATATACATTTATTTAAACAATATTTTCAATCTTTTAGAAAAATTACAGAAGAGCAGCACTGGGGAAAAATCTTCAAAATTTGTCTGAAAAGTCATAGTGTGCTGACGAATATGGTGGGTTACATAAGAGATTCTCTATCAAAATAGAATAGTCATCTGATGTAGGCCAGATGCACAACACTGACTTGACATGAATGAAGGCATACTGTCAAGGTATATAGGATAGATATTAGATCAGGGCAGATACACCTCTGTAAATTCTTCTCCCAGCCTATTGGGTGAAAGTGCTTTTACAACCATTGACGTAACTAAAAGGCCAATAATAAAACCTAAGAACTCTATTACTAAGAATATGCTGGGTATTTTAGCAAAGGCTCAGATAAGGAATTTTAGTATGCTTCTTTCAATTTCCTGGAATATATTATATATTTTTAATCTAACCATTCTTTAGAAGGTTATTCCCTCCATTACAAAATTGGGAAAATTTTCCCCATAATTGTTACTTGGTGGTGATTAATAACAATGTTACCTGTTTTAGTCTTGGACTGGTTCTGTACTGTTGCTTGGTATTGAGCATACGCAGCTAATTTAGCAACTAATGGTTGTTTTTGTAACACTTTAGCCTTCTTAGTGGGAGGTTTTCCCTGAAACAACAAGAGCTAAATAAGGTTCTTTTCAAAAACACAACACAAACGTTTGAAGCGGTGATTCTACTGGATAAAGCAACACTCTTGTTTTCAAATTTATTTGATATCAATTTATAGCAATGAAAATTCATGAGAAAAATTTGAGAGAAAAACATTTACATTCAGAGAAAAATTAATTAAACAGTGTCCCATATTTTTAGGTCGACTCAATTTACTTTTTCAAACCATTTGCAAAAGATTCTAGCAACTGCTATTTTGATATTAATTTATTTTTTTTAAAAAAATGTAACAAATAACAGTTCTGCCATGCCAAAAATAGGAATATCATCTGGAGAAAATACAGATTTTTCACAATGCAATAGTGTTCAAGAATTGGGTAAATAAATGCCACTTTGCTTCTTGAAGATAATGTACTAGTTATTCCTGCAATTTGAGTCAATGGTGCTATTCTCCTGCACCACTTATCTTTCCTGGCTGCAACAAGCACAGCAAGAAAGGGGAGAATCAAGAGATGCTATCAACAAATTTATGGGATGGAGAGAGATCAGGCTATTAGGATAAAGCTGTGAGATGGTTAGCTGACTTTCTCACTGTTGTCCTGGTTTCCACATTAAAAAGTCTTTGGTTGTTATGTTGACTTCCATACTGATCTAGCTGCATGATTAATTAGTACTAGTTCCATCCAGAATAGAGATTCAGATGAGCGCAAAAATGAATTTTCCTGATCTTTCATACCTAACAATTATAGTTGAAAATACATTAGAATTCTCTCTACAGAAATATTTAATGCAACAATAGGCCTACGACAGTCAAATCATCTTATATCTTTCTTCCTAGAGTACTATACCAATTAGTCATACTGTTCAGAGATAATTTCAGCATAGACATTCTCATTACTTTTTATTGAAATCCATAAAAGATATTTGGATAACTGAACAGTAAAGCAACTTTCTCACTTTGCCAAGGAGCAGTCATTGAACTATCAATTAGACTCCTCCAAGCTGAGTCACCCATATATTTAGTGAACACACTTCTGCTGATATGTATATCATATTTATTGTAATCATTGTAATATGAATTGAATATTTGTCAGAAGGGGATATGTAAGAAAACTTTCAGAAATTAATCACACTAGTTTGTTGCTAAATGGTAAAATGAAAAAGTTAACCTTCAATACTATGCACACCTATTTAGGAGTAAGTCTAATTGAATTTATTGGGACTTATTTGTATAAGCATGCAGATAGGGAAACAGAACATATTTGTTCTCTTTGGTATAACTAAATGTATATGTTCTCTATGTTTAGTTCCATTGTTTATGCAAACCTATGACATACATTTGGATGTAACATTAGAATTCTGCCACAATTGGTTAAATAAATTCCAGTATAGCATTGGATAAATGAGGATGTTAGATCCAAACTAGCTACATTTATTCAGGACACCTTTTGAAGGTAAAATATTAAGTTTTATTTTAACACAAATCTTTGGAGGATCAGGAATAACTTCTATGAGAATATCCTTATTCCAGTTTAGCAAGATTACAAAAACCTAAGTCTTGTCATGGCAAATGCTGACTTTGGAATTCAGAAAATGTTCAGTTAGGTATTACATGCAAGGAGGCTAAGAAATACAGACATTCTTTAATCTAAATCAGAGTCTGGAAGCTTAGATAAAATAACTTTTAAATATGTCAATACTGAAAAATAAATAATTCCACTGGTAACATTTTTAGAAAACAGACTGAAAGCATGAAGTATTTTAAAAAATCACTACTGTAGTTATGCTTGCAGGTATACAGAGTGCTTGCATATTTATGTAGTGAATTAGAAATATTGTATAAAATATAAGAGATTCCTAGATAGGGAGGCACTTTACATGTCACTTACACCCTGATCCCCTCAGAGGAGGCTCATGTTGAAGACCACCTGGAAGCTTCAACTGGTCCAGAATGTAAACCCAGGCAACACCTTTGCTTTACAAGCTATGCTGGTTGCCAGTTTGCTTCCAGGCGCAGCTCAAGCTGCTGGTCATTACCTATAAAATCCTAATTAGCCCAGGACTGGTTATTTGAGGGACCAGCTGTCTCCCATAGATTTAATCTAGTCAGGTTTGCACACTCTGGGTTCCTCTGAATAAACAATGCTGAATATTGTGACCCTAGAAGCACACCTTCTCGATGGGCAAAACCTGAGGCTCCTCCATGAGATCTGGACGGGTCCTATCCTGTTGTTTTGAAAGGCCTTGAAGACCTGGCTCTGCATTCAGGCCATTAGCAAGAGTGACTGAAGCCTCTTTTTTTGCACTGCGTGGGCCGGTTTCTTTTTCATTCCTGTACAATTTTTGTTACCTTTGCCATCTTTTGTTCTTGTTTTTGTTTGTTTGTTTGACTTGTGAACTCCCCGGAGTAATTGAGAGGTGTATAATTATTATAAATCACCCAAAGTGTTCAAAAAGCAAAATGCTAATACCAAATTATCAGAAGATGAAACATTCATATAATAATGAATTGAAGAGGAAAATCTGTTATGATGTCAAAGGACAATTAAGAGTCACTTATCAGTTCGATGGGTGGCATAGAAATGTAATAAATAAATTACTAGAATGCTTATGGGTACTTACAAATCATATCCTATGTATTCATCCTGAGCTAGCTGCTGAGGGTCCCCCACTCTCCATGAAGCAAAAGAAACAGTGGCCAGAAGGTATACTTCTCCGGGGCAGCCCTCTTACTATGAAAAAACTTGTCTCGTTAAGTACAAGGAGATATCCTTTTTTGCCTTTCAAAAGGCAATTAAAACCATGCTGTTCCATCAAGCTTTTGCTATGGGTGGTGGATCTTGCTACTGTATTTTTTTAAAAAAAAATCTGTTATTTTTTTATGAAGTTGTATTATAAACCCTAGTGAGAGTTATATAAACAAACAAACAAACTAGACCTTATGGTATGTTTCTGACAGGATGCAGTGATGGCCAAAGGATTGTGCATTGTAAAGAAGGATTCAGCTACCCCTCCAGGAATCTGTCTCTCCGCAGCTATCTTAGAATGCTCAGAATCACTGTATAATTGAATCCAGTTCTTAGGGACAAAGTAAGAAAGCTCATGTTTGTACCTTCCATATGATTTTACAGGAGGTCTTATGATGGCTACAGTTGGAAACCAAGTGCTTGATTCAGACCTTTGGACTAATCTTTTTTTTAAAAAAAAATTATTTATTTATTTAGCATTTTTGTTACAATGAAAAGCCATTGTTGTGTATTAATCTGAACCATAACATATCTTAGAAAACTTTATATGGTAAAGATAATAAAATTTGTGACTGTACCGTTACCTGAAGTCTGGCCAGAATGCTGGCCTTCTTAGAGTTCGATGAGTAGCTTCTTGAGCAGGAAACACTGCAGAAGCGCTTGGTCTTGGAGTAAAAGGCATCTCTGACACCAACCATCCCGCACATTTCACAGGTAGCTAACGAGAAAAACAAAACAGTATAATCAATGTAGGTTCAGTCTGCAGCTCACATAGAAGCTAGTACTATATCATGCACATACACATACCCTTTCCTTCAAGAATCATATTCAGCATTAATTGGTGTATTAGCGTATTTATTGCGTATTACTAATCTTGCAGATGCCAGATTAATTTCTTTCTTGACTTTACTACTTTCCTTGTAGACTTTAGTTATATTTCTACTAGAGACTAGACAATTGTTTGCAAACAAACATTTTCAAACATTGAATTTTTCAGATGTTATTTCTTGCAATGTAAGCAATCAGTTTTGTAATCTGCCTGTCGTGCTTACAGTACTGCTGTAGCATTTTCCTGAATTTAAGCAGTGAAACAACATATATTACTACATAAATAATTACTGTACTATTTATTCAATTTGTGTGGCTGTCTATCTCATCTAAGCAATGGCATACATAGTGCATTTTATGAACATCTATCAGTCACTGTATCCCATTTATGGCATTTGTGTCCTGCTTATTAAAGCAGCAAAACATGCAATTTTTAAACAGCCTTTCTATGGGAAGTAAACCATAATATTAAAAATTACTTTTGCTAGGCATTATAGCTTTATTATCTCATAAATTAAGAAGTAATATTTAGTTAGGATACTTAAATATAAAATAATAGAACAGTTTACTCTGCCATGAAATTATGCCCTGTTGTATAAAAGGTTGGTCACCGCACCCACATGTTTTAATAATCTGTCTTTCCATTTTTTCTAAATATAGATCAAAGCCAGCCAATAAACCCATCAGGCTTAATATATTTGTATATATTCATTCACAAGGAAAAATAAAATCTGGACCGAGCTTAGAAAAAATCAAAAGCAAAACATTTATGGTCCTGAATTTCTTCATAAAGACTACTATGATTTGTTAACATTTTTAACATGTTCAACTTGAATCCATCTTCCTACGTCCAGATAAAACAATATATCAGAATTATCTTAATATCAGGCAAAGCCCAAATGTTGTATAAAAATAAATGCATGTACATTTAGTAGTGCATTTGTATAATATTATGGTACAAACATTTTGATAGTAATTTAAATGCTAACAAGGAATATTGCACCATTAACAAACTTATCCTTTTTTGGTAACACATACACAAAAGCCACAATCTTTGGTTTCTAATAAGAAGAATGAACCTAAAGGCAGTGCTATTAATAATCTGGTTGACTGAACACTCCATTGAAAAATCTGTAATATTTGCACTCACCCATGCCAGATTTGCCATCTGGATAAGTGTAAACCTGCCCATTGTTCTTGATTATTGGGAGATTGGAAGGTAAGGGAGAAGCCTCTTCTTCACTTTCATCGGAACTAGAACTACTACTTGTATCCTCACTGCAGCTATCATAGCCATCGAACATCCCGAATGAATCACGTCTCTTCCTTTCTGACCTTGAAGGATGTTCAGTCTAAAATGAAAAAAAGCAGTAACTATTGAAGTATCTGAATAAAAAGAAGTGGACAAAATATTGCAATAATTTAACAAGCTAATATTAAACACATATGCAATTGCCTCTTTTAAATAGCACTGTATGTATATATGTATATGTATATATATATATATATGTGTGTGTGTGTATATATGTGTGTGTGTGTATATACACACACACACACATACACACAATCTCAATTGTTGAAGCAACTCATTATGTAAACTGTAGAAACCTGTGACGTGTTGTTCAGCTATAGTTTCCAGCATCCTTTATCATTGGGCTTATTGGCATTTGGAATTACATCTTAAGAATAGGAATTTCATCTTAGTAATATCAGAAAGTTATACAATTCCCTCACCTAGAATTAGAAGAACAAACAAAATATTGGTAAAATTATATTATTCTCAACATAAAAAAATATTATTTTATTATTGATATCCTTTCTTCTACTGCAATCTCAAAAGCAAGCAACAAAGGGCTTTGTTATATATACTGCTCAAAAAATTAAAGGGAACAGAAAATAAGACATCCTACTATTAAATACAGTACATTGTGTTGTTTAAGTGTTCCCTTTATTTTTTTGAGCAGTATATAAGGAAATGTATATAAAATATTGCATCAATTTAATATACTATAATATGATGGAAGCACCTCATATTATAGCCTCTCCAGTCATCTCTCCTCCAAAATATCATAAGAGAGGTTAATGAATCAAATCAGGTAAACTCTATAATGTGGCTGTGGGAGAAAATATGTTCCTAAAAATTGGAATGAAATGGAAAAAAAATAGAAAAATAAAAAAAATGTTCCTGATGCTCATGGATTCCCTTTTTCACTTCTCCCAATACAAAATCTGTGTGATTCAATAGTTTCTGATCCTTTGTGCTACATTTTTAGGTGGCTGAAAAGGCTTCCTGAGGGTGGAGGTCTACTTGCACTAGTCATTTTGCCTCTTACTTTAAAAGATTTCAATTAATTCCTTTCCTCCAGCACAGCAAACAAGTCACACTTGAAGTCACATGACAAAACTCCACAAGCTACCTTACTAAAACTGTACCTAAAGTCTTATTTTCTGCCATTTTCCCAGTGGTTTTCAAACAAAATTCTCTATTCCCACTAGAAATAAAGAAACTCCAGAAAAGTTATCATTTATATTCTTCCAAATCTCTAGGGTTCTGATTCTGCCAATCACTAAATACTGCCAGCTTCTGAAATGTTTCTCTTTCAGAATTTAAACTACTCTCATAAAGTTGACAATTTGCCATAGAAACATCACCATGGCAACTGACAGAATGAAAATCCAAGTATCACAAAACAAAACTTAAAAATCTGCATGAATGTGGGTTCTATGCATCACCAGAACTATTCAGAAAGATTTTTTTCTTCCAGATATTCTAGAAATATCTTCATTTCAGATATTTCATATAGCAAAACAGCATGAAATAATATCTAAGTATAGAAATAAAAGGATATTTGGAATTGCATCCAGTAGTATCCAGGACTGACAGAATGCTATCCACACATAAAATGAAATTGCTCCTGTTTTTTTTTATTTCTCCATATCACATATTCACGTTTGTTTGGATTAACAGAGGCACAGTGAAAATAAGAGCTAGGAAATTCCACTAGTGAAGCACTGAATGAAATTGTTTTACAGATAAGAAAACTAAGAAGATTTCTTTTCCACACCTCTGTCTAAATTCAACTTGAACAAACTAATCCTTTTGGAGCCCAAAATTATACAAGCTTTCATGAGTTACATTTTGCTCCTGAAACAGCTGCAACAGATATCCTTCATTCAAATATTGATTACATTACTATAAAATGCATTCCACATAATCACTCCAATTGTCACATGTAAAAACTGAAAAGCTTCCAGACATGCTAGGTTCTTGCAACATTCCATACATCTGCTCCCCCTGCAGTCATTCAGTGGTATCTTCTGAAAGTGACCCCTGGATAGTCTGTACTGTACTGTATAAAATTGGAAAAATTATTGCTAATGGGAAACATAGTACAATTCCATGTTCCCTCTTGTTTTATGACTTTATTTTATGATACACGTAATAGTATCTTATAAATGTTCTGAATAAAAATTAGCTTTACAAACAATTCTATCCTGGTATTAATTTCAATAATATAAAATTTAATAATTTTAATAAACACAAACATACATGCATTGTTGTTTTCTCCATAATAGTAGGCAGAAAAATCTTAAACTGAGTTATAAACTGAGATGTAGGGAAGGAGATGAAATAACAATTTGCTGCTTCATTCATAGCTTTGTCAACTATGAAAAGATGGGAAATGGAAATTATTTTACATTTTATTTAACAAGACTAGTTTTTGTGGTTTGTTATTAAATTTCCCTTTGGGTGGTATACAGAAATTTTCTGTGGCCAACTTTAGGCCCAGAGTCTAGAATTGGGCTATTTTTAATAGAAAAGAGTGGTGAGCAGGAACTTCCATCCTACAGGCGCAAGAAAGATCTGTCCCTATCAAAATATGATACCTCCTGGAATATATTACTCACCACATAATAGTGCACCTATTTCTGAAACAGAAAAATAATTATGGCTTGTCCTTTACCGTAACTAATCTATATAATAAGAATGCAGTAGTTTAAATCTCACAGGTCCTCATTTGCATGATTTATTAGTAGAACATTGTTTGAACTATGCTCTTTTACAGACTTTTACAGCTGTTATCAAATATAAGCTATGCTTTAGATCAGAATAAAGACATATCCTAGTTGGTATTTAGCACATTCTGACTAAATTCACCATCTAAAGAAACATAGTTTGTTTTGGCTTAAAATGACCTTGATAAACAAACTATGCCTAAAAGACCTTGGCTTAGCATTGTTTAGACAGCCACTATCAAAGATTTTCACTATGTCCTATAATCAATGAAACTTTTTTACAACTCCATCTTCTGAAAAATCTAAAGGCATTATAAACATCTATGGAGTTAACTGCAAATATAAATTTTGTTCATAACAATTTATATTAATCAGTTGATCAAGTACCCTGGAAATATTTATAATTGGAAAATGTTGAATTGTGTTTCAGAAAAGTTAATTTCCCATTCATACCTTACTGAAGACGACAATTTACAAGACAAAAATCATGTTAAATATTTTGAAATACAGTGACAATGGCCAGAATGGGAACATGCTAATAATCTGTGTTGAGTCTTTGAAAGAAAAAGAAACAGATATGCTTATAAATTCTTAGGCCATTTGGAATAAGAAAAGGCATAATTGAACAGTTTACACATTCAAATAGTAAACAAGCTTATACTGAGCACTTAAATGAAAAGACAAACTAGCTGAAGAAAGTGAAAAACAAATGTAGCTTAATGTCAACAAAACCAAGGTTACTTTGACCCATGTAAAAGATGTTGTATTTTTATGTAGCTGCCCTTTTCTACATACATTAGAGAAATCTATCTTGACACATTTTATCTCGTCTAATGAACATGTTAAAAGTACATTATATACAGCCACACACTGAATTCAGCATTAAATTGAAACTAGCAAATTCAGGAAAACCCATTTTGTTCTTAAAAAGCTCTATATTCAACACATAATGAAACTAGCATATGGCCAACATACAATGCATGTATATTTGAACATTTCCTCCTAACGTCCAATATTTATATTTCAAAAGCAATATATTGTAATTTGGCTCACTTTAAAATTAATTTAGCTGTACGTGAACCTAGGCCTTCCTCATTTATTTAGTTTAAAAGTTTAAAAAACACTTTGAGTTAGTCCTCCTAAATGAATAGGTTTCTCTTTTCCCTAATACTCATATTATCCACAGATTGTGACATTCAAATCATTTTACAACCCCACTTTTTCCCCTCGCATTCCACTTTCTATTTTCCCAAATAACAGCTAAACCAAACAGAGCACAGGGAAAATGTAACCGGCTGTTATTTGTTTAGCACTGTGTACATTTCCCTCCAAAGCATGTTTGCCGCAAATGTTACACATGGCCAAACAGCATATTTACCTTCCTTAGGACCGCCTCCACTTCCTCCTCTCCTGCCACTTTCTGGCCATAAACTACTGCTGCTGCTCATGCAGCTATCACAAAAGGAACTGGCTCTACTCAGTACACAAGGGCTCTTGTACAACGAGAGAGAGAGGAAAAAAACAACAACCCTCTAAGTCAGCGTTTCCCAACCTTAGGAACTTGAAGATGCGTGGACTTCAACTCCCAGAATTCCCCAGCCAGCTATGCTGGCTGGGGAATTCTGGGAGTTGAAGTCCACGCATCTTCAAGTTCCTAAGGTTGGGAAACAATGCTCTAAGTTACAAAACTTCTGACGGCATTTACACAGGGTAAACAACTTCTTCACCAGGGCTGGTTTTTGTTTTGTTCTGCCTTTGGAGGAAACAGGTAATATGCCCCCAGGCTGTTCGGGTAAGTTAACAGTTCAACGTTGTGCAAACCCGGAAAACGGGTTTAAAACGCGGCACCCAGGCTACTACGAGCACCGAACCAACCGAAAGGAAACCTGGCAGGGCGAAAGACTTTCCACCACCACCACCCCAAAAAAAAGTGGGGGAGCGGGGAGGCCACCCAGCCTGGTGGTGGGGGGGGAGGGTGACCCGAGTTTCTTCCCGACTCCCCCCCCCCGCTCTTGGGTCCCTCTCTTCTCGGAGGGGAAGAGACGCTGCCCTGACACTCTCGGCCCGGGACGGAGTAGGTCCCGAGGCGGCCGGCAGCTCGCCCTCTCCTCCCAACGGCCGGAGCTCTGCCGCGGCTCTTCCCCGCGGCGCGCTGCCCCTTCGCCGGGGCTTGCGGGAGCTCCACTTACCAGATCCTTTGTGTTTTCCATCAGGCCCTCATGGGCAGGGGATGCCTCCGACCGTCCCCGCTCTCCACCCCCCGCCCGCCCCTTCGGCTCTGCCCCCTCCCCTTCCCGAGGGGCAGGGCCAGGGTGGAGAAAGGAGACCGCTCAGCCTCCCACTCCTGCGAGAGAGCCCGGGGAGCGAGCGAGAGGAAAAGACAGTCCACTCTAAGCTCCAGAATATCAACAACATTAGCATAACTGGACCGCGCCTGCGCAGAAGGGCCCCCCCTTCCAGGGCGCGTCCTCATTGGCTGCCCGGCTGTTTGGGTCGTCCTCCCTCGCAGGACGGCACTGGCGACGTCGTCTGTGATGCGGAAGTGGGTGAGGAAGCAGGCTTGGAGGGGGTGGGGAGGTCGGAGGCGTTCAAACCGCGGGATTAAAGAGCGGCGTCGGCTAACTCCGAAAGGCGCGTCCGAGACGCAGATAGGCTTTCGTAAGCTCAGAAGAAAGAGACGTGGGTTAGAAGCTTTTAAAGTAAAATGATTTCTTTTCGCACACACCCCTCCCCGCCCCCCCCCCACAACCTCGTAAGCAATGGCGCAACCCTTTGAATCTTTTGAAGGGGGGAAAAAAAATGGGGGAGTCTGAATTGAAAAATGGATATCACGTGAGAAGAGGGCGGAGCTCGGTGAGTCACGTGAGACGGCGTCACAAGAGAAATTCATGCGGAAGCGTAAAAGAGTTGTCTCAATCGTACACTTCCGAGCCTATTTTGAACGTTTACTATGTACGGGAAGGAAGAAGCGGAATGCGCAAGAGTTGCCCAGCTCTTCAGTTCAACTTCTTCAAAAGCCCCTGAAACAGCGCCCCAAGCGGCAGGCGGCGTTTTGCATAAGTGCATTTATACAGAGGGCAACTCATCCGAAAAAGACTTCCGGTTCCTGCAAAAAAAAAGGGAAATGGACCTTTTCACGTCCGGTTCGCGTTTCCCCTATGAGGAGCAAGCATGGCGGCGAAAGTTGGGCTTCGTTCCGGCAAGATGCCGACTCGAAAAAGACTTCGAGTGGGAGAGCATCGGCGTGAAGGGACCGTATCTGAAGAGGACGAGCGCCGAGCTCACCACTTGGCGCTTCTGGCGGAGAAGCCGGCCTCCGAGCGTGGCCTGGAGGAGCTGGTCTTCGGGGATGTGGAGGAAGACGAAGGTCTGCTGCGGCGTTTTCAAACCTCGGGCACCCAGGTAACGGGACAGGAGCCTTGCCCTTTCTCGCACTATAGCCGAGGTTTTCTATTTCTGTGTTGTTCCCAAAACTGGGTCTAAGCTTGGTGTTGAAGCCTATTGATCACCAAATGCAAAATGTGGGGGGAAAAACCTTTTATTTTTGGTACCAAGAAATAAAAGTGACCTCGGCTTTGAAAGCTACCAAGGCCCCACTTACAGTCTTACAGCAGTTTTTGTAATCAAAGGTGATTCTCATACACCCGTTTGTCCTCTCCACCCCCCATAATACATGCATAACGTAGAATATTGATTGGTTCCCTGGATTGCAGCCCCCTAAAGCTTTCTCGCTTGCTATGCACAATAGCTAAATGTCATGCCACCTTAGGTCACGGGAATCTTGCAAAGCTTCTAGTTTCCTGTGCCAGTTATGTGGTTTTAACATTTCTTGTAAGTGAGCCCAATATCCTGGCTAAGTGGTTAAACCTTTAAATCTGTCTCACATCGTTATCCCTGCAGTCCCCCCCCCCCGCAGCCCCCCTAACATGTCAACTGTTAGCAAGCTTACACTGCAAATCCCTCAGTGAGCAGAAAGGAAAAAAGCTGTCAAAGAAAAAGTTATTTAAGAGTAAATGTTTCTTCTCAGAATTCATCTTCCTCACTCCCATGTCCATCACAACCACACCTGGGTCCTATCTCCACATATGACCCTTCTTTTGATCCCCAGGGCCTCATCTGCATGTAAATTCATTTGCTCTCCCCTTTTTTTCAACCTCTCTATTTCTCTAAAACTGTATTTTTTACACTTGGCAACTGGGAGTTGAGGTCCACACATTGTAAAAATTGCCCAAGTGCTCTAAAATTTGGGGGTGGTGGTGTTTGCAAGCAGGGATTCAACAGGTAGCTCTTTCTTTGTATGAAATGGAGCGATAATCCACAGAGCATCAAAATATTTTAAATGCTGCTGTTGTACTTGGAAGGTTATTTCTCCATTTACTTACTCCTTGCTGATGATGTCACCTTGTTTGAGTATTGAAACGTCTAAAAGAAAACAACCAAGCTCAGGGAGCACCCTCTTTAATTTCTCCATTTAGCTAATAGTTAGTCCCTAACCTTCTGTACTTGAGCTGTGTTACATGTGAAGAAGAGGTAAAAGTGTTAATGGAATGTTCTATTTATCCTGGGAGAGAGTGTTGATTTTTGGGGGGAAAAATAGTGATTTAGTAAATCAAGAGAAATGAAATAAACTTAATTCCTTTGTGCTGTTTCATTTAGGGATACAGAATACAGGTAGTCCTCAACCTATGACCACAATTGAGCCCAAAATTTCCATTTCTAAACAAGACGGTTGTTAAGTGAGTTGCCCCATTATCACTTCTTTGCCACAGTTAGATGAATCAGTGCAGTTGTTAAGTGAATCTTTTGGTTGTTAAGCGAATTCGGCTTTCCCCATTGACTTGGCTTTTGGAAACTGGCTGGGAAGGTTACAAATGGTGATCACATGACCCCAGGACAGTGCAGGTATCATAAGTACATGCCACTTGCCAAGTACCTGAATTTTGATCATGTAATTGGGACTGGCGTTTCCATTATTGCGTGAGGCAACTGTAGAGCCTTGGTGGAGCAGTAGGCTAATGCCTCCTTAAGTAACACCAGCTGCCTGCAATTAGTGCAGGTTCGCATCCCACCAGGCTCAAGGTTGACTCAGCCTTCCATCCTTCCGAGGTAGGTAAAATGAGGACCCAGATTGTTGGGGGCAATTAAGCTGACTTTGTAATAATGCCGCTTGGGGGGGGGGGGCGAAAGCCCTAATAAGCAGGCATATACATAGAATGAAGGCTATTGCTAAGCACATTGGTTTGTGCTTAGTTTGTAAGCCGCCCTGAGTCTTCGGAGAAGGGCGGGATATAAATGGGATTACAATAAAATAAAAAAAATAAAAGTAACACCAGCTGCCTGCAATTAGTGCAGGTTCGCGTCCCACCAGGCTCAAGGTTGACTCAGCCTTCCATCCTTCCGAGGTAGGTAAAATGAGGACCCAGATTGTTGGGGGCAATAAGCTGACTTTGTAATAATGCCGCTTGGGGGGGGGGCGAAAGCCCTAATAAGCAGGCATATACATAGAATGAAGGCTATTGCTAAGCACATTGGTTTGTGCTTAAAATTGTAAGCCGCCCTGAGTCTTCGGAGAAGGGATTTTTTTTTAAAAAAAAAAAAGCATGATGTCAAATGACCACTTTGCTTAGCTACATCAAAAATAGCTTAAAAAACATTTAAACTTTCTGCTTTCAAGTTTTCTTTTTAAACAGTTTTGCTTTAAAAATTGTAGGGTGGTAATGTGGTTAGCGGTAACTTTGGAGAAGAATCTGGTGATTCTGAAGCAGAGATTGATACAGAAGACAACTTCCTTCCACTGAAAAAGCCAGTATGGGTAGATGAAGATGATGAAACTGAAGAAATGTATGCAATACTCAGTAAATTGATTTCAGTCAAATGATGTCATAAGCAAATTGTATTCTTTGCACTTTTCTTTAATACGTTTAAATATTTTGGGGCGTAAATGTTTTAACTAACTTTTTTAACTTTTCAATTTAAGAATTAATTTTAATGCCTTCTTTGCATTTTTAAAAATATTGCCCAACTACTCTTTTACTTTGGTATTCTTGTTGTTAATCAAATAGTTAAATGTGAATACAGACTGCTGTTTGCATTATATACACTGACTTTTTCCATTTATGCCTTTACTCCAGTGAGCAAAATACGTTATATAATTGCCTTGCCATCCCTCTTATTCTAACAGTAGCCAGATGAAATCGGCTAAACTGAGTGGAAAACTGTTTAGTGAATTTGTGTGTTGAGATCTGAATCTTTACTTGTGTCTGGTACTTCAGCCACAATGAAATATTCATATAGGATCTATACAGTATTTTCTCAACTTACTCACCCCGGCCATGCTGAGAATTTTGGGAGTTGTAATCCTGACATCTGGAGGATACCTGATTAAAGAAATCTGATCTAATATATAATAACAGTATTTTATTTGTCACATTTTTATATACTTTAACAATCATACTGCCCCGGACGTGTTCAAATCTATTAAAATATATATCATAAGGATAAATAGAATAATGATAAAGGCAATGGTAATATGATTGTCATGCACTACATCATTAAGCCATTTAAAATTGTAGAAAAAGATCCTGGAATAAGGTACAGAAAATCATTTCCATAATATTGCCACAATTTGCCTGGATGTGTCAGCTCAAAGGAGTGAAATTTGGAAATTTTACCTTTTAAAAATATTAATATGAATAAATAGTCAAGTGAATGAATTTAGTATATGGTTTTTTCCCCCCAGAATTGACATGACACACCGGCATCGGAAGAACATGATGAAAAGTGATGCTGAAAATAAGCTTTTGAAAACAAAACTTCAAAGAAGATTTCAAGAAGAGTATGTTTTATTGGTAACATAAGTTATTTTATATAATGCTATCTTTGGAGATTTTATTTCAGTTACAATCTGAAATATTTGTGTTGAATGCAAGAAGTAGCAACGCTTTTTTGCCTACTACACATGGTTTTCATACACATTTTTTACAATCATCAACATGAAAATCAGATTATACATCATCATTTTAGCCATTGTCTATCCACTACAGGATGAAGGCCTCTTCCACATTCCTAATAGAAGCTTCAGTGATACAAAGTCAAATTTGTAAAATTCAGAATGTATACAGAATGTACTATATAAAGTTCTATATAAGTTCAAGTGTGCTATCATTCATTTAAATAATTCTTCCATAACAGCGTGTGGCTGGGAGGTGAAGGAAAGAAAGATCATATATTGATGGGTAACAATGGTCACCCATTTTTTGCCTTTTGTCCCTCACTTTATCTGCTGCTCATTCTGTTTCTTCATATTTTGCTGACTGTAACATTAATTACAAATTTTTGACTTATCCTTATTTGACAAAGGCTACTTTGTCTTTAGTAATAATACTTCTTTACAGGTTTCAAGGTGCTATGGGAACAACTCCTTCTTGGGCACTGAGAGGCATGAAGAACAAAACCAAAAGGAAAGCCAAACAAGAAGGTAACTGAAGCCATTCTTTGATCGCCTGTATAAATAGAAGGTGCAGTCTTGTGCAAAATTACTGTGTGAGATGTCTAAGCACAGATTAATAATTATTGACAAGGACTTCCTCTGCTTAAGGTGACACTGAGGATGAAGAGGATGATGACCTGTTGCATAAGACAGGCAATTTTGTGATCATGTCAGACTCTTTACCAAAAGGCATTTTACAGGTAAATAAAATTTACTGCATTTTTATTACTGTTCTGGCAAGCTTATAAATAGGAAATGGTAAGTATGCGGGCATTGAAGATTTGTGAATGTTGTCCTAATGCTACTGATGCCATTGTTATATCTTGAATATATTCTTAAGTCGAAGTGTAATATACATGGAACTTCAGCACTGAAGGGGAACCTTTTGCATCGTGTTCATCAGCTCAAGGAAAGGAATAGACTTACTGGGTGCATTTTTATTTCAAAGAGTAAGATAAACATTTTTAAAATAAAACTTATGTTAAAAGGAGTATGTGCATAAATAAGAAACCCTTAGAACTTGGAACAAAAGAAACCTCAAGATACAGTGAATCTTCTGCCTTGAAGAATAGTGGAAATTCAGAAGTTCTTTGGTCCTTTCTTTCTCAGTCTTGTCTTTGTTCATACTACTTGCAGTCAATCTACAGAAATATTAATGTAGACTTATTAAAAATAACAAATAATGAAACAACACTGAATCAAACTGTTAGTACATTGTCTCAAAAAGCAAGCAAAGAATTGATTTTGAGTTTTGTAACTTGAACACACAGCACAAGATAGCCACGCACAATCTCAACGCTTAAAGCACAATGTAATGTATAATCACAATATAGGTATAAACATTTGTTTAGTGAAGTTACACTGGCACTGAAAAAAAATGACCTATCTTTCGCACTTCCGACAGTTGTAGCTTCCCCATGGTCACACGATCAAAATTCAGACAAGGAAAGTCATAAGATGGGGAAAAACTCACTTAACAACTGTCTTGCTTAACAGAAATTTTGGGTTCAGTTGTGGTTGTAAGTCAAGGACTACCTATATATGCTTTTGGATTTGGCAATCTGCCTTGTAAAGAAGTTACAAGACCTACAGAATTTACAAGAGCAAACTGACACAGTAGTCCTCAACTTACAACCATTTGTTTAACCACTGTGCAGTGTTACAACACTGCTGAAAAAGGTGCTTACGACTGGTCTTCACATGAACATTGCCCGTGTCCTCAAGGTCACAAGAACAAAATTCAGGCACTTTGCAAAAGGCATATATTTAAGAAGGTTGCAGGGTCCCGGGGTCATGCGATCACCCTTTGTGACCTTTTCAGAGAGCTTCCAACAAGCAAAGTCAGTGGGCAAACCAGGTTTGCTTAATGACTGTGCGGTTTTCCTAAGGACAAGAAAAAAGGTACCGTGTTTCCCCAAAAGTAAGACCTACCCCGAAAATAAGCCCTAACTTGGATTTCTTTGGGGAGGGTGGGCCTAATATAAGCCCTACCCAAAAAATAAGCCCTAGTTTTGGGGCGAGGTGCATGCATAAAAATCAAGCTGGGGTGGGGCAATGGAGCTGCCCCACACGCTTTGCACCCACTTACCTTAGGACCACTGCAGGCCTCCCACACCCTGGTACCTGTTGTGCGGCGGTCCTAAGGTAATCCCTCCAAAATAAGACCTGGTGCCTCTTTTGAAGGCAAAAAAAATATAAGGCCGGGTCTTATATTTTCGGAGAAATATGGTAGTAAAATTGGGTGTGACTCAACTACTTTCAGTCCCAATTGTGGTCATAAGTTGAGGACTACCTGTAGTAGTGAAATGGACTGAAGTCAACCTTATTATCAGGCAGACAGCATTATCTTTATTTCTGAAGGTGGGTTTAACTGACATCCTCCTCCCTTTAACTAACTAAAAATAGCAGCAATTGGGTGGAACTTGCCACTGCTGTTTTAAGTGGTTCTCTATTTCAAACTTCCCAAGTCTTCTTTACTTAGATGATTTTTTTTACCTTTTCCTTTTTTGTAGGATTTGCACTATCATAGGAATAAGATAAGTTTTTTTCTCCTTCAGAGTAAGATAGAATTCCAAATAATATATAATGGTGATTCTGTGTTCAGAACCTTTTAAATTCAGAATGTTTTTCTTGCCAATCATTCAGTAAGAATTAGAGTGATGTAATTTATTGAGACATGTCATCCCTCCAAATGTTCCACAGTTTTTGTATATTTGGTATTGAATATTTATATATTTTAAATCTCACTTGCACCTTTAATTGACCTAATAGCAAATTTACTAAACATACTCTAATCCCAATAGAAGTTTTTTACTTAGCTTTTCTGTTTTTCTATATTCTGTTTAAAAGAACTGTATATTCGTATTCTGTCTTTTAGATGAAAAATTGTGTGCACGCCAATAATGAGCGTATATCAGATGCCAAACTAACAACTGTGCAGTTTCATCCTACTGCTCAAGTTGTTATGACAGCTGGGCATGATCGATCTATATCACTATTCCAGGTAAGAATGATATGAATTTTACTTTACTTTTGTCCATACAGCTACTGTTAAACTGAGCAGCTTGTTCCTTGCTATCACATCTATGGGTCTGGGATGAAAGCATTATGTGGGATAGAAGATTAAACCCAAAGACTATGTAGACAAGCAGGACTTTCTCAGTATTTTCTCAGAAGCAAAAGAATTATGTCAAAGCATCATCTACCATAGTAAGTTATAGTAACTTCATACTTGCGGAAGGCTTTGAATTACACTCATTTATTTCTGGGGGATTGAATACATGAATTTTTCAGAGCTTAATGGGCTTCTTAATTTGAAGGCAAAAAGTTAGTTCATAAGAGCTAAGCATTGTATTTTGCATTTGTACGTCCTTAGTACACAGGTACTGAGAGAACAGTGTTTCTTTTTTCTTTAAGGTGGATGGCATCACAAATTCACAGATACAGAGCATTCACTTGGAAGACTTTCCAATTTACAAGGCACGCTTCAGTGCAGAAGGAGACCAGGTTATAGCTACCAGCATTCATAACAAGCTATTTTATATATATGACATGATGGAAGGAAAAATTATTCCTATAAATCATATCAGAGGTAATTCTTTTTCATTAAGGTTCCTGAATGTAATCGTATTTTTTGTACCAAGAAGGAAAGACTAGGCAAATTACTTGTACCTTTGTCTCTATGCATCTGCTTTTATAATCTCAGCTAGATGTTCAAATGCGTGCATGTGTATATGGATGGATGTATATGGATGTGTATTTGTTATACGCATCCAAAATGGAAATTTGATTTTCTCTTGTCTTATCTATCTGAATCAAACTTTCATTTTCAGACATGTACAACAAACTTGTACTTTCGGCTGAGAACTTTCATTTTTACCTGAGAATATATCTCCCTAAAATCTAGGGGATTGTGTTGCTAAATTGAATATAGATTTTTGAAAACAAATTCTGTATACGGAAGAACTATATCTTACGTGTTTGCTTTGAATTAAAGGCTTAGAGGAGAAGATTGTAAAAAATTTTGAAGTATCTCCAGATGGAACATTCCTGCTGCTTAGTGGAACATCAGGTTATCTTCATTTGATTACAATGAAGGTAAAGTTTCTACTTAAATGTTTAGTTTGGGATAACATAGTTCAGATGGCAATATGTTACCATTTAATTAATACTAAGATATATTCATACACTTGCTAACCCATACAATATTTTTTGCAAGTTTGCTGAATCCAATCCATGATTATTGATGGCTCTTTAATTTTATCTTTTATACTTTGTAAGAGTTTTCTTTAAATAAGTTATATAAATAAATGAGTCAACTAATATTACAAAAGAAAATAAAACAAAGCTAAAGATGGCATCATAGTAAAGTAGGGTAACAATAACAAAACACACTAAAGGAAATTATGTAATCTTTATGTTGGGATATCTCTCATTTCTCCCAAGATAGAAGAGAATAATTCAGTAAGATTTAGGCTGTTTTGCTTAATAGTCTTATAAATAAAGGTGATTATAGGCATTATGTGTCCATTTTAGACAAAAGAATTTATTGGAAGCATGAAAATAAATGGAAGGGCTATTGCATCATCATTCTCTCCAGATGGCAGCAGAATCTACACACATTCTGGTAATGTTTCCAGACTTGATGACATGCAGAATTGCTGACTGCAGATTTAATATTTGTAGTTTGGTGACAGAAATATTTCTTAGTTCGACTTCTGTTGTTGCTGTTGTATTAATTGTCCCCATTTCAAAACCACAGATAACACTGATCATTAAAACCTAAAATAGTACAGTAATATTTGGTTTAGTGCAGTGGTTCCCAACCTTTTCTATAACCCGCACCCCTAGAACGCTTCTGATATATACTCGTACCCCTTACAAAAGTTTGAAATAACGACAAAGAATTATGCATATGCACTATAATTGTGAAAAGCCAAGTTTTCGCACCCCCTGGAATATCATCTTGCACCCCCAGAGGGTGCCAGCACCCCTGGTTGGCAACCCCTGGTTTAGTGGTTAAAGCATTAGGCTAGAAAGTAGAAGATCATCGCGTCTAGTCCCACCTTAGGCATAAAAACTGGCTGGGTGACCTTGGGCCAGTCGCTCTCAGCCCAACTCACCTCACAGGATTATGGTTGTGGGGAAAATAGAAGGAAAAAAGACCATTAGATATGTTCACTGCTTTAAGTTGTTTATAAAAATATTAAAGATGGGAGATAAAATATTTGTAACTCAATACAGCCTCCCAATAGCAAAAAAACCCTTTTGTATGCCTTTATTTTGTTCCATATAGTTTATAATCCATATCTCCTATTAAAAATAACAAGAACAATTTGAATAATTGTGAAAAGATTCAGTCTAATCACTTCTTTTTTTCTAAATCAAGCATGTGATATTTAAATTCTTATCAACATTGTTTTCAATAACGTGTGCTTATCTGTCAGATGAGGGTGAAGTCTTCATATGGGATGTGAAAAGCAGGCGGTGTCTGAACAAGTTTACTGATGAAGGTTGTCTGCATGGTACTTCTATTGCAGTCTCTAAAAACAGCCAATATATTGCATGTGGGTAAGTAAAAGGAAAGACAAATACTAATATGTCCTTAAATATTGAGCATTCATCTGCACAAGGGGAGAGGCTGAATTAAAAAAGGTAAAGGTTCCCCCGCACATGCGTGCTAGTCGTTTCCGACTCTAGGGGCCGGTGCTCATCTCCGTTTCAAAGCCAAAGAGCCAGCACTTGTCCGAGGACGTCTGCGTGGTCATGTGGCCGGCATGACTAGACGCCAAAGGCGCACGGAACGCTGTTACCTTCCCACCATAGTGAATTACATACACATTAAACCATGGCTTGCTAAACCATGATTTACACGCCAAAATATCTGCATGTATGTGAAGCATTATCTTTGCAATATATAATCCAGATTAGATTTGTAGAAGTATTTCGGTGCCAGCTCTGGATTAGTCCACTCCATATAAAGAAAACTTCAATTGGAGGTAATTGCTTCGACTATTCAGGATACATGTAATAATTCTGATATTCTTTGAGTCAAATCTGAATGTTTTTAAATGTCCCTTTTTTCCCCAGATGAAAATTCCAAATGGACTATTAAGAAAAGTTTTTGTCTTGCAATGATCATATTTGTCAATTTTGTGAAATTATTTCCTAAAAATATATGTACAAGGCTTTGAAGTCAATATCAACCTGAAGTACTTTGCCCAGAATTTATAAAAATGTAAAAGTCATCTCTTTATTAGCATGTAATATAATTGTCCCCTCATTTATATGAAGTATAATTGAAGAGAACCTTTGGGGTTTGTTTTTGTTAAACATTTGAATATGTGCTACAATATAAGTAGCTGACCTGTTTCTAAGTCATTAATATTTCTCTTTCTAGTTCTAATTCTGGAGTTGTGAATGTGTATGCCCATGATGATTGCATCAGAGAAACACGTCCTAAGCCTCTTAAGGCTATAATGAACTTGGTCACGCCTTCTACATCGTTAGTATTCAACCCAACCACTGAAATACTAGCAATGGCTTCTAATAAAATTGATGATGCAGTGAAACTGGTAAGTACATTTTTATTAATGTTGTGCTGAAATTTTCATTTCCTCCATTTTGCATGTATTTGCATGGAAGAGGGAAAACCAAAATAAAAAAGTGAAGGGAAATTTCAAGCAACAGAACAGAAATGTTCAAGGGCAAAGAGATTGCATTTTACTAAACATGAAAAGTTGTAAAATAATGCAGAACCCTTTATTTACACAAAATACTTATGTAACCCTACAACCATTTGTGATTACACAGGGTATTTTAAATGTCGAAAAGAAAAATATCAATAATTAAGGATATAAAGCATCTATTCAGAGAAAGATTAATTCAGTAATTCATTGATAATAAAATAATACTAAAAGCCTGTGTCTTATTTTTTAAGGGGAGGCACTTTTAGTACTTATAATTGTTACCTGAGAAAAAGGTTGGGCTGAAATTTTATATATTACTCAAAAATCTCAAGGACTTCACTGGCTCTTCCTGAATAAAATAGTAGCTATTTTATTGCTGCATCAAAATTAAATATCTTGTAATAAATGAAAAAGTCTACCTAATGGAAAATGTGAATTTTAAAGTTTAAAACAATGGAGCAGTTTGTCTTCATTCCCCTGTATTATTTTTAACAATTTTATTCCTTTTTTACAGGTCCATATTCCTTCATTTACAGTATTCTCAAATTTTCCTGTGTTCAGGAGAAAGTTGTTATATTTAGCTTACTGTATGGATTTCTCACCAAGAAGTGGATATTTTTCCATAGCAAACAACAAAGGCAAAGCTTTATTGTACAGGTATGTAATAAATGATTGACTATTCTGGCATACTTTTAATACTGCTTTTCATAATATAATAAAAATATAGTATACAGTGGGAGTGTAAGGAAAAACAATCAACTGTGAGCTTCAGTCAATATTTGGCACATTTAAGTTCTATATTTTAAATCAAGTATTAAAAACATTGCAATGTATGGCAGGGATTGCAATGTATGGCAGTGAAAGCTGGACCATAAGAAAGGCTGAGCGCCAAAGAATTGAAGCCTTTGAACTATGGTGCTGGAGAAGACTCCTGCGAGTCCCTTGGACTGCAAGGCGATCAAACCGGTCAGTCCTAGAGATCAACCCTGACTGCTCTTTAGAAGGCAAGATCCTGAAGCTGAAACTCAAATACTTTGGCCACCTAATGAGAAGGAAGGGCTCACTGAAGAAGAGCCAAATGCTGGGAAAGATTGAGGGCAATAGAAGAAAGGGACGACAGAGAATGAGGTGGCTGGATGGAGTCACTGAAGCAGTAGGCGTGAGCTTAAATGGACTCCAGAAGATGGTAGAGGACAGGAAGGCCTGGAGGAACATTGTCCATAGGGTCGCGATGGGTCAGACACGACTTCGCAACTAACAACAACAACAACAAGTAAAAACAAGTAAAATTTAATGGAAAGAATCAAGTTATAGTATTTCCAGATCATTCATAAGCATGCTAGGGTGTACTTAAGCCTAATAAAATCAGTGTACCTTAACTGATTATATTAAGTAGTATAATCATAAAATACCTCTGATTAGAAGTCACCTCCAGAAAAGCCACATCAGATTATATATGTCATGGATAGGTGATAATAGTTCTTAAGCTCTCTAATATTAATTCTGTTTTACTTTTTTCAGGTTGAAACACTACTCTGATTTCTAAAACCACTACTTTAAAATTAGGTAACTATTGAAGTAGGAGGCTTGAATTGTTGCAAACCAGAAAGGATTTATTTCATCTTTGCAAAAAAATGTTTTCTTAGTTATATATAACAAAAATGTAGGATTCGAGAAATTGTACAAAAGCATGATAGAGGTTGAAGAATACCAAATCTGAAAGTTTATATAATTAAGAATTAAAATAATAAAATAACATGAGTTACCATCCTTTTTTCTTTATATTCTCATTTTTTTTCTTTCATGAGGATAAATACCTTTAAGGAAACAGAAAATAAACAGTACTATAGTACTGTAAGTATCCTTCAAGCTGAATTTGATTTCTCTACTGATATGTAGTTTTCTTGAAAGTAACGTGGATGTGGCTTGCTATTCCCTCCAATGGGATTTTTTTTAAAAAAAATTCCCATTATTCCTTACGAGTCAGAGATACTAGGTTTGCTATCTGAGTACTAATCAACCCAGACCATGCTTACCTTTCTGGTATCAGCCAAGGACAATTAAATGTTGCCACCTAGCTTGGGTTTTATAGAATTAAATAATTATTAATAAAGATGCCGTTGATATTGAATATACTTTGCAGAAGGAATGCTTACATCTGTCAACTGTAGTTTGAGATGGCTCAGCCTCAATCATTGCTTCACAAAATGTATTGATTTCATCACTTAAAACTGCAACATCTTAAGAGCGAGGTATATCAATTTAAAAGGAAGGGTATTTACTAATGTTATTTATGAGCTTAGGTTGAGTGTGACATTTTCTTAAAATTCTGGGGGGATGATTTGGGATGGAACTTGGTGTATCCTACTAAGCCATTTCATGGCCTACAATTAATCTGTCCTTTTGGCTGAAACTTTTTGAGGAAATTAGGGAATAACATCAGACAGTCTCTTAGTGAATCCTGCTATGCTTCCTTATGCATGTAAATACAGCATAAGAAATTAATTCTTCATTGTTACCTCAAAATTTGGGGAGCTAAAGGACAATTTTCATTGGATCAATTGAATTTAATACTATGAAAAATAATTCTGGCTGAAAAAATTGTATAAAAACACAGAGCTTTGAAACGGAAAACAATGAAGGATAAAATTACTTAAATCTGCTCACCAGTTATATTAACAGCACTTTTCCTAATGAACCACCTTCAGCTGTACAACTCTTATTTTGGGAAGAAATATTAAATATGAATGATTAAACATCTGTATTTTTCTTTAAAATCACATTTATTTTCATATATCTGTGTTCTATTGTTTAATCATGTTTGTTTTTTTTTCTTATTGGTTTTTCTTTTTAAACACATTAAAATTAAAAAAACTACACTTATCAATGAATGTTATTAAGATAAATTCCACTGTAGATTAAAAGCTTTTTAATCCCCGAGTATTTAATCAGTGTAAGAATCGTTGGAGTTGTCATCAACTATTCCTCTATACAGGGGGGAATAGAATAGAATAATAGAACATATTCTTTACATGTATGATTAGCAGAAGATCATACTTTATTTTATAAACCTTATTTGATTTATATGAGCAAGGTTTTCAAAGCAAAACCACTGCTAAGCTTGTAAGCCGCCCTGAGTCTTCGGAGAAGGGCGGGATATAAATGGAATTAAAATAAAAAATAAAAAATAAAAAATATTGCAAATGTTATCAGTAAGCTTCTAATAAACTAAACTGTTTTGAAGATGTGCAAATTAGTGTGGCTCTACCAAGATTTTATAGGAGCTTAAACTTCAAAAAAGAAGAGTTAAATATCTGTGAACATTAGCTTGTGAGGATGTCTGTTCTGACTAAGTCTAGAATTTCATTGCACAGCTTAATGTGTTAATTTTCTTAATTTTAGAATGTTGATTTTCTATAACTTTTATAGAAAAGATGTAATATAGATATGTTGAGTTAACATGGTAATAACATGTTTTAATTATTTTAATGTCTTGCTGATTTACATAAGCAATGAAAAGATTTTTGTGAAGTGCAGTCTAATAAAAATTGGTTGACTGACTTCATTTTTTTCTTTTATACAGATCCTGCAGCCTGTGGTTCTAAGAAAATAGATTTAATTTCATTACCTTTTTTTAAAAAATATTTCATCACCAATAAATGTTTTTGATAAATTTACAAACTGGCTTTTTACATTGTATTATCAATATATTTAAAAGAAAATAGGTGAAAATATGCAATTATACCCATACTGGGCAATGACATGGGTGTACATGGTGGAAATAAATTGAAAAAAGGAGTAGATTCATTCCTGTTCGGCACATAGGATATTCAGCAGGCTTTATGCTGGACATACTTTATATTTATTAGATTTTTTTGTCTCACCTTTATTACTTTATAAATAAGTTAAGGTGGCAAATATATATATACTGTATTTCCTCCTATTTTTCCCACAAGAGCAGCCACTTTGTGAGATGGGTTGAACAGAATGACTGGCCTAGAGTCACCCAACCAGTTTTCTTGTCTAATTCAGGACTAGAACTCATCTGGTTTCTAGGCTAGCACTTTCACCACTTCACCAAACTGGCTCTCACTTGCTTGATTTTCAGGTAAATATTTAAATGTATTTAAATAATAGAAAGAAATAAAAAAAAATTCTGCAGCTTGCCAGTCTTACTAAAAATAAACTAATAATACAAATTCAGAACAACTAACAATTATGTAGAATTTCAGAAGAAGTACATAAGTACTGGTTGCCACTAAAACAACACATTCAAGGAAATATGTATTGTGCATCCCTTCTATAGAGTTTCAAGCAACTAGCATATTATCAGGACAATTTTGAACATTTTATGTATAAGCTAATATTTTAGAATAAGTAAAAGAAGCACTTTATATACAGAAAAAGGCCAACCAATGTTCTAGCTTCCCATGATTGTTTGCACTGGTTTGGATGCAATTTATTATAGCTCCCACTAATAACTAGAGGTAGTCCTGAATTTATGACTATAATTGGTTTGATTTACTGTACTAATCATAAGTTGAGCCATTCATGTAACCAGACCTGATTTTACTACATTTTTCACAGCAGCTGTTAAGCAAGAAACAGTTGTACATGGAAACACATTCTTTCAAATGGGAGCTTTTCATTGGAAATTGGCAAAAAATGCTGAAAACCAGCAAATAACATCACAAATTGCAGCCATGTGACCACAAGATGCTGCAAACAATTATAAAGGCATGCTTGTAGCCAAATGTCCAAAATGTAGTCATGTGATTATGGGAATATGGTGTGACATTTTACAATGGTTAGAAGCGACCTGTAAAGCACACATTCAGTGTCTTAACCATTTTGAATGGTCATTAACGGGTCAAAAGTTAAAAACTAGTTACAGGAAGGTAAGGAATTAAAATTTGAAAGAGTATTTATTGTGTGTACATTCTTTGAAAGCTGAAAATTGTCTAAGTAGATATTTTTCCCCAATTTTAATTTCCTACACTACAGGAATAGTTTTAGGGGATTGACTATTGTCAACCTTTCAAGGTACCAAAATCAGGAAGCACATTCCACAAAAAATACTGGAACTTTATTGGTCTAGGCTCAGTAATAGAATCTTGAAAGCCTAACAGCATTTTCTCTTCCGTCACATGAGAGCTGAGTCTTTGCACAATGTGTCCAAGAGCTGATTTGAGCCTTATCATTTGTTCTCAAGTGAGAATGATTTTTTTTCTAGGATCCATTTTGTTTTCTTGGACATCCAATATGGGAAAACCATTCTGAGCACTCAGCTGATCTTTGTAGGTGCACAGACTCATCACTGCATTTGAATATTCTTTCAAAATCCTTCATTGTTACCTTTTCAGTTGCTAGTCTATGGCATAACTGCAGTTTCTTTACTGTTGATTGGATCCTAAAATATAGAAGATATCCACCACTCTTGTTTTCATTGTCAGTTCTAAGGCTGATTGCTGTATCTGTTATCAATAGTTTGGTCTTCTTTATATTTAGCCTTAGGCCCATTTTTTCACTATGTTCCTTGGCTTTCATTACAGAGTAGGCTTTCAACTATAGACAGTAGTGTCATAACTGTAGCATTAGTTACTATTGTTTTTTTCCTCCAATTTTATATTATACTCCTTTCTCCCTTAATATTGAGCATCCCTCAATATATATATTCACAACGTAAGTTGAATAAATAAGGAAAGAGCTTTGACTCACTTCTCTGCCAATCTGGAGCAAGCTTGTTTACAATATTCTGTCTAGACAGTGGCTTCCTGTGCTTTGTATAAATTTCGCATGATGACAGGGAGTTAGATTCCCATTTTCTCAAGGACAGCCCACAGCTTAATATGGTCAACACAGTTAAAGCCTTTCCTTCATAATCATCAAACCATATATTTTCTTTGTGGTATTCTTCAACTTTGTTGTTTACTAGTATGCATAAGCTATAATGTCTCTCATTCTTTAGCTTTTTCTACAATTGGCTTGAATACCTTTCTAAGTATGATTCTAAGAATCATTAATGTTGATTCTTCTGGGTTGCCTATCTCTTTGCTCATTGCTGTTTTTAGCTGTTCTTCACACTGTGCTGCCCAGAGATGTTTTGAATTTGATTACAGATCCAACAAATTAATCTGCATTTCCCTTTACGTGGTGGGCTCTGATCTCTGTTGAATGATCCTAAACAAGTAAAAATGGGGATATTTTACAAGACCAACCTCTCAATTTTTTCTGTTCCCTCTAGTCACCTTCAAAGTCCCCTCTTTTTTCTCATAACCAGCACTTTCCCATAGGAAGGTGTCTTACAATTAGTTTCAAAATTATGATAAATTTGTAAAATTTTAAGCAACTCCCAGGAAGTTATTCTTATATTTCAAATTCTTATTTTAAGTCCATTCGGCCCCTTTATTTATGAATTTCCAACATCTATGTTCTAGTTACCTTTTTGCTATTAATTTAGAAATTAAAAAAAAAATAAAGTCCTTGCGTGAAACTTGTTTGATGAAGAACAGAAGGAAACTTAACTTGGTGGAATGAAAGTTGCCCTTTTGAAGACTCTTAACCTACAAAAGCTAGTAACAAGCTATTTTATAAAAAGGTTAAGAAAGGGACTATGTGAAGCCAGTCTCCTTTTGAAGGTGCCAAATTGCACTTTAGGCAAGATGGCTTTCTCCACTGTCCTAGAGCTCTAAAACCTGCGGGAGACCACTGTCTTACGATTTCCTCATGGGAAGCCACTGTATGCAGCTCTTGGGGCAATCCTTGTCCTCTCCTTTTTCCAGAGAGGAATTCCAAAGAGCTGGTGCATTCACTGGCTCCTCTTTCTGCCCTGGTCATCAGCTCTGCTCTTATGGAGCTCTTCAATTCACCACTGCTTCTCCCTAAGACCAGAACAAATACTCGATTTGCACTCGCGTGCTTTTTATAATCTTCACACAATAGAAAGAACAGTGGGAACTTTCATTATAAGAAGTGATGTCTAGTTTCGCGATGTTAGATGTAGTTACTACAGAGAAAATAATGATAGGCTAAGTATTCATTAGTGAATATCCAATTATTGGACTCCATCTTATTTATTTATACAATTACCTTAAACACTACCATGATCTGAATAATTCCTGTTGTTTCTCTTTTCCCTCTTCATTAGTAAACTTGCCAGAAAATATTTTATGAAATTTTATAGTAATATTTTAGTAGCTAATTAAAAAAGCCTAACCTAATAATTAAATTAAGAGTACAGGGTGAATTTAATATTTTTTAACTTGTTTTTTAACTTTTGTATGTTTGATTTTTAATTCCCTGTAAACCGCCCTGAGTCCTCAGGGAAAGGGCGGTATATAAATGTAATAAAATAAATAAATAAATAAATAAATCTGGAAAAATACATATAACTAAATCCTAAATAATAAATCAAGTTTCATATTATTTGACAAGCATAATCTATATAATAGTAAAATGTCTTCGATGTGAACTGTGACAGCAAAGTTTGAAACTTCAAAATAAACGCCATTGATAAATCCAATGCACCGTCATTACTTGGGATTTTACGGAAGAACACTTGTACGGGTGATATCTTCCAAAAACCCGTGTCCCCCGCCTGTGTACTCTCCGAATATACTGGATTTCGATTCCCCTAATTTTGTGTGCGGAAATCGTGGAGCTGAAGGCAGCATACACGGGACCGGCAACAGGTTGGAAGGACTGCTCAAGAGTCGAAGTGCAAGTCCAGTTCTGCGCCATTCTGTGGCTTGAGCCCGGACCCCAATGGAAGAAACCGCAGGCTCGGTGGCTGCCTGGGCTCTTTCGGGGGAGGCTCTCTCGAAGCAGTCATCTGCAGGACGCCACCGCCATCCCGCCGGACATCGGACGGAATCAAGGAACGAGAGGTAGGCCCGGATGTTCCAGCCTCTGAGGTTGTCATGGATACGCGGCGTCTCTCTCTCTCTCTAAGCCTCACAATCTTACAATCCCGCCCGGTTCTTGTTCTCCAACCGGCTTTCAATCAGGGGATGCGCCCGCCGTCTTAGGCTCCACCCATTGTTGCCAAGGAAGTGAGGTCACATAAGATGGCGGCTCGGTCCTAGCTGCGCTAAGTGGGGGGGTGGGTGGGGAAATCCGGGACTAGGGGCAAAATCGGCGTCCATCCTTCCCACCCGGGCTTCGCTGCCGCCCCCGAACACCTGGGGCGTCGAGAGACGGGACCGAAGGCCGCGATGGTCGCTGGTGCTGCCCTGCACTGAGTCAGGGTCCTTACAACAGGGTTGGGTCCAATCGAAGCCGCCTCGATGGAGTTGAGAGTCGGGAACCGGTACCGGCTTGGCCGAAAGATCGGGAGCGGCTCGTTCGGGGACATTTACCTCGGTGAGAAGGCGCTACGAGATCCGAGCGGTTTCGGGAACTCGGGGGGATCGGAGGCCGGGGTGGGGTGGGGTGGGGGAAGCGGCTGCGTCGGGAACCGGCTCCGGTTAAGGGAAGAGTGGGGGTTTTGCTGGGGCCTTCCGTCCGGGCTGTCCTACTTGGGTTGACTCTGCCGGGCGAAGTGAGAGAGGAACGCCCCAAGAGGCGCATCCAGTACGAAAGCGAGAAGCCAGCCTCGGATCCCGTCACTCGGATCCCCGGCGGCGGGAGAGCCATGTTTACTCGAAAGTCAGGCTCCCTGATTTCCGCGGTCTTTCCTGATTACGATTCTTCCTCTTAATTTAAACTAGGAAGAAACGACGACAAGAGTTGAAGTCGTGTCCGGTAACATCCTTGATGACCTTGGGCAAGTCGCCCTCTGCCCTGCTTCTCCCCCGTTTCCCTCTTCCTGCTTGCCATCGGGGTGGGGAGAGGAAGGGGAGAGAAATACGGAAACAAAATGTAACCGTGCCTGGGTTGAAGACTACGGGCTTCCGGGAGAATGCCAGCCGCTCGTAGGCAGACAAAACCGTAGCTGCTCTTCGGTTAGCTCGGCAGGCCTTAAATATTCCCGAAAGTTTCGGGTATTTTGCAAACTAGCGGCTTTGGGGGAGGAGGAGAGCCTACAGCAGGGGTTTTCAAACTTGGCCCTTTTATGACTTGTGGACTTCAACTCCCAGAATTCCTCAGCCAGCGTACGCTGGCTGAGGAATTCTGGGAGTTGAAGTCCACAAGTCATAAAAGGGCCAAGTTTGAAGACCCCTGGGCCCTACAGTGAAAGTAAACGCCGGAAGGAATTTAGCTGGTTATTGTCAGCTTAGTCTCTCCTGGTTTTTAATAATACCACAAGCGTGAACCTGAGGTCTGGTACCTTACATCTTGGGTAATGAATTTTTAATCCATCCAGAAAAGGATGAGGTGGATTTTTCTGTTGCATTTTATATGTTGTAAGCTCTTCTGGGTGTCTCCTTTCAGATTGATGCACTTTAGGCAAAGGTAAGCCAGAAGTACTGTTGACTGAAACGTGATTCTGGTAAAACAGCTCAGAAATCAGTCATACTAAGGTTTATGACTACATTGCATACATTTGAATTGGTATAATGGGGATTGCTCATGCTGCTGCTGCTGTACAAACGTGTCAAAATCCGAGCTGCTTCATTTTAAATACTTTATGGATCGTAGAGCAATGAATCCATCATTAAGGTCCTAATATTTTTGGTGACAACATAACCCAGTGCTTTATATCGGTGACATTACAATGATATGACAACACATCCACACAATGACATAATCATACGAATGCTGTGATTATGTATTTCTCAATGTCTTGACACAAGTATGTAAATCATGGCGTTTGCATGATCATGTCATATATTTGTTTTCTCTCCTTGTGGATACCCATAGTTTGTTAAAATAAATGAATAGCATTAAATAATGTATATTCAGCTTTCTTTTTTTAGCTGTTAGAGATGAAGGACAACATGAAAATCAATGGCCAATTTGAATAATTGACATATACAGTATGCTTTATTGTACTATTATGTACTGAAGATTAATGGTGAATACTGTGCAAATGCAGCATTCTGAGATCTTTCCTTTTTTTTTTAACTTGGAAACGATCATGTACATGAGAAAGCTTAATGTGGTTTCCCTTCTACATGATATATAGAATGATATATAGTTATTTCAGTGTTATAAGGTAGTACTTCTGAAGCCATTTAGAAAACTCTGCACCCAGCACAAAGAAGACCTATAATTCTCTTGCAGCTCCACCTATAATTAAAGTTGTTGTACAAGTTTAAAAACTTCATATATGTATCTTGTTTCTAATACCCTGGCCCATTAAACTATCAGACAGCAAGCAGATGTTTACCTCATGTAAGGGACAACTACATATTTTCCTTTTGAGAATGCTATATAAGAAAAGTAGATGTTTTTAGCTTATGTAGGAAATAGGTGTAGCAAAATTAAAGTAGCTGTTGGTATTTTGTTTATATCCTTGTACTTCAGCTTGAGGCCATGAGTTTTAGTCTGATTTTAGGCACAAAGCCAGTTGGGTGATCTTGGGCCAGTCACTTTTTCTCAGCCTTAGGTAAGAAACAGTGGTAAACTTTCAAGAAAACTGCAGTGACTTGTCCAGGCATTTCCCAGAAATAAATAAATAAACACTGACTAGGAAACACACAAAATAGTACATTCTACATGAATAAAATTCTCTTAAATGACTAGGAAGTTTGACGTAAATAGTTATTCCATCAATGTAAGACAGGCATGTCAAACTGCCGGCCCATGGGCCGGATGCATCATATTAAAACCACGCCCATTGGCAGCAATGGAGAAAAAGTCATGATACGTCGTGCGATGTCATGTGACATCGCGAGTTTGACATGCCTGATGCAAGATTTCCAGGTTTGTTTATTTATTTTTTGTTTATCAGATTTATATAGTTGCCCATATCACAAGACGTGGGCAGCATACAAAAATCAAACAAAAAGAATTATATAAATACTACCATTATAAAAATAGCAATAATTATTAAAAAATAAAATAAACACAGACGTGGAGAAAGTAAATATTGGAGCCATCATAAGATGTTACTGGATTCTTGGGACTCCCAAGCCTAGTGACATAACCAGGTCTTGGGAGGGATTTCTGGAATATTAACAGGGATGAAGCTAACCTGACTTCACAGGGGAAGTATGTTACATAAGGCAGGTGTCCCAGTACAAAATTCCAATCTCCTGGGATCTACTAAAAGTAAGTCCCGAGCAGATGTTATTCACAGCATGCCTTCTCTACCAGATCTAATGGGAAAGGCTGTTGTAATTGGGGATAACTTGTCTCATGGTTCAATTTTAGTAAGCTTTTGAACCTTTTAACATTCCCATGTGTCATTTATTAGGTTCATATAATGTATACTACAGCGTGCTGGAGAACGGATCTCAAATGTGGTGAACACTGGTGTTCTGAGAGGCTCAGAACATTGGAGTTTTCTAGCATTTTCTTCCCACTGGAGGGACAGAGAGGATAGTGTTAGCTAAACTGCTAGCAGATGCCAATGTTATAAGCCTTCCAGAATGGCAGTGTTTGCCAGGGTTTTTCACCAATTTGAGTTCCATTTCTCCAGCCCATCAAGGGATTTTGGTGTGCTGGAGGTAAAAAGGAAAAGGAGTCCCTGCAGATTTTACTCCGCTAGTCATTGCCAACTAGGGGGCGGTGCCCATACAGTTTTCATCTCCTTGAAACTGAAATTCAGATTAAGGAAGGTTGTTTAGATTATCTGTCTACTCTACTTTCTTTTTAAAAAGTCAAAGATTTCTGTGTAGTCTTATCTGATGCTTTCTTGGTTAGAAATAGGTTTCATGGGGGTGATGCAATGATATAAAAGTTTGTGTTTTTTTTAAATTTAGTTTACTACTGGCCTAACCCAGTGAAAGTTAAGCCCATGTAAATCTCATTAATTTTATTAAGAGAATGGAAATATATACCTAAATATCTCCTGTTGAAATATAGGGCTTATAAATACTTAATTATAAATACTTAATCAGGGTGCCACCGATCAGAGAATGTCGATTGGTGGCCCCCAGCGGGAGGTCCTTCTCTGTGGGCGCCCCGGAGCTATGGAATCGGTTGCCGGTTGAGCTCCGGATGGCGCCCGACCTTCGCTCCTTCCGTCGCGATCTGAAGACACTCTTATTTGAACAAGCCGGCCTGGCCTGATGGGGGATGGGTTGGGTTTTTATGGTCGTTTTTAATATCTGTATTTACTGTTTTTAGTCGGGCATATGTTTAATTTTCTTTTAACTTTTGTATTTTTGTATCTTTTATATATCTGCCCTGTTCACCGCCCTGAGTCCTTCGGGAGAAGGGCGGTATATAAATAAAATTATTATTATTACTATTATTATTATTATTATTATTATTATTATTATTATTATTATTATTATTATTATTATTATTATTATTATTATTATTATTATCTCTGTTTCAAGGTCATTGAGCCAGTGCTGTCCAAAGACATTTCCATGGTCATGTGGCCAGCAGGAGTTCACAGAATGTTATCTTCCCAACAAAGTGGTTCCTATTTATCGACTCGCATTTGCATGCTTTCAAACTGCTAGGTTGGCAGGAGCTGCAGTGAGGGTGGGAGCTCAGTCCATTGTATGGCGCTCGGCTCTCGAACCACACACCCTTCCGTGCTGGAGGAAAGGACTTCAAATCTGGCAAAAGCACTAAGAAATACTATTCTCACAATCGTTCTCCCCAGTAGGCCGGGAAGAGGGCCCAGGCTTCTTGGAATCCTCAACCCTCTTCCTACCCCACCCAAATCAGGAAGCCTGGGCCCTCTTTCTGGCACTCCACTTAATGATCTATGCGGACACGTAAGGATTGCAGCTTTGAGAGCTGGGATTGCAGTTGTTGAGCAAAGCAGTCATGTAGTGTCTCACTTAACTGATTTGTGCAGTGACTCAGATTCCAGACCCAATTGTGGTCGTAACTGGAGGACTACCTGTATATAGTAGTAGGGATATGATTCACACTCTCCACTCAAGCCTGAGTCTCCATTCCTGACCCCTGGTTTAGATGAGGCTCAGCTAAATTTCATATCAAGTAATATTGTGACAGTATATTTAGAATTCAGTTTGTTGTTTTTCTTTTCTTTAATAACCAGGTTACAAAGAAATAATAATGCTACATGTCTATGCATTTGAGATTTAAATATTCTGTTTATTTGCCAGCTGAGTCCTAGCATCTCTGGGCAGCTTATAAAATGTTAAAAAGACATTTTAAAACAAGAAAACAGCATAAAACAAAAAAAAGAACCAAGTTGGCAAATTTAATTATTTAATTAAGATGAGAACAAAGAAAAGGGGCTTTGTTCACCCTTGGCAAAGGCCTGGGCAAAGAGCCAGATCTTCAGGACCCTTCAAAACATGTAAAGTGGGAGCTATTCCATGGTTGGGGGTGGGAACCTCACTCCAGAGGGTAGACAGTGCTACAGAGAAGGACACCTCTGGGATCCTGATAGATAGCATTGGTTAATTGAATGAGCCTAAAGCACCCTGCCAGATTGGATCAGATGGGCAGATACTATGGGAGACATAGTTCGAATGAGAACCCAAAACTTTGTAATGTGGGACTAAATTGATTCCTGAAATGGAAAAGAAAGAAAAATCAAATCCCATGATCCTGCCTATTGAAAACATAGCAATACTCTTGTTTCTACAGCCATCTATAATCAGCCTTGTTATACATACACATTTTCCTAGCACTGAAGAATATTCTGATTTTTTTGCCAATATTTTTCTGGTACAATAGCTTTAGATTTCCAACAAATCATATTATTATAGCAGACAAATCATCTAGTCGTGAAACTAATTTTATGTATCCAAGATGGCTTTCAACTTGTTTGTGACAACTTTTTGTACAATATGGTCAGCTTCTTTTGAAGCTGAATTTGAAAATTACCAATAGTCCTCAGGTTATGATGGCAATTTGGACTGTACCGTAATTTATATTGCTAAGTGATGCGGCCCTAAAGCATGAAGTCATGTGACAAACACTGCTTAGCAACAGCACTCCTGATTGCCATCATAAGTCCAGGACCACACGAGTCATGAAGTAAGGCTCACCCATGACTGTATCATGGGAAGAGCAGGAGTCACAGGCAAACAGGCTGGTAAGCAAGAACTACAAGTAGGCAGACAGGTGTCATGCAGGGAGTGCCTTGGGTGGCTGTTAGAGAGGATGAACGGGTAGCTACACAATGGAGTGCACAGACAGGTGCCATGCAAGGGGGGACACTTAGAGCATGGATTGGTAGGTGCTGCAGATTGGTGCTATGGAATGTGGGCAGGTGAAAAAATGGCAGGAGTGAACAATTTGCAACAGCTAGTTGACAGTCATTTGAATCGTGATCTTGGGGATGCAATCACAGACTTTTTTTAATCCCTTGTTCAGTGATGACATAACTGAATGGTTATTGAACAAATGGTTGTAACCCAAGGACTATCTATACTGTAATTTATTGAGATCACCTGGGAATCATGAAAAAAAAATATTCAGTTATTTTATTTGGCAAGTATGAATTCACAAATGTGTTGGATTCCTACAAAGTTTAGTCAAATTTGGGGTCCACTGATTTCAGTAAGAAAAAGTCAAATTGAAGGGAATTTGTGTGTCTTTGTCCCATACAGTCTTTATCATTTTGTAATGCATTTTAAAAAAAAAATTTCCTCACACGTTTCAAGCTCTTCAGTAATAGGATTTTAATGTATAGTTTTCATCTATTCTGGATGTCACATTTTTATTATATTTTTTGATGGAAGAAGGTGATCTTTTTATGATTTCAACTGAGTTAATTTAAAAATAAAACTACTGTAATGGTTTCTAACATACATTGGTGACTTAATGTGTTATATCAACCTACCCAGTTGTTACCATGGATTAGCATGATATGCAGATCCACTGATCCAAACAAGAGAAAGTAAAACCTTGTCTGCATTTCATTTATTTTAGGCAATAGATCAAAAATAAAAAACCAAAGAAGAGTGAAAACATGGATAATATTACTGCAAACATGGATGTTACACAAAACAGAATGAAATTGAGATAGTTAATACACTGCAAAAATATTTTCTTGCTTTTATTGCCCTTGACAGAAGTTTGACCACTTTTATTACACAACTAGAATATTCTGATTAACAGAGGTCTAGTATGAAATTAACGTGCAGAACGTTGGTAACAGCTATTATTGGGGCAGTTATCTTCTGGCTCTTCAGCATTAAATCTACAAAACAGGAAATATGTTCAGCTGAGTTTTTCTATTGGTTGTTATAAGAATAAACTTGTAAAGCTAAAGGAAGTCTTGCATATCTCCTACAGAGCATTTTGAAAATTATTCATTGAATGAGACCAGAGCGAAAGCTAATTGGTATTCAACTAGATTGATATTTCAGCTAACTGAATTTTCATGGGAAATGTCTACAGAATTGTATAACAAAAGTTGTACAAGCTGTAACAAGAATTTAGATGCAGTTTCATTTCAAATTTGATTCACTCTAGGAAATATTAGAACAGTTGAATCTGTCTGCACATATGGCACATTCATTACTATTGTAGATTGATTTGTTTTTTGATTTTATACTGTACTAGACCACCAGTGAGCCATTGGGTCATCCTTTGAGAGAAAAGCAGTGCAATATGGTGTGACCATATTGGTTCAAAATTGGGAAAAGCTGTATACTGTCGCCCTGCCTATTTAACTTATATGCAGAGCATATCATGAGAAAGGCAGGGCTAGATGAATCAAAAGCTGGAATTAAGATTTCTGGGAAAAATATCAACAACCTAAGATGCAGATGATACCACTCTAATGGCAGAAAGTGAAGAGGAACTAAAGAGCCTCTTGATGTGGGTGAAGAAGGAGAGTGCAAAAGTTGGCTTGAAACTCAACATTAAGAAAACCAAGATCATGGCATCTGGCCCTCTCAATTCCTGGCAAATAGATGGCGAAGAAATGGAGGTTTTATTTTCCTGGGCTCCAAGATCACCGCAGATGGTGATCTTGGAGCCCAGGTAGAAATTAAAAGACGCTCCTAGGAAAGAAAGCCATGGCAAATTTAGACCGCACACTAAAAAGCAGAGACATCACCCTGCCAACAAAAGTGCGTATAGTCAAGGCCATGGTTTTCCCAGTTGCAATGTATGGCTGTGAAAGTTGGACCATAAGAAAGGCTGAGTGCCAAAGAATTGAGGCCTTTGAACTATGGTGCTGGAGAAGACTCCTGCGAGTCCCTTGGACTGCAAGGCGATCAAACCGGTCAGTCCTAGAGGAGATCAACCCTGATTGTTCTTTGAAGGCCAAATCCTGAAGTTGAAACTCAACTTCAGGAGATCAACCCTGACTGCTCTTTAGAAGGCAAGATCCTGAAGTTGAAACTCAAATACTTTGGCTACCTAATGAGAAGGAAGGACTCACTGGAGAAGAGCCTAATACTGGGAAAGGTTGAGGGCAAGAGAAGAAGGGGACGACAGAGAATGAGGTGGCTGGATGGAGTCACTGAAGCACTAGGCGTGAGCTTAAATAGACTCCAGAAAATGGTAGAGGACAGGAAGGCCTGGAGGAACGTTGTCCATGGGGTCGCGATGGGTCGGACATGACTTCACAACTAACAACAACATGGTGTGACCAAACAAAATAATAAATTTTAGCTTGAACATATTGCCAATATTGCCCAGATCTGTAATGATCTAAGAATAGCTATCCTAAATAGAAAGATTATTGTAGTGGCAAATAAATTTCCATAATAAGACAATATTTACTTACCTAAATAAACAGAATGACCACAGATGGGGAAAAATGCAGTGAGAGTGGGAGCGACTTCTGACGTCTTATCAGCTTCTCTGTTGAATTTGCTTGTGGGAAGTTGGCAGATCACATAACTACAGAGACATTGCAGCAGCCACAACTTTGCAAATGAAACCCTTTTGAACATCCTGGAAATTGGGTCCTGGATTTTTTACACATTTTTTTTAAGTTAGAACTTTACTTTTTTCACCATTGAATTTCAGTTTGTTAGATAGCGCCAAGTCTGTCAGGATCCTCCTGTATCTTAAGCCTATTTTCTGGAGTGTTGGCTATTCCTGCCAGCTTGGTGTCATCTGTAAATTTGATGAGTTCCCCATCTATCCCGTCATCCAGATCATGTTGAAGAGCACTGGGCCTAAAAGAGAGCCTTCGGGTACTCCACTGCATACTTCCCTCCATGTAGATGCAGTTCCATTGAGGACCACATGCTGAGTGTGGTTGGTCAGCCAGTTATGAATCCATCTGGTGGTGGTGTTGTCTGGTGGATCAGATGCCTAATAGCAAAGCTCAAAATTTGTCAAAGCATTGAATTATAACATTGAATTATTTTCTTTAAGGTACTGACATAGCTGCTGGAGAAGAGGTTGCCATCAAATTGGAATGTGTCAAAACCAAACATCCTCAACTCCACATAGAGAGCAAAATTTACAAAATGATGCAAGGTGGAGGTAAGCGTTTTTTCCCCCTCCTGAATCATGCAGGCACAAATATTTCACGTCTAGAAGTCTTTCAAATTGGTAAAGAAGGGTGGTGCTTACCTGAGCAGTGCTGTAATGTGAGAGTTTTCATTAACAGTACCACCTGAGCACTTTCTACCTGTATTTTCCCCACATTTCATAAATTATTATTAAGGAATGATATTGTCTAAGCATACGTATAAAATCAAAAAAGTCACGACGATGGCTTTTTTTGCTTTGTGCTAGTAGTCACTTATTTTTAAAGCTAGGAAAAAAAGCAGAAATCTTCATAACACGTTGAAGATGGGAGTAGAGAGGCTGAGCCTGTTTCTTTCCATACTTGAAATATTTAGTTAAACTAAGCTGTATGTTGCCTGCTACAACTTTTGCATATTGTGTATGCAGATCAATAAGGACTTGAAGAACACTATACAAAAAGACTAAATAAAAAGCTGCCATGAACATTCCTTTGAATACTTAAATATTTTGGCACAAATATTTTGGCACTCTTTTTACTTACATTCCAGTTTGACAGATTAAATTTTTAGATGATTTGGCCAGCAAAGAACTATGATAAAGCTTTTGCCTTCTTTTAATTTTTGACTTCCTACTTGAATGTTCTTTGAGGAAAGGATCATGTATTGTGAATGTATAGTATTTTAGTAATTTCCAGAAAAGAAAAATAATGTTGGAAATTAAAGTAAATGTGAAGGCATCACATTGATTCAGTGGATATCAAATCTATAACGTGCTATGAATAATCTATTTTTCCATATTCTAGTCGGCATTCCCACAATCAAATGGTGTGGTGCTGAAGGTGACTACAATGTAATGGTGATGGAATTGCTAGGACCAAGTCTTGAAGATCTCTTTAACTTCTGCTCAAGGAAATTCAGCCTCAAGACTGTTCTTCTACTTGCTGACCAAATGGTATTAGAATCATTGTATTTCTTGGCTATTAGAAATGAGAGTTTCCTAAAAACTTCTCCCTACTTATGTTATGTGCACTTTTTCTGAATAAATGTTGTAAATACTACGAATTAGCTTCTCTTTCTATAAATGTCACACCAAATCTAGCAATTTTTTTTGTATAGCAGTGATCAAATGTTGTGGTTAGGGCTGCCTTATATTTGTGATTTATAAATTAAATAATGATTTACAGTTTATATTTTCAAACACAAGTCCTATCCAGTGAGATCACAACCTCCCTTTTAAAGAATACTTTTCTAAATGGTTCTTAGAATGTGAAGATCAAATAATTAAATAAAATAGTGTACTTCATTTAATGTTTAAATGTTAGCAAAATATAAGTTTAGTGTTATTCAGAATAAAGGAAGAGCTGAATGTATAGAGTTTCATGTTTACTAATTCTGGAATTGTGTTTTTCTACAATTAGATAAGCCGAATAGAATATATTCATTCAAAGAATTTCATCCATCGAGATGTAAAGCCGGATAATTTCCTGATGGGATTAGGCAAGAAGGGCAACCTTGTCTACATCATAGATTTTGGGCTGGCCAAGAAATATCGCGATTCTCGTACTCACCAGCATATTCCTTATCGTGAAAATAAAAACTTAACGGGAACTGCCCGCTATGCCTCCATTAATACTCATCTTGGAATTGGTGAGCTGGTGGTAGATTTTTGTAACTTAACTAAATTGTCATAGAGTAAGAGTACCAGAAAAATCAAAATATATCTCAACTGATATATGATAGGAGATACTGTGTTTTATGAGCACACATTTAATATTTAAATCACATTGCATTGCAAACAGCTTGATGTTTTTCTAATTCGTTGATAGATGCATCATTCATGGATGGTTGGGTGGTTGGTTGGTTGGATTTGAACGGGATTTATCTCATCCTGGATGGATGGATGGTTGGATGGATGGATGGATTTGAACGGGATTTATCTCATCCTTGCTCCAAGTGGATTCTAAGCAGTGTAAAATGTAACAGTACAATCTAACAATAATAATACAAAATGCAAAGTTTTAAGTTTAGCTCTTACGACTCCGTGTTCATCAGTTATGAAAGGCCTTCCAGAATAGTCAAGTTTCCACCTGCTTCCAGAATGCCATGACGATGGAGCCATTTTGACTTCAGGGGCAAACTAGTCTAAAGGAGGAAAGCTCCCATAGAGAATTGGAACATGTAATAGTAAAGACATTCTTTGCAGCTGAAGCTCATAGAAGTTGTCATTTCCTGGATGAGTGATTGAATACCTTGCTATTTTATTCTGGGCTGAAAAGAATTAACAAACTTTGCAGATTGTGATTTGCCTGAATTGTCTGAGTCAACTTTAGCTTCCTGCTTTTACTTCTGTATGCACCAGTTCTCTGATCTTTCAATATTATTTACAAGCCTGCTTAAAATAACTATAAGATAGCGTTTTTTCTTGTAGTTTAGTTGTAACTTTAAAATCTTGCCTACATAACTTATTGCTTTATACATCTTTGCACTGTTTCTCCAAATAATAGAATCTGATGGCTGTACTCTTATACTCCTTGTAGAACAATCTCGCAGAGATGACTTGGAGTCCTTGGGCTATGTACTCATGTATTTTAACCTGGGCTCCCTCCCCTGGCAGGGATTGAAGGCAGCTACAAAAAGACAGAAATATGAACGCATCAGTGAAAAGAAAATGTCTACTCCCATTGAGGTTTTGTGTAAAGGATACCCTTGTAAGTTCCCTCTCTAGAATAAATTTCTTTACTTTATGTTTAAACCTAAGTTTATAGTAATGCTTCTTTTAATGTAATGTCACATATTTTGCTGTATTTCTATTTTAGGAATAATCCTGGAACTAACTAATTATCTCTTGAGTTTAACGAATGTATGTAAACTAGCTATTAAATAACTTATTCCCTTCATTCCCTTTGTCGTTTCAGAGAATAATATCTGTTCATAGATTTTCTATTGTATACAATATTCTTATGACAAACACCTCACTGTATAGCTAGCCCTCCATTAACAAGTATTTTTCTTATTGATTGAATTTTTGTATTTCTAAATTTGAAAATCTAGCGCTTAATTCACTTGCATTGTTCGTTTTATAAAATTCTTCTTTAAGAATACATATCCTTATAATGTTAGCATTTGAAACTGTATAGAGCAGATTCCCCATTTGTACATTGTGTCATCCCAAAGATGACACAATGAAATTCAGTTGAGTCTAATCTTTCCATTTTCTTACATCTAATGGACAGAATCTTGTCGAGCTAAAACTATAAGCCTCTAACCTAATAAACACAGTAAATACATGCAAAGTCTTAGGCCACCATTACTTTTGTTGTTGGTAGAATGTTGTTGATGGTATAATCACAATATAATTATATCTCAGTCTCATTATTAGAATACAACCAGAAAATACAGGAAATTTGTATGCAGTATTCAAAAACAGAAAAAAAGCAGAAAAAACAGCTTCCATAGGCGAAAGTGGCAAGTATGTAGTGTGACTTCCCCTTACACTTGAGCAACGGTAGACACTTGGGTCCTGTAAACCTAAATGGAATCCTAAGTACTGTTATTGTTAGCACCTGTTTGTGTCCTATTTCATTCCAAAATGACTACTGTGCCAAAAGGTTTATTATACCAGGTTTGTGCAAGACGTGCTTGAGCATTACATTCAGTATATACACATGTTGTATGAGTGTAATTCATTGGAAACTGGCTAATAAGACCCAACTTTCAATCACATTATTCCAGTAAAAATGTCAAAGATCACAGAATGTGACAGACATAAAATCATACTTTTGCATTAGCAAAACCATTCTCGAAGGGAAATCAACAAACAAACTGGATATTCAAGATGTGGTATTCAAGCTGTTATAAAGAAATTTGAGAAATCAGCAGAGATCAAGGCCAAAAAAAAAGGAATGTAAGGCCAAGGAAACTTAAATTCAAGTTCCTCAGAGTTTCTTCTTTGAGAGACTGAAGAAAGTCCAGCAAGGATCTGACTCAGCATCTGGCAGCTTCATCGGAATGCCAAGTTGGCCCTTTTACAGTCCAGCAAAGTTTGATCAGGAAGAGACTTTGTGGAAGGGGAACAGCCAAGAAACCACTTTTGTGGAAGGGGAACGGGTGAAAAGGCTAAGATATGCTAAAGTTCACAAAGATTGTAATGAGGATCAGTGGAAAAGAGTATCATGGAATGATGAATCCAGGTTTGAAATGTTTAGGTCTAATCGCTGACAATATGTGAGAAGACGACTTGGAGAGAGATGGATGAATGAGTGATTGCAGCCTTCAGTGAAACATGGTGTGGGGTCTGTTCTGTTTGGGGCCTGCATTTCTGCCATTGGTATTGGTGATATTATCCATATTGATGGGATCATGAAATGCAGAAAAGTACAAGCATGTTTTAATTCATCATGCGATTATTTCTGGAAAGCACCTGATTGGCAGTAGGTTTATGTTTCAGCATGGTCACAATCTCAAGCACAATGCTGGTGCAGTGAAATCATATTTAGTGAGAAAAACAGCTGATAAAATCCTGAGAGTCATGGACTGGCCTCCCCAAGGTCCAACCCTGAATATTATAGAGGCAGTATCACCGGGACAGAGAAAGAAATAAAAAACAACCTAAATTTGAAGAAGAACTCTGGAAAAGTCTGAAAGAAGCTGGTATAATATACCAGAAGATTACCTCAGAAAACTTCACGAGTCTCCTCAAAATAGTTCAAGATGTGCTTAGAGCCAAGGGAGGTCACATCAGTACTGACTTTTGCCAGAAGAAGCCATTTTGATCTGAAAATTGTGCTTGTTTTAAGTTTTTGTGTACATTATTTCCTGTCTTTTCTGTTGGAATCTTAATATAGAGATTGAAAAATAATCATGGATGGTCATTAACACTTTGCTAAACAAACAACAAACAGGTGGTGGCCTGTCACTTTTGCACAATACTGTACTTCCTAAGGGATACTAGGGTGTAAATACCCTGAACCTCTTCCTCATTCAGCCCAGGACTGTGCAGTCTCTTAATTTGGGCTCCTCTCTGGAATGTGCTGCCTCCTCCTCAGGAAAGCTCTGGGCTACCAAGACCATGGCTTCCTCAGGGGCACATTCCATCACAATTACAGGATGAGCAGAACCTTTACTTAGTTGAACAGCCACTCCAATAATTACATAAAATCCAAAGACAAATATGGAAGTATAGTGCGTTGGTACATTTACAGTGGACCTTTTTGTTTGCGTTGATTTTCTGCTAATATAAACTTGGGGTTTTTCATTGCAGCTGAGTTTGCTACCTATCTGAATTTCTGCCGCTCGCTCCGTTTTGATGACAAACCGGATTATTCATATCTAAGACAATTATTCAGAAATCTCTTCCATAGACAAGGCTTCTCCTATGACTATGTATTTGATTGGAACATGCTCAAATTTGTAAGTATTTAATTGTCAAAAATTGGGAATGCTAAAAAGGAGTTGGATTTTTTTTAATTAAATATAGTGTATGACAGGACTGTTACTCCAAAGCCTAAATTCTTATGGTGAAATTCACCTGGAAGACCCCATTCTACAAATACCAAATTTGTAGTGGTGAACATCTTTTTTCAGATGGACAGAGCCTTTGCCTTTTGTACTTTGGGAAAGATCATGCAATAGGTTCTTTCAAATGCTATATATATGAAGACTCATAATCATATGTTCCAATTGTGAGCCATCTGCTGGGAACAATATAGGGCAGATGACAAGGCTAACATAGTTTCTTTATCTTCATCTTTCTCTAGAATTTGTACAATGCTTCAGAAGCTGTCTGGGACTTTTCTTGCCCCTTTTGAATCCATCTGAGTTCCCTCAATCCTGCTGCTAGTACTCTGTCCTATGAAATGGCCAAATCTTATGTGGTCAAGTCTTCTATATTCCTATAGCTACACCAATATGGATCATCACTTGTAGATTCTTTTCCCAAGAGGAAAACTTGATTCAGAACGTAAATTTACATTAGATTTGCATTAGATCTCAATCAAGATGCCTCTCCATTATCCTTACTTCCTCCAAATAACCAAGCCAGGGCCTTTCTCCTTTCATTTTGCATAAATAGATTTTAAGGTGCAAAATTCACTCTTCCCCTACTGCTGTTCTAGAGAAAAAGACAGCAGTAACCAACCCACTATGTACTGTACATAGTTATGTTTATGTGCATTAATATCTGGTAATGTTGATTGAACTTTAATGCCTAAGGCAGCACTAGAATTCATTCTTTATGGCACAAGAAGAAGAAGGCGGCGTCTAACTAGTGCTTTAACCACTAGGCCAAACTGGCTCACTAGTTCCTGCTGTATTGCAGAACTAAAGAAATAAGGCTGATAAAATTACTTGCTTAAGGGCAGCTTTTAATACTCAGCATCTGATTTGGGCCAGTTCTAGCAAAATACTATCTATGACTTGCTGAGTGGTGTGAATAAGAACAGCCAAATGGAAACGGCTAGCCTAAACAAATCTATGCTGTTATTAACAGCATAATCAGAAACTTACTCTAAAACAGGAGCCTCCAAACTTGGCAACTTTAAGACTTGTGGACTTCAACTCCCAAGATTCCCTAGCCAGCATGGCTGGTTGAGGAATCCTGGGAGTTGAAGTCCACAAGACATAAAAGCTGTCAGTTTGGAGAACCCTGTTCTAAAATATAGAGTCCCTATTTATAGGTTCTATTCTGGCTGCCCTGCATTATCTCCAACATGGTAATTGTTTTTTCCTGAAGGGTGCAAGCCGAGCAGTAGAAGATGCTGAGCGTGAAAGAAGAGAGAGAGAAGAAAGAATGAGACACACACGCAATCCAGCTGTTCGTGGATTACCTTCCACTGCCTCCGGGAGGCTAAGGGGGACACAAGATGTAGCTCCACCAACTCCTCTTACTCCAACGTCACATACAGGTAACTGAACAAGCCTTAAATAATAATTGCTTTGTACTAGTTCTTTGTTTAAAACTGGGGGGAAAAAATGCATTTTCAGAAAACTCTTTTGAAGAAAAGAAATGGGAAAGCTGGTAGTTATAAGAAAAAGCAATGTCTACCTTTGTTTTCTGTTACTTCTTCCAAAAAAAGAGATCAGGTTACCTCTCTTCTTTTTCTCCCTCCATATTTTTCTCAGCAGTTATGTGAGATAGATTTGTCTGAGAGACCCTGAATTGTTGCAAACTGATCTAGTGAACTTTCTAACTGATCAGGGATTTGCAACCAGGTCTTCTCAACTCTAGTCTAACTATAATACAATGTTGCAATTATACCTGGTAGGGCAAAATTTTGAGGTACTCATGAACTAAGCTTCTGTCGTTTTCACTGTACCAACCATTTTTTCCTCCCACTTACAGAACTGGTAGTGATACGTTTAGGTTGACCGATGCCCTCAGCGGGTCATTGAAGACATACTTTTTCATGGGATTACAAATCTGGGTGGCCTACATTTAAATTAAATGCTGTTTATTAGCTAATGCTAGTGTTGCCAGCCTTATATTACGAGTAAATATTACTATCAAGAAGACTTCCCAAATTCTAGTGCTCTTTGAAAGGAACCTGTATGTTTGTTCCTTGAGTTGGGCCATCTTTGTCTCTCTCTTTCTGTGATGAATATTAGCAGAAAATCTTAGTATTAAGGTTGTAGGTTCTTCAGGGTACACAGTACCCCATTAGGACCCATAGGGGCAGAGCCGTAATAGCAGATCAGAGGTTTGAGGGATTGCTTGACGGCATGCCTGAGGTCTTCTGGACGTCTGGACAGAGCTGCAAAGAGGCTGCTTCAAGCTTTCAAGAAGCCGCTTCCTGCAATTTGTACAGTCTCATTGAAGGAACTGCACAATACTGACTACCGGTACTTTATTTTTGGATTAATATACCACCATAATCAATCCAGTCTTGGCAGTTGACAGTGAATATAGTGAAATGACCATTTAAACATCAACATAGAATATCAGTATAAATGACAATAAGTCCAGGAGAATGTAATAATGAAAATGGTGCAGCAAAATAAGTCAGCATAACGTATGAAAATGCGCCCCTGGAATAATTCAATTTTTAATAGGTTCCTAAAAGCCAGGAGATGGGGAGGGGCGGGGGAGAGTGGCAGGACTCTTCTCCAATAGAAAAGCCCATTCCAAAGCTTTATAGGTAGTCCTTGGGTTACAATGGCAGTTGGGACTGGTATCTCTGTGGCTAAACAGTGCATTCGTAAAGCACAATACAATACGATTTCAGTGCTTAGCCACTGAAATTCCTGCAGTTCCAGTTGCCCTCGTAATCTCAAGGCCATGCAGGTTGTTAAGTGGGGACCTCCCATGACCACAACATGGGAAGAGGCAGAAGTTCCCGGCAAGCAGGTCAGTGGGTGAGAGCTACAGGCTGAGGGAGACGGGGTGCTGCTGCTTCCAGGCCTCTGTTTCAGGCCCAGCAGTGGCCTGAGTGCCACCTCAAGCACCACCCTGCAACAAGCCTCAGCAGCACCAGTGGCCTCAAGCCTCAGTTCTCATATCCTGGAGTTGTGGAACCAATAGCAGCTGTAGTAATGTTAACATCATCTTTTTGGTTTATGCAGTGGATCTATAGCAAAAAAAAATGGCTGTGCAAAATGAAAACGTTCAGAATGTCCTATTGGAATGTTTCACGTTGAGTGTATTTCAACTGAATAAAATGCAAAATTCAAAGTGTAAAATCTTTCTCAGGTTGGGAGCACTCATCTGTTTGTCTGTTGATTTAAAGCTGTGCATGCAGTGCACACTTTTTGTATTTGTCCTTGCCCAATAGATGAGGCATCCAAGCGGCATGATTTGTAACAGTCTTGAAAGATCAGCAATTCAACAACTATTGTGTGCAATGCATTGCATATTCTTGTGTCTGTAAACCTGTGGAAGAAAAAACACAATACAAGTGAATCCCATAAGCAATATCATTATATCTTGTGAACTAATTTCCTACTAGCAGCAAATTTAAAAACAGCACTTTTTACTAGGGAAATTTTTGAACAAAATTAAACTTGGCCAATATGTCCCTCCTCCCATTTTATTGACTAATGGATTCTGCAATTCTCCGTGACTTAGCAATTTAAAAATAAAAACAAGCCAATCTCTTGACATCTAAGCGAAACAACTTGGCACAAAATGCTCATTTTGCAATGATCTCAGGGTAGATAATTGAATGTAGAGTGTTTTGTTCCAAGTTTATAATGCTCAAAATGGCTATTTTGAGCCTGTAATACTTTGAACACTTGCTATAGTCTTGGTATTTTATTTCAGGGGGAATTACATCATACTTTAAAATACAAAGCACAGTAAATACAGGTCATAGGACTGTATTTAATGGATTATACAAGCTAAGCAATAGATTCTGTAGCTCTTTAGTTGAAAACATTCATAGTACACAATCCATTCATATTTAACATTCTTCTAAAGAGAGGCCAATAAGGAAACATGGACTTGACAGAGAATTCCAAAGCTGTGACTAGAACTTAGAAGATACCCAGAGAACAGGATCTCAGATTTTTATTCTCAAGTTTATGCATCAGTTCTTCAGCTAACCTGACTACAAGTCATTTAGGAATTTTCTCTGTCCTAATGCCTTTGAGATCAGCTCCTGATCGAACAGACACTCGTGTGTCCTGTGACAGATCTCCCAATGCCTCCTCTGTCACCAGAGTCACCTAGGCTCCTAACCATAATGCCTCTCTACTCTCTGCTTGAATTTTGACTCATTCTCATTTCTGGGGCTGGCTGAAAGAGCTACCCATCAAAGGATTTTACCTCCCCTCTGTGCATGGAAGGGCTCCTTTGAGGGGAGGGTGCAGAAAGGGAGCTGAAAACTTTAAGAGTCCTTTCAGCAGGTGGCAGCAGCTTGCCATTTTTCCTACTGCTTCCCTATTGACTTTCTGGGGAAGTCAGCAGAGATTACAAATGACAACTACACGATCACAGGAGGTTTGGTACTCAAATCACAATAAGGTGACTGTGAAGGTGATGGTACAGCATTTGTGTGGCCATCGTTATTTCAGACTTGTTAAACAAATAGTCGTACGTCAAGGACTATCTGTATAAGATTTACATCTTTTATTCAGGAGTTCAAGCCAGTATACACAACTAACAATGCACTGATGATGTTTCTTGGTTGGGTAATAAAATGTCAGCAAGCAAACAGCCAAGGCCAAAGAACACCAAGAATTTCACAGTGCAGCCCCAAGCTATAGATCCTGTCTACACTTCTATTGGAATATGTAATGCTCCCTTCTCCAATTTTTCCAACAACAATCCTATAAGGTAGATTGGGTTTAAAGTGAGTGACTAGCCCAGAGCTACCCAGGGAGCTTTCGTGGTTTTGGGTAGATTAGAACCAGGGTCTCCCTAATGACAGTTCAACCATACTGACCTATATATTATCTCCAACAAGAATTTCTATAGAATTCTGGAATAATTTATAACCAATTTTTCTGTGTAAAAAATCTGATAATAGCTTACTTCTTTTGGTCAGCAAATACATCTCCTCGACCAGTTTCTGGAATGGAGCGAGAACGGAAAGTGAGTATGCGATTGCATCGTGGGGCCCCTGTGAATATCTCCTCATCTGATTTAACAGGTCGACAAGATACCTCACGCATGTCAACCTCACAGGTACAAAACTATTCATTTCATGGGAAAAGAAATAAAGGGGTATAGTGTTGTTTGGCATTCATTTTCAGTTCAGAAATGTTTTGGGCTCTGAATTGAAAGGCTTACCTTACAGTTGTTATGTTTTAAACATGTTGATTTCTTACTTAATCTGAATCGGCTGATGAAAAGCTATTTGTGAAGGCCTCTATTCTTGAGGCTTTAATGTGAAGGAGAGGGACTAATAGCTGTGGAAATCTATAGCTAGGTACCTGGGTGCCACCTTTCCTTAATGCCTTTTTGGGCGTTTGTGTATTCACAGGGAATAGATTTTTAACAGCCATGGAAATTTCAGTGACTTTTGCTATTTTATTTTATTTATTTATTTATTAGTTTTTATACTATACTCTATGAATTGTCAACTGACATAAAGATCTTTTTTTTTTAGCCACTGCAGGTCTCGGAAACCTTGTACAAATGAATGAATATTAGTATTTGTTAAATTTGAGGAAGAATTAATAAGCATTCTTCTTTTAGTGTTGATCAGATACAATTTGCCCAGTATTAGAGATGGACAACATCAGTGGTAGCTAGTCATTTTGTTTGGTAGAGCTTAGTGATAAATATTCCCTGACAAAACAACAGCATCAAACCCACTAACCAACAGTTCTGAGATCTTGACATCATTTGTGGTTGTATTTCCAAATAAATGGCCACTGAATGGGAAATAGCTACCAGCTTTTGTCTGATATAATCATTATCTGTAATAACATGTATTGTATAAGGAGTTTTTCTGAAGAATACTGAAGATCTGAAAAACTGTGATTAATAAGAGATGGAAATAGAAAAGGATTTCCCATGCTTCCTTTGTATACTTTGTAGTAGTTTGTTAGGTACCCTTCATGCATCTCTGATTTTTTTTCTTAGCACTTTGAAGAATCCTATTTAATTTGAGAAGCAGAAATGCTTTTTAGATTATGTGTGGGCATGTATTATTATTTTAAACACATAACTAACTTAAGAGTAATAGTAAAATCTGAATATGTCTGCAGTAGTCGAGCACCTTGACTTTGGGACCATTAATCAGGACTTGCAATTTTTCCCATAAAGCATACATCATTTTTTGAAATGTATGTCAGATGTTCAAAGTACATCTGTATCATGTTTCAACACATTGTAACTGGCTATAAATAAAGATTTTCAGTGTATAGTCACGTAGCAAAAGTTTCTATGGGTGAATCGGATAGTAATGTAGACGTTTTAACTATAAAAAATGATTTTAGCAACAGAGGTCAATAAAGAGGCTCAAAGATTTTTAATAGAAGCGGAAAACTCACCCAAATAAGTAATTACGGGTGAATATAAAAGTAGTCTATAAAAGCATAAGTGATTACACTTACAACTGCCACGCCCTGGCTACAAAAATTCAGAAGACCATTAAACACCAGCAAAGAATATTAGTTTGCTTTCTGCTCTTCAGTAATAATTAGTATTTTTCATTTTGGGTACAAGTAGCTCAACTGACGCTATTGCAGTTAGAAAAAGAGGAGTTTATTAGGAATCCAGACACAATTGTATTTAGTAAACGTTCATAGGATTACTCATTAAGACCCAATTAATAAAACCCTGATTGTTGATAGCATGCTTTTATAGATGAAAGATATGTAATATGAATTTATGCCAAAGGGATATTTGAAACAAGCATTCCTTAAAGCAAAATTAAAAAGATCTCGGATTGGAGAATAACGTTTAAAGGAATATATAATTTAAAAGTTTTAGCTCCCACAGGAATATAGCTTTTATTACCTACTAATGCAAGCTTTTGCAATCAAGTACTTAAATAATATGACTACTTTCTGCAGGTCCAAAGTCTTTAACATATTAATAAAGAAATTACTTATCATTGTAATTATAACTACTTCTATATTATTTTTCTTGAAATCTATACTTCTTTATATTGAATCAGATGGTGGCCTGCTGAATATATTTCTGAAATACTTGTTTCTGTTATTTTTGGTGAGCAATTATTTCAGAAAATACTTCATTATGCACTGCTCAAAATTGCAATAAATAAAATGGTGTTCTCTTTGGCTCTTTAATACAAGGGCATTTCCTTATCTGCTGACAAATATATTTATCTCTAGGACTTGAGTAAATATATCCTATGGGAGATTTGCTAATTTTGAAAAAAAATGAAACCTTGTGAGGTTTTGAGACTCTTTCTTTTATCCTTTCATCTGAAAAGCCAAGCTCCTGCAGACCTCGAAGGAAGAGGAAGAAAGTGCGCATTTTAACCTCTTAAGTTACCGGAAATAAAGCACTTTTGGACTCTTGAGGTGTAATTATTTGCTTTCCTTTACATCAAAATCACTGAAGTCCAGCAAGCAATATTATACAAAATATGTGTAACTGTTTCTTTGGTTTTGATATTGAATTTAGAAGGCATTAAATTTCAAGCCCATCTTGCCTTATTCCAGTATTTCATTCTCTTGGTATATATGGTTGGTGTTTGCCTTGCACACTTGGGAGGCATGAGTAGCCAGTTATTTTTAAATTATCGTTTTATTAATGACTATAAACTGATATGGAACAGAAAAGCTGCCAATGACTGCATATCGTTAATGGTTTAAAGGAGCTGTGAATGATTAGGTACCGGTTAGCAAAGATTTTGGAATTTAAATTTTATGCAGATAAAGGGATAATTTTCAGCCTGAACCTTTAGGTAGCAATAGTTGAATTCCATAGGACAGTATTCTTCATATTCATATTCTTCATACAAACAAAGACTAAATTTTCCATCTACAGTTTTGTGTGTTATTTTTCTAATAAAAAAGACTGCCCCCCCTCTTCTATATCCTTTATAATAATGCAACTAGCACACAATTCTATTACATAGACAACTTTTTTAAGTGGTTTCTTAATTCATTAAAAGGAAAATAATTAGTTTGAAGTAAATTTATCGATGGGCATGATAATTTAAATCATTTTAAATTCCTTTAGGTTGTGAATAATATGGTGTCTTTTATTTTCATCCAGTTGTGTTTAGAATTGTAAGAAATGGCCTGTTTTGGATCAGGAGCTTAGCGTTTCTTAAGAGATCAAACTTTCTGTAACTCCATGGCTGTTCTTGCCTCTTCTTTTTTTACTGGTCCCCCAAAATTCCAAAATTTATGTATTTCATAAGTAAATTTTGATTCAGTTATGCAGATCTGGGTTGCAAAAATCCAGATAACCACCATATGGAAACAAAAATATGCCACTATCTAATAATCTTCTGGATTTTTACAGCCCAAATCCAATCATTCTACATGTGTTAAATCAGTTAGATCCCTTGATCTGTATTAGGCAGCATTGATTTTTCTCTAAATTTCATATTCTAATGCAGTTTGAATTATCATTCTAATGTAATTGAAATTCCTTTCTGAGATGACTGTGAAAGGTCAAATAATCTTTTTTCCTAGTGAAAAAAGATTGGGGGGTGTGTGTGAAAGCCCTAATAAGCAGGCATATACATAGAATGAAGGCTACTGCTAAGCTTGTAAGCCGCCCTGAGTCTTCGGAGAAGGGCGGGATATAAATGGAATTAAAATAAAAAATAAAAATAAAATAAAAGCAATCAGAATAGGTTTTACAATAAATAAATTGAAAAGTTTCTTTTTTAACATTCTTGCAAAATTACAATTGCCATCTTAGGAAGGGACTAAGAGTCCTATGGTCACTTCCTAAGGGCTATGTGACATCATTGGTTAGAAGCCCCTTCTTCCTGTTTCTTGTATAGTAAGATGCACAGAACAAAGAGGCAACAAGGAAGAAGCCTTGCAGACTAGACAGAGAGGTTTTCCCTTTCTAATGCTAAACTGTGATCTAGTACAATATGCACAAGCTTTCACATGAACCAGCCCATTTAGTCTTCCCTTCTGAATAGCTAGCAAGTATTTCCCTTACGAATTAAGTAATTGCAGCTTGACATCTGATCCCTTGCTAAGTATAATTTATTTCATACAAGCCATCTTTAAATTGTAGTTATGGTTTTTAAATATCGTTTTATAACTTTAAAATGTTACAAGATCTAGAGTAAAATGGTCTTCTATCTGGGCTTTCCAAATTAAAAGAAATATTTGCCTTCTCTATAAGCAAGCTAACTAAGCTCTTGTAATTTGCTATTAGATCTTCCACATTCCTTGGGCCTGGTTTGCTATAGAGAAGCAAAAATTATTATCAGGGTTGACTCTTTCAAAAAGGTGAGCTAGACTGTCAGGGTATCAAGTTAAGTAGGGCTCCAAACTTTGAGGGGGGGGAAATAAAAATTAAAAAATTGAAATCTTTACATTGATCACCTAAGATACTAGATCAGGGGTCTTCAGACTTGGCCCTTTTATGACTTGTGGACTTCAACTCCCAGAATTCCTCACCCAGCGTGCCTGGCTGAGGAATTTTGGGAGTGGAAGTCCACAAGTCATAAAAGGGCCAAGTTTGAAGACCCCTGTACTAGATGGAGGCAGTAGTCTAGGTTGCCACAAAGGGTACTTGCCATGCTTCAGTGTTGTCTTTTCTGGTAGGGTACCTATAGCATAAGAGCAATGTCATACTAATGGGTAAGGGAGGAAAATTAGAACAGCAGTCCCCAATCTTTACAGCTTGGCGGCCTGGCAAGTGGGGAGCGGGGAATCAGCCTGCCACTTACACAAGAGGAGCTGCGTGCACGCCAGCCAACTGCTCATGCAGCCTGGTTCCAAACAGATCATGTCCCTGTAGTGGGCCGCGACTTTGGGGTTTGGGACCCCTGGATTAGAATTAAGGCCAATAACAGGCAGAGGACCAGGAACAAAACAATTGGGCCTGGGTTAGAATGGAATACTTCAAAACTATGGATTCTCTTTCTGCATTGTGTTAGTAAAATTAAAGTTTTTGTTCAAATACAGTACTTTAAATATTTGGCCAAATAATTCTAAAGCAGACATTTTTATCATCCTCAGATTTCACTCTTAGAACATGGCTTCAGAGATCATGGTCCTTGTGGAAGATAAAATACAGCCTGTGTGCTGTATATATGTTGTGTATGGTCACTGCCCACACTTCTGCGTGGAAATCTTAGCCTCTTCTGAATGTTAAGGATTCAGCACTATTAAATTATGTCAATTCTTACTTTAGCACCCTGATTGATAATTCTGTCAGCATTAAAACCCAGTTCTGGGATGTTAATGTTATAGTCAACATTAACTGTTTCCTTGGTGACCACTCTAGCAGGTATACCAGGGGATGGGGTGTGAGTGGAGCCTGCTGGGAGCTGAGAATTTGAAGTTGCTGCAAAGAAAGAAGTGCAGGAAGAAGAGCAAATGAGGCAAAAAGCAGAAGATGGTGAAGAAAGAAGAGTTAACACAGAGCAGAAACATGGATTAAAAGGGACATTTTCCTTCTTAAATGTGTGGATGTTATTGTGAAGTATGAAATAAAACTGCTAAAACTTCTAGGTTCTGCAACCTGGCCAGATTTTTATTTTGGCCTTTGCTGAAACATGCATGCAATATAAATAGAAGTTGATTGTGAGCCAGATGAAAATATCTGCATAGTGGCATATAAGAGATAAAGATTTTATGGGTGTCGTAGTCCAGCCAGGGTTCTTTATTTGTAACAGTATAATCCATCTTGTAATGAATAGGAACAGAGTCAAGATGGAGACAAATAGCATTCAAGTGTCTTACGCTTGATGAAATCCTACTAATAGATAACATTCAAATAGATCAGAGACTAGGACAGCTGAAGGAGCCATTTCTAAAACAGCAGTTTTGCAGGAGATAATTGCAGTGTTTTGAAGAATCTGTACACAAAGCCTTGATAATATACACCTGTCTTCATGGGCAAACAGCTATCAGGACTCATTCAACTTCCACAAATATCTAGTAATGTGTAGTGAGATCACAGGCAAGACTTGTCAATATGGAGGACTTGGATTATGGGTTTGAGTGGGTTTTTATAAGGGGGAGAAGTATTAATCATGTGAGTGAAGAAGCCTGCATACATATTTATTACCTTGTTGAGAAATAGATCAGTTGGCTGGATAATTGAAGTTTTAGTCTTAAAATACCTAGGGTTGGAAAATACTGGTAGTTGATGGCAAGAATGATTGTGCAGGAACCACAGGCACCAGCATTGTCATATCACGAGACTCCTCTAAGTAAGCAGCTTTATTCTGATCTCTCACTCAAAGATGGAAGCATCACATGCTAACATACAGGTTCCACATACTCACTGTTTTTCCTAAATACTTTCAACATTTTAGTTGAGTATTTACAGAGTAACTTATTTGAAAGTCTCCCAACAAGTAATTCAATTTATCCTGGTTTTTCTCAATGAAAGTTGGCCTATATTTAGCTGATGTGTCTTTGATGTCCTTTTTATTATTATGATTCCTTTTCATGATAATTTCAGATATATAGCTTTTTCTCAGTGATAAGCTTCAAGCCTTGGTTCTGTAAGAAATGTTTTTTGTCAGCGTGACAAAACATAGGGACTGGGTTCATAAAACTAATTGGAAAAATGCAATTGCTAGTAGATGGATATTCTTACTGTCTTTTGCAGTGCCATTTCTAGCTGGTAGGAAATACTAGTTTTTCAGTTTAGTCACCAACTACAAGGTGAAGATATGGTGATTTTTTTTCCCAGTGAAAATACTTAAGCTTGTTTTTTTTATGGGCTGAACTTCATAACAGGTATCTTTTATATAATTTGAATTTAGCATTTTCTGCCTTATGGGTGATGTTTTATATTCTTAACATATCATTCAGGTCTGTAGAACAGACTGTCGAAAATTTGGGTGTTTTTATGGGAAGAGAATGAGTTTGTTTAAGCTTCATCTGCCATTAGGAAGAAGTGTTGGTTTGTGTGTACACAAAGAAGTACTGAGAGAAAATGTAACTCCTGTTCGCAGAAGAGGGATTAATCTTTTGCAAGATTATTTAGGTTTTGTCTTTTGTGCTGCATTGGCCAGTTGAGAGCAAAAAATGGACTTCTGTTCTAGTGAACATATTCATCCAAAAGCCTCTGTTTGTATCTGTGGTTACTAGTCTGAAGGCTCTAGAGCAGGGCTGTCCAATCTTAGCAACTATAAAACTTGTGGACTTCAACTCCCAGAATTCCCCAGCCAGCCAAGTCCACAAGTCTTAAGTTGCCAAATTTGGAGACTCCTGCTGGAGATTGAGCTTCTACCTAATGGAGTATTAATGAGAGATGCAGGTTTCCTTGATTTACTCATGGGTTAAATTTGTCACTGTAATAAAGGAAAATGTTTTTTTGAATCAACGGCCAGCACAGACAATAAATCATTAACCTGATGATCCTTTTGAGCTAGGAGTCATTCCAACATTTCCAAAATCCTGCTGCTCAGAGCAGTCATTCTTCACACACAGTTCTCAAAACACATTCTCAAAGCAACCTCTCTGGTTATCCGTTTGCTGACAGCTTTTAATCTGTGAAGGCCAATGTCTCTGAGGCTTCTGAAAGGATCACTGCTCTAAAAGGGCAGCTCCACTTAGAAGTTTGAAATTAATTTTTGGGCAGTGGAATTGTTTCAAATGGCTGTCTTTTCCCCCCCACCTCAGAATAGCATTCCTTTCGAACACCATGGCAAGTAGCTGCTCGTCTTCTCGTTGGAAAGCAGCACTGGGTGAGTCCCTTCTCGCTAGACTCCAGCTTGGTGGGTGGGTCTGGATGAACTCCTTTGGGGCATTCAAATGGGGGGGGGGGCTTTTCATTTTAATTCTGCACTTTTATTTCCCTCTGCCTTGCAGATGACATAGCATTAGATGTGCTTTTCCCAAAAGCTTTTAGCGTTTCACTAGTTCACTTTTTCCTCGGAGCCTTAGTACTTCGCTAGAATAGTTTGATTAGAATATCTGTAAGTGAAACCAGTATTACTAAGTAAAGTTGGAAGAATGTGGGATAACCCCATAGGGATCACTCCAGTTGCTACATGGCTTAGCAGTAAATCTGCTTTTTAGCAAGTGTGCAAACTGAGTAGCCCATTTGAGAAAAACAAAACGCCTTGAAGGGAGCATCAAAATAGTATTACGTATTTGCTATGCACATTTTTAATATTTAGTCTATTCATGTGGCTGCCCAACTTAAGATTGTGACTGCCAATAATTTAGACTATATTCATTTAAATTAAATTATTCTAATATATAGGAATATCTGGGGAAATTTTTAAAAAATCAAGTTGGTGTTGCCATGCAATTGAAGCCCTGCCTCCTGTTTGATATGCATCTCATTGACGTTAAAGGGGACAGGGCTTTAGTTATAGTGAAAACTTATGGGGACATCTTCACTGCATGAGCTTAAATGGACTCCAGAAGATGGTAGAGGACAGGAAGGCCTGGAGGAACGCTGTCCATGGGGTCACGATGGGTCGGACACGACTTCGGCAGCTAACAACAATAACATCTTCACTGCCTAATTTAAGCAGAATTATCTTGTAGGATAAACAAAAGATTAATGTGGCCTCTTTTATTTTTCTCCCTTTCCCACAAGCAGCCAAGATTAAAAAAACATTTTCAAAACTGATAAGTAGCTGGAAACTGCCTCTGGACTTGTTGCAACAGACCCTTAAATGTTTGTATTGGTATTGAATGAATCAGTAATAGCAAAAGCTTATCATTTGGTATGTCCTTTTGTCTTGACAGTAGGGTAGTTTTCCCCAAAGCAAAATGGAGTGCGTATGGGCAATACTGTTGTTAGCCGCCCTGAGTCCTTTGGGAGATAGGGCGGCATATAAGTCCCAATAATAAATAAATAAATAAATATGTAGCATGCTGCCATTTTTAAATATTTCCAAAACTCTTTTCTTTTGCTGTTTTACCCAACTTGAGATGCTTAGATTTGGCTAACAGCCGTGCTCTCTTTCCTGACCATATCATTTTATTGTTTGGGTTATGCTTTGCCTCTCTGCCCAAAGGACATTTGGTAAAGCTTCATAATATGCTAATTTCTATTACTAATGTTGAATCATTCTTTTTCCTCTTGTCATTACTGCTTTTGTATATTTGACTCCCCAAAGCCTTTTACTTTATTAACAATATTTGCAAGTTATTATACACTTGGATTTGATCAACTGGATAATCCAACTGTTCAGAATTGTAAGGAAGGTTTCTCTTCCAAATTAACCCTGATTGTAAGATACGTTATACTAAATAGGTGCTTGCTTGCATTTTCCTGCAAAGAAAACGTGTCATGTTTCTCCTCCTCCCCAGTTTGGCAGGGAAGAAAGTTGAAATGAGAATAGGGAAGATGTAAGGATCAGCATCTAGGGTTCGTAATAGCCAAACTCTTTACAAATTACAGTAAGGTTTAATTTCCTATTTTTATGTATAATGTGGAAAACCTCAAGTGTTTAGACCAGGCATGTCAGACTGCTGACCCACAAGCCAGATGCATCACGCCAAAACTGCGCCCACCCCATTGCCAGCAATGGGGGAAAAGTCACAATACGTTGCGCGACGTCACGTGACATCGCAAGTTTGACATGCTTGGTGTAGACCAGGGATGTCAACCTGCCGGCCCACAGGCCGGATGCATCACTAGGAAACCACGCCAACCCCATTGATGGCAATAGGAAAAAAAGCTCCAATACGTCGCGCGACATCACGTGATGTCACTAGACAGAAAAACTGAAGGTTCCAGTCCACTATCAAGTTCCTGATTTATTAAAAAAACAAACCCTCTTGTTACACAACAAGACATTAACCTTGTGGCAATTTGACTGTTTCTACAAAACTGCATTCAAGGATGATCTTAATTTGAAACAACACAAAGAAGTTACTTGTCATTTAAAATGTGCATGAATCTAAACTAGCATAACTTTGGCTGTTGGAATACTGGTATATTATAGAGTTCGGACTTGCATTAGCAAGGACATGGACTAGTAAGGATGGGTGCCTAAAAACACATTTCTTCTTGTTCTCAATCATATGCAAGCTGCTCTCTAGAGATTGGCAGTGTTTTGGTAATCTAAGTACTAAAGCTTTATTGTATAATTCTGAATAGGAGGATTTGCTTCCCACTCATAGCCAATACTTTTTTAAAAAAGTGTTGCTTCTTGCACATCTTAATCCTGTTAGGGGAGCAAAGCTTGGTTTAGTGCACACAAAACAAACCCATTGCTTTCATCCTGAAATGGATTTTCAGTAATTTTGTAGATTATACTTATTTATTAAATTTATATAGCACCCCTCTAATCTAGAGGCGACTCTAGGAGGCTTACAAACAGACTTGGTAGCAGATTGCTTATATGTTGGAATAGATTTAGAATAAAATGTAACCTTATTACAAAAGAAAGCAATACTGACAGTATTAATAGTTTCCACTAGGAATATTTTAAACCTTCACTGGTTTTTCAAAGCATTTAGACTTAGGATCTTCTTAATTTATTTCATTTCCAGCACTTCACTGGAATTGAAATGCTATCAAATTTCTGATGGCAGAGCTCACAGAGTTTGCTTGACATTGCATTTTTGATGGGAACATTGTTATAAATAATGCATATTTGTGTGTGTATACGCGCACACACATTTACAATGCATTTGTCACCTTGCTTCTTGCTTTGGGTTTCATTACTATTTTAAGAGCTCGCCTGAGTTATCTAATCTGTTTTCTCTTTAACTAGCATGGGCTTGTCTTCACCATTCTTCATATATTTCTCCCTGCTCACAAGAAGCTTTCTTTACCATTCCTTTAATACACAAGGAACATGTCATTCTGTCATTCCCTTCATGGGCATTACAGGTGGGTGTATCATTGGCTCAGTTGGCACATAAATCTCTGTACTGGCTTTTCGTCCTTCTGAAGTAGACATGTCTGTTCAGTTGTATGCATGGAAAACGGTGCGTGGGTCCAGGTTTTATGCAGTCTCAATAGGTGTGAGCTGATATTGATACCCTGTTCCTTGGCTTCAATAGATTCCTGCTCTGGCGACGACCAGCGTACTCCAATCTGCTGTGCATCGGTGAAATAATGTTGCCATTGAGGGGCAGATAATGCATGGCTGATCTCCTATGTTATCAATGGCTTTTACTAGCAAACTATCCCAAACTAGAGCAGAAGAAATATTCCAGTTGGAACTCTCCTTGCCACTGTCTAAAGATACTCACAGGAACATGGACAGAAACCAGCAGCTGCCACACTACAAGAGGCTTTAGCCCGAAACCCAATAACCTTATATGAACTCTGGCAACAGGGCTAGAAAAGGAAGCGATGGTATACAGCATTGCCAGCCTGTTATTTAATAGCCATTTTAGTTGTCCCTCAGCAGGCGGCAGTCTTCCCCCCCCCCACCCCTTTTTATTGTTCTACTGTAATTATAAATCTTTTACTTGGTTTAAGAAAGTTTTGTATTCATTTTGCTAAGATTATTGGCTTAACTTCTCTATTAAAAAAAAAAAGTCTTGTCTCGTTCAAACCCTGTGTGGAAATGTGAAAATTCTGAAGCTTGGTTTAAAACAAAAAAAAACCTCAAGACTTGAAACTTCTTGTAAGCTTAAGTGAGACGGGGAATGTCTAACTGAATTAGCGGTGTTTCCTTTTATTTTACACTATTTACTTTTGTATGGTCCCATTCAACAGAACAAGGGAGATTCTCAAGGGTTTTTAATTTTTAGTTTTACTTATGGCTGTCTTGTTCTTCCTGGGTTGTCCGGGCTTTTTTGTTTGTTTTTTAAAGAATTTAAACCTCCATGTACCACCCACACTTTTTTTTAAAAAATGTTGATTTGTCTCATATTGTCAAGAAAGAGTGGGAGATCTTTTGGAAGAAAAAGCTGTACCGAGTAGAGGTAAAAATAACGCTTCATAGATTTTGAAGGACAAAAAGTGCGAAAATAATCTTTCAGGAAGTTTTTAATGTTGAACGTAGAATGTATTACCTTTATCCGTAATAAAGGAGGGTTTGGAGAGGGGCAGGGTATCTTGTTTCTGCTGGGTTGTTCCTGCAGGTGCCAATTAAGCACTGCCGCGGCCGTAGGAGCAGTGTGGTCGTGGGCGGGCCTCTTGAGTACACAGAGGCAGCAAGTGCCGCCAGCCCAGCTGCATTCCGCGAAGGCTCGGAGTTATAAGCAATCTGTTCCTTCTGCAAGATGTCAAGAGAACATTCAAGCTTGTTGAATTCCTTCATTCTTTATTAAAATGTGCAAGCCTGGAACAGCTGGCCTTCAGCTGAAGATATATTTATATAGTGGCCAAAACACTTAGTGTGCCAGCTAATACACATGAAGAATCTTCGTTTTCATGAGCAATATATTTATCCCTTAGTAATCTGGGAAAGTAGAAGGCATGTGAGTCATACCAAATACCACTCAAAGCACCATCAGTCCCACTTCGGGGATGAAAATGCAATATGTAGGTGTGTTGTTACTACTTTTTAATAAATGTGAGATTCTTGCCTCCTTGAAAACTTGGTGGCGAGTATAACTCCGTAAGATTTTATTTTCCTGTTACTTTGCAAGCATTTTGTTTGAAAGCTTTATCAGATCATCTTCTGTTTCCTCTCTTTTTTCACTTCTGTGGATTTTGAACTATGAACAATCTTGTTACTTTTCTTTAGCTACTTCAGAACATTAATCTATTGCTTATTTGTATGCTCACAGTCTGATTTGATGCAACCTATGATTGGGGGAGTGCAATGGGAATGTGTTTTAATGTTGGTCCATGGAAAATTTTGAATAATTGTATCACTGGTTGCTGTAGATGTTGGTTCTTTGCGCATGTGCACTTCCATTTGTACAGTTCTACACTTCAGTGTGCTTTTTGTAAATATTTGTTGTCGATGTAATGTTAGAGACTTTAAAAGGCAGCCTCTTTCTATATATCTGGAACCTTCAATTGCTGTATTATACTTAAAAAGTTGACTGCAAACTTCTCAAATTGTTCTTGATTGTGGGCGGTCTCTGCCCTTCCATTATACTTAAATCTTACCATCACCTGCTGAAAATATAGTTAGGATGTCTCTATAAACCTGTGTATTGGTAACAATATCTCAGAACACCTCATTTGTATTACCACTGTATTTGTGTACTTTAATAACTCTGTAAATAAATTCATAAGGACTTCTAATTTTTTTAATGTGTGGGCCTGTTTGCTTGCATGTGCCATCCGTGTACGGCATATTAAAGCGTGTGTGTGTGTGTGTGTGTAGTACACAATATTAAATAACAAAAGTCAAGGCAATTTCTTTTAACTAAACATTCCGATAGATAATTATTGTAAACCCTTTAACTGTTCTTGTTAAACTTGTAATTAGCCTTTCTTTCTGGTTTCATACAGTTTTGAGCAGCTGAGAGTATTTCTAGACAGATGACAATAAATAGAAGAAAATAATAAGACGGATTGATGTATTACATGGTATTGACTCTGGAACAAAAGGAAGAAATGCTTAAAATAGTTAATGGGATTGGGATGGGAAAAATCAAAATTTGAAAGAGAGTGATCTGTCTATTAAATTTGTATAGCTGCCCATCTTATAAAAAGCGATTCTAGGCAGTATACAACAGTCAGTAAGATAATGCATATATAACACAATAAAAACTAAGAATACCTATTAAAAGATAAATATTATAAAAATAGGCAAAGAGTGAATAAAAATACCCACTTAAGCCTGCTAATATAACCAGGTCTTGAGGGACTTCCAGAATACTCAGAAGGATGCAGCTAATCTAACTTCAGAGGAAAGTATGTTTCATAGGCAAACACCATAGTAGAGAAGGCACGTTTTCTGGGACTCATCACACGTAGATTCCTAGCTAATGGTACTTATAGAATGCCTTCTTTGCCAGGTCTAATACCAATTATACCTCATCCCATAGAGACTAATATAAAATACAAAAAATACAAAAGCTAACAATAGGAAAAATAGGGGAGGGAAAAGGGAAGAAAAAAGTGTAGAGAAGAAGGGAGAAAGAAAGAAAGAAAGAGCATTAACTTCTGATTGACAGTCCTTTCAGCAATTCCAAAAGGGCTCCACGCACATTTACACTATATAAACCTCCAACTGGGCTCAATGACTAAAAGAATGCAAACGACCAGCTGTCTGCAAGAAGTATAAATCTTTCCATTCTCTACCATCCAGTCAGAGCTGAAGAAGCTTCAGAAGTCCAGTTGCCTGGTGAAAAAGCATCTTTGGGATCACTTTTAAGAATTTTCTATATTAGAATATGAATCCTATTCCAATATTTCTTTGCTTTATCACATGTCCACCATAAATGATAAAAAATTTCCTTCTTTACATTTGCATTTCCAGCATTCATTTAAAATAACCTTTATACATTCTTGATAATAACTTATCTGGTGTTAAAAACCAATGCTACATCATCTTATAAAATATTTCGTTTAAATTGTAATTTAATGTAAATTTTAAACCTTTTGTCCATATTCTCCCATTGTTCAAGCTTTATATTGATTTCCTTGCCCACTGAATCATACACTACATATTCACTTTGAAAATTGAAATTCAATAATTTTGATAGATCTTAGCAATGATATGTTCATCACTACCACAGTAGGATTTCCAATTCATTTTTAACAGTCAAACCCATAGCTTTTTGTCTAATTTAAATCTTTCTTTCAGTTGAAAATATGTAAACCAGCCACAGACATCTTCTAGCTCTTCCTTAGATTTAATCCAGCAACTTCATTCAGATCTAAATTAGGGGTAGGCAAGCTTGGCTCTTTTATGACTCATGGACTTCAACTCCCAGAATTCCTGAACCGGCTGGCTCAGGAATTCTGGGAGTTGAAGTCCACGAGTCATAAAAGAGCCAAGGTTGCGTACCTCTGATCTAAATGAAGAGAAAGGACTGAAACCTGTGGCACCCCACATAGTAAAGGCCAGGGTGGGACCTCTCCTCCCCATTTACGGACTGGAATTAACTCTGAAGGAAGGAGGTGAGCCAGCAGAACACCATGCCGCCCATCTCTAATCTTCTGGGTCGATCAGGAGGATACTGTGGTTGATGGTTATCGAAAGCCACCAAGAGGTCAAATAGAGCAAGGATGGATGCATAACCACCATCTCTTCTACCCTCTCCATGTTATCCCATGTTTTCTACAGTTCTGTTTGGAGCAAGACGAAATATGTTTACCAGCTTGATTTCTTTAAAAAAAATACCAGCTTACAAAGATTCTCTGCAATTGTACCGTATATGTATCTGGCTGATCACCACTGATTATGATATGTGAGAACAAGCCAGAATGATGTGTTGACAAATGACGAGGCCCATTTTACCCATATGCCTTCTATGTGAGGTGATCATTTGAATATATTCTAGTTTGTGGAACTTGAGATTTTATTTCCAAGGTCCAGCTCATTCTTTACCATTTTTATGGGGTCTTTCCCAATGTTAGAAGAAGAAGAACGTGTACTTTACCCATCAGTGTGATGATTGATAAGTGCCTGTCCTTATTGAGAGCTAGAAATGTAAATATATACTTCTGGTATTTATGATATTGGAGTTGTTCTATAATTTCAGCAAATACATTCACGTTGCTAAACCCTTAGTTGGTTGAATAAACTCCTGCCTGATCTACAAAAGAGGTTATGCTCTAAATTGTGACTCACAGAATGACTGATGAATTATTTTTTAGTTAAGTGACTCTTACATTGCTTAGATGTTCACTGAGCAGTTATGTCTGTACCAGAAGACAGAAATCTACTGACCATTTTGATTTCCATGCCATTGCCAGTTTCTTAAATTACTTTTATTTTATAAAAGTATTTTACCAAGGAAATAAATGCAAACATACTGTATAACAGCTAAAGGTCTGCCTATAGGAAACCTACAGTTGTTTATTCAAAAGTAAGTCCCTGTGTTCATTTGATCTTACTTTGAAGAATTTAAGATTGCGGCTTTTAGTGAATTGTCAGTATTGCTGACATATCACTGATTTTTTTACTTTTGAATTGAAAACTGTGAAGTCTTAGATTTAGGCAATATGCATATTTCTGTGGATGCACTATACAATCAGAAATTTAAATACATAAACAAGCATTAACATTTTCTGCAATGTCTCAGAATCCATAATTGTAGAGGAGAGCTGAGCTGAGAATTACAGATGAATGTCGCTCAGATCAGTCTTCACCTTCACTTCAGCTTGCACCAAAGCCCACTGAGAATTGGGGAAGTTGCAGTCTTAATACTACTGAGTCCTCGAGAAATAAAATGGTATAAAAATAAATAAACAATACAGCTGGAAGCTACCACAGCTTGTCAAGGAAATTAAAGGCTAATTTGATACTAATTTTTTTGCAGAAATCTAAATGTTCCAAGTCTGAAGAGATAGTCCTTGTTTAACAGTTCAGGCTCTTCACAATTGGTGGACATTTACAACCATCAAAGCATACAATAGTCACATGATTGCTATTTGCGCATTGACAACTGGCTTCTGACAAAATCAATGAAGGAACTGGCAGTAAAATCACAAGTCTCGGTCACACTTAACAACTGCACATTTAACAACCACAGTGTAACTGACATCATAAATCCAGCACGGTCATATGATGTTTGACTTAACAACTGTGCCGCATTAGCAAAGGAGTTGCCAGCCCCAATAGTGATTGTTAAGCAAGGACTAACTGTAATTTTGTTTCTTTACAAAATGAAGTTTTAAATTCAAGTTTTCTTGATTCATAACTTGTCTTTTAAGAGTTTTTGCTTCTAATCCAAGATCCATAAATATTAACAGTGTAGGTCAGAAATGCTCTCTGCATCTGTTCAGAGACTATTCATATGCATCAGATTTAGCAAAAATTAACATGACAAAAATGTGTCATAACTGAGACTTCACAAATTAAAGCCTTATTAACCTCTAGAACAGGGGTCCCCAACCCCCGGTCCATGGAACGGCACTGGTCCGCAGCATGCCAGCAAGCGGGCCGCACAAACAACCAAAGCTCCATCCTCGGGATGCAGGCAGTATTCAAAACACCCCCTCTGGTCCACAGAAAAACCTTTCTTCGTGGCACTAGTCCCTGGTGCCCAAAAGATTGGGGACCTCTGCTCTAGAATATAAAGAACAAATGTTGTTCCATAATTCCTGAAGCTATATTAACAGAATAAAATTTATTCATTATATTTACAGTAGTTCACTAGAAATTACATTAACATCCACCTATTGTGACATTAAAGTGCATTTACATGAGTCAAGACAAAAAGTGACTTCATTTGCCTCAAAATTATCCACGTATCCTACTCATAAACAGCAATACATTGACACTTGCAACTGACAAGCACAGCTTACTTATGCCAGTTCCATACAAGAACTTTGTTCTGAAGCTTCACCTCTTCCCCACAGCCATTGTGTGGCAATATCAGTTTTGTGAATAAAGAATGCAGACATACAGCATAGCTGTCACATGGTGATAATTCAGGGGACGTGTTGCGTTAAAGAACAAAAAGTGTGGTGCAAACTTTCAACAGAGTAGTATAGAACAGAAATGATGTATAGAAATCTTAGTAATAATTATCTCAGTGTACTAATCCTATAGGGATGGAGAATTTGTGCCTCCACATACCTACCCCAAAGAGAAGACCTCCGGTTTCCAGGCTTTTGCATTATTTATGATGTTGATTGAGGGAATGAGGAGGACAAGTTCCCCACCCTTTTCCTAGACCAGAGGTTGCCAAATTCTTCAGCTCATTTACCTCACGAAATTCCAGATTGTTCATTGACCCTCCCAAACATTTAATATATGAAAATAATTTAAGAAATGCTACTTTAACTATGCCAACAATAACGGGATACTCCCATCCACCCCTGGGAGTCGATATTGAACTAATAAAGTTCCAGAATATTTGGTTTAACTATTACGATCCAAGCTCCAACCAGATAAAAACACATTTAAACATAAAAGTCTTTTTAAACAAGTTTAAAATCCTTTAACACAGGACCCGTATTAATGTTTTTGATTACTACAAAAATCCAGGCACATAGATACAATGCTATGTGCATGGAAATACAAGCCATATACTTTTTCATTTATTGCAGGGAGAGAGAAATGCTAAAATTCTTCCACGCAGGTGAATTAGCAGCACCTTCTCAAACAAATAGGGGCTGTTGGCCAATGACAATTTGAAACATGTCAGAGCAGCTAACCTTTAGAACTTTGTTGCCATCTATATATCAATCAGTGAATCAGTCTATAGGAGCAGCAGCAGCAGTTCCACAAGATTAATAGTACAGAATACATCACAGCAGATACAGAATCATCTCTCTGCACTGCCTCCATCAGAAAATCTAGTATCTGTATGGCACTTATAACCTCTAGTGGTTCATCAGAATCGCTGTCATGAAGTTCATAACGCTCAGCCATCATAAATCCTAGATAGCTAACAGGCACACGCAAGTTTTTTTGAATTCCTAAAGAGGCTATAGCTGCATTATGCTGTAATGCACTGGGCTTTCCACATTTCCAAACAAGTAGAAAAATGAAAGACCTGAGACTCACACCTTTTAAATTTGGTTTAATTCAATTACATGGAAGTAGACACCAAACATTCATTTCTCATTACATCCAAGTATATGGGAAAAGGACACAATAATATTTTGCTTTTGTTAAACAAGGTGGGTGACCTGAATCCTGACCCTTCTGTTGCAAATCTTAGCAAACTTTTTCAGAGGCCAGGTTGAGTTTTGAATTCACTTTGAAAGCACTGCAACAATCCTCCGACCTAAATAACATTTTGCTACTTTGAACATGGCCAGGAGGGGGAGGAAGTAATGGCATATGTTAATGTCATCATACAAATACCATAACTTACAACCTTAGGTAGGTTGCCAAGACTCAAATACATTACAATGGTATTTGCTCAACATCCTTGCTGCATCAGAGTTGCTCTATAAGCTGCTAACACTGAATCATATCATCTTATTTCATAAAGTGATTTATAAAATATTGATCAAATTCTATATTATAATTCTGCCAGGCTTTGACCATATGCCCTTGCTACTAAATACCAGAAAAAAGTTTCTATCAAAAGTAACTATGAGATAATAAGCAGAATTAATCTTTGGGTTAAATATTATGACAGAAATTGGCCAGATCTGTCAGTATTTCTGTTTAGTATTTTAATACTGAAATACCTTAAAAATATTTTATCTTTGGTAACCACACAAAAAATAAGAATTTGGGTTTAAGAAATATAACAAGAGAAATTATTCTACACAAATTGTCTACAGGTATAGAAACTGACAAAGTTTTATCTCTCATTATTTTCAGTGTTTCCAGGCAAACATAAAGATATTAGCACAGTTTTCTCCTGACATTAGTGAACTAGTAAACCAGTCTTTTCCAATTTGATTCCCTCCAGTTGTGTTGAAATTAGAATTTCTGGAATTGACTGTGTTGACTGGGAGTCATAATTGCAGGACTTTGAAGGTCATAGTATTGACTGAACTGTTATAAACAAATTTCCCTTCTTTCTTTCACATGTATATGATAGGCAGAAATGGTGGGTAACATCTCATTCTCCAGATAATGGGACCAACTATTGATTGATCAGGGTGGAATCCAAAACTGCTGTAAGATTAGAAATATCCAATTCTATGGCAGGAACTAGGGCATGAATACTTTTACCAAGTTGTTCTCCCTGCCTAGTTAGTATACATGTAATATTGAGTTGGCCAAGAAGTCCAACTTGCAGGCCTGGAGCACCTGTAATCCTTATCTATACCATGGTAGGGATCTTATATTGGCATCTGACAATAAATGGTGTCTAGTATATAGCTCAAATAACGCATAATCTCATTTGACTAATTTATCTAGAAAAGTAATTCATTTAGTGAATGAACATATATGTCCCAGGATAATGTGGCAGGATCCAATCTGGGTCGGTCACCTGGACCACAGATTTTGTCTTCCGAGCTTTGGGCCTCATGCTGGAGCCCATCCTCAGAGAACTTCTAACTTTTCTCTGGGAACTTCTAACTTTTCTCTCTAATTCATTTAGGACTAAAAACCTACTTTTCTCTGGAAATTCTTTTGAAAAACTCAAATATCCACTGGATGGTAGCAAAGAGATACAAAAACCTAACAGTTCTCTAAGGGAGCATATGGAATTTTGCAGCCTAGCTATGGAATACCTCAATTAGTCTTCAAAGTCACCAGGTCACTTTAAAGAACTGTTCAGGAGAGCATAAAAAGTCCATTGGGATAAAATAGACTTTTATCAACACATTTAATATAAAACTTTGCTTCCACCGGTGTCCTTCAGAATAGAGGGATCTCATATTTTCTTTGCTTGTGGAGAAATCTCAACCACTCCTGCCCTCTAATGCTACATTATAGGGCTAGCTTCCACTACCCCAAGCATTGATTTCTCTCAGCTGATTTCCTCAACTCACATCACCAACTGCTATGAGTTGCACAAACAGAAGACATACCTGGTAGTGTGGATGTTTCTTAGAAGACTTTGGGTGACAAAAAGAATCACTACTTTCTTTCTCCTACATTACTTTCTCACATTATTTCCTTCAAATCTTCAAAACTACCAACTCCATTAATCCCTTGTGATTTATATAATGGGCATGATAAAATGTTTAGAAACAGTTTTTCTACTTTATAAAAATACAGCTAGACAAAAAGATATATAGTCCTCTGCCACTAGACAAATGTTGAGAGCTGACGTATCAGTTCTTGTCCATCTGCTGTTCCTGTGTCATAGAAAGTTTTGCAAATCATTAATGTAAGGCATGCTCATAAGAGCCTGCGGTTAAAGTTGGAAGATCAACAAGCAATTAGACAGACTGAAATACCTCTTCAGTCTGTTGTCCTGTAAAAACTAATTACAATTCATTCTGTTTTGACCCCATTTGAGAATAGTTGTTAGATTTTTTTTCCCCCAGGAAGCTCAATAATTGTCTTTTGCACATATAATCTTTAAAGTAAAAAAGATGATGAAAACAATATAAATACATAAAAATATATAGGCAAAACCAAAATTATTAAAAACTCAGCATCCTGTAAGATTAAAATAGGGTTGATCTCTTGGTAATTATTTCTTTAAATCAAACACCATCATGGAAGATACTTTTGAGGTTCTATAGATACAAAAACAATGAGTATGTCATCTGCACTACAGGGACATTTACACATCCATCCATCCAAGATGAAATACTTCCATCCAAGAGAATGTTTTCTGGTAGTGCAAAGCAGGGTCCCTATATGTGTTTAGAAGACCATGGGTTAGTTTACAGCAATAGTTATCTCCAAGCAAATTAACCTGAAGATCAATCCTTCTTTTAAAATGGGGGGAAAACTTTCTAACAAAGTCAGCTTCCAAGAAGTGATTTCATGAGCTTGTTGATCTCTAGTTCCCAAATATAACAGCCCAATCCTAAGCAAAGCTTATTACCAAAATAAATACAAATATTAAAAGTTTCTGAATCTTTCTCTAAATGCTTGGCATTCATTTCTGTTACACTCACACACATGTTTCTGGATTGGTTACAATTTTCCCATTTTTTTCATCTTCTTTAAGAAAGCATTCCACTTCAATAGAGTCCACTTTGGATTCTCCCGGTTGTTGATTTAACTCTTCTCCTTCAGCATGATCTTGTATCTGCACAGGTTTTTTGATACAAAAGATATTTCCTAAAGCCAGCACCACCGAGGAAATAACGACTTCAATACCAGCCAAAATAAAAACATACATATACTTGCCAGTTGCATCCAGGAGTTTGCCTGAAATAGAAAATTTATATCTTTTAACAGCATATTCAGTTAAACCTAGAGTTATTGCATTTTTAATAGTTTTAGAAAGCTGAAGCAAATACATTTGGGAAAAACCTGTTGGATAATCTAATGACACAATTTTAGTGAAAACGTTAACGGGAGGGAGAGGAATAAAGAAGCAATGGTAGCAGCAGGAACCTAGCTTGTACATGCCAATATGTAATATACATGCAAATCATTGACTTAGAATTGAAATACCTCAACTTGAAACAATTTTCTTTAGGCTATATTGCAATATAAAACAGAACATCACAGGACGATATTTTTGTGCTCTATTTGGGAAAGGAAAAGTATGTCTTTAAATACTATGATTTAGCTTTCTCTCAAGTTCCTCATTTTCAATGCATTAAGACTGCTTATTTGAATAGGCTGCACACAAATTAGATCTAGTTCACGCATTTTGACCCCTGCTCCTTCCTCTGCTTTTGCTTCTGCTTAGTAGGTTTGAAGGTATTATTTTTCTTGGTCATATAATTTAGAATAGAACAGAAGTTGTGGAGAGTTACTTCATTTGACTCCTCTAAATTGCCTACTATTTATTTCTAATTAGGAGAGGGATCCACCCAATCCACATCTTGCTTCTCTTTTGTTTTTGTTTTTTTCTCCTTTGAGGCTTGGATTGAAACCATCTGCCTTGGTTTTCCATCTCCAAGGTAAATTGAATTGTAAGCAGCCCAGAATCATTGTTGGGCAGCTATAGAAATTTAATAAATAGATGCTCCTGCTTTTGGCCTTCAGTTATAATCTACATGCAAGAGAACAGAATAGCAAATTGAGCTCTAATTCTCAGACAAGACCAGGGAAACTAGAAAAGAGGGTAACAGCAACACAAACAAAACACATAGGTGGGGGTTTCACAGTTATTACTTCTCTTAAGGTAAAGGTAAAGGTTCCCCCGCACATGCGTGCTAGTCGTTTCCAACTCTAGGGGCCGGTGCTCATCTCCGTTTCAAAGCCGAAGAGCCAGCGCTTGTCCGAGGACGTCTCCGTGGTCATGTGGCCGGCATAACTAGACGCCAAAGGCGCACGGAACGCTGTTACCTTCCCACCGTAGTGGTCCCTATTTTTCTACTTGCATTTTTACGTGCTTTCGAACTGCTAGGTTGGCAGAAGCTGGGACGAGTAACAGGCGCTCACTCTGTTATGCGGCATTCGGGATTCGACCCGCCAAACTGCCAACCTTCTGATCGACAATGGAACAATTAATCTTGTTAATTAACTAGAGTACTTACCTGCTGAAGGTGGGCCAACTAGGACAGCCACTGCCTCAGCCAAAAGAACTAAGCCAATGGCACTTGAAAACCTCTGTGTACCAACAATAGCCATGAGAACTTCAAACTGAAGAGCACCAACCATTCCGTAGGAAATGCCAAAGAAGATGCAGAAGACCACCAGGCCACCATAATTGGAAGAAAGGGAGCCCATGAGATCAGTGAAGCCGTTAAAAAGCATAGCGAAACTGAAGAAATAGACACAACGGGGCCTAACCCACTTCACGCCAGCCAGTATTCCACAAAGAGGTCGAGCAAAAATATCCACGCAGCCAAGAACTGTCAGAAGGAAAGCTGATTTGGTGTCCTCGTACTTCAGGTCTTTAGCATAGCTCACTACAAAAACTGGAGGTACAAATAAGCCTAGCACCATAATGGATGCAGCCACTGTATAGATTACAAAGCCGGTATCTTTGAAAACGCTGAAATCCAATAGCTTTTTTTTGCGTTGCTCAACTGTTTTCAAAGTTTCCTGTTTTTTTGGACTTTCCAAAGGTCTCATCAGAGCTCCACAAACACAACAGTTCAAAAGCAATCCCCCCAAGATGAGAAATCCCCCTCGCCATCCGTATTTATGCTGCAGTACCTGCCCGAGGGGGGAAAGGGCGCAGAGGAACACAGGACTTCCAGCTGCAGCCAACCCATTGGCCAAAGGCCGTCTTTTGTTAAAGTAGCGATTTAGCATGATAAGGGATGGCTGGAAATTAAGGGCCAGGCCCAATCCTGGAGAGAGAGAGAAAAAAAAGGATACAATTTAAAACAGTAATCAAGTTCAGTGCTTGAAACAAGAGTAGAATATGTTTAACTCTGCAGTGGATGCAGGCAATCAATTCTCCCTCAGATGTAGAAGAAGAAGAAACGTTACACTCGTTTATCCTTGTGGGCTGAATATATGTTCTGCATTTAGGCAGAAAGTATTGAGCAAGGTTTCTGACATTGGTGTCCAAGAATAAATGACTGTTTTTGTGTGTTTTTATGGAAATGGTAACGTAAGTTCCTTTGGTGTCTGTCTTAAAATAAACATTCTAATTTAGAAAAACGAAAACAAAAGACACCCCGCCTATGTATATGAAGAAAGAGAAACGCTGGGCAGGCAGAAAAAAAGCTGCTGTGCATTTGCCTGAAGGAAGGAGGGAGAGCAAGGCCTGAAGAATGGATGCTACCAAGGACTGCTTTGGAAGGGGGGGGGAGAAATAGGGAAGTTCTATGGTAGGGGGAAACTGCTTCATATAAAAACATGTTATAATCACCATGATGTGCATTTAAGAGCTCTGCTGCAAATAAGTCTCCCTGCACATTCAAAAGGAGAACATCTATGCAGCCTTTCTTTCCCTCTTATGTGCCATCACTATACACAGTGCAGCCTTGCTAAATTGCTTGCCGATACATTAAAGACATTTGCTATTACTTACCAGTCATGACGCCAGCAGATAGATAGATCTGAATGATACTAGTGGAGAAAGAAGCAACGATCATCCCTGCTGAGGCAAAGAGGCCTCCAATCAGCATTACAGGGCGGCAGCCGAACCGATTGACACACATACTGCATAGGGGGCCTGAAGAAAATAAACAGGTGCTTAAATGCCTGTGAGGTAACATGCCTAGAATAATGGTGGCATTTTGTATTGCTGGAAAAAACCTACCCTCCGTTCTAGTATATATACAGTGACCATATGTACTTCATTTCAGAAAGCTGTTGGGTTTTTTAATATTTCTTTAATTATTTATTTTATTGGTTTTGCTCTTGAAGGTTTCTTTGAAAAACAAAATTTTAAACATAAACTTTTTTTTTATCCGTATGAGCCTCTTTCAGATTTGCCCCTTAATTTTGTCAGCTTTGTCCTTAATTTTTTTCTAAGAAAATGTGGACGCTATAAGTACCAGGGAGTTCTTGACATACGACCAGAATTAGGACCAGGATTTCCAACGCTAAGCAAGGCAGTTGTTAATCGAGTTGCGTGCAATTTTATAACCACTTTTGCCACAGTTCTTAAACAAATCACTGCAGTTGTTAAGTCAATCATGCAGTCAAATTTTGATTATATGATCAGGGATGTGCAATGGTGATAAGTGTGAGGACCGGTTGTAAATCAGTTTTTTCAATGCAATTACAATTTTAAGTAGTCACTGAATGTTTTTAAGTCAAGGACTACCTGTATGCAGCATCAACAAACATATGCAGGTAGTCCTCAACTTACAACAGTTCATTTAGTGATTGTTCAAAGTTATAACAGCACTGGAAAAAGTGATTTATGATCATTTTTTTCATTTATGACTTGCAGCAACCCCATGGTTATGTGATTTACATTCAGCTGTTTGAAAACTGACACATTTATGACTATGCAATGTCTAGGGTCATGAGATCACCTTTTGCAATCTTCTGACAAGCAAAGTCAATAGGGAACAACTGAACAAATATGGCCAGAAAAGTTGTAAAATGGGGCAAAACTCACTTAACAAATTTCTCCTTAGCAACATAAATTCTGGGCTCAATTGTGGTCATAAACTGAGGACTACCTGTACCTTGCAAATTTCTTTACAATCTACTAAGTAGAGAATCAGATAATAATAATTATAATAATATAATTATATAATAATAATATAATTAAATAATAATCATAATAATTCATAATTACCATATTAAAAGTATTGCTGATAATAGATCAGTTTCAATAACATTAAATATATCTGTTTCTGAGGTTTCATTAGTTTCACATTTTCTGTAATCTCTTCTGCATGGCAATTGGTGAGGCCTTGTTAACTCATATCGTAATTGTTAACCTACCTAAAGTTTTCTAATGTTGGGCAATTTTTATTAGAATCATTACAATTTAGAGATCAATGTTTCTGTCAAAATGAGATGTGTCTATGATTTCCTAGCTGCTTACCTGTTCCGTAAAGCATAGCCAACAAAATAGAGGAAATCCATGCTGTGTCACTATATCCAACATGAAACTCTCGGATAAGTTCCTTGAAGAAGACACTCATGGCTTTCGGGAAGGCATAGGAGAATCCAGTGATGACAAAGCCCCCAAAGAGTACAGCCCAGCCCCAGCCACCATCTGGGGCTTTAACTCCAGATGGACTATCATCAATCGCCACAGCTCCCATGATGAGATTTTATGAGTTTCCTAAGACATAATTTGTAGAAATTAAAATTATATAGTGCATCAGGAAAAAAGACAATATTACGCAGTTAAAACTATACTTTGTACAGTAGACTACATAAAAAGAATTTATCATAGAAAGTCAATTAGCTTTTTCTTAGCCAGAAGGCTCATAACTATACATCTGTCCAGTTATCACACAGGCTTTTTAAAATCATATACATTTGTACAGCTTTGGTACATGAAGCATAGTGCAGAAACAGGGAGACACGTTCTACACAAGATTTGCATATCAAAATCACGAAATATAGATAAGACAACAAATGTTGCAAGAATTTTCTTTAAAAATAGAGTGATACAGAATGTATCTAATTCATGATTCGCATTTTATTAGTTTTAAATATATATATACAGTGGTACCTTGCTACTCATCTGCTTTGAAATTCATTGAATTTGGTTCCCAATGCATTTTGACAGGAAAATTTTGTCCTGGTATTCATTGTTTGTTTGGTACTCAATGCGCAAGTTAGAACTTATAGTTGTCAGCTGCCTTGTGACTATGTTATTCCTTATGGGAAAAATTTGTTTGGTACTCATCGCATCTCCTAGAACCAATTAATAATGAGTACCAAGGTACCACTCTGTGTGTGTGTGTGTGTGTGTGTGTGTGTGTGTGTAGTGTATGTATATTTAACAGATGTGTATATATGTGAGACTGAGATATTTCTCTGCTTATTAAAATTAAAATTTTAGTTAGATTAATAATTGGAAATCCCCAGCCTGAAAAGAGCCACTGGCTTATTGGTCACAGGTCCAAGCATCAGTTCCTAGAATCTCAAGTTTAAAGTACCAGATGAATAAGAGGGACCTTTGTTTCCTTGGTCATTTACTTTCTTTTCTGAGACACAGAACAGACATTCTCAATTCAAAGAATCATGCACTACATGGCTGGAGACTTTACCTGCTAGGAAGCGTGTTCTCCATTGTATAGAAGCTGCTAGTCAAGAAAGGATGCATGCAGCTTCTTACAAATATTTTGATTATCACCACATATATTGTTCCTGTAGTTTGATTTTGGCAATCAATATTTTATCCAAAACAGGAACAAAGTCAGAGGTGGAGACAACTTGCAGTCTAGACAGCTGAGGACTTAATATGTTATTATTCAGAGTCTGCTCTGTGACATTTAGGCTTCACCCTGAACCACTTAGAAAGAAAAATTTCACATTGAAGCTCCAGAAATAAATTTGGCAAAGCCTACTAAAGCTGATCTATTGCTGTACACTGCCCTTTCAAAAGAAAAATACTAATATACTTTTCCTTCACCATCTCTGAAACACCGCTAAGTGATTCAGCAATAAGAATTATACAGAAATGTGCCTAAATCACATAAAAGTGGGATGTGAAGCAAACATTGAAGCAACTACTGGCATATAAAGGGCCTGCCTCAGGGGTGTCAAACTCACAACGTCATGTGATGTGTTACGACGTATCACTACTTTTTACCCATTGCTGGCAAAGGGGTGGGTGCGGTTTCAGTGTGATGCATCCGGCCCAGGCAGTTTGACACCCCTAGCCTACCTGAAGAAAGTGGTAATTGACTCAACATGGCTAAGAGGCTTTGAGCTATCTCTTGCAAAATACACAAACAGCAAGCCACTTTCAACAATCTGAAAATATTCATAAGCAGACATTCTACGTAATTTAGTATGTTTTTAATCTCATCTTTTTCTCAGAAAATTGAAGGTACTGTACCCTTTTTCGGTTGAATTGGCAGACCGACAAAAACAGCGTCACAGCATTATTCTGCAAGCCAATCTCTTTTTCTACATTCACTGGAACATTTCCAAAGGGATGGACCTTATGGTGCAAGGCTGCTTTTATCAACCCAATGAAAGCAATGAGATCTTGTAATTGCCATTACTCATCCCAATAGAAGCCTTATCTCTGAGTGTGAATCTGAGCCTGGATTCCCAGGTTCTTAGCTCCCATTTGAATCAGTATCACAGTGGCTTTTTCACAATTATTTAAAATGGTAGAAATATCTAATAAAAGGAGGAGGAGGAGGCTGCCCTTGCCCTGTGGATTAGCATTCCTTTGGAAGTCATATAGCTGCATTCCTGCTGGTTTTCAGAAAAGCCACAACAACCTAGCTTTTCCACCAAGCACCAAGGCAGAGTGATTTGTAACCCAGTTTGATTGTTCCCCAACAGTCTCGTGTATCTGTTTCGTATACTACATTTCTGTTTTTAATCTTAACTTGCTTCTTATTTACTAGGGAGAATTGCTTCATCAATTGAGGAACTGACTGATGAATACATAAATAGTCACCTTCTAACCAAAGTCCCCTTTCCCCTACAAAAGGCCTCATATTTCTGTTAAGTAAAAAGGTAAAGTTTCCCCCGCACATGCATGCTAGTCGTTTCCAACTCTAGGGGCCGGTGCTCATCTCTGTTTCAAAGCCAAAGAGCCAGCGCTTGTCTGAGGACGTCTCCGTGGTCATGTGGCCTGCATGACTAGATGCCAAAGGCGCACGGAACGCTGTTACCTTCCCACCGTAGTGGTCCCTATTTTTCTACTTGCATTTTTACGTGCTTTTGAACTGCTAGGTTGGCAGAAGCTGGGACGAGTAACAGGCGCTCACTCTGTTATGCGGTACTCGGGATTCGACCCGCCAAACTGCCAACCTTCTGATCGACAAGCTCAGCGTCCTAACCCACTGAGCCACCGCGTCCCTTCTTCTGTTAAGTACCTGGGAATAATTTTATTGTGTGAACAAGTGATGCAGTACATAAGGGGTCTTCATACCTGGCCCTTTTATGACTTGTTGACTTCAGCTCCCAGAATTCCTCAGCCAGCATCCCTGGTTGAGGAATTCTGGGAGTTGAAGTCCACAAGTTATAAAAGGGCCAAGTTTGAAGACCCCTACATTACATCCTTCCTTTCATTCTGCAAGCTGTTAAGCCAGGGGTGTCAAGCTCGCAACGTCACATGACATGTCGCAACATATCGTGACTTTTTTGCCATTGCCGGCAATGGGGTGGGCACAATTTCGCTATGATGCATCCAGCCTGTGGCCGGTAGTTTGACAACCCGGTGTTAAGCAATATACAAAGTCTCCCCTTCCTGCAAAAGGTCATTTCCTGAGTGCATTTCTAGGTCTATGAATTTGTATTTCAAAGCTCTGAATTCACTTTGGTGTTTTTACCAACAAAGGTAATCTTAAGTTCATCTCTTTACAACCCAACAGAATGTATTGCTCTAATCTATCTAGCATCTGCCTGCCAATTGGCAAAAGTAGGACAATTAAAGCTATCAAAAGGCTAATAAATGATTATATTAAGTCCCTTTTCATGGTATAAGGAGTTGAACAATGCTCTAATAAATAAGCAAACATCTATGCCAGGGGTATCAAACTGCTGTTGCCGGCAATGGGGAAAAGGCTCCAATAAGTCACATGACACTGCGAGTTTGACATGTCTGATCTATGCCATACCTGAGCTCTTGGCTTTATTAAGACAAGTCTGTCTCAGACAAGAGAACTTGCAGGTTCCCCAGGAAAAAAAAAACAACAAGCTCTGGCTTTTCCACATGTACCCTATGCCTAATTAAGTTGTTAGTGACCAATCATCAGTTAGCTGTGGTTTTACTGACACCTGTATTATTTTAATTTATTAATACATTATTTTTTTCTTATTTATTACTGTTTATTGTTGTATTGCTGTATTTTAAACTATCTGTAAATTGCCTAAAATGCCTCTGGGTTGAGGCAGGAATAAAATAAAGAAAATGAATAAATAAAAAATGTATTTCCAATAGTTGTAGCCTTAATATCTCTTTCAACATTAATCTAATAGGGTTTAATCTTTACAGCAAAAATGAAAGTACTGACTGATATTGATAGGTTCCCCAGGAAACTGTCCCTTGGTCTACCTGATATTTCCAGAAAAGATCTACCGAGCACAAGTAAAGGCACTTCGTAAGTCATAGTGAACTTTATGAAAATGCTCTCCCCCTTGTAAAAAAACATGCATTTCATTGGAGGGCCCCAGCTGTTTTTGTTCCCATGGGAACATACATATCCATCCAGGCAGAAAGCTGCTGTCAGCCAGCTGTTCATTCCTAACCTGCAGCCATTCTACTTATGCCAACTCCAGAAGATATCCCATTAGTAGATTGCACACAGAATACTCGATATTCGTGATCGGATTAATTATCTACTTGTGATAAGCCTCCTTTGAAAATCATATACATAAAATGTCATGACTTTGAAACTACCATGATTCTGATATATTGTCCCACATGAAATGATTTAAGGCAGTTCCTTCATCCAGACATTCTGTCATCTGATCGTCTATTTCTCTGTCTATAAAAGGCCCAGCACTCTAGAAATCCCATGGAATTTAATTTAGACTTCTGCTATTATAAGATGATCTGCAGAGAAAGGCAGACCTTTACCTTTAAAATTGTAAGAGTTAAGTTGGAAGGGGGCATTTCCACCACTGTTCATGGGGTTTGGACATTGGTTTGATCTTTGTTGCTCTTCTTCACAAAAGCCATTTTAATTTGCCCAATTCTTTCTTCAATTTCATGTCCATACTTGAGGTGGGATCTGACCTATGCAAAGTGAAGGGGAATTTTTATTTTCTGTGATTTGGAAGTTTCTCTTTGTACAGTTTAAAATTGCACTTACCTTTTTTTACAGACACATTACACTGCTGATTAATATTCAGACTTTACTATACAATGCAATGCAATGTTTCTCTTGGACTACCTGTTTACAGCTGGCCAGTGGGGAGAAGTAAACAGATTTACCACAGAAGGCATCCCTCAGGCAGTCTTGGTGCTACAAAAGTGGGATTCCAGTAAAAAAGATTTCCACTGTTCACTTCTCCATGCATATAATATTTCAGTCTATTTAATTTAAATCATTGAATGGGGGCAGACCAACAATTTATACAAGGCTACTTGATGAGTACCTGAAATTGAAGGTGATGACAGGTGCTAACTGCAAAAGGCATATTGCAGTTTCATTGATTTCTAGCTTATTCAAGTTCCATTGATTTCTAGCTTATTCTAGGGCTCAGAGCAGAATACTAGTTGTAACTCTGGAATTCGCTAATCAGATTCTAAACTCACCTTTTTCCTCTATCTGTGCACATAAATACGTTCCTACATCTAAAACCTTGAATCATTTGTAAGACCCCTGTCATCACCTTCCTCTAGCAATTTACCTGTACTATCCCCCAGCTATCCCTGCTGAGTTACTTATTCATCTGGCCTGTCACTAGATCTGCACATTGGTGATTGGATAACATTTACAAATCTAGTGAGGAAAGGAAGCCAGGGCAAGGCAAGCATTGGCCAATGGAGATGAAAATATCACACTAAGATAGTTTCTCGCTACCTGAAGAATGGATGAAAGCATTATGCTATTGTTGCCACAACATTTCCAGGACGTGAAACAGAACTGACTCTGGCTCCAGCCGCCTCATTTGTTGCTATGATTTTGTGCACCAAAACATTCAGTGACCGGCCGGCTCACCTACTTTTGGCTTTAAGAAAGGGCCAAGCCACTTGTGCTGCCATTTCCCTGAGCCCAGAACCCCCCCTCCAAACGCGCAGGTATAACAAAAGGGAGGGATGGCTGCCACAAAAAAGGACGTGCCAGATGTGTGGTTGCCCCCGGGCTCTGTTCTGGGCCCAGTGCTCTTCAACATCTTCATCAGTGATTTGGATGAGGGGATAGATGGGGAACTCATCAAATTCGCAGACGACACCAAGCTGGCAGGAACGGCCAGCAATCCAGAAGACAGGCTTAAGATACAGGAGAATCTGGACAGACTTGAACACTAGGAGCTATCTAACAAAATGAAATTCAATGGTGAAAAAAGTAAGGTTCTACATTTAGGCGAGAAAAATCAAATGTACAGGTATAGTATACAGTCAGGTCCAGAAATATTGGGACATCGACACAATTCTAACATCTTTGGCTCTATACACCACCACAATGGATTTGGAAGGAAACAAACACAATGTGCTTTAACTGCAGACTGTCAGCTTTAATTTGAGGGTATTTACATCCAACTCAGGTGAACGGTGTAGGAATTACAACAGTTTGCATATGCGCCTCCCACTTGGTAAGGGACCAATAGTAATGGGACAGAATAATAATCATAAATCAAACTTCACCTTTTTAATACTTGGTTGCAAATCCATTGCAGACAATCACAGCCTGAAGTCTGGAACGCATAGATATCACCAGACGCTGGGTTTCATCCCTGGTGATGCTCTGCCAGGCCTCTACTGCAACTATCTTCAGTTCCTGCTTGTTCTTGGGGCATTTTCCCTTCAGTTTTGTCTTCAGCAAGTGAAATGCATGCTCAATGGGATTCAGGTCAGGTGATTGACTTGGCCATTGCATAACATTCCACTTCTGTCTCTTCATAAACTCTTTGGTTGCTTTTGTAGTATGCTTTGGGTCATTGTCCATCTGCACTGTGAAGTGCCATCCAATGAGTTCTGCAGCATTTGGCTGAATGTGAGCAGATAATATTGCCCGAAACACATCAGACTTCATCCTGCTGCTTTTGTCAGCAGTCACATCATCAATAAATACAAGAGAACCAGTTCCATTGGCAGCCATACATGCCCACGCCATGACACTACCACCACCATGTTTCACTGATGAGGTGGTATGCTTAGGATCATGTTAGCAGTTAGCAGTTCCTTTCCTTCTCCATAGTCTTCTCTTCCCATCACTCTGGTACAAGTTGATCTTGGTCTCATCTGTCCATAGGATGTTGTTCCAGAACTGTGAAGGCTTTTTTAGATGTCATTTGGCAAACTCTAATCTGGCCTTCCTGTTTTTGAGGCTCACCAATGGTTTACATCTTGTGGTGAACCCTCTGTATTCACTCTGGTGAAGTCTTCTCTTGATTGTTGACTTTGACACACATACACCTACCTCCTGGAGAGTGTTCTTGATCTGGCCAACTGTTGTGAAGGGTGTTTTCTTCACCAGGGAAAGAATTCTTCGGTCATCCACCACAGTTGTTTTCCATGGTCTCCCGGGTCTTTTGGTGTTGCTGAGCTCACTGGTGCATTCCTTCTTTTTGAGAATGTTCCAAACAGTTGTTTTGGCCACGCCTAATGTTCTTGCTATCTCTCTGATGGGTTTGTTTTGTTTCTTCAGCCTAATGATGGCTTCCTTCACTGATAGTGACGGCTCTTTGGATCTCATCTTGAGAGTTGACAGCAACAGATTCCAAAGGCAAATAGCACACTTGAAATGAACTCTGGGCCTTTTATCTGCACATTGTAATTGGGGTAATGACGGAATATCACACACCTGGCCATGGAACAGCTGAGAAGCCAATTGTCCCATTACTATTGGTCCCTTACCAAGTGGGAGGCACAGATGCAAACTGTTGTAATTCCTACACCGTTCACCCGAGTTGGATGTAAATACCCTCAAATTAAAGCTGACAGTCTGCAGTTAAAGCACATTGTGTTTGTTTCCTTCCAAATCCATTGTGGTGGTGTATAGAGCCAAAGATGTTAGAATTGTGTCGATGTCCCAATATTTCTGGACCTGACTGTAGGTGGTACCTTGCTCATAGTAGTAACTGTGAGAGGGATCTTGGAGTCCTAGTGGACAATCACTTAAATATGAGCCAGCAGTGTGCTGCAGCTGCCAAAAAAGTCAACACACTTCTAGGCTGCATTAAGAGAGACAGAATCAAGATCACATGAAGTGTTAATAACACTTTACAATGCCTTGGTAAGGCCACACTTGCAATACTGCATCCAGTTTTGGTCACCACAATGTAAAAAAGATGTTGAGACTCTAGAAAGAGTACGGAGAACAGCAACAAAGATAAGATACTGGAGGTTAAAACATAAGGAAAGGTTGCTGGAATTGGGTAAATCTAGTTTAATGAAGAGAAGGACGAGGGATGACATGATAGCAGTGTTCCAGTATCTCAGGGGTTGCCACAAAGAAGAGGGAGTCAAACTATTCTCCAAAACTCTTGAAAGCAGGGCAAGAAGCAGAGGATGGAAACTAATCAAAGAGGGAAGCAACCTAGAACTAAGGAGAAATTGCCTGACAATTAGAACAATTAACCAGGGCAACAACTTGCCTCCAGAAGTTGTGAATGCTCCAACACTGGAAGTTTTTAAGAGACTGGACAGCCATTTGTCTGAAATGGTATAGGGTTTCCTGCCTGAGCAAGGGGTGGGACTAGGAGACCTCCAAGGTCCCTTCCAAATTATTATTGTTATCATTATAAAACTTTTATTCAGTCAATTGAACACTCAAATTGACTGGTATTAATGGTTGACACGGGTTGCTGCCAGCATCCTAGGTTGTTGTTGTTGTTATTGATCACACAGTCAGCCAGAGATTCAGACTGGATTTGGCATTTTTGTCTACCTATCGAGTCCTTACCAAGGACCTGGGATAGGCAGATGTAGTTGCTTGAAGGTATTATAGATATCGTGGCAGGACGGAAGCAGTTCCTAGTAAGGCCGCCTTCTGTAATTGACTAATGGCGAATTTGTCAATGCAAATGGTGTTCAAGTGGTGCTCCAGTTGTTTTGGCACTGCACCCAAGGCGCCTATTACTATTATTATTGTTGATGATGATGATGATGATCGGTTCCTTCCCCCCACCCCCCTTTGTCCTGATTATACACGCGCTCGCCCGTGCTGGAGCCAGGGAATCCTTTAGGCCAGGGGTCTTCAAACTTGGCCCTTTTATGACTTGTGGACTTCAACTCCCAGAATTCCTCAGCCAGCTGGCTGAGGAATTCTGGGAGTTGAAGTCCACAAGTCATAAAAGGGCCAAGTTTGAAGACCCCTGCTTTAGGCTTACAGCGGAGACAAAAGAAAAGCGAACTGCGGCCCGCCCTCTCCTGGCCAAGCTCCGCCCTAAGGACAAGCAAGCGCAGATGTAGTAACCCTTTGCAGGCAAAAACTCCAAATCCCAAACCTACACGCGTTAGCGCGTTGAGGGTGGAAGCTAGCTGGAAAAGATGCGGGAAGAGTAACATTTCAGCCGGATTGGGGAAGTTACGTTTCAAGAAACAAGGAAGCAAAAAGAAATAAATGAAAGCCACTGACTGCAGCCATCGTTTGCAGGGGTATGGTATTTTAGAGTCCCGTCTTCGGGACGCCCTCCCTGCACTCCGAAATTCACAAGAAAGGGATGTCCCGCTCTCTCGCTCTCCCTCAAGTATCTCCGGAGAGCAGTTAAGAAACGGAACTAATGAGACCCTTCACAGAACTTCGTCCGGCAGTTTCCCGCAGATGCCTTACTGCTCCAATAGGCAGACTCTCGCGCCTTTGGTTATATCTAGCTGATGGTTCAGCCAACCGCTGTAGAGGCCCTTTGAACTTAGCAATTGCTCCGGTTGTAACGAGAGAGAGGAAACCAGCCCATTGTAACAAAAGCTACCTCAGGGCCACAAGGGAGATAGGAGCTAAACTCGTCCCTGAAGAGTAGGGGAGGGTCAGTTCGCCAGGGCGGAAGGCCTTTTGGAAAGGACAGCCTAAGAGTGTCCCAAATCCGAAGTTCAGAACCCTTCTAGCTGGAAGTGTGCCCGCTTCGTACAATCGGCGGCTATCCCATAATTTCATTTGCCTTTCTATAAGAAGATCCCTTGGTGGTTTGTAATCTCCCTTAAATGACCGAGATTTCTGACTTTCCTCTGTTTAAAAGCAACAAGATATCTTCCCCAATCTAAATGATACTGCTAGAATTAAGAAAATTCAAGAGAAATGAGAGCTGCTTTACTAGAAGGGCTGGAAAAGAAACTTTTAAGCTCAGATTTCTTTCACTGTAAAATTTAAATATTTTTTTTGCACTAGGCTTGAATTTACAACCTAGTGACACAAAAAACAAGAGACCCAGTTAGCCTCAAATCTGCCCAGCTCTAGACATAACAAAAAAATATCACATTTTTTATGTACATTATTTGGATATAAAATCTACCTGTGCCAGAAAAAAAACACAATATATTGTTTTCCTTTCCTATCATAATTATAAAACACACTACAATCTTAAAAACATTCTTAGTATGCTTTCTTCACATGCAAACACTACTTTGTAAGCAGAAAATAATCTATAATGTATAAATGAAAAGGGGTCCCTATCCTTTGACCCCGTTCCATGTATTTAATCACAATCAGAGACTAGAAATTGTTGCACCATTCAGAATGGTCACCAATACAGGTTACTCCACAATGTTCATACAACTCTTATCCTACTTTATATGCACATATAAATAACCATTGTATAATCATTTAAGTTACCTTTCTCCTCAAAGAGCAGGCTCCAAAAGTTTGTTTATGCTCCTAATAGTTGCCTTAGAAATCAAGAAAGAAACAATAGGGATGGATGAGGCATACAGTCAATGTTGACTCAGTTGTGGGTGTTTCAGGGGTGTGCTTGACCCTGTCACCCTATGTACTTTATCCATAAATCACAAGAACTGTGCAGACATAGTCTTTCCAAAGATGGAAATACTCTTTGCCTATTTGTCCCGTACAGTAGTTGTAATATGCAAATATGTTCCTCAACAGAAACAATTCACCTTCTTCTTTCTGCTTACTCTTGGAAACAAAGACTTATACTTTTTAATGTTCGAATAGCATACTATAATGTTAGAAATTATAGCACTTGTGTAGAATTCTATTCAATATTACATGGAATTCAAAGGTTATAATTATTACTTTTTTACATAGTATAAATTAAAAATTCAAGAAAGGAAATTATCAGAAATATATTAAAAAGCCAAGCACAATTTGTGGTCATTAAATGGATGATAGTAGTTTTTTTGGCAATAAAACCATTTTCAAGTCATTTGTGAACATTTTCAATGTTTTAAACTAGTCTGCAGCTGTGGGATTTCCTGAATGTCTCCCATCCAAGTATTAACCAGGCTCAATCCTGTTTGCCTATTTCAAGATCAGCCCATGTTCTCTAAATGTTGCTTCCTATTTGGGTTCAGTATTTTTTAAAAAAATAAAAATAAAAAGTAAAGTGGCCAATTAAGGATGAAGATTTGGGGCAAAGTGGAATCATTCAATATTGAGAACATTAATTAACCCATGTTTTTGAACAGGGTAGTGAGAGAAAAAGTCCACCTGAGCACCATCTATGATTTCTTGAAAGCTGAAGCTTCTCAGTAGGTTAAGAGTCAGAAAGGGATACAACTTGTTTGTAACTTTCCTGTACCACTTAAGAGACATGTCAAAAGAGAGGAATTTTCTCTTCATTATGCTTATTTAACATAAACCCTACTTTCCAACATATAGCAAAGGACACAATTTGCACACATATGGATTGGAGTTAACAGCCAACATACTCTCACTTCCGATCCCTTTCCTCTTCCCAAGAGAAACTATGCAAATGCACACATCAAAGAATCACACCGCCCCAAATATGCTACCCACTTTGGTACCTGAGATAGATGCCCCCTCCTCCCCCAAGTGATTCCTCCTGTGCTCACAGAAGGAGTATAGCAGTAAACATTGCATGCCCTTTAATGGCACCCCAAATCGGAGGCTTGAAAGGCAGCCCTGAAATCTTTAGAGTTATAAAGTAAAGCAGGAAAAAGTTTCAGGTTTTTAATGGTTCCTTTTACAAATTGGACGGTAATATCTATAAGCTTTATGCTTCTGGCCCTATTAGGAGATACAGGAACACTGCAACATACTGCTGTAAGTCCCTATTTATTCTACTGAGAATAAATGCTTCCAAAGAGGATCTAAATTCATCAACCAAATTTGCTTTCTTGCACGTTCCTGGATTTCCTCTCACTTAAAACATTTCTGCCTTTTATTTTCTCACACCTTTTAGAACTGTCTTCTAAAGTAGATTAAGTTCTGAGGTGCCCTTGCAAATCCCAGGCCTTTCAACCAAAGGTTTCCATCAGCAGGGAGGAATAGTGAATCTTCTCATCCTTCTAAGCTTCTGTGCACAATCAATAACCTTTTAGGAGAAGTTACAAAAAGAAAGAACATCTTCCTATGTAAAAGGGTTTAGCAAGACAGACATAGTAAAAAAGTCTTCTTGAGGAAGAAAATTTTATTGCAGAAATGTTCAATGTATACAATATAGACGTAGTATTTTGTTAGGATTACCATGATTACTTTAATTGCAGAGTTAAAATAAACTCCAAGCAATTTGTTAAAAACATTAGCACTCATTGTCTGTAATACTGCTAAATAAAGACAACAGGAAATTCTGAAATGGAGAGAGCAGGATATTCATATGCAGGGAATTTGCACGCGTCTTCAAACTTGGCCCTTTTATCACTCGTGGACTTCAACTCCCAGAATTCCTCAGGCAGCATGCCTGGCTGTGGAATTCTGGGAGCTGAAGTCCACAAGTCATAAAAGGGCCAAGTCTGAAGACCCCTGCTCGCTCTATCTATCTGTCTATCCATCCATCCATCCATCCAATCCCGCCAAAGTAGTGTATACAAGGATAGGAAGTTAGTTCTCACCCTTGCAAGTCTCTTGCAAGGCAAACAATTGCATAATGTTTCTGTTACTGCTCTCCCCAAATTCTCCAAGCAGGCAGATCTTCCAGGGGCTGAATATAGTTCTGCTTTGTGCAGGAATGAGCAACCATCTTTTGCTGGCTGAGAGCCACATTTTTTGTGTACATGTGACTGGGAGATACAGGGAGTAGGGCAAGGATACTGTGATAATATGCAAATTGATGGACCAAGTGGGCCAACCCCACCCTTCAACCTGGACTTCAGGCTTCTTTAGAATGTGAAATACAAAACTGAGAGGGAAGGTTGTGATTATGATTTATGCACATATTTGTACTGGGGTCTTCTGATCAAAGTCTAGTGCATCACAATAGCCTTTCCTTTAGCTTGACATTGGGTACTGTTTTAGCTGACATTATCTTGACAGCTTTATTCTTAGTTCATATATTTCATTTTTCTGACCAACAGAATAAGCTTCTATTCTATTAGCAGAATTCAAACGGAAGTCTTTTTGAGAAGAAAGACATTTGATTTTTTAGGACACAGCTCACCAAAACATTCAACTCTGCCACTTCTATCATTTAAGCAGAAATTGTTTCCTTTCTGATACTGCATAGTTTGTAGCGGTGTTGCTGCTTTTTTAATATTCCACTTCTCCTTTGAAGCAAGCCAATGGTTCCCCTGTCATCTTGTCTTCTCTGCTTTCACTGGTCCTGCTCTCTAACAACTTCCCTCTACTCAAACCATTGCAGGAAATGTAGGAATTTCAACACAAATACCAAAGAAAATGCTATAAAAGACAAACTGTATCCAAAGGATGGAGGGGATGAAATACATGGACAGACAGATGGATAATATTGCCATTCTAAATCTGCAAAAAGCATTTAAAAATGTATACACTGTAATAAAAATTTCCTGTTCTAAAAAAAAGTTTTCTCAGTGATAGTGTCATTTTTTAAAATATTCTCCCCAGTGGCAGGGATCCCAATCAACATTTTATTGGCACCAAACAAAAGGACTATGATAATGCATTCCGGAGATAGTGACTCATCTAATAGGTTCCCAGCTTAGCTGATAAAGAAAATATCTTTTGATAGTCTATGTATTGATAATGCATATGACAGACAGGAAGCACACAACACTAGAGGATGTGTTGAAAGTTGATGTGAAGCAAGAATAAAGGTGAACCAAATTTCCTGTTTCTTGTTATGCAGAAAGGCAGTGTCTATCAGAATTAACAGATATAGGGAGAGAGTGATGAGGGCATAAACAAATATGAACTTACCAAAATCAGGAATTACCATGGAATGTTAATGATCAGTAAGTCAGTGTTACATTTTGGCATATATAAAAACCCTTTGCAACTCTGGAGTTTCAGTCTATAGTAAACTTGCAGTCTGGGGTCTAAATATTTTAATTCTAATTTATTTCTGATCAGTTCTAATTAAGGGAATGGGAGAACAGCCTAATTACAAGTGTGTTATCTGTGTTTTCAGAATAATTAATCCACATAGAAACTGGCTGGAACTAGAACCACAGTATGTGACGTTTCACCACAGTACTATGTGTACTGTGTACCCCTGTGTACACTGTGTGTAACACCACCCCCCACCTTGCTGAAGGGCTTCAGTATGAAATGCAGAGTCTAGCCCACTATAAGAGTTTTCGTATCAAGAGTTCACCCCAGGAGTCATGGCGACACGGATGAAAGAAACCAGAGCTCTGGTTTCCTAGTCCGATTTCACTTCATCTGGAGACCCAAACAGGTCAGAAAGTCGCCCTGGAGAGGCAATGAGGAAGGGAAACCTTGGGAGTTCAGAGCCAATGGGAGTTTACGTTTACGTTTACGTTTATTTGATTTCTATACCGCCCTTCTCCCTAGGGACTCAGGGCGGTTCACAGGGCATATATAAAAATAACGGTACAAAAGTTAAAAGGAAATTAAATCAATGCCCAGTTAAAAACAAGAATACAATACAAAAACACCAAATTTAAAACCCATAATCCCCCATCAGGCCAGACCCGCTAATTCAAATAAGTGGGTCTTCAACCCGCGACGGAAGGTTCGGAGGTCTGATGTCGTCCGGAGCTCCACCGGCAGTTGGTTCCATAATGCCGGAGCGCCCACAGAGAAGGCCCTCCCCCTGGGGGCCACCAGTCGGCATTCCCTGACCGGAGGCACCCTGAGGAGGCCCTCTCTGTGGGAACGCACAGGGCGGAGGGGAGTTGACGCCGGCAGCAGGTGGTTGGCCCAAATGGACCAAGGAAACTCTTCAAACAGGCGGGAGAAAGGCTGCCAGCAAGTACGCAGACAGCCCAAGCCACAGACAGCCGGGGAAGAAGTGAAGAGCCGTGGCAGCACCGCCAAACAGCTGACTGTCAACAACGTGTTTGATCTGGGTGAGATTCTTCTTTGTTTTTCTTCCCTATGGACTTTTAAAATATAATTCCCTGAACTGGATAACTTTTAAAAGTAAAAACCTCCAGGAATTCTTGGGAAGAAGAGAGTTAAAAGCAGTGAGAAATCTGGAATGGGGGAATGTAATTAAGGAATATAAAAAATATGCAGAAAAGATTCAAGACTGATTGAAAAGGGAAAAAATGAAAATCTTTTGTTGGCTAATTTTTTTGATTTGGGAAGATTTTTTTACTTTGTTGTGAAAGAGCATTTTAAATAAAAGTTTTACTACTGGATAGAGACACTATAACTAATGAGGAGATCTAGTAGTGAAGGAAGATAATACAATAATACAGAAAAAATCAGAAGAATGAGGACCTTAAAACAACACCTGTGCTAAACAAAGAACATCCTGTGTTTCTACAAAAGAAAAAACAAAGATTTTTTTAACTACATCTTTCAACTTTAGACATAACTATTATAGAAACCGTTTAGAGACAGTTTCTTTTCTTTTTTCTGTTTTTCTTTAATATTTTTGAACTCACAGAAATATTTGGATTAGATTTATGCAGTTGGTGTTTTTTATTTTGCTGGATTACAGCTTAAAGTAGTTGGCTTTTTAAAAACAAAACAAAAAACTTGGATTAGCCTAAAACAGTTGGCTCCCTTTAAAACTTGGATTATAGCTTAAAATAGTTGGCTCCTTTTTAAAGTTGGATTTTAGCCTAAAACAACTGGCTCTTTTTAAAGTTGGATTATAGCCTAAAGAAGTTGGGTTTTTTTTCCTCTTCTCCCTGTGGATTTACAAAATTTGCCTGAACAATGAGTGTACCAAATCTCACTAAAATTACAAAAAAACCAACTCCTTCTGCACCCTCTTCTGGAACATCCAGTCCAGCAAGTCAGGGATCTATTGAAGCAATGTTACAAAGAGAGAAGGCAAACAACCTCCAAAAAGAGATGCATGCGACCTTACAATTAATGCAAGAAATGATGCAGAAGAATCATCAAGAAACAAAAAACAACCTTGATAAGCTAAACAAACAAATGTTCGACATAAAGACAGAATTTGAGGTTCACCAACAAATGATCCTTAAAAATGAACAAAAAATTCAGAAGGTGGAAGATCAATCAGAAGATACTGAGAAAAACATTGAAGCACTAATGACAGAGAAGGAAAGATTAGAACAAGCAAACCAAAACTATACAGAGCGGTCGCTGCTTTGGAAATGGAGAAGGCAGTACACTATTTGAGATTTCAGAACATACCCGAAGATAAAGAGGAAAATATAGCAGAGGTGATTATTAATCTATTATCAGAGGCCCTAGAAATGGAAAGACCGGAGATGCAGCAAGAAGTAGATGAAATATTTAGAATGAATTCAAGAAATGCAAGGAAACACAAATTGCCCAGAGAGCTCCATGTAAGATTTATAAAGAAAACAATGAGGGATGAGATATTAAGATGAGTTAGAGATGATCCATTACAAGATAAAGAAGTAGTAGTGCTGAAACAGATTCCCAAAAGAATAAGGGATACTCAAAGACAATATCATTTCTTGACAACAAAGCTGATTGCAAAAGGAGTAAATTTTAGATGGCTGATGCCAAAAGGGATTTTAATCAACTGGAATAACACAAGATATCGTTCGGACTCAATGTGGAAGGCAGAAGATTTTGATGAACGATATAGAGCAGGGCTTTTCAACCTTTTCATCCATTGTACCACTTTTAGGATATGGCAACATCCGAGTACCACCTAGCCTAGCAAGGTGTCAAAAACTTGATAACCATCAGGATTCAACTTTTGTCTTTGTGTGTTGGAAAAATATCTTCTGAAGTGTAGTCAAAAAGATATGTGTATTTCCAAATACTTTGATACTTTGCTTTCTCTTCCTAAAGCAACTTCTTTCCTTGTAACAGAAGGCTGTTAACTATGTAGAGCTGCTGAGATATCAACCTCTGGATTTTATTGCACAATAATGTTTCTGGGTGTACGCACATTTGATGATTTTTGTGTCATTAGTTACCTATCACAGATTTCTGAAGTGTATTCTTTAAATTATAAAGCATTTCTGGGAGAAAGAACACAATATCAACAAGGGGATGGAAAAAGCCAGAAACAGACAGAACAAACAATAGAGGAAACAATTACACAGGTGGAAGAGGAAAATGAGAAGATGAATCAAGAAGATGAGGGAATAGTAAAAGAGCAGAGGATTACGAGATCAACAAGACCTAAATATAAGTAAACCAAATGAAGAAGAAAAATGGTCTTCTTTCCACCTGGCCCGTAACTGAGTATATTGAAACCAATTTTGAACAACCTTCTCTTCTCGCAAGAGGCTATATGATTTCAAACACCAAACATTTCTTTCCAAACTGAGAATCTCCTTGTATGTAAAGAAGACCAGAAAAGTGGATTTACAATGACTGATGAAAATTTGATAAAGCAAATCAGGAATCAGGGACCAGCACATATCAAACGGATATATCTTGCATTGATAGAGATTGACTCAGAAACAGAGCTTGTTAAGGATTGTATGATAAAATGGGCCCAAAATATCCAGGAAGTTATCACAATGGACACGTGGGAAAAGATTTGGGTGAGGAACGTAAAATTTACACAAGCTCAAAATTTAAGAGAGAATTTTTACAAAATGTTTTATAGATGGCATTTAGATCCCAAAAAGCTTGCAAGTATGTATCCGAATTATCAGCCTAAATGTTGGAGGTGCGGTGATGAAGATGCAACATATTTTCATATATGGTGGACTTGTAAAAAGGTTAAGGCTTTTTGGATAAAAGTCTGGTGGAACATGCAGAAGATTTTTAAACAGAGGATAAAGTTTTGTCCGCAATTTTTTTTGTTGGGAATAATTACAGATGCCACAGTTGTGGACACCAAGTTGATGTTGAATTTAATTACGGCAGCAAGACTTTTGATAGGCCAATACTGGAAGAAAGAGGAACTGCCGACCATAGAGGAGTGGACTTTAAAGGTTTCCGACCTGGCAGAGATGGCGAAGATTTCGGCCTATTTGAAAGATCATTCGCAAGAACGCTATATTATGGAATGGAGAAAATGGATTGATTTTATCCAGAACAAGTATAGGGTTAAGAAGTTTTATGTAGCATTTGAATAAGTCTTCCTTCGTTGTTTTTTTCTTTATTATCTTAGTTTTTTTTTTATACATATTCAATATTATTATTATTTGTTTTATCTTATATAAGCTAGAGAGTGATGGATTTTAGAGTTTATAATTGTTAGTATATGATTGTTTATGATTGCTTTTTATATATATACCTTGTATTTAGCTCTGGGAAGTCGGGGGGGGGGAGGGGGGGAGGTAGGGAGGAGGGAGGAGGGAGGGGGAAGGGGGGATTCTTGAAGGAAAACTGTATTTTAAAACTTTTCAATAAAAAAAAAAAAGAAGAAAAATGGAATTTTTTCAGTGAATATAAATGGATTGAATTCCCCATCAAAAAGGAAAAGAATTTTCAAACAACTACAGAAATTAAACATTGATATAATTTGTTTGCAAGAGACACACATAAAAAAACAACATCATAAATTTTTGGAAAATCCAAAACTTGGAAAACTTTATTATAAATCAGCTCAACTCAAAAGAGAGTAGCAGTTATATATGTCAAAGAGACAAGAGATTCCAAAATGACTTATGCAGATGAAGAAGGAAGAATATTATTGGTAAAAATATTTTTAAATCAAAAACAGATACTTTTGATAGCAATACATGCCCTAAATAATAAACAAGAAGAATTTTATCAAAACCTTCACAGAAAAATAGTAGAAATGGAATATCAAAATATATGCTTAATTGGGGATTTCAATGCAATAATAGATGGGACATTAGACTATAAAAGCAGTAAATCAGGGAAACAAGGAAGAAAAAGATTATATCTGGAGAGAAAGAAACCCAGGAAAATCACAATACACATTTTATTCTAATAGTCATAAATCTTGGTCCAGAATTGATATGATTTGGATGACGCCTGAATTAAGGGTTAAAATGCAGAGAACTGAAATAGAATTAGGTACTTGGGCAGATCATAACCCCTTAAAAATGGTGTGGAAAGGAATGCAGGAAAAATTAAGATGGACTTTGAATCAATCTATATTAAAAGAGAAAGAATTTATAGACTTAGCAACAAAAGAAATGGTATTTTTCTTCAAAGAAAATAAAAAAGAAGATACAACATTAGAAAATGTATGGGATACAGCTAAAGCATATTTTTGAGGCGTAACGATAACATACATGGCGAAAAAAAATAAGAGACGACAATGTCAGTTGTTAAGAGAAGAATTTTAAAAAATTAGAACTTGAACTACAAATAAACCCACAAAAGAAAATATTGAAAAGACAAATGGAAATAAAACATAAATTAAATTTAATAGAATCAGAAAAATTGGCACAGCAAATTAAAAGAGCAAAGCAAAACTTTTTTGAAAATATAAACAAACCAGGAAGATGGTTAGCTTATAAACTTAAAAAACAGAAGGAGAAAAAATTGATAAACAATTTAGTAGATGAAAAAGGCTGTTTACAATTTAAAAATGAAGAAATAAAAAAGATAATTAAAGAATACTATGAGAAACTATATAATAATAATAATAATAAGTTGGAAGGGACCTTGGAGGTCATCTAGTCCAACCCCCTGCTAAGGCAGGAAACCCTCTACCATTTCAGACAAATGGCTGTCCAGTCTCTTCTTAAAAACTTCCAGTGTTGGAGCATTCACCACTTCTGGAGGCAGGTTGTTCCACTGGTTAGTTGTTCTAACTGTCAGGAAGTTTCTCCTTAGTTCTAGGTTGCTTCTCTCCTTGACTAGTTTCCATCCGTTGCTTCTTGCCCTGCTTTCAGGTGCTTTGGAGAATAGCTTGACTCCCTCTTCTTTGTGGCAACCCCTGAGATATTGGAACACTGCTATCATGTCACCCCTCACCCTTCTCTTCATTAAACTGCACATACCCAATTCCAGCAACCGTTCCCTATATGTTTTAGCCTCCAGTCCCCCAATCATCTTTGTTGCTCTTCTCTGTACTCTTTCTAGAGTCTCAACATCTTTTTCACATCGTGGTGACCAAAACTGGATGCAGTATTCCAGGTGTGGCCTTACCAAGGCATTGTAAAGTGGTATTAGTACTTCACGTGATCTTGATTCTATCCCTCTGTTAATGCAGCCTAGCACTGTGTTGGCTTTTTTGGCAGCTGCAGCACACTGCAGTCCACTAGGACTCCAAGATCTCTCTCACAGTTACTGCTATCGAGCAAGGTACCACCTATACTATACCTGTGCATTTGATTTTTCCTGCCTAAATGTAGAACCTTACTTTTTTCACAATATGAAAGTGGGAGAAAGTGACTCAATATATGGAAGAAAATAATTTACCAAAAATTCCAAAAAACTTTAAGACTATGTTAAATGAAAAAATAACAATGATGGAATTGACAGAGGCAATGAAAAGACAAAAAAATAAAAAACACTGGGACCAGATGGACTCCCGGCAGAGTTTTATAAATGTTTACAAGATATATTAAGTTCACCATTGAAAAATGTATGTAATTAACTTCTATTGGAAGCAAAACTCCCAAATACATGGACGGAAGCTAATGTTACTTTGATACCCAAAGAGGTCTCAGATCTGACCCATATCAAAAACTATAGACCGATATAATGTGGACTATAAAATCTTCACTTCAATAATAGCTGAGGCTGAAAAGATTTTTTGACTGAATTTATATACCCAGATCAAAATGGATTTTTGCCAAAGAGACAAATAAAAAAATAATTTGAGGGTAATACTAGATACATTGGAATATTATGAACTTCATCCAGGGAAACAACTAGCACTAGTATTTTTAGACGCCCAAAAGGCATTTGATAATGTTCCTTGGCAATTTATGATTCAACAATTAAAACAATGGACTTTGGTCCAAACTTTATAAATACGATTCAGACAATATATCAGAAACAATCAGCAAATGTAATTGTAAATGGGGATTACACAGAGAATTTTGATATACAAAAAGGCACAAGACAAGGATGTCCATTATCCCCATTGCTATTTATCTTAACTTTGGAAGTTTTAAATAGAAACATTAGGCAAGATCCAGAAATTAAAGGATTGAAAATAAAAGGTGAAACCTACAAACTGCAAGCATTTGCAGATGATTTGGTATTCATTCTAAAGGAAACTTTAGAGACATTCCTAAACTGTTGGAAAAGATAGAACAATTTGGAGAGATAGCAGGATTAAAGATAAATAGAGAAAAAACTAAAGTGATAGTTAAAAATTTTACAGATAAACAAAAAAAGCAATTATCAGAAAAAATAGAAAAGGTCAAATATTTGGGAATATATTTGACAGCAAGATGTTCAACAATAAAAGAAGATAGTTACATTAAATTGTTAAACCAAATAAAGATTTGGAAAAATGGAAGAATCTTCAACTGTCAATGTTAGGAAGAATTGCTACGGTGAAAATGAATATATTACGAAAAATATTTTTATGTCAAACAATACCTATAAAACTGGAGGAAAAATTCTTTGAAGATTTAAACTCTCTAATTTAAAAATTTATCTGGCAAGGAAAGAAAACTAGAATTAAATTGAAAATGTTACAAGAAGCCAAGGGAAATGGAGGCTTTGGCTTGCCAGATTGGGTTTTATATTATCAAACATCAGTGTTAACATGGATAAAAGAATGGATAACTCCTAAAAATAAAAGACTGCTGTATCTGGAGGGGCATGACCGGCAACTTGGTTGGCATGCTTTTCTATGGTACGGGAAAAATAAAATACATACCGTATTTTCCGGCGTATAAGACTACTTTTTAACCCATGAAAATCTTCTTAAAAGTCAGGGGTCGTCTTATACGCCGGGTGCTGGAAATTTAGGGACAGGGCTGGCTGGAAAACCTGGAGCGGATCTCCCATTTAGTCTGCGCAGGGAAAGCGGGACCAATTGGAGAAGACGCTGCAGTCTGTGATTTTTTACAGGCTGGGGTCTGGGCATCTTTCCTTCTAAAGTTGAAGAGCAGCTGTAGCATATCCCAACTTGAAAGGCAGGTGGGGAAGGCAGCAGCCAGAGCAGCGGCTTAGCTCTAAGGACACATTTGACTCAGGAACTGGGCGGGCTGGCTGGAAAACCTGGAGCGGATCTCCCATTTGGTCTTTTTTTTTAAAAAATCCCATTTATATCCTGCCCTTCTCCGAAGACTCAGGGTGGCTTACAATTTAAAGCACAAATCAATGTGCTTAGCAATAGCCTTCATTCTGTGTATATGCCTGTTTATTAGGGCTTTCACACACACCCCCAAGCAGCATTATTACAAAGTCAGCTTATTGCCCCCAACAATCTGGGTCCTCATTTTACCTACCTCGGAAGGATGGAAAGCTGAGTCAACCTTGAGCCTGGTGGGATGCGAACCTGCACTAATTGCAGGCAGCTGGTGTTACTTAAGGCTCTGCGCAGGGAAAGCTTTAGAGTGAATTAGGAAAAGTGAAAAAGTGAATTAGGAAAATAGGGAACAGTTGCTGGAATTGGGTATGTGTAGTTTAATGAAGAGAAGGGTGAGGGGGTGACATGATAGCAGTGATCCAATATCTCAGGGGCTGCCACAAAGCAGAGGGAGCCAAGCTATTCTCCAAAGCACCTGAAAGCAGGACAAGAAGCAATGGATGGAAACTAGTCAAGGAGAGAAGCAACCTAGAACTAAGGAGAAACTTCCTGACAAGTTAGAACAATTAACCAGTGGAACAACCTGCCTCCAGAAGTGGTGAATGCTCCAACACTGGAAGTTTTTAAGAAGAGACTGGACAGCCATTTGTCTGAAATGGTATAGGGTTTCCTGCCTTAGCAGGGGGTTGGACTAGATGACCTCCAAGGTCCCCTCCAACTACTTATTATTATTATTATTATTATTATTATTATTATTATTATTATTATTATTATTATTATTATTATTATATTATAGTTTAATCTACTTGCACTGTTTTATGTTTACATGTTTGATGACAAACAGCCTTATGTTTATAAGTGACAGTTTTCCTACTAAGCACTTGCATGTCATAAGCATTTGAATTAAAATTACCATATTAAAATCAAATCTGATGTTTTTTAATTTTTCTTTGGTGTGCGTTGGAAGAGGGGTAGTCTTATACGGCGAGTATAGCCCAAACCCTATAATTTAACAGGAAATGTAGGGGGTCGTCTTATACGCCCAGTCGTCTTATACGCCGGAAAATACGGTAAATACTTCCAAAAGCACTACATTAGAAATGCATTATTATTAAGATACATATATGGTTGGAAAAGATGACTAAAAACAGATTTTAAACCAGAACTGTTTTTGTTAGGAATATTAGGAGTTAATTATGAGGAGAGCAAATATTTAATATTACATATATTAACAGCAGCGAGAATTATATTTGCTCAGTATTGGAAAAATGAAAATTTACCAACTGAAGTACTAATCAAGAAAATTTTAGAATGTGCAGAAATGGATAAATTGACTTTAGAGATTAAAGAGAAGGAAGTTCAGTTTACTTTAGAACATGGGATAACTTCTATCAATGGCTAGGAAAACGAATTAGGGAGAAAGGAATATGATATATTACTTTGAATACATACTAGTAAGAAGAATGTTACGGATTGATTAATATTATCTATGATAATCATACTACTGTTATCTACCACTATACTAATTATTATTAGTTAAAAATATGTATCTAGACAATATTCTGTTTGCTAAATATATTTTTTTAATCCCATTTATATCCCGCCCTTCTCCGAAGACTCAGGGCGGCTTACAATCTAAGAAGCACAAATCAATGTGCTTAGCAACAGCCTTCATTCTATGTATATGCCTGCTTATTAGGGCTTTCGGCCCCCCAAGCGGCATTTTTACAAAGTCAGCTTATTGCCCCCAACAATCTGGGTCCTCATTTTACCTACCTCAGAAGGATGGAAGGCTGAGTCAACCTTGAGCCTGGTGGGACTTGAACCTGCACTAATTGCAGGCAGCTGGTGTTACTTAAGGAGGCATTAACCCACTGCTCCACCAAGGCTCTTTTAATAAATATTGAAAATGTTACTGGGGAATAACCCCATTGTTGACCCCAACCTTGACCCCAACCCCAGCCTAAACCCTAATCCCAATCCTGACCCCATTTTATTCCTAACCCTATAAAATCCAATAAAATTCTTTTTTAAAAAAAGAAATGCATTATTATTAACTTGGGAAAAAATAAAATGTAAAATTTATTTGAAAATTCCAGGTTGGCTTTCAACAATGGAAGCATCGTACATGCAAATCTAGTCAGTCTCGATAAAACACAGACATACAAAGATATTCTAAATTCTGAAGGGAACTTAAAATCCAGGCAAGAGATGGAAAATCAGGGCATCGATTTAACATGGTGGTCACATTTACAAATGCAAGTCAGATATCATAAAGACAGGGCTTTTTTTCTCATAGAACACTCAGAATGGAGTTCCGGCACCTTTTTTGGATGGAACCTTATAGGGTAGGCAAGGCGGGTTGTATGATGTGTGAATTCCGGCACCTTTTTCCTTTACAAAAAAAGCACTGGATAAAGATATTAAACAGTATGGATTTTACCAAGAACAGACTATGCTTGATCAGACATTATTAACTTCTGATGAAAAGTTAATCAAAAAAATGGACAATGTCTTATTAAATTTCAAAATGGAAGATGAACAAGTAAAAGAGACAATGATAGTATGGGCAAAGAATTTTGGATATAATATAGACTTAGAAAAGTGGCAAAGTTTGTGGGAAAGAAACTATAAATTGACAATGTCAGCTTTATATAAGAAAACTTATATAAAATGTTTTATAGATGGCATTTGCCACCAACAAGCTTAGCAAAAATGTTTAAAAACATGTCAGAGAAATGTTGGAAATGTAAACACAAATCAGGTACTTACTATCATATGTGGTGGACATGTGTTAAAGCATGGAGATATTGGGCAATAATCCACACTTGGTTAGAAAAAATGTTAGAGAAACACATAGACTATAAACCTGAATTTTTTTTTACTAGGTATAATGCCACAAAAACTTGATAAACAAAGTACAAATTTGATTCTACATGTGATAACAGCAGCAAGAATTATATTTGCACAATACTGGAAGAACGAAAAAATACCACCAGAAGAGGAAGTAATCAAAAAAATATTAGACTGTGCAGAAATGGACAGACTTACTTTAAAGTTGAAAGAAAAAGAAGAAACAGAATATTTTCAAACTTGGGTTGTATTTTATCAATGGTTAGAGAAAAGATTTGTTGTTGTTAGTTGCGAAGTCGTGTCCGACCCATCGCGACCCTATGGACAACGTTCCTCCAGGCTTTCCTGTCCTCTACCATCTTCTGGAGTCCATTTAAGCTCATGCCTAATGCTTCAGTACTCCATCCAGCCACCTCATTCTCTGTCATCCCCTTCTTCTCTTGCCCTCAATCTTTCCCAGCATTAGGCTCTTCTCCAGTGAGTCCTTCCTTCTCATTAGGTGGCCAAAGTATTTGAGTTTTAGCTTCAGGATCTGGCCTTCTAAAGAGCAGTCAGGGTTGATCTCCTCTAGGACTGACCGGTTTGATCGCCTTGCAGTCCAAGGGACTCGCAGGAGTCTTCTCCAGCACCAGAGTTCAAAGGCCTCAATTCTTTGGCGCTCAGCCTTTTTTATGGTCCAACTTTCACTGCCATACATTGCAACTGGGAAGACCATAGCCTTGACTATACGCACTTTTGTTGACAGGGTGATATCTCTGCTTTTTAGTGTGCTGTCTAGATTTGCCATGGCTTTCCTCCCGAGGAGCAAGTGTCTTTTAATTTCTTGGCTACAGTCCCCATCTGCAGTGATCTTGGAGCCCAGGAAAATAAAATCTGTCACTACCTCCATTTCTTCCCCATCTATTTGCCAGGAATTGAGAGGGCCGGATGCCATGATCTTGGTTTTCTTAATGTTTAGTTTCAACCCAACTTTTGCACTCTCCTTCTTCACTCGCAACAAGAGACTCTTCAGTTCCTCTTCACTTTCTGCCATTAGAGTGGTATCATCTGCATATCTTAGGTTGTTGATATTTCTTCCAGCAATCTTAATTCCGACTTTTGATTCATCTAGCCCTGCCTTTCTCATGATGTGCTCTGCATATAAGTTAAATAGGCAGGGCGACAGTATACAGCCTTGCCGGACTCCTTTCCCAATTTTGAACCAATCAGTGGTTCCGTGTCCAGTTCTCACTGTTGCTTCTTGGCCCGCATATAGGTTTCTCAAGAGACAAATAAGATGGTCTGGTACACCCATCTCTTTAAGGACTTGCCACAGTTTGTTGTGATCCACACAATCAAAGGCTTTAGCATAGTCAATGAAGCAGTAGATGTTTTTCTGGAACTCTCTAGCTTTCTCCGTGATCCAGCGTATGTTGGCAATTTGATCTCTAGTTCCCCTGCCTCTTCGAAATCCTGCCTGTACTTCTGGTAGTTCTCGATCCACATACTGCTGAAGTCTAGCTTGTAGGATTTTAAGCATAACTTTACTAGCATGAGAAATGAGTGCAATAGTGCGATAGTTTGAACATTCTTTGGCACTGCCTTTCTTTGGAATTGAAATGTAAACTGATCTTTTCCAATCCTGTGGCCACTGTTGAGTTTTCCAAATTTGCTGGCAAATTGAGTGCAGCACTTTTACTGCATCGTCTTTTAAGATTTTGAATAGCTCAGCTGGAATACTGTCACCTCCACTAGCTTTGTTGTTGCTCAGCTTTTCTAAGGCCCACTTCACTTCACATTCTAGGATGTCTGGCTCGAGGTCAGTGACCACCTCATTGTGATTATCAGGGACGTTAAGCTCATTCTTGTATAGTTCTTCTGTGTAATTTTGCCATCTCTTCTTAATCTCTTCTGCCTCTGTTAGGTCCCTTCCATTTTGGTCCTTTATCATGCCCATTTTTGCATTGAACGTTCCCTTCATCTCTCCAATTTTCTTGAAAAGATCTCTGGTCCTCCCTATTCTATTGTTTTCTTCTATTTCTTTGCACTGTTCATTTAAGAAGGCATTCTTATCTCTTCTAGCTATTCTCTGGAATTCTGCATTCAATTGGGCGTATCTTTCTTTTTCTCCCTTGCCTTTCGCTTCCCTCCTTTCCTCAGCTATTTGCAAACCTTCCTCAGACAGCCATTTTGCTTTCTTGCATTTCTTTTTCTTTGGGATGGTTTTGGTTGCTACCTCTTGTACAATGTTGCAAACCTCTGTCCATAGTTCTTCAGGCACCCTGTCTATCAGATCTAATTCCTTAAATCTATTTGTCACCTCTACTGTATATTCAACAGGGATGTGATTTAATTCATACCTGACTGGCCTAGTGCTTTTCCCTACTTTCTTTAGTTTAAGCCTAAACTTTGCAATGAGAAGCTCATGGTCTGAGCCACAGTCAGCTCCTGGTCTTGTTTTTACTGACTGTATAGAGCTTCTCCATCTTTGGCTGCAGAGCATATAGTCAATCTGATTTCTGTGTTGACCGTCTGGTGATGTCCATGTGTAGAGCCGTCTCTTGGGTTGTTGGAAAAGAGTGTTTGCTATGACCATCGTATTCTCTTGACAAAATTCTATCAGCCTGTGCCCTGCTTCATTTTGTACTCCAAGGCCAAACTTGCCTGTTATTCCGGTTATCTTTTGGCTTCCTACTTTAGTATTCCAATCCCCCATGATGATAAGGACATCATTTTTTGGTGTTAGTTCTATAAGGTGCTGTAGGGCTTCATGGAACAGGTCAATTTCATCCTCTTCAGCACCGGTGGTTGGGGCATAGACTTGGACTACTGTGATATTGAATGGTTTGCCTTGGATTCAAACTGAGATCATTCTGTCATTTTGAGGATTGTATCCTAGTATTGCTTTTCCTACTCTTTTATTGACTATTAAGGCTACTCCATTTCTTCTGAGGGATTCTTGCCCGCAGTAGTATACCTGATGGTCATCTGAATTAAATTCACCCATTCCTGTCCATTTTAGTTCACTGATACCTAAGATGTCGATGTTCAGTCTTGTCATCTCTTGTTTGACCACGTCCAGCTTGCCTTGATTCATGGTATGGAGAAAAAATCTTTACAGCATCGGACTTTCCTTTCACCACCAGACATATCCACAGCTGAGCGTCCTTTCGGCTTTGACCCAGTCGCTTCATTCTTTCTGGCGCTACTAGTACTAGCCCTCTGCTCTTCCCCAGTAGCATATTGGACGCCTTCCGACCTGAGGGGTTCATCTTCCAGCATCATATCATTTTGCCTTTTGGTACTGTCCATAGGGTTTTCATGGCAAAGATACTGGAGTGGTTTGCCATTTCCTTCTCCAGTGGATCACGTTTTGTCAGAACTTTCTGCTATGACCTTTCCGTCTTGGGTGGCCCTGCACGGCATAGCTCATAGCTTCATTGAATTACGCAAGCCCCTTCACCACGACAAGGCAGTAATCCATGAAGGGGAGAAAAGATTTAGGGATTAGGAATTTATATTAGATTACCCAGAGATGTGGTGGTTTATTTTACAAAGAGAGCGATTAGAAATGAGGTTATTCAAGCCTCCTACAATACTGAATTTGCAATTGCTGAGCAAGAAGTCTTGATTTTAAAAGAGATCCCTCCAAGAATTTTAAGTAGAAGGAAGGAATTTGCTTTTTTGGCACAAGAATTAAGACGACGTGATATCAAGTTCAGATGGGAGATACCAGTGGGTATGGTGGTGACCTATGAAGGTATGAGGCATCGTCTTACTACGGTGATTCAGGCATGTGATTTTTATAGTAATGTTTTAAAAGCAGCCCCCATACCACTTTTGGAATCTACAAAGAAGAAAGGTGAGGGAGAGTCTCAACGACACAGAGAGAATTTACAAGGTGCTGAAGGAACAATGCAGACAGATGAGAAAGTTACAGGAGTGGATCAAATTTCAGTATCATTGGAGAAGGCCAGAAATTGGAGGAGGCGTGCTGCTTCTAGTCGAATGAGACGAGCCTGAAGATTTAGTTGTAGAACTGAAGGAGATAATAATGCAATAAGGGAAAGTTTTTGGATTTAAGTTTAACATACAAAAATTAAAATGTTGTTTAAGAATATGATAGCATCATAAAAGGCGGTTTTAGAAGAGTAAACGGGAATTGAAATTGTTAAAAGGGTTAAATATTTGGGGATATATTTTTTACCCTCAAATGTAGAGTTATATAAAATAATTATGTTTTGGAATTTATATTAGTGAATAAGATACTCAAGACAACACGCTTTTGTTGAATAATTATTATTGAACTCTGTTCAAAAATAATAAAACTTTTTTAAAAGGTTTTCTTATCATATTGGTACTTTATCCAGTTGCCTGTTCCAACTGCCATTTCTGATCCTTCTTCTAGAATAGCTGAAAACTAATACTGTAATATGAATCTACAAAGATTATCCAATAAAAAAGCAGTATCATTTCTGAGCACACACTCTATGCATGCACATATTATACTCAAAATTCTAAGAAATGTCAAGCTGCCAGATAGAGATAGAGAAAGAGAGAGAGAGAGAGAGAGAGAGAGAGAGAGAGAGAGAGAGAGAGAGAGAGAGAGAGAGAGAGAGACTGTAGCAAGCTTAAAAAGTTCCAGTGGTTGCTATCTGGGAATAGACAGATGCATTAGATTAGCTAGAAAGCAATTCCTTATTTTGCTGGCTTTGCAATAAGATATTTAAAACATCAAATAAAATAAAACAATTGGTATGTCAGAACCAGAGCTGTATATGTCATGCTATTTTTAAAAATGCTATCAGTTCTGCAGAATAAATTAAACCCCAGAGGTCACAATATGATAGTAACAGGCTCATTTCATGATCACCATTAACTGCTCTGGGTGCAAATATAAACTAAGGCCAGCAGGTCAGTGATCATTCTGGACTTAGTGGATTGTGTTTGATAGGTACTGCAATTACTCACCTGTAAAAATGTTTGCCTTGATGCAAAAGAAACTCATGGGGAGAACTGAATACCATCAGAGAACTGTTGAGGGTGTCACTTTACTGGCAGCCCCCAGAGCAGAACAGGACTTTAGACTGAGTCATAAGTTGTGCAGCTGTATATCTTGAGAATTTACCCTTCAGAAAGAGCAGACAGTGTCAGAGGACATAGAAACTGAAAAGACCTAAACCCATGATTCCAGGCATCATGCCATTGAAAGAAACACCAGCACGAATCGTAATATATGGTCATAATTGTTCCCCACTTCTATTATTATTAGAATAGTGGATATGATCTACTATTCACAATTTAGAAAAAAAAACTTCCTAAGTTATTGACAAATAATGATCTTAAACATTCCAAAACGTTCCACAAATATGTTAATCTATATTCTCAAAATTCTATTCAGCATTGCATTTCGAATAGTACTTCTGTAACCTTCAAATAATTATTTGGAAATGCACATCTAATTCATTTGATTTCTAGGTGAACATATGTCAGAGGATTTGGCTGCAAACCATCTAATTAGTGTTAGTGTAAAGCTAAAATCTAATATCACAAATGCTAATAAATACTACCTCCTTTGTTAGATTTTATATTTAATAAGCATCCACTCCACAATTCCACACAAGACAGGATAAATATCTCAACCACATAAGGCAATTGATAAGTAAATCAATCTAGCCTAGAAATCTAGGTGAAATGTAAATATTAATTTATCCATGAGATTGAGACAGTTATTTAGATTTAGACATGGTGTTTCAGTATCAGGCATATGACCTAGTTATGTCAAAAAAATAACAATACTGGATTAGAAGAAGCCAGTAAGTGGGACTTGATTACTGAATGGAGAGGGCAATCTGCATTAAAGTGAATACAGGAGAATTAAATAGAAAAATAAAGTTCCTAGAGATAAATTAACCTAAGAAAAAAGTTTTTTATTAATTAAAAAGAGGTGGATAAAATTATCCAAACATTATGATGCTCATTAGGGAGAGATTCTCAGCCTTTGACTATTGTGGTTAGGATCCATCCCAAAGGCAGGAATATAAAAAAAATCAAAGGCGAGGAACCTTTTCCAGTGCCGCTCTTTAAACTGGAAGACACAGCACCATGAAATGGCTTCTGAGACAAATGCATTTTCCAAAGAGGCATCCTACAGAATAGACAGTCCAGACCAGGGGTCTTCAAACTCAGCCCTTTTATGACTTGTGGACTTCAACTCCCAGAATTCCTCAGCCAGGCACGCTGGCTGAGGAATTCTGGGAGTTGAAGTCCACAAATCATAAAAGGGCCAAGTTTGAATGGACTTCAACTCCCAGAATTCCTCAGCCAGGCACGCTGGCTGAGGAATTCTGGGAGTTGAAGTCCACAAATCATAAAAGTGCCGAGTTTGAAGACCCCTGGTCCAGACCATGGCCTCGTGCCCGACTCTCCCCCCCTCCCCCATTTCCAACCGTCTCCTTTTAGCAATCCCCGGGGGCCACAAGTGGGCTCCCTCATCAGACACGCCCGTCTGGACCCAAGGAAAGCACTTCCCTGGGTCTTCCGTGAGCCGGTCTAGCTCGCAGGAGAAGCCGATGGAGAGAAAGGCCAGGAAGAGCGGAGAGCGCCTCTCCCTCGCAGCACGTTCCCCGGGCCAAGGATGCGCGCAGGAACAAACAAACAAAGGAAGGAAAGGACTGATCCGGCGGGGAGAATCAGCTCGGCGTGGCTACGACGCCCCTGGCTAGCAGGAGGCAGGCCGGCTACATCGGGGTCGGCAAGAGAAGTCGGACCGCTCGGCGGTTCGGCAGTCACGAAGATGATTAGACTCGGGGAACGAGGGCGAGGGAGGGGCCAAGAGGCGGGCAACGAGATGCTGGAGAAGGCTCGGCGCTCTCGAGCGCTCTGGATGCACGGGAAGCCCGAGCAGCTCTTCCCCGAATCCCCCTCCCGCCTCCTCTCTCCTCTTCTGGGCTGGGGTGGGGGGGCGCCTCCTCCGCCGCCTCTCCCCCTCCCTCCTTTCTCTCCTCTGCACCCCTCGCCGCTCCCGAGAGCTGAATCGAGCCAACTCTTGGAGGGAAGCAGCGAGTAGAGCGCGGGGTCCCGGCGCTCTCCTTGTTTTCCACTCAGCGTAATACCGAGGCTCGCCCACGCGGCGCTACGCACGTACGCCGGCTGCTCCCCGCCTGTAGGCGCCGGCAGACAGTCCGCAATGGCCCGAGGCGCACGGGGAGGGGTGGATTTCGCGCGCTGGTACCACCTGCGCGACCGGCTCGGCGACATCCCGACCAGAACAACACCCCCCCCCCCAGCCCCGCACCCCGGTCACCAAACCGAGCATCTCTTGCGAGTAGCTACCTGGGAATAATAATAATAATAATAATAATAATAATAATAATAATAATAATAATAATAATAATAATAATAATTAATAATAATAATTATTATTATTATTATTATTATTATTATTATTATTATTATTATTATTATTTTATTTATATACCGCCCTTCTCCCGGAGGACTCAGGGCGGTGAACAGGGCAAGCATAAAAAATACAGAGATACAAAAGTTAAAAAGGATTAAATATATGCCCACTAAAACAGTAAATACAAATATTAAAATAACAGTAAACCCCCCCCTCCGTCCCCCATCAGGCCATCCCGCCGCACTCATGCCCTGACCTGGGGGTGGCGACGGCCGAGCCGGATTCCTGCTGCAGCCTCAGACAGTCGGCCGGTCCCGGTGCGCGCTGCGAGCTGTGGACGCTCCTGTCCGGAGGCGATTTAGCGCCTGTAGCTTCAGAGCAGCGCTGCTAGCCGGTCGGTAAACACGTCACTGACTGCCCGGCTGAGCCAAGCGGGACCGCCCGAAGGTTGGGTCCTAGCGCCTCCCAAAGGCTCCTTTCAAAGGCAGAATCCCCCCCCCCTCCCATCCCTCCCCGAGTCGGAGCAGGCGGACAGCGATTTGGGGAACCACAAGGAGAGATGGGGTAGCAAGTTGGATCGGATCGGAATTCGGGAGCTTGGTTTCGGCAAGCCCAAGTCCAAATAGCTACGGGTGGGGATGGAGCAGTGGGCAAATGCTGGGCGTGGACGGCAAGTGAGGAAGTCATCCGAACAACCAGCAGAGATGCCCAGCTTTAGGGATGAGAATGGGTGGGACCAACCAGAGGAGCACGAAAGTGATGGATGGGGTGGAGGTGGGAGGAAGATATGCATCAATGGTGGGAATCGGGCATCGGGAAAGTCAAAGAAGCTGTGAGCACATGGATTACATCCGAATCAGAAAGAGCTGAACCAGGGCACTGAAGTGCATCAGGAATGATTGTGAGCCACAGTGACGATTCAAACAGTTTATCCAGGACCAGCAAGTACATAGACAGAACTAAGGGAAAAACAGACAAAGGAAATAGCAGAAAACTATACCTATAGAATCAGAATTGGATTTAGTTCAGTAGCAAAGAGGAGATGGTTAACATTCAGATTATCCAAACATTATCATGTGGTCAGACCCAAAGTAGAAATTAGAAATCTTCTAAATTCTGAAAACACTTTGTCCTGCAAACTGTTTTCAAGGTAGTAATAGAAAGAAAAGGCATGAGTAGTTAAAATTTATTGAGGCTGCTATACAATTTTGTCTGTGTTAAGAATACCCAAAATTATCTGGAAGCAGAACATTTCTTTTCACAAAGATGATCTTTACTTGGGCTTGCTGTAACAACCTCCATTTGTTGTTACAAGAACAAATATCACAATATGTCTGTGGTTCATAAAAGGTAAAATTGATTGCAGATGTTTTTCACACTATTAAATTTTATACAATACTGCACCCCTTGTAACAATCCCCACTTAATCAAATATTTTCTACACTGATTTTCTGCTTGCTGGTAAGCTTTTTTCAGGCAAAGTACAGTGCTGCAAAGTTGTGTTATTTAGCATAAAGTGGAAAATAAGATTAATTGCTGTAAAAAACGATGTGGTATTTTTTTTTCTTGTGTTTATTTTATTTGCTGGCTAAAGCCTGTAATAAAATAACATTGAATTGAATTCTTCTTATGAGAAAAAGTCAAAAACTGTTGACACAATCCCAATGATGTTATCTAATACGTGACTGCTATTAACTGGAAAGAATGATCACAATGCTACCATGATTAACATTTATGTTAGTGAACAATTGCAAAATCCAAGCAAGTATAATTTCATTTGGATTCCATTCATGAAACAGGGACGCGGTGGCTCAGTGGGTTAAGACGCTGAGCTTGTCGATCAGAAGGTCGGCAGTTTGGCGGGTCGAATCCCGAGTGCCGCATAACAGAGTGAGCGCCTGTTACTCGTCCCAGCTTCTGCCAACCTAGCAGTTCGAAAGCACATGAAAATGCAAGTAGAAAAATAGGGACCACTACGGTGGGAAGGTAACAGCGTTCTGTGCGCCTTTGGCATCTAGTCATGCCGGCCACATGACCACGGAGACGTCCTTGGACAAGTGCTGGCTCTTCGGCTTTGAAACGGAGATGAGCACCGGCCCCTAGAGTTGGAAACGACTAGCACGCATGTGTGGGGGAACCTTTACCTTTACCATGAAACAGGAATAATTTGATTAAGAGCCATTAGAAATACATACAAATATTCATATATCTAGTTACATATCAGTTTTATTGCTATTTGATGCATTTCTTTCAAATCATACACTTTCATTCTAAGATATAATAACTGGTATTTCTAAAGTTTAGGTACAATGGTTAATCAATTGATTAGTTATAACAACCTTTTAAAAAACTTTGAAGAAACAAAGTAAGTTCTAATGAATCAGGCCATAGTTTTGTTTTGTAATATGCACACCCTTATAAAAATATATGGATGTGCAAGCCACATCTTAAAAGAAAATGTCCTTTTCTCTGTTATATAAACATGGTCTTTCTCTTCTATCAAAATATTTCCTGCAGCTCAAGCACCTTAGGTCAAAACAGATGTACCTTCGCAATGTTGATGCCAATTTGGGATTAATCAACTCAAATTCATGTAATTAATTATATGCTTTGAAACATGTGGTAGCCCTATAGAAAATGTCATCATGAGTTTTTCTGTTATGGTTAACAGCCATTGATTAGTCCATACAAGCAAAAACTAGGAGAGTGGCTACATTTAAAAACTAGGTGCATACACTTTATATTTTTAACACGTAAAATAAAAAAACTGTTTACCAAGGGTTAAGATCCTCCTTCTTAAGATCCTCTGATTCTCCGCAAATCAGAGCTTTGAGCTTCATTTTACAGAATCTTGATATTATAGATTCTTCTTCCACCAGATCATAGCACTATGTTCCTTTGCCCTCTTGTGCCACAGAGGATTTGCTTGCTAGCTTGGATTGTTCAGGCAGGAACTCAAGACAACTATGGTATTTTGGATGGCAATAGTTGCCCTTTCATCTGTTGTCACTCTCCATCTGTTTATAGTGTCTTTCGGCACAGCAGTACAGGATCCCTCTCCCATCCCCCCTTCCCCCACTTCTTTGCTTTCACTTACCCTTTGCTCAGCCAATACAACTGTGTCCCTCTTCTACCTGAGAACAGCTCCACTTTTACAACTGAGTTAAACAACATATTGATCCTCTATCTAAATCTAAAGCATCACATTGGATGGCCAGATTTTATATCATGAAGATATTAGGGGCTACAAAATGAAAATTCTCTATGATCCCAGCTCAGCGTCAAGTAATTATTTAGACCACCCTCAACCAGATTTGTTAGAATTACAACTAAGTTTTTCAGAAAGCATGAGGGTACACTGGAAAGTACAAAGCTTTGCTTTGGATTTATTGGATACTAGAGAGCTGCCAAAGACAGGACAATGATTTGATGCCATCAACTAAATGACCAGGGCCAGAATTTTCCTTCGTGATAATGATGATGATGATGATGATGATGATGATGATATAATAATAATAATAATAATAATAATAATAATAATAATAATAATAATAATAATAATGGTGATGATGATGATGATGATGATAATGAAATACCACGACCTGGCCATTGAAACTGCACGATTATGGATGAAACGTGTAACAGTGATACCCATTGTCATCGGGGCACTGGGAACTATGTCCAAAAACTTTGCAAAATACATCAAGAAATTGCAGCTTCCTGCAATAACTCCAGTAAAGCTACAAAAAACTGTGCTACTCGGAACATCTTACATTTTAAGGAGATACCTGGTTGATACGTAGGTTGGTGGCAACAACCCGTGTCAACCATTAGTGCCAGTCAATTTGAGTGTTCAGTTGACTGAGTTTCATGTTTTATGAATCAAAGTTTTATATAATAATAATAATAATAATAATAATAATAATAATAATAATAATAATAATAATAATAAGAAGAAGAAGAAGAAGAAGAAGAAGAAGAAGAAGAAGAAGTTGGAAGGTACCTTGGAGGTCATCTAGTCCAACCCCCTGCTCAGGCAGGAAACCCTACAACATTTCAGACAAATAGCTGTCCAGTCTCTTCTTAAAAACTTCCAGCGTTACAGCATTCACTGCTTCTGGAGGCAGGTTGTTCCACTGGTTCTAACTGTCAGGAAGTTTTTCCTTAGTTCTAAGTTGCTTCTCCCCTTCATTAGTTCCCATCCTTTGCTTCTTGTCCTGCCTTCAGGCGCTTTAGAGAAATGCTTGGCTCCCTCTTCTTTGTGGCAGCCCCTGAGATATATTGGAACACTGCTTTCATGTCCCCCCTCGTCCTTCTCTTCATTAAACTAGACATACTCAATTCTAGCAACCATTCCTTATATGTTTTAGCCTCCAGTCCCCTAATCATCTTTGTTGCTCTCTTCTGTACTCTTTCTAGAGTCTCAACATCTTTTTTACATCGTGGTGACCAAAACTGGATGCAATATTCCAAGTGTGGCCTCTTGTGTAAAGACAGATGCAAAAAAATAAGTTAAATACTTCTGCTTTCTCCCTGTTGCTTGTCACCTTCTTTCCACTTTCCCCCACTAATGGACCAATCATTTCCTTAACTTTTTTCTTGTTTTTTTACATGTTGAAAGAAGCTTTTTTTTGCTATTTTTGACTTTGGTCACAAAGTCATTTTGAGCCTTAGCTTTTCTCACTTCATCTTTGCAGGCTCAGACTATTTGCTGATATTCTGCTTTAGTTATTTATTTAATTAGATTTAAATGTGCCCCTCTTTCCTTTATTTTGCTAGATTTTGAGAAATTTGGTTATTGCTGATATTATTTTTGCTTAGGTATATTAAACCTAAAATAAGAGTATATACTTCTTTACTCAACTTCATTAAATTATTAACAAAATAACAATCATTGTAATTCAAGCAGACAGACATCTGCCAATAATCCCCCCAGACCTATCATAAAAAAAAAAAGTCTGAACAGTGGACATAGTTATACCTGGTGGCAGGCAGAATAGAAGAGAAAGAACTGGAGAAAATCACAAAATTCAAAGACCTGCAAAATAGCTTAATGACCACAACCAGCAGTGCTGGGATTGCAGTCACTGAGTGAAGCAATCACATAATATCTTGCTTAACAACTGCTTCACTCAATGACCAAGATTTCAGTCCCAGAAATACTGCATACTTTCTCCTCCAAAGACTGCACATTTTCTTATCCAAATAAGAACATCCACTGAACAACTAACAAAGGTACAGCATGTTACTATCTCTCTGAAAATAGATTTACTGCCAAAAAATACTTCTAAAACAAGTACAAGATGATTCACTTAGCTAAGTTATACCCTGCAGAGTATGGCCTATCCTTTATATTGGTAACATAGAATCTGTGTCCCCATTTGCACCTAATCATGCATATGCTTTTTATATAGGAATTTTATGAAAGATTATTTTAATATTTTAAAATAACTTTAATATTTTAATTAGTTTTTAATAATCAAAACTAATACAAATTGAAAAAGAAGTAGAAGGTGCAGAAAAGAAAGAAAAAAGGACAAAAAAAATAGAAAGCCCTGCTCTCAGATATAGACTCTTACTGTAGACTCACCCAGTAACGACAGTCCCTTTCCTTTAATTGTTTATTAGGTTTCCTTCCTTTACTTTCTCATTGGGAAGGGAGATCAAATGTGGAATCCCCAACCCCAACTGTTTGCATAATCCTAGAACTAATTACCTCATGAATAGGAGGAGGAGAAGGAACCAGCAAGCTAACCCCAATTTTACTGGCCCTTTTATCTACCAGGCCCCGGAGCTAAGTATTCTATAAACAGAAAGGGAAGAAGAAATTGTGCACCATGCTATTTTTACTCTTCTAAATAAAACAACACTACATTGTTGGCCATATCTGTCCTACAGAAATAAGAATCATTTGAAATAATACTTTGTGCAACTAATCTGCTGCACTAATTTGTATCTCTTCGGGGTATATTTCTGGGGCAATTTCTCAGTTTCTGGTCATAAAGACTGCCTTGTCCATTATAGAGCTACTGTACAAATTTATGAGCTCTTAAGGCTAATGTCATCCTTTTCCCTAACACCCTTGCTCTTTTCATCTGGAACAGAAGATATTGCCGGAGAGAGGCTTTTAGATGTTTTTTAAAGAACCCTAGTTTTTTTATGAAAAAAAAAAAGATGAACTCCTTCTTACAGGATCAGTGTGGGCCAAAGACCATTTAATCAGATGTATGAGCCATTATGAAGTAAAGAATGAGATATAATGAACATGTACTTGATTAACCATTGTACCTAAACTTTAGAAATACCAGTTATTATATCTTAGAATGAAAGTGTATGATTTGAAAGAAATGCATCAAATAGCAATAAAACTGATATGTAACTAGATATATGAATATTTGTATGTATTTCTAATGGCTCTTAATCAAATTATTCCTGTTTCATGGTAAAGGTAAAGGTTCCCCCACACATGCGTGCTAGTCGTTTCCAACTCTAGGGGCCGGTGCTCATCTCCGTTTCAAAGCCGAAGAGCCAGCACTTGTCCAAGGACGTCTCCGTGGTCATGTGGCCGGCATGACTAGATGCCAAAGGCGCACAGAACGCTGTTACCTTCCCACCGTAGTGGTCCCTATTTTTCTACTTGCATTTTCATGTGCTTTCGAACTGCTAGGTTGGCAGAAGCTGGGACGAGTAACAGGCGCTCACTCTGTTACGCGGCACTCGGGATTCGACCCGCCAAACTGCCGACCTTCTGATCGACAAGCTCAGCGTCTTAACCCACTGAGCCACCGCGTCCCTGTTTCATGAATGGAATCCAAATGAAATTATACTTGCTTGGATTTTGCAATTGTTCACTAACATAAATGTTAATCATGGTAGCATTGTGATCATTCTTTCCAGTTAATAGCAGTCACGTATTAGATAACATCATTGGGATTGTGTCAACAGTTTTTGACTTTTTCTCATAAGAAGAATTCAATTCAATGTTATTTTATTACAGGCTTTAGCCAGCAAATAAAATAAACACAAGAAAAAAAAATACCACATCGTTTTTTACAGCAATTAATCTTATTTTCCACTTTATGCTAAATAACACAACTTTGCAGCACTGTACTTTGCCTGAAAAAAGCTTACCAGCAAGCAGAAAATCAGTGTAGAAAATATTTGATTAAGTGGGGATTGTTACAAGGGGTGCAGTATTGTATAAAATTTAATAGTGTGAAAAACATCTGCAATCAATTTTACCTTTTATGAACCACAGACATATTGTGATATTTGTTCTTGTAACAACAAATGGAGGTTGTTACAGCAAGCCCAAGTAAAGATCATCTTTGTGAAAAGAAATGTTCTGCTTCCAGATAATTTTGGGTATTCTTAACACAGACAAAATTGTATAGCAGCCTCAATAAATTTTAACTACTCATGCCTTTTCTTTCTATTACTACCTTGAAAACAGTTTGCAGGACAAAGTGTTTTCAGAATTTAGAAGATTTCTAATTTCTACTTTGGGTCTGACCACATGATAATGTTTGGATAATCTGAATGTTAACCATCTCCTCTTTGCTTCTGAACTAAATCCAATTCTGATTCTATAGGTATAGTTTTCTGCTATTTCCTTTGTCTGTTTTTCCCTTAGTTCTGTCTATGTACTTGCTGGTCCTGGATAAACTGTTTGAATCGTCACTGTGGCTCACAATCATTCCTGATGCACTTCAGTGCCCTGGTTCAGCTCTTTCTGATTCGGATGTAATCCATGTGCTCACAGCTTCTTTGACTTTCCCGATGCCCGATTCCCACCATCGATGCATATCTTCCTCCCACCTCCACCCATCCATCACTTTCTTGCTCCTCTGGTTGGTCCCACCCATTGTCATCCCTAAAGCTGGGCATCTCTGCTTGTTGTTCGGATGACTTCAAATTATCATGAAACTATTTTGTGAAAGATAAGAGAATAATGAAGTGGCAGTTTGGAGAATAAAAGTAAAGTGTCAATTAGAGGTATTGTAGGCAGAAAAAGCAAAAAGGTGAGTGAGCAAGGGAGATGAGAAGCTGTTGAGAATTGTAAATTCTGCTTGGATTTTGGCAGGATTTCTTTTTCTTTTTCAGCTTCTGAGTGGAGAGATAAACACACACTGCTCTGCACCTCCCAGAGTCTTCCCCACCCTCTGAGACGCTGCACACTTCTTACATGGAACTCTGTCCACTTAACAACCTGCAAAATAGCTTAATGACCACAACCAGCAGTGCTGGGATTGCAGTCACTGAGTGAAGCAATCACATAATATCTTGCTTAACAACTGCTTCACTCAATGACCAAGATTTCAGTCCCAGAAATACTGCATACTTTCTCCTCCAAAGACTGCACATTTTCTTATCCAAATAAGAACATCCACTGAACAACTAACAAAGGTACAGCATGTTACTATCTCTCTGAAAATAGATTTACTGCCAAAAAATACTTCTAAAACAAGTACAAGATGATTCACTTAGCTAAGTTATACCCTGCAGAGTATGGCCTATCCTTTATATTGGTAACATAGAATCTGTGTCCCCATTTGCACCTAATCATGCATGACTTAAACATGTCTCCGCTTATTTTTTTTCCTGTTGTGTCTGTCTGTATTCATTTTGTCCCCAACCTATGACTGAGACAGTCTAAAGTTGTCCTTAGATTACTTGAGGTAAGATAATGTCTCCCACCTCTTCTGATATTACTGAAACATATCCTTAAGGGATGTTTTTGTGGGGGTTATCCCCACCTCCCAAGTCCTCATGCCAAATAGACTCAAATGTTTAATCAACTTCTTCTTGAAGGAAGAATACTTATATGCAGCAAAAGGAGACTTTCTAATTCTTTTTTTCCTCAGGTAGGAGAGATTTTGTTTTGTTTTTATTTTTTATTTTAAAAGACTGCAACAATACTCTTTGAAAACACTTAAGAAGAAGAAAAGGCTTAAAAAGTTGCATGTTAGGTTGGGAAAAGGAGAAGAATTTCTTCAGTCTAAGAAATTAATAAATAAATATGGAAAAAAATCTGCAAGAATCTGAAAAGAAATTCACAAAAGTAAATAATGGAGTTTTAGCTTCAGGCATTTCTCTCCAATCTCTCTGTTCTGGGGGAGCAAGCTATTTCTGTGTTGTTGTTGTTGTTAGTTGCAAAGTCATGTCCAACCCATCGCGACCCCATGGACAACGTTCCTCCAGGCCTTCCTGTCCTCTACCATCTTCTCGAGTCCATTTAGGCTCACACCTACTGCTTCAGTGACTCCATCCAGCCACCTCATTCTCTGTCATCCCCTTCTTCTCTTGCCCTCAACCTTTCCCAGCATTAGGCTCTTCTCCAGTGAGTCCTTCCTTCTCATTAGGTGGCCAAAGTATTTGAGTTTCAACTTCAGGATCTGGCCTTCTAAAGAGCAGTCAGGGCTGATCTCCTCTAGGACTGACCGGTTTGTTACCTTGTAGTCCAAGGGACTCACAGGAGTCTTCTCCAGCACCATAGTTCAAAGGCTTCAATTCTTTGGTGCTCAGCCTTTCTTATGGTCCAACTTTCACAGTCAAACATTACAACTGGGAAGACCATAGCCTTGACCAGTGTTTTTCAACCTTTTTTGGGCAAAGGCACACTTGTTTCATGAAAAAAATCACGAGGCACTCCACCATTAGAAAATGTTAAAAAATTTAACTCTGTGCCTATATTGACTATATATAAAGTAATTCTCTTGAATAGGAATCAAATAAACACAAAGAAAGTATTTTATAATTACTTTTCAATTTTTCCCACGGCACACCAGGCAACATCTCGCGGCACACTAGTGTGCCGCGGAACAGTGGTTGAAAAACACTGGCCTTGACTATACACACTTGTGTTGGCAGGGTGATGTCTCTGCTTTTTAGTGTGCTGTCTAGATTTGCCATGGCTTTCCTCCCCAGGAGCAAGCATCTTTTAATTTCTTGGCTGCAGTCCCCGTCTGCAGTGATCTTGGAGTCCAGGAAAATAAAATCTGTCGCTAAAGCTATTTCTATAGGCAATCTCTTTTGCCTGACTCTTTCCTCCTTCCTCCAGAGCAGAGATTGAAGAGAGATTTCAAGAAAGTAAGCTGCTCTTCTACACATCAAAAGTAATGTGATTGTGCTGGCAGTGGGAAAGCAGAAGTTAAATGTTTGGTAAATGAGGACTACCTATATAGACAGTTTCAGCCCTTATTTAGATTGGCATCTTTTTACATTAGAATTGCCTTGAAACGAGAGCAGGTTAGTATTATCTTGTGGATACTCAGAATATTTTTTTGAATATTTTTTCTATTGGAGGTTCTAAGAGGCTGCTATGATTGGAGCTATATTTTTATTTCATTCTCTGTATTTTCTTATGTGCATCTTATACTCATTTAATTTTTTTAAATAAAAATTATATTAAAATGTGTTTTAAAGCAGGCAGTTGTAGCACCTTTTTATAGCAGTCATTTTTGATGCTTTCATTAACATTTCACTCTGTTACATACTGACCACATCCATCAGCCCAGCTTCCTATTTCCCACAGTGATGAAAAGCTGGTGTGTGGACAAAAGTACCATGTTCCTAACCTTACTAATAATCTCTGATAGGTATTTAGTATGTCTTGTAATGTAACAGAATATTGGATTTGAACATGGATAACCCTGAGGTCAACCTCCAGTCATTCATGAACTTGGCAAAGAAGTGTTGGGAAAGCATTGTGTAAAGAATGAGATATAATGAACATGTACTGCAAAAAATAATAAAAATACAGCATGTGATAGTATGTAAAATTCAGTTGTGTGCAGAGGAAACAATTGACACAATAAGAATGGTTTCTTCCACAAATTTTAAACCATGTATCGTTTGATGATAGAATTATAATAAGGGTAAAATGCAGACTATTTAGAGCAGGCATGTCAAACTCGCGATGTCACATGACATTGCGCAACATATCAAAACTTTTTCCCCATTGCTGGCAATGGGATGGGGGCAGTTTCGGCATGACTCATCCAGCCCATGGGCCTTCAGATTGACATGCCTGGTTTAGAAGCATGGATTATTATCAACATTTGGATAAATTCATAATGGATAAGAAGTTGAAAAAAAGATTTGAAACTGTGTCATTGGATACATTGACTGCGTTGACAATTGTACATGCACAGAAATGAAAGGTACTTCAATGTCCACAACAGAAGAAAGGATGGAAGGAGTGATGGAGCAAAATTGGCAAAATTGACTTTTAATTAAAGAAAAGAACATAACCAGTTTTGTTTCTACTTGGAACCTGCTTCTGGACTTTGTGCTCAGGACAAAAAAATGCCTCTTGATGTTTATGTTTTGCTGAGTAATATAGTCTGTTGTTATAGAAATGGCTAATACTTACTAAGTTGAGGCTGTAATTCTGTTCTGTACTTTACAGCAACCCCTGGTCGGTCTGTGGACTGGCACCAGTCCACGGCATGCCAGAAACCAGGCAGCACAAACAACCAAAGCCCCATCCACAGGATGCAGGCAGCACCCAAAACCACACCCCCTCCAGTCCAGGGAAAAACCTCTCTCCATGGAACCAGTCCCTGGTGCCCAAAAGGTTGGGGACTACAGCACTTTAAAATGTTGGGAATCAATGTCTTTTTTTTTCTTCCCTCCTGTACCTACATTTTTCTTTCACCTTTCTTTCCCTTCCCCATTTTCCTATACTTTTACTTTTGTATTTTATATTATGATAATTTTAATAAAATTCTTGAAAAACAATTGGATAAATTCAGAGATAGAAAATATGCTCGGTGATTTGTTTCACTCTGAAACTGCTCAGTTTTTTTAATTCCAGAAAGCTCTTCATTAGGTGGTAATGATGTAAAGTCTTAATCATATAAGCAGCAACCCAACATTCGAATGCCAATCCAGCTCCAGGCTAGCACAAAAGACCAATTTCTGACTTAAAACACAGCAATAAAAGTGGGGACTAAAGCTGAGATCCTGTGGGAAAACCTGACCAACAAAGGCTCCTATTTTTCACATGTGCTGATCACTCTGACTGTTTCTATTGAAGAGCCTGACCTGAAAGGAACAAAGCAGTATACAAGGACATAGGAAGAGAATAAATTAGTAAATGTTCTCTTAGAAGTCAGAAAATATACACTGGATATTTCACAGTACCCTAGGCAACGATAATAATCCAGAGCAGCATTGCACATGGTCAACAAGTCATAAAAGAAGTCACACCAAAAAAGTTCAGGGTTTTCTCTCCACTTTCATAACAGATACTTTGTTGACTCCTTGATCGGGGAAAAGACTGTTTTAACTACCACATTTTAAGGGAGAGGTTATTGTTTTGAATGATCAGAAGTCAAGCCAGAGATTTGTTATGTGTGTGCTAGATTCCAAATATTTTCTCATGTATGCATAACTAGACTTTTTAAACAAAAATTATGGTGGAACGATTTGCTACACTGTGACTTTTCTGTCAAGGAACAATTTGCAAGTATATGTGGGAAAATGTACAGCTTATTTTCATCCCCCTGGAGACAATGTGGTTATTAGGTAAAAGAGGAGTACTGTGACACTTTTACACAGTGGGGTAACACAGATTACATAGGGTTCTTCCAGATATTTATTGCAAGGAGTTTCCCTCTCTGACCTCCTCTCTCCCACTTTCATCTCCTCTCTCTCAAACACACATGCAGAGGCACATATGTACATTTCATATTCTGCTCCAAGAAGCTGAAACATATTAGAACAATTTGTCCTATCAACATAATTTGCACCTAAAAATATGTCTAATCTATGGAAGACCACATGCTGATATTAGGCTGCATTAAGTTATTGGGGGGAAGCTAAAGATTAGAATTTTGGACTGTAAGAAGTCAGCACTCCCCCTTCCTAAAGAAGGAAATATTTGGGGGGATATTAAAAAAAGCCAGAATATTGTATTTCCCCAAAGGAATAGTAGAAAATCTTGGGCAGAACCCCAGTGGTGAGATTCAAATATGTGAACAACCGGTTCTCTGGGTGGATGCCGCTTCTGGAAGTCCATTCTGGGCCTGGGCAACAAAAAAATAGTTACCAGTTCTGCTGAAGTGGTGTGAATCCCCCCCCACAAGTCTCTCTGCCCCAAGCAGAAACCAGCTTTTAGAAATACAGATTTGATTATTCATTCAGGAAGACGGGTCAGGAATTTTGGAGCTGATAGGATTAGGAAAACAAAGACTCCTAAAATCTACTTCCCCCACCCGAAATCTAAAAACAATAAGATTAACTCACCACCATTAGAATACCAAAATACCAGAATACCAACCTGACCTCAGGCTCAGGTCAAAGTTCATTGCACAGGAACAGGAAGAACTTCAAATACAAAGCCACAGGAACAGGAACAACTCCAAACACATAGCCCAAGAAGATATAAAAACTCACCACTTCCTGGTCCATTTTGTCAGCTGCCCCAGAACCATATGATGTTGCGGTTCTGCAACTCAATAAACTGGACCTTCTTTCTTAAAGCAATCTCCCTTTTCTTATTCCTGGCTTGGACTGGATCTGAAGATTTTTCTTTCTACAGGACCTCCTTTCCCTTTCTGGTTATCACTTTTCATTTTTTACTTCCTCCTCAAGCTGTAAACTGAGAGGAGGAAACTATTCGCTGAAAGTTCGTATTAGGCCAAAGCATTGCAAAAAGTTTAGTCATTCCTGTTCAAACACATCCTCACCACAACCTATGAGAAAAGTTACACAATGCTTTCCCAACACTTCTTTGCCAAGTTCATGAATGACTGGAGGTTGACCTCAGGGTTATCCATGTTCAAATCCAATATTCTGTTACATTACAAGACATACTAAATACCTATCAGAGATTATTAGTAAGGTTAGGAACATGGTACTTTTGTCCACACACCAGCTTTTCATCACTGTGGGAAATAGGAAGCTGGGCTGATGGATGTGGTCAGTATGTAACAGAGTGAAATGTTAATGAAAGCATCAAAAATGACTGCTGTAAAAAGGTGCTACAACTGCCTGCTTTAAAACACATTTTAATATAATTTTTATTTAAAAAAATTAAATGAGTATAAGATGCACATAAGAAAATACAGAGAATGAAATAAAAATATAGCTCCAATCATAGCAGCCTCTTAGAACCTCCAATAGAAAAAATATTCAAAAAAATATTCTGAGTATCCACAAGATAATACTAACCTGCTCTAGTTTCAAGGCAATTCTAATGTAAAAAGATGCCAATCTAAATAAGGGCTGAAACTGTCTATATAGGTAGTCCTCATTTATCAACCATTTAACTTCTGCTTTCCCACTGCCAGCACAATCACATTACTTTTGATGTGTAGAAGAGCAGCTTACTTTCTTGAAATCTCTCTTCAATCTCTGCTCTGGAGGAAGGAGGAAAGAGTCAGGCAAAAGAGATTGCCTATAGAAATAGCTTTAGCGACAGATTTTATTTTCCTGGACTCCAAGATCACTGCAGACGGGGACTGCAGCCAAGAAATTAAAAGATGCTTGCTCCTGGGGAGGAAAGCCATGGCAAATCTAGACAGCACACTAAAAAGCAGAGACATCACCCTGCCAACACAAGTGTGTATAGTCAAGGCTATGGTCTTCCCAGTTGTAATGTTTGACTGTGAAAGTTGGACCATAAGAAAGGCTGAGCACCAAAGAATTGAAGCCTTTGAATTATGGTGCTGGAGAAGACTCCTGTGAGTCCCTTGGACTACAAGGTGATCAAACCGGTCAGTCCTAGCGGAGATCAGCCCTGACTGCTCTTTAGAAGGCCAGATCCTGAAGTTGAAACTCAAATACTTTGGCCACCTAATGAGAAGGAAGGACTCACTGGAGAAGAGCCTAATGCTGGGAAAGGTTGAGGGCAAGAGAAGAAGGGGATGACAGAGAATGAGGTGGCTGGATGGAGTCACTGAAGCAGTAGGTGTGAGCCTAAATGGACTCGAGAAGATGGTAGAGGACAGGAAGGCCTGGAGGAACGTTGTCCATGGGGTCGCGATGGGCTGGACATGACTTTGCAACTAACAACAACAACAACACAGAAATAGCTTGCTCCCCCAGAACAGAGAGATTGGAGAGAAATGCCTGAAGCTAAAACTCCATTATTTACTTTTGTGAATTTCTTTTCAGATTCTTGCAGATTTTTTTTCCATATTTATTTATTAATTTCTTAGACTGAAGAAATTCTTCTCCTTTTCCCAACCTAACATGCAACTTTTTAAGCCTTTTCTTCTTCTTAAGTGTTTTCAAAGAGTATTGTTGCAGTCTTTTAAAATAAAAAATAAAAACAAAACAAAATCTCTCCTACCTGAGGAAAAAAAGAATTAGAAAGTCTCCTTTTGCTGCATATAAGTATTCTTCCTTCAAGAAGTTGATTAAACATTTGAGTCTATTTGGCATGAGGACTTGGGAGGTGGGGATAACCCCCACAAAAACATCCCTTAAGGATATGTTTCAGTAATATCAGAAGAGGTGGGAGACATTATCTTACCTCAAGTAATCTAAGGACAACTTTAGACTGTCTCAGTCATAGGTTGGGGACAAAATGAATACAGACAGACACAACAGGAAAAAAAATAAGCGGAGACATGTTTAAGTCATGCATGATTAGGTGCAAATGGGGACACAGATTCTATGTTACCAATATAAAGGATAGGCCATACTCTGCAGGGTATAACTTAGCTAAGTGAATCATCTTGTACTTGTTTTAGAAGTATTTTTTGGCAGTAAATCTATTTTCAGAGAGATAGTAACATGCTGTACCTTTGTTAGTTGTTCAGTGGATGTTCTTATTTGGATAAGAAAATGTGCAGTCTTTGGAGGAGAAAGTATGCAGTATTTCTGGGACTGAAATCTTGGTCATTGAGTGAAGCAGTTGTTAAGCAAGATATTATGTGATTGCTTCACTCAGTGACTGCAATCGCAGCACTGCTGGTTGTGGTCATTAAGCTATTTTGCAGGTTGTTAAGTGGACAGAGTTCCATGTAAGAAGTGTGCAGCGTCTCAGAGGGTGGGGGAGACTCTGGGAGGTGCAGAGCAGTGTGTGTTTATCTCTCCACTCAGAAGCTGAAAAAGAAAAAGAAATCCTGCCAAAATCCAAGCAGAATTTACAATTCTCAACAGCTTCTCATCTCCCTTGCTCACTCACCTTTTTGCTTTTTCTGCCTACAATACCTCTAATTGACACTTTACTTTTATTCTCCAAACTTCCACTTCATTATTCTCTTATCTTTCACAAAATAGTTTCATGATAATTTGAAAAAAAGAACATAAAGATAATAAAATATTAACCAAATGATGAAAGCAACAAACAACAGACAAATTAGCAGGCAAATTTTAAAAAAAAGGAAACCTGGTTGAAAGGAGCCTATGGATTTTTCAAATGGTTCAGAGATGGCAAAAGTAGTTAAATATGATGAAAGTTTACTGGGTTCTCTAAACAATAGCCAAAAAAACCCCATAAGGGAGTGTTGCTAGGAGTCCTCAATATCACCTTGGAGGGAGATGGTGCATCATTTGGATTCCAGCAGAGAAAAGCCACCATTTATTTATTTATTATGCATTGTGCTTCTATGCCACTCCCATCACTATAAACCTCAAAATGGTTCTCAAAGAGGAATTAAACTATAAATAGTTCATGTTTTAAAAGTTAGGAAGAGAAGACGAAAAATGAGATTAAAGGCAAATGTAGCATTGATATAGGGAAGGTTTATGTCAAGAGGCAAATCATTAACACAAGCTTAATGTGTAAGCTTTGGCTGCACCTGCCTGACCATGCTCAGGCTGGAAGCTAAGAAGAAGTGGATCTGTTTAGCACTACTATGCATAGGATTCTTCTGTAAATATCAACACTGTAGACTAAGATGGGAAGTTGAAAAAAAACAGTGGACAATCTCTTCTGTACAGTTGCCAAGAAAACAATATGGACATGCCCCTGCAGTCAAGCTTCATTAGAAATACTTTACTTTTAAAAGATAGATGCCTCATGAATCTTGAGAGGGAGAATATTTTGATTTGCTAGTAGTTTCCATATGCTTTCCAGAGGCAGCTGCACAAACAATGCACTCACCTTTGTTCAGAAAACAGTACCTGTTACAACTTGAGATAGAATGGTAGAAACAGCCCAATAATACAGCAGCTTAAAAAAAATCAAGAAAAGGGTGGGGTTTTCCCCCTCCCAGTGTTATTGTTTGGGAGGAGCACACATTCCTTCACTTCTTTTCCATCCTTTGTTTGTTGACTTAGGAGTCCAAGTCCCCACTATGCCCAGGGATTTCCAACCCACAGATTGTGACCTACTACATAATTATGATAGTGGCATACATGATTGGTAGACTGGGCTAATCTTCTGTTGGGAATGGCTTGCGTCCTTTAAGATTCTTATGTAGCTCATAATGTAACTTGGATATTACTACAGATGGATCATTGTGCCAAGTTGGCATGCCTGCCAAAGCACATATTACTACAGCTGAAATCTCATCCCCAGATCATATCAGTCTATAACCTTTCAAAACCCAATCCTAAATTTACCTCCTGGGACACTGCTGCTAGACAGCCTATGACATTTTGCCTCAGAAATGTATTTCCGTAACAGCTTTTGTTCTTACCATGTTCAGTAGGATTTTTTTCTCCAGTTTTTCCAGAATTTCCAGCAAACAGAAACAAAATGGGGATATATGAGAAGCATTAAATCAGCCATGCAGTTTAATGACATTTCCAAATAAAGTTCTAAGAGTTTCTTGTCTCTTAATTGGAAGAGATAGCTGGGCAAATGTTACTAAAAATAGCCTACTATAAAGCAATGGGTTTGCAATTATAATGAACTTCCATTCTATGAATAACAGAAGTAATTTATAAATTTATATGTGATTATTTTAAAAGCACTACTAATTTTTAGCTCTGAGGACACCCTTCTAAATAAATGCTTTGCAGAGGTAATTGCTACATCATAAATAGGAAATTATCTAAAAGTGAAGGATGATAAAAAGGGATGAGGCTTTAGTTCTGTAATTAACAGTATCTAACAGTATCTGAAGGGACGCGGTGGCTCAGTGGGTTAGGACGCTGAGCTTGTCAATCAGAAGGTCGGCAGTTTGATGGGTCGAATCCCGAGTGCCGTGTAACAGAGTGAGTGCCTGTTACTCGTCCCAGCTTCTGCCAACCTAGCAGTTCAAAAGCACGTAAAAATGCATGTAGAAAAATAGGGACCGCTACGGTGGGAAGGTAACAGCATTCCGTGCACCTTTGGTGTCTAGTCATGCCGGCCACAGGACCACGGAGACGTCCTTGGACAAGTGCTGGCTCTTCGGCTTTGAAATGGAGATGAGCACTGGTCCCTAGAGTCGGAAACGAATAGCACGCATGTGTGGGGGCACCTTTACCTTTACCTTTAACAGTGTCTGAGGGATACTATCTTGTGGGAGGGCTTGGTAATTATCCAGTGTCCTGAGAGTGACTCTAGGTCTAGTGATAACAGGAGCTCCAGATGGAATAAAAGTCAAAACAGGAAAGTGAAAGTAAAGAGTTATCCATAGCAGAGGTGAGAGCAGATGGAGCTCTGATTGACATAAAAATAGCCAAACCATTTAGGAATAGGAACTCCAAAATCAAACGCATTGCAAAGACATGCCACATCTGTGTTGTTGACAAGAAAATTTTAGGAACATGGCTGTGACATTTGATGAATTTAGATTCAAAAAGTTGGAAAGTCCCCCTCCAGTTACTGAGAAACAGTACTGAAAATGAAGCTATAGTAAAGAACTTCTAAAAGTAGACTTAGATATAATGACTTGGTAAGACCAAAGGAAGTCTGGTTATTGAAGATATTAATATTGGAAAAAAACCTTTTCCTTACAAGGACATGGATAATTGAAATGCAAGAAGTTAGTACTGTTCTGTTAGGACAGAAAGAAAGTTATCCAACTGAATATTTTGGAAATGAGTTTCATATAGCATAATGAGCTACTTTAATGTAGATGTTTACACGATATACTCTCAAGGCATAAATCCCCATAAAGGAGTAAAACTGCAATTCTAACAGAAAGAATATCATGCTCAGTTATGAATTGGTTATCCACATCACATCTAATAAAATTAATGGATTTTGAGTTAAGATTAATGCTATAGTGGTGTTTGCACCTATTACAAATGCCACAGAGAAAGATATTAAGGAACTGTCTGTCAAACTGTGTGGACATGACATTGCTAAAAAAATGTTGTATAAGTCTTAACTTGAGGTCCATTGACACTTTTGTTACAGAAAGTAAGATATGTTCCCATTAGCTATATTTAATTTAATTCTTTATTCCATTCATTTCTTAACATCTGCATATTAAATTTATTGATAACAAATATTTATAAAACTAGGTTTCTTAATTTTAAACAATTTTAACATTAAGAAGTGGTGAATGCTCCAACACTGGAAGTTTTTAAGAAGAGATTGGACAACCATTTGTCTAAAATGGCGTTGGGTTTCCTGCCTGAGCAGGGGTTTGGACTAGAAGACCTCAAAGATCCCTTCCAACTCTGTTATTCTATTCTATTCTGTTCTGTTCTGTTCTGTTCTCTCAGATGTCTCAGAAGCTGAAAATGCTGCTGGTTCAAAGAGCAAAACATAAAAAGCAGTGACAGTATAATGAGGTATACATTGTCAAAAAGAAGAAAAAAAGACAATATAAAAAGTGCTCTAATAAAAAAATGAAAAACTTTGACAAAGAAATGAAAATGGCAGATAGCTTTTTTCCCCTCCCCCTTGGGCTCAAGAATGGGTAAAATGGGCAGTACACTGGAGTTGTAAAAATATTAACCCTAAGAAAGAAAGCAAACAAAACAAACTTAGAGAAAATCATGAAGAATAAGAACATTTCAATGATAACTAAGGTCAGAACAGTAAAGCAATGATCTTTCCAATACAGTGTACAGCTGTGAAAGCTGAACACTGAGAAAAAGTAAGAGAGAAAAAAAGAAATACATCGTGATAAATCTGAGGGAAGTAGAATAAGAGTAAAATACAGGGAAAGACCAAAGAAATTATTAGAATGCTTTTAGTAGAAAGAGCTCTTGATTGCAAGCATTTGTCGGCACATTCACCAGGAGCTGAATCCAACTCAATAGTACATAAGTATTCATTAATACTGCAATTTACTTATAAATAAGCCCCATAGAGCACAATGAATAGATTCTACTAAGCTGTTTATTTAAACAATGGTTTATTGAATAAAATCCTAGCTGAATAGTTCTGCCCATCACAGAAAAACCACAAACTATTTTACAAACTTCATTGTCTGGGTTCACACAAACCAGCTATGACTTAACATCATGTGTGAACTCAATTGGATGCTTTCTCAAGAGAAGACTGTACTATTATTCGTACAAAAAAAGGAAGAGAATTATTGAAAATCTTACAAGATAATAAGACTCAGATTCTTTTAAATGAATAATTTTCTTATCTAATATTTAATCATTATTCAGATTTAAAATGTGAATTATCAATTATGGGGTATCATGGATGTAGTGGCATTTAGATGAATCTGAACATTATTAGGTTGTAGTGCTCTGTATCACTCACTATAAGATCTTCATATTTACTGTCTGTAACCTATTATTTTCTATTATTTAGTTAGGTACCGTACATATATATCCTGTTCAGGAAGACTTGATTCTCCCTATTACTCTTTCTTGGACAGCATTGACTTGGGCATTGCCTGATAGAAGAGATTTAGTTATCTATATATATTGGGAAGAAAGGCCAGTCCAGTAGAAAAACAACTAACAAAGCCCTACCACAATTAGTGGTAGATCTTTAAGCATGCATTGCATCAAGTTTCAAATAAATATGTCATGGAATATAACAACAAATTTCTAGTAAAAGCATTTGACACTATCTGAAAAAGTAGGGCACTTTAACAACATGTTTTATTTATTTTAAGATTTATCTCCTGTCTTTATGAAGAAAACCAGGGTATTAATTTTATTTTTTTTAAATCCAAGTACTTCAAATCTGAACACAAAATACTGCTGTTCCTCAACTGAATCGAAGTGCTATCCACTGGCCATTCAGTGAAAATAATACTGCTTTAACATCCACTGTTCCCCATTACTGATTTCTGTTTTGCCTCTACTGCTTTGGCTAGCCACTATATAACAAACTATACAGAATACAATTGTTGTAATGCAACGGTGACTCGCGAAAAGCCGGCGTCTCGCTGCTGGCGGTCACAAGAGTCTGAAGCATCTGTTCTCTGCCGGAACGGCTTTCGGGACGGGCCACCGTTATGGTTTCCATGGAAACGAGGCCTCAACCGTCGCGACGACCTTGCTGCGCTTTGAAGTTAATAATCTGTTGGGCGATGATACGGAAAGGGAATTCTTAAAGGATTTCGTCCCCGTTCAGCAGTGAGACGTTTACTCCACTCCCTTTAAATCAAAGGTTGGTGTTTTGCATTTAATTTGCAGTATCTCTCATCGTATTCTTTTATAGCTGCAGATGGCATCAGTGTTCCACTGTAATAAAACCATAGCTTCATGAATGGAGAAAACTCTCCTGGGAACTTGTATGTCGTGTCAGACTTCCCCGTATCTGTAATAAATGTGTAATTTCCCATTTGCTATTTATATGTGTGAAGTCACTTTCAGTATTGCTGCCTTGCAGTGTCTGTTTTTATTATTAATATTTAGGGGAAAATATTGCTGCAACTCTATATATAAATATGCAGTATACTTTTCCTATTCAAATATTTTCCTCACTTCCTTTTTTATATATGTGTTCAATCACTTGACTACAATTTCTGATGATTGGTAGTCCATTGCTTCAACTTTTTGAGGGAGGAAATGCTCAGGATCCAATGTAGAATAAATGTAAAATAAACTTTAGGTAGTTTTACAAGAAAGAACATTTCTGAAACTCAGCCCCCAAATCGTGAAAAATATCAGCCTATTTCACTTACATGACACTGTCCCTTTCCATTTGCTTTATTATCCCATCTCCTATAGCCCTCACTTTCCCTCCAAAAGTGAACTATGTCCATCAGCTATGAAATGGGTGCCCACCTTGTCTTACAATTAAATATTTAGATCCTGCTCATTGTGATCCAACCACATATGCCATAGGGCAACTATATTATCAAACTGGGTCTTTCCTTCCTTCCTTTTTTTATAAACAAGTCAGGGCAGCAAACATGCCTAATACAGGTAGTCCTCAACAACAGTTCCTTTAGTGACCATAGCTATAACAGCACTGAAAAAAAGTGACAACCATTTTTCACACATGACTATTCAAGGATCCCCATGATCATGTGATTTACATTTGGATGCTTGACAACTGACTCACGTTTATGCTGGTTGCAGTGTCCCAGGGTCATGTGATCACTATTAGAAAGGTCTATAAAAACTGAATTTCTAAATTTAACCAGCAGTTAGGCATATGTCAATACTTTTAAACCCTTGATATCACTTTGCAAATGGCTAGCATCAAATTTTATATTATTTAGCACAGGAAATTAAGAATGTACTATTTTAAATTCCTTGATATCTGCCTGTTAGTTAAATTTAGTGATTCATTATACAGCATACATACATACATTCAAACATACATACATATATATGCAAAGCTTTGATATATAGCCCCTCTGTGTGTGTGTGTGTGTGTGTGTGTGTGTGTAAAATGTCCCATTTTTGCATTTTAAAAAGCAAATTTTGAGAATATAGTCCACATGAGAGTTGGATCTAGACCAGACATGTGAAACCTGTGACGTCATGTGATGTCGCGCAATGTATTGGGACGGTTTTGCCATTGCCGGCAATGGGGTGGGTGCAGCTACCGGATGACACATCCGGCCCGTGGGCCGGCAGTTTGACACCCCTGATCTAGACTAATCCAGTTGTAATAAAACATATACAAGTTGGATTTTTTTTCCTTACCTTTTACATGGTAGTCAGAACTTTTTTACTTGTTGCCCATCTCTGAACAAGAAAAAAATGCTAATATTTATAGTAGGCAACATGTAGAAAGACATAGATGATTCTGCCCTTTTTAAGCTGTTTGGTTTTATGAATATCTGGAGCTCTTCATATAACTGAAAACATTACATTTAAAAGTTACAGTAGGTATACTTTTTAAAAAGTATTTTTAAACTTTTAAAAGGTATTTCTCATTTTTTTAAAGATTATTTTTTCATTTGTAGTTATGCCCTGCTCTTTTTAAATCTTTTGTTTGAGTTCACTCTTGCTTGTTATCCTTTGAAGTTTTATAATATTGATTCTCTCTAGCACATAGAAGCATATTTCTCTTGTTCATGATGTTCAACCCATCATAAATGATTAAAAGTCACCTTTATCTTAGCAAAATGACTTTTCTGTTGTCCACTAGTGGAGGACTACAGGCCCATATTGCTGAAAGCATACAACTGAGTGGTAAAGAATGTACTTGGTTTTAGTTTCTATTAATTTCTTGGGGGGATATCATAGTTAGAGCTGTATTAAAACAAAACATTAAAGTGATGTATCATATTTTGTCAAGTTGCTTTATCTGAAAATCTGAAAGATTAAATCTGAAAGATAAAAAGCTACTATTGGACTGGAAGGAGGCACTAGTCAGATGCTTTTATTGCTGTTTCACCTGGCTTTATATGTCCACAATGTGACAGAGAAAAATGTCACATTCTATGTCAATAATGAGGGTAGATTATAGTGCTTAAAATATTTAAAATGTAAAAGAATATAAGCAATATTGTAGTAAACATCTATCTAACTTCTGAAGATGAGTGAAAGACTATAGAAAAAGACCCACTGATGCAGACAGCTTCATATAAAGGAACTTATGTTAATCAGGAAATCAGATTCCAAATTACTGTGTATATGACTCCAAATCAAAATATAATTGCTTCAAATTGCACTAAGGAACAAGACAGAAGCAACTGAGGCTTCTAAAAACATGGTTGATCAATAATAGCAGCAGCTCTTTGGACCAGCAGAATTTACCAAAAGTCCAAAGTTGTCTCACTGAACATTGTAGTAAGTAGACCTAAAGATTATCATTAGATGTTTTAACTGTGGCCAACCTGGAATCAGCAGCTTTGTAAAATATCATGTTAATTATCAGTTACTACCCATTATCCCTTTTCTTTGGTCCCTATCTGTATAAGCTAAACACAATTAACTATGCCAGGCATTATGTACAGCCTCGAATGATGGATGGACTTAATGACTGAATATAAAGTGCCTTTTTCCACTTTAATTAAGATATCTTTCTCAGGAACAGCAATGTTATATGCAGAGAAAGATTTAACTGAACTTCTTATCTGTAAAGAACAAGAACTGAAAGAATTACAAGCTCGGCAGATCCATTTTCAGGAAACTACATTGCAAGAAACCCAAAAACAACTTCAAGAAATGCACAGGAAATTTAACAGTTTAAAAGAAGATTTCACTTATAACCTTAAAGTCCTAGAGGAGAGAGATAAAGAGTTGGAGCATTATGATACCTTGTTCATTCAGTTGAAAATGGTTGAAAATGCTAACCAGACAGAGGTTAGTGACCTTAGAATACAGGTGGATAAGCTGCAGCAGGCACTTGCTCAGGAAACAAAAAAGCAAGAGGCTCTCAAAGATCAATATCAGCGGAAACTGAAAGAACACCAGTTAGCCTTGGAACAGCTTCACAGGTAAGACTGTTCAATTCCTCCTGACAAAGGATGGACTTTAGGGTCTAATAATGTCAATAGCCTTCTTCCTTTTGACAGGCTTATTGGTAATTGTTTTACGATAGAAGGTACAAGGAACAAAAATATTTACTCTTGGGGGTGGGGAAATGTTGTTGAAATTGCTATCCTTATGACGTTGTTAAAAAGTGTTATTTTAAATGCAGAGCTTTTATATTCTTTCCAATCCAGTGGAATACTGGAAATAAATTATGTAAAGAATTGGGTCCCATGTTAGCTCTTGGAAAACTGAACAGAATGGAATGAAATTTGGCACATAGAGATGAAGCAGTAAAAGAAATAACCAGCAGTGACGTGGGCTGGATTAGGTGTAGAGTTGTGGAGAATTACTAAAAAATTCTCGTGCTGCATCCCTTTGGAAGAGGAAATCAGACAGTGGTTTGGAATGTTGCTGATTTTTTTCATTCCAAGCTAACCTCTTCTCTTCTTCCAGGTCACTGAGCCATTCCAGGGCTTCCAGTGCACACATATATTCAAACATACAATCATTGCTGGTGTAGGGATTGGGAAAAAATTCCAAAAGCTGTTTTTTGAATCCTTTTCTTATTTAATAGTTTATAACTAGGGATGGATTTATTTATTCATTAAATGTATAAGTCACTGCATCTTAGCTGCTACCAGTGGTTTACAACTGTTATAGAATGTATCAAGTAAAATGTCCACAGTAAAATAGAGTACATTTATTTATACAACAGCAGAGATAGAAACAATTATACTTAAATCCCCAAAGTGTCTCTTCAAACAGAGTGCTTGAACTTGATTGAAAATAGTATTTAAAGATGTTATACACGTAATAGCTCTTTTATTTAAAAAATACTTGCCCCAGAAATCTCAGCATGATTAAAGAAGCTTCTAGGATAATCCCTTATTTTTCAGTGAAATGGATACAGACAGAGTAAGGAAGTAGCATGCAGTATGATTAAAGATGTTTCTAGGGTAATCCCCTATTTTCCAATGAAATGGATATGGGCAGAGTAAGGAAGTAGCATGCAACTGTGCTGGTCCCCAAACATTCTGTGAACAGCTTCAGCCTTGAAGTTTAGATGGCTCTGACCCTATTGTTTTGTCAAAAGACATTAAACCCCTTTTTAAGGAATGATATTGGAGACTGGTTTATATTTTTGCCCTGTGCTGACTGACAAGTTGATTACCTAGAACTAAGAAGAAACTTCCTGACAGAACAACTAACCAGTGGAACAACCTGCCTCCAGAAGTGGTGAATGCTCCAACACTGGAAGTTTTTAAGAAGAGACTGGACAGCCATTTGTCTGAAATGGTATAGGGTTTCCTGCCTGAGCAGGGGGTTGGACTAGATGACCTCCAAGGTCCCTTCCAACTTCTTCTTCTTCTTCTTCTTCTTCTTCTTCTTATTATTATTATTATTATTATTATTATTATTATTATTATTATTTAGTATCTTTTATTGTGTTTTCTATTGATGTGTGTGTGGGGAATGCGTGGGTGTATTTGCTTCTCCTGTGTTAGTTATACAAAGTTTTTTATTAAGTTAGAATTACAGTGGCCAACAAATACAGTGAGCACACCACCAGTGGATCTGAAGCACTTTTTACACTTTTGCTCTGAATTCTGTATACCTCTAATGGTTTCACAATTCTTGACTGAGTCTGCTTGAAAATGTGGAACTGAGCTGCCATATCTAGTATGAAGTTTTGTCAATATATGTGGTAATAATAATTCATTCATTACTGCTATTGAAAGATGATAAACTAAGATTCATTTCATGTAAACCTAACTGAATTATGACTGGGGTATGTCATGTGATTATCTAAAGCCAGTTAGCCATGAGGCTAAGTAAAAGCAGCTTTAACCCCAGCTCCCCTAGTTGTTCTCCAGTCTCAGCCATATCATATAAATGTAGTAATTCATTTCTAAATGTGGCAGTAGTCTAGCCCTTTCTATTCAGTTCTCCAATTAAAAAAGAGTTGGGCCTACAGATTGGCTGAGAAGAACAGGTCCTCTGTTATAGAACTCACTGCTAGATTCCTAACAGCAATTGATGGCTTTTCAGTGCTCCATTTGGTAGCTTACGATCTGTATTACATAGCCATATTGCAGGAAGAAGTGAACACCTCTTCTCCGTGAGCTGCATTGGCTTCCAGTTACCCTCCGGGTGAGATTCAAGTTGCTGGTAATGACCTATAAAGCCCTAAATGGCTTGGGTCCGGATTATCTAAGGGAACACCTGCTGCCGGCATCAACTTCCCATCGTCCTGTGCGCTCCCACAGGGAGGGCCTTCTCAGGGTACCGCCGGTTAAGGAATGCCGGCGGGTTATTCCCAGGGGAAGGGCGTTCTCTGTGGGCGCGCCAGCCCTATGGAACCAACTTCCCACGGAACTCAGGACTGCCCCCGACCTTCGCTCATTTCGCCGGGACTTGAAAACCTGGTTCTTCGAGCTGTTTGGCCCAGACTGAGGGGTTTTAATTAAATTAAATTTAATTGGGTTTTAGTTTAACTTCAGGGACTGTAATTTAATTAATAGTTTTAATTGATTTTAATTTTGTATACTATGTATATTAATTTCCCTGCAAACCGCCCTGAGTCCTACGGGAATAGGGCGGTATATCAATTTAAATAATAAATAAATAAATGGTGGGAACTACTGGAAGATAGAGCAACAAGCAGTCATCATGAATATGAGGTTCAAGTTCTTATGTGAATCAGAACATGGAGGAAAGTCTTATTTTATTTTGTGGGTTTTTTGTCACTGGGTAGTGGTAGCAAAAGTTATGAAACCTTCCTATACAAAATGGGTGTCGACTTTACATTCCTAAAACGGTAACTTTTGAATTAGTTACTATGTAACTTACGTTGTTAGAACCACAGGTAAAGAGATCCAATAATTAGTGGCTGACTGGATTACATGTTTTACAAATAAGACCTTAGTGGATGTAGCAAAATGCATTCTAGCACAAGAATGGCATAGCCAGTGGCAACCTGTAGCTTACACATGACCCCAATTCTTGAATATATGAACCAAATTCTCATTCCAAACTGGAAGAATAAAGTGTAGAGGGCTGCATTTACAGATCATTTGTAACAGAGAAGGCATGCATCCTATATCACATAAGATAACGTTGTTTCACAGAATGGAGCATGTCCACCCCATCGTTCTATACATCGTATAGAACTATATAAGTAATATCCAGCACCATGAATTGTGTCTGCAAAACTGCTAGGATCTAGTGCATTCGTGTAGTAGTGATACTATGTGGGTATATTGTGGTGCATCCAAAACTGCCCATAACACGTGTTTGGGGCTAGCTGCATCTTCCAAATGATCTTCGAGGGGATGCCTATATACAGCATTGCTGTAGTCCAACTGGGAAGTGAATAAGGCATAAGTGACTACAAACATACTTCCTGATACAGAAAAAAAGATAAAACTGGATACAAAATAGATTTGCAAATACCAACAAGCCACAGCTGTCAGCTGCAATCAGTGAGAACTCACACACCCATTTGTTTTTAGGGAGTGGCATTTCACCCAGAGATAAGGATAGAAGGTCTCTAGTTCCAATGGAAAGTCACAGCCACTTGATTTTGCTACAGATAAGTCAAAGACTGTTCCTTCCCATTAAGACCCTGACAGCCTTTAGGCATTGGGGAAAAACCCTGACAGCATCACTTAGGTGGCCTAGGCCACAAATATATAGTTGTATATCATCAGCATACTGATAATACTTAAACCCTGTGCTGACAGATGGCCTCACCCAATAGCTTCATGTAGATATTAGACTGGAATGGAGAGAGAAATATATTTCTGGCAGATCAGTATTTGTTCCTTATATTATTAATTCCTTGATTTCATAGTTCTAAAGATGCTGATATCAGCCATTATCATGAGGAATATGAAAATATGAAGCAACAATTGGAGAGAAAGCTCCAGGAGGTCGAAGGTGAACTTGCTTTGCAAAGACAGGTACTGAAGGCATAACAAACTATTTGAATAGGGAAATGTTGCATTTTCATTCAGTAAACAAAAATAATGCATTCATTCTTCTGAAGTATTTCTCTCTCTCTGCCCCTATGCAGTTCAATTTTTGTGATTTTATTAAACATCTTATATTAAATAAAGATATACATAGTAGTTAACTAGAATTAACTTTATCATTCTACATATTAGGTAATATGTAGAATTATTTCTATTAAAATAAGATGGTGTAAAATACTTTACAGAGGGGTACAGCCAAAAAATTTGCCAACCTTGAATTTCAGGAAGGTCATGACTATAAATCAGAAACAGTTTGCAAGGGCTAAATAAACACTCTGGCCTGTGCCAACACTCAGTGCTTCTCTGATTTCAGAATTTCAGCTTTGTAACATTAAAAAGATCTGTTGGCTAACTTGGCATTTTAAGTATTCACTGATAAGTTTCTTTACTGTATACTACTTTCTGTCAATTGATTTCAGGGTAGGATCCTTGTTATAGTATGTAAAGATGTATAAATATTTTGAAGAGAAATAAATATATCTTAAAACCTATATATTTATGGGTTTTCCAAATAATGAAAAATGTAAACAATTATAAACCTTGCAAACGTATGGATGAATTGAATAATGAAACCCAAAGAACAGGGATATAGCCACATACATAGAAATAGTAATATTTTTAAAATATACAACTAATTGATAGAATTGTAGTAGAGCAGCATGAATAAAATAACAGTAAAATACCCCATGTTGTTTAGCAATATGGCATACTGTGTTTTTTCTTTTTTTATTATGGTACACTGGAGCCCAAATAGCCACCCCCTCCCCCCCCCAAAAAAATCCCCAGTCTGCTAAAGCTAAGAAGACTAGGGGTCTTCTATAAAAACCTCTCCATGTATTTAATATATTTTAAATTGTAACACTCTTTAAAAAACCAATTTGTAAGCCCTTGAACTTTTATTTACTCTGTATTATTTTATGAGATTACAATATTATTACAATTGCACGTGTTTTATTTCAGGAACTTCTTGTAGAAATTGACACAGAAATAAAGAAAAGAGAGCATGAGTTTCGACAGAAAGCAGATGAAATGAGCAATTTAGTTCTATCCCATGAGCTTAAGGTAACTGCCATCAAGTGTAAATAAACATGCGTATCATAGCATATATGCTATGGTATTACTCTCACTTTTTTATTCTGATACACTGAAATCATGCTCTGTTTTCATAGCCAGGCAAACGTATTTCAGCTATTAAGGAGCAATGTAAACAGAACTATTTTAAGTTCTCTGAAACAGTATTTTTCCCTATTAGTCCACCATTTCAGATGGGTGACAGAGAAGTAGTTATTTTATTCCTTAATCCAGATACTGGACTGCCATTTGTCCAGAGACTGGACAGTCCAGAGATTGTCCACAGCCATTTGTTTGAAATGGTATAGGGTATCCTGCCTGAGCAGGGGGTTGGACTAGATGACCTCCAAGGTCCCTTCCAAATTTACTATTATGATTATGATTATGATATAACAGTATCTAACATTGCCACAGTTGGAATTAATGTGTTTCTGAACTGAGGAAGATGCCTTAATGAATGGTTATTGAAGACATATACAAAACCCTCCGTTTGTCCACCCTGTCCTCTGTTTCAGATCCATTTCAAATAAAAGTGTTCTTGTGTTCATAAACCTGTTATGTAAGAGATAGCATGGTCTATAATTTTAAATTTTATGGGGAAAATATTTAATAGCTTGTTTTGTTCTTTCATTTTGAAAGGTGAAATTGTTGACCAAAGAATTAGAGGCTTTAAAAGAAGCTGGAATGAGAACAGCAGACTCACTGAAAGTGGCAGAAGCAGCTAATTTGGAGCTTGACAAACAAGTTAGATGCAAAGATTGGGAAATAAAAGATATTACAGCTGTAAAAGATGCTCAGTACTGTATCTTTCCACTCATAATTAAGAAAAAAATGTTTCCATTAATTTTTCTTTTTCTATTTTTACTTGTTTTCTCTTCCTCTTCCTCCTTTTCTCATATCTGGAAGAAGAAAATATCGGCTTTTAAAATAAATTGTATACCAGTTAGTTAAAGATGTCTCTGAGTTTGTTCATGACTCCAAAATCCATACATATCTTTTCCTTAGATTAATCCCTTGTCAAAATATTAGCCTTAAATTGTATATTCTATGCTTATGAACTCAGACAATTTCAGACTGAGTTGTATAAAACCTAAATTCAAGTGGATATATATAGGATTGCAAGTTTTTTTTCATTAGAATTAGATGAAATGTTTCTACTATAGGAAAGAACAGACATACTCATTTTCATATCTGCCAAATTGTGTATGAAATAATTTTCCTCATATAAAATAGAAAAAATTACAGGTAATCCATAATTGAGCCCAAAGTTTCTGCCGCTAAGGAAGATATTTAAGTGAGTTTTGCCCCATTTTACGACCTTTCTTGCCACAGTTGTTAAATGAACCACTACAGTTGTTAAATTAGTAATATAGTTGTTAAGTGAATTGGCTTCCCCATTGATTTGTGAAAAAAAATCGCAAAAAGTGACCACATCACCTAGGGACACTGCAATCATCATAAATATGAATCAGTTGCCAAGTAGCTGAATTTTGATCACAAGACCATGGGGATGCTGCAACAGTCATGAGTGTGAAAAATGGTCATAGATCACTTTTTTCAATGCTGTTGTAATTTTGAACGGCCACTAAATGAACTGTTGTAAGTTGAGGACTACTTGGTAATTCTACACTAGACAGAATATAGTCTCACCTGCATGTATGATGATGCAGTCACATTTCTTCTTCATTAGGCGGATTAAGATGAGAAAGTAAGAGAGAAAAATGGAAGAATAATTTCATGTTTGTATAGGAACCATGTAGCTAAAAAGGGTCTAATCCAGTGTAGTAATATATATTTGAACTGGGCAACTTCAACCTTTTAGTCTCCTTGAAGGTGATTTATTGTTTATCAGAAACATTGCTGATTTTATCCCAATTTTCTTAAAATATTTTTTGGCAACTACTTACCTTCAGACGTTTTCATAAAAGTCTTGATAATTTTATGCATTGCCTCTTTATATAAAATAAATTATTTTACTTTTCTCCAATGTTTGACAATGTAGGATACAGGATTTAGAAAGTAAACTTGCTTCAGTGCAACTCGGCTGGGAAAAGGAAAAAGAAACATTTGAGAGAAAGTAAGTTGTTTCAACATATGCCCTTACTATATAAATATATTATGAATACTGAATGCATTCATTTCATTAAAAGTGGAGGATTCTATTTTTAAAAGGAAACTATTAGTATATCAGTTTGTCTGAAGGCTTTTTTTTTTGCTGAACTCACTATTTTAGCATTTGGAAAATGTGTGCGTTTCAGTTTTGGCAAATCTGCTTTCAATTTACTATGAATTGAATGTTTGATATCTCTGGATTCACATACTAGCCAGTCCCTTTTTGTGGGAACGGCCAGAATTTGGTCTCCCAAGAATTTGGTTTTTCACCTTTCTGTTGTGACTCAGGGCCAGCCTGTGGGTCCGACAGCCGGCTCCGATGTATCGGATGACTCAGATGAGGGGGAGGAGGGAAACGAACCGGCTGATGATGGTTTGGAGGCTTTGCAGAGCCCTCAGCCGGGGACCTCTTCTCAGCTGCGTGAGCCCGAGAGTGCGGAGGAAGATGACCCACAGCTGGCCCTGTTCAAGGACGCCCGACGCAGGAGGCAGTCGAGCAGGAACAAACAAAGAAAGGCTGCGGGACTCCTCAGGAGGAGGCACAGGGAGACCACGCCCTGAGCTCTCTATAAAAGGAGTGTTTGGGGAGGGGCTGGTTGCTGAAAGCAACTTTTCCGCTTGAGAAGACAAGCTCTAGTGTTTTTGTTAACTGCGTAATAAATCTTGGCAGATGCCTTTTAGGCTTGGACGCTCTCCAGTCTCTTCTTTCTGAATAGGGGTTTGCCTTATTACAAGGCCAGAAGAGGGCTGGTTCAGAACACTTTCAGCCTTTCCATTCTTCCCTAGTTGGGCCTCTCTGTAGCTTCAGTGTAGAGCACACTCTCCTGGCTGGGAGGGGGGCCTGGCATGTGGGAGGTTTGGGAAACGCTATGATAAAGACTTCACATACATCTTATGCTACCTTGTTTTTGTGTGATCTCATAGGCACCTGAATAATCCAATTATTTCTATGTATACTATTTTGTGTGAGACTGATGTAGTTTTTTGTAATGATGGAGGTGAATAAAAGTTCAGCGGGCAGTGCTCGGGGGAGTTCTTTTTCTGGAGACGAGGCTGCCTGGCTGGTTCAAAGCTCTCTATCGACTCAGGTCTGAATTCTTTTTCCTTCGTCTAAATTCCTGTCCCTACATCTGAATTTCTTTCCCCTTCATCTTTTATCTAATAACAGTACAATATTGTAAAATTCAATACAATACAATACAGTACAATAGTATGCATTCAGTACAATACAGTAGTATGCATTCCCAAAGGTGCTTTTTGAAAAACTAGACTTTCTTCATTTTTTTCCTTGAAAATGTTTCGCTTCTCATCCAGTAAGCTTCTTCAGTTCTGAACTGAAGAAGCTTGTTGGATGAGAAGTGAAACATTCATCTACTTAAACTTCTCTTCTGGATTTGGCTATTGTTGCCTAGCATCAGTTCTGTTTAGTGTTCTATTTTCTGAAAACCAAGAGAAGAAAAGGAGATAAGCAACTATTAAGGAAATCAGATTGCATGAAAAGCTTCCAAAAGCACTTATTTTAAAAACATAGTTTGTACAACATTTAGTTTCTCAAGCATTAACTCTGATCACTTTACAATATGAAATAACCTATTCTAGAGAATGTGCATAGCACAATTTTTGTAATCCTGTTTAGCTAATTTAACAAGCCTTAATTGTGGGTCTAATTAAATGTTAAAAAAACTAAAGAAAATAACATTATCTTGACTTTCATTCATAGGGTTAAACGAAACATATGCTCATCATTGAAAGATCATACGTCACAGAGATGACAAGTTATACATATTCAGTCTCCCTTTTCTATGCAGCTAATCAAGGTGCAGGTGTATCAGGCTCTTGCATTTGGCCATCCTATTCATAAAATCAGGCCCTGTACTTATTCTTCTTGTTCAGTTTACATTTATTTCTTTATTTATAAAGATACAACTCTGGTGCTTAGATAAAGAGCCAGGTCTTAATAGCCTTCTGGAAAGAGAAAAAGATTGGGGGTGGGAAACAGACTTGTGGAACATGGGAGAGTGTTTCACAAGGTAAGGGCAGCTACTGAAAAGGAAATAGAAAACAGAACTTATAAATTAATTCAGTGACGTCAACTCAGCAACCCTAATTTCCATGCTCCTAAATTGGCAGCTATAGGATAGCCAAACTTTTGTCTGCAAATGATGTTAGCATTATATCCGAACCAACTCCAATGGACTCAGAGGAAGGACAATGAAATATATCATCTATCTATAGTGAGTAAAATAAGTTCACATTCAATTATTTATTTTATTTATTTATTTTAATTCCATTTATATCCCGCCCTTCTCTGAAGACTCAGGGCGCCTTACAAGCTTAGCAGTAGCCTTCATTCTATGTATATGCCTGCTTATTAGGGCTTTCACACACACACCCAAGCGGCATTATTACAAAGTCAGCTTAATTGTCCCCAACAATCTGGGTCCTCATTTTACCTACCTCGGAAGGATGGAAGGCTGAGTTAAAAATACAAATTCATGGCCATGGGAAAATAGCCAAACAATTCAGATTATAAAGTGAAACTTATCTCTTTGATGTAACTTGGAATGATGGGGGAGGGGCTAATGAATCATGGAAAACACATTATGGTTATTTCAGGTGGCGTAACAGCCTTCTGCCACTATTGTTTCTTTTTCTGTAAGTGTAGAAAATTGGTTTTTATTACCTTTACACATCTTAATGCAAAAACTCAAGCTCAGATTTTATTCATACCATTGGTTAGAGATTTACTACAAAGGATATCACAGAAGTGGTCCAAACTAAAATTTTAAGACCTATTCTTGCAGTCCCAAAATCTATAGCCAATCTACTCTGTCTTGAAGCAAGGAATCCCAGAATACAGATTAAGGTTTAAAGGCAAATAATTAATTATTTGCTAAAGATTGAGTTTTTCCCATTGGCCATTTAACCCTTGTATTTGGAGAGAACTGTTTTCCAATCTAAAAGAATGCTATAAACATACAGACTTAATAGCTGGGTTTTTTTTACCCTGGGTATTGAAAAGATCAGACTTGTACTCAAAGGACAGATGACATGAAGTACCAACAGGAGATCAGTAGGATGCCCCAGAAAGAAGAGCTGGGATTTTATTATTAATTAATTAATAATAGGGGAGATGGCCCCATATAAGTTTAATTAATTAATTAAACTTATATGCCCCCAAACTCACCTAGAGGTGACTCTAGGCAGCTTACATTTTAGTGGGTTCTTGTGTGGCAGCCAAATATTTAGCATCTTCAACCTTCCCCTCACTGAGGAAAGACTTGTTTGGAACAAAATATTTTGTGTAGTTGGCCTTGTGTTTCAGAAGAGCTTGAAACAACTGTTTATGTACTACTGCGGTTTCTTTACAGACATATGCAATTTTGCCTTATCTATGACAATATTCAGGATGAACAGATCAGTATTACATTAAGCTCCTGTTTCCAGTTTCAATGCTAACATTACCATAGTGGCTAAGTTCTATGTTGCTGTGATTAAAATATGCCATCAAAATTTTAGCCCTGATTATTGTGTTTATGTGGATTAGTAATTATCATCATAATAACCCCAATGCTCAAGTGTCACTCAAGAGATCCTTGAAAGGCAAGGTGATCAAAGCTGGCTCCCATCTGTAGACCTGAAATGTTTTACCGCATGTATATTAAGTATATCTTTGTTTTATGTTTTTCCCCTTGTAGCAAGGATTGCAGCACCCAAGTAGAAACTCTCTTTTTGTGTTCTTTTAAAGGCATGCCACAATAGATCACTTTGCCAGAGAAAAGGAGGCAGTGATCGTTTCAATGAAACAAGCCCATGTTGAACAATCACACAAATGGAAAAATCAAATCCAAAAACTACAGGCAAATAAGGAAACTTTAGAAATGAAATTATATCAGACTGAATGTATGTTTAAAGACCACTTGAGAGAGAAAGAGACTATCATTGAAAAGTAAGTGTGGCTTGATTTCTCTTGATGTGTTTCAATCTAATGTGATCTTCTATCATACAATGGTATAATCCATTTTATATGTTGAAATATGAGGGTCTTGTGCCATATTTCTTTTCAGTTCTTTTAATACCAACAGTTAATATGGGCTCTGTGTAGGAATAGTATTATACTTCGTTAAATAAATGCATGTAAAAATAAAACTTCTAAATACCTGAGGCAAAGACCAGTTTGAGAACCTGCTTTGTTGAGAAGCTACTTTCATCAGGCCATTCCACAATTCAGCTGAGAATAGCAGTTTTGAACCCTTCCTCTATTTGTACTATTTTATTCAAGCTATCATGCTAAGACTATCGGTTAGATAAGATTAACTTCCTCTTTAAGGACATTTACAATATTATATCTGCATTAGAGCTGATTATTACAAAATTTGTATCACATAAAAAGCTGATTTCTAAGTTTTTTTAATAGCTACCTTTTCTTTTGTCAATATGTATTTGTGTGTGTGTGTGTGTGTGTGTGTGTGTGTGTGTGTGTGTTATCTCTTTTTGGATTGGAGCTTGAGGGCAAAATGTATTTACTGATGCATAAATCATTTCTGTGTGCACAGTGGGATAAATATGGCTTCCCTAAACAAGTCAATGAACAAATCCAGTCTGAGTGAAGCTCCAACATTTCCAAACAAGCAGGATGAAAATTAGGGTGGAAATATGTTGTATCTCTCCATTCATTAATGGATGGACTTCACAGCTTATATGTGAAGGCTCCACAGAAGTGGTTCAGTGCATTAAATTGGGATAAAAATCAATATTCTAAAGCCCAGAACCCTCTGCCTGCACTCTGAAGCAGATTGAGAGCCTCTCATTTGGAAGGGGTGGAAGGATTGAAATTTCTTATAGCCTAGGTTACTTTCAACTTACTTCCTACCCAATCATGATATACCTTCTTTGGGTCCTTAGGAAAAAAAAGCTAATAAAAGAGAGAGAAGAAAACAGTATAGTTTCTGTCTCCATATTCAATGTGATAAACAGGACCAGTCCTATAGTTCTGCTTTAGATTCTCAGGGCTCAATAATTAGGTCTGAATAGATTAAAATAATACTCTGGAGGTCTTTGGTTTGTTTTTGTTTTGTTTTTTTGCTGATTTCTTATGTGTAAATGTGTGTGTGTGTGTGTATTAAAGAATATATATGAAAGACAAAAATATCAAGAAAAGATTCTTGGGAATAGTAATACTAAATATTTTGATATAGACTTCATTAATGACAGAGCCGAAATTTCACACAACAGCAATAGAGCATAATTGATATACAATACATGTGTCTTTGATATGTCTTTGGCCTTCAATTTAAAGGCACTCAACAGCTCTTAAAAGTTCTTAGAATAGCCTAAGAATGTGAGCTTTACTGAACAGAGATCAGTTGAAAATATTTGCTCATACTTCATGTACTGAGTGGCAGGTCAAGTTGTGTCAAGATGTGCCCCACAGATCTTTGCTGGGATGAAATTTCAATGTCCTTCAATTGTTTTATTTTAGCAAAGAATATTTTTCCCCCTTCCCAATAAAACTAAATAGAGTTAAAGTTTGATTATAGAGGAGAAGTAAATTGGCTGATAGCTATGCATGGGTATCATGTTAAATTAGCAATGCATTTTTGCAAGATATATAGGATTATCCATATCTATTATCCATATAGATTCTAAAGTAATTTACTGTCGATAACATTTCCTTATATTTCAGTGTAATTTAAAGAGAAATTGTTAAACAATCCATTTTGTCATGCTTAGTTTGACCCTCCAGGATTCTATGTGTGTATTTCTGATTTGGGGCAATACTTATACAATGGCTGATATTATTACAATTCTATTTGAGGTAGTGACAGATTTTATTTTCCTGGGCTCCAAGATCACCGCAGATAGGTAGCCAGGAAATTAAAAGACGCTTACTCCTGGGGAGAAAAGCCATGGCAAATCTAGACAGCACACTAAAAAGCAGAGACATCACCCTGCCAACAAAAGTGCGTATAGACAAGGCTATGGTCTTCCCAGTTGCAATGTATGGCTGTGAAAGTTGGACCATAAGAAAGGCTGAGCGTCAAAGAATTGAGGCCTTTGAACTATGGTGCTGGAGAAGACTCCTGCGAGTCCCTTGGACTGCAAGGCGACCAAACCGGTCAGTCCTAGAGGAGAGCAACCCTGATTGCTCTTTAGAAGGCCAGATCCTGAAGTTGAAACTCAAATACTTTGGCCACCTAATGAGAAGGAAGGACTCACTGGAGAAGAGCCAAATGCTGGGAAAGGTTGAGGGCAAGAGAAGAAAGGGACGACAGAGAACGAGGTGGCTGGATGGAGTCACTGAAGCAGTAGGCGTGAGCCTAAATGGACTCCAGAAGATGGTAGAGGACAGGAAGGCCTGGAGGAACGTTGTCGCGATGGGTCGGATATGACTTCGCAACTAACAACAACATTTGAAAAGAATTTTTTTCTGAACTTTCCTCAGTGGAAAACTTTTAGAAAAGTTAAGCTATGGGAATATTTTCAAGAAAAAAGGGAAATGGGAAAATAGAAGTATACATAATTTATTTTTTGTCAACCATGAACTTACTGCGCTTTTAATAATGTAGAATACAGTATATTTTTTATCAAAGTGTACTTTTTCGGATAAGGGACGCAGTGGCTCAGTGGGTTAGGACGCTGAGCTTGTCGATCAGAAGGTCGGCAGTTTGGCGGGTCGAATCCCGAGTGCCGCGTAGCAGAGTGAGCGCCTGTTACTTGTCCCAGCTTCTGCCAACCTAGCAGTTCGAAAGCACGTAAAAATGCAAGTAGAAAAATAGGGACCACTACGGTGGGAAGGTAACAGCGTTCCGTGTGCCTTTGGCGTCTAGTCATGCCGGCCACGTAACCATGGAGACGTCCTCGGACAAGCGCTGGTTCTTCGGCTTTGAAACGGAGATGAGCACCGGCCCCTAGAGTCGGAAACGACTAGCACGCATGTGCGGGGGAACCTTTACCTTTTTTTTTTACTGTTTGGGATATATATATATATATATATATACCGTAACTTGTTTTTAGACAAATTATGAGGATAAATACCTGTTGTAGGCACTAAGATAATCTCTTGTTAATTCACTCAGAGGTACGAGTCAGTTTTAGACCCCGTTTGGTACAGGGCTAGAAACTGGGAGTTCTTGAGTTATAGTTCTGCCTTAGGCATGAAGCCAGCTGGGTGACTTTGAGTCAATCATTCTCTGTCAGCACTAAGAAGAAGGCAGTGGCAAACCACTTGGTAAATCTTAACAAGAAAACTTCAGTGGCTTACACAGTCAAGACTGGCTCAAATGCACCCCCCAAATGATGCTGAAAAGGTTTAGTGGAACTGTTAGATAAGTGTGCAGAGGTGTACAGTTTTAAAAACAGAAATATATACATATGATGTTGTACATGCCTATCATGCTACTGCGCTCCCTTTCAGATAAAGCAATATTATGCTAAGTGGAGAAAAAGATAGTTCTGTAATAAAAGAAATCAGAGGCTGATGGTAAGAGAAAAGATTAGGGTCTAAGTAAATGTAGTTTATGCGACTCCATTGTATGTTCCTTTTTATAGTGTTTGTAATATTGTAAGCTACCATTGCTTTTACCATATCCATAGATTGCCTCACATATAGCCCTTCCTTCCTTAAACTTCTCATCTTTCTTTTTTTTGAGGATCTCAACAACTATAACTTTCTCAGTCTTTAGCCTCCTTCATCTATTTGTTCTGCAATCCTCATTCTTTTTTTTATGTGACCAAATCCTTGTAATACAATACACTTACTTTACACTGATCTCTCACTTCTGTATTTTCATTTGATATCAATTCATTCTTGACTGTCTCTTCTTGTCTTGCTACATACATTCTGGGCAGTATGTAACCTATGCCTACCACAATGAAATTAACATCATGTTTCACTTGACTTAACTAATATCCACTTCCATATAACAGTGGACAGAAATATATTTTAAAGTACCCATTTTTGCTTCTTTCATGAACCATTGTAGTAGATCATATACATTTCCCTAACTTTCTATCAAGGATCTACATACCGTATGTTAAAATTTATCTATCAGTTTTCCCATCTGTAGTAATCGTTCTTTCAATTTATACAAATTTATCCATCGGCTCCATTTTTTTTTTGCCATTTATGTGTTTTTGCAATCCATTTTTTCGTGTAGTTTTTGCATTCACCACTGTTACTTTTTTTTTTGTACAGTGTAAGTAACAATAAAGTATTCATGCCATCAGTCATGGATACAGTCTTCCCTCTTCTATTACGGGGTTTAATCTTGTCATTTCCTTGCAAAACATTTTTATTACCATCAAATCACTGCCTTTCGAAAATCTTAATTGTGCCTTGCTCTTTTAAACAATATTCTTTGTACTTTTTTTTCTCCATATACATGTACAGTATTTTTCTCCGAATTTTTGATAGCAATCTTTTCATTAACATTTTCTTTGACCTAATAGTTTCATTAAATATCATTCTTCATATTTCAAATAGTGCTATTCTCTATGTTTCTATACCACTGTTTCAAGTGGTATCTCCACCCTCTTTCTAGTTATTCACTAGGAAGATTACTGTATTTTTTCTTTTATAAAGGATAAATACATTCTCCCCTGCAGTTGATCTTTCATTTTTTTCAGTTTTCTTTTTTCTTTTTCTTCCGGAACTACGTTCCCTGAAACACTTCTCCCAAAATGCCCTATCACAAACACAGAATTTTTTATCAGCCTTTTACCTTCATTACTTTTATCGAGTCAGTGATGTGTATGGATTAATAAACTTAATCTAAGCCCCCAATTCAAAGCCAAATATTTTTCTAAGAAGTACGAGGTCACCTCATTCATTTTACAGTGTCCAAATCATCAATTTGTCTACCTTATACACTTGGAATACTGCATCCAGTTTTGATCACCACAATATAAAAAAGATGTTGAGACTCTAGGAAGAGTACAGTGAAGACCAACAAAGATGATTACGGGACTGGAGGGTAAAACATATAGGGAACGGTTGCTGGAATTGGGTAGGTCTAGTTTAATGAAGAGAAGGGCAAGGGGTGACATGATAGCAGTGTTCCAATATCTCAGGGGCTGCAACATAGAAGAGGGAATCAAGCTATTCTCCAAAGCACCTGAAGGCAGGACAAGAAGCAACGGATGGAAACTAACCAATCTAGAACTAAGGAGAAATTTCCTGACAGAACAATTAATCAGTGCCTGCCTCCAGAAGTTTTTAAGAAGAGACTGGACAACCATTTGTCTGAAATGGTATAGGGTTTCCTGCCTGAACAGGGGGTTGGACTAGAAGACCTCCAAGGTCCCTTCCAACTCTATTGTTGTTGTTGTTGTTGCCTTCTATCTTTTCCTACCAATCCACTCATGTCACTTAATTTTTTTTAAAAAAAAATCAGAATTGTGTACACTTTTTCTCAAATTTATCTGTCTTTCTTTATCACTGTTGAAGTACTAGCTGATACTTTTTCACATAAATTTTGTTGCATTATGAGGAAAATGCCTTAATTTGGGGTAAAATCCCAAATACTACCGTTGGCTCTCTATGCTCATGAGATACATTTTTCATATCCAGCCCACACATTCAAATAGTACTTTCCTAAATACTATATCATTTTGGCATTTTAGAAAGCATCATAGACAGAACTATTTTGGTGGAGCTTTCTGTCCTATGAGTGTGACTTTATAGAAAATTGGCCATTTTCTTACTTTGTATGTTTTCTTTAACGTGTAAATGAGGGACAGAGACATCAACTCCATGAGAAACAAATTGTAAGGGTCACAGACAAAGGACGTACTTGTAGAAACAAACACTGATGGGAAAAATAGGACAGATATCCTGAAAGATACGATAGAAACACCACAGGTAAAAGTAAATAAAGGTGGGACAGAATTGCTGAAGATAGAAAGGGAAACAGGCATATATAGGCATATAGAAGAGATAACAGTAATGTAAAGGAGAATATTTGTAGCTCAAGGTTGAAATGAGGGATCCTTGGTGCTCTCTGAGCTTGGTTATTTTCTTGCAGATAATGTCACTGATGATGTTAACTAGTTAGGTAATAAAACGTGTGCAAGAAAACAGCCAAGCTCAGAGAGCACCGAGAACTCTTCATATAGAAGTGAATAAGAAGACAAGGTTCAATTCTCCTGTTTAATTGATTCACAAGTAGTTTAGTTAACTTGGAAGCAAATTCTTTTCTCATAAAAAATGGGGAATGGAAGATCATGCCCACTAAAGATTCACTTATTGTAGAGATTCCCAATGGGAAATGGGCAAGTACTTCCTTCTTCTAAGTTTTATTACTGAAGGGGTGCTCCCCCACTCTGCCGCCCAGTGCACCATAGAATGATTTGCTCCATAAATTTATATTAAAGAAGGAAAAAAATGCATTATCAAAATTCAGCCAGAAACTGCATACCCACTATCTATCCATGACATATACGGTACTCTCTTCATTGAAGAAACAGCCTTGTCTGCTGTTAATCAATTTCCTTTTGTAAGGAGCCCTATAGTGATAAAGAATCTGGTAAGACATGGGCTTCCATATTCTGCAACTAATTTTTGGTAGGAGAAAGATCAAGTCAATAAACACCCTGCTTGGCTCTTATTTTGGGGTATATAATTTTACAGGTGGCTCAGGGGCCCAAGTACAGTAATATTTACAGACCCTACTTTGCCCATCCAATCAATAGAAGATAGTTCTTTTAGTGCTGATATAAGTAAGACAGAGTAGTGTTGATTCATTTAGACTTACCGTAGGTACACCCTTATTTCACTAGAGTTTTTTCATTATAATATCAAAGTGTAAATATAAGAATGCAAATTGCTTAGCAAATTATAAGTCTATTAAGAATAAGTTCTACATTAAATAAATTGCTGACCATTTGTTAATTGTATACTCCATCAGGAGCTGTTGTTCCTGATCACTGTCCAAAGCAGAACTGTGTTTTAGAAGATTAAGTCTGCCAGATCAAATGTTCTTACAAATTTGAGGTGTGTTATTATTTATTTTTTTAATTAATATTTTAAAAAATACCAAAAGTGAAGGATTTCTTCAACATCACCCACTAAATAAGATGCAAATAGGGCAATAGAATGTGGGTCTGCTATAGGCTACACTAGGTTGTTTTGAAAGTCCAGTATCTGTATCGTTTTACTAATTATAGTTCAGAGGGAAACTAAATCCTGTTCTCTAAAACAGGACACACTAAATGTCTTGGAGAGACAGCATTAGTTCGTTGATCAGAAAAATGCTTTTCATGATGATTACTCTAAAACTATTAATAAGACATCCTAAAATTTTAGATTCAGTCTTCTATGTGAAGAAAGCATATCCTGAAACACAAAAGTGTTCTATACAAAAGGTGATTGTTAAATCTTGATGTAAAGACATCCAATGACCTCCAAGGTCTCTTCCAATTATTATTATTATTATTATTATTATTATTATTATTATTATTCGCACAGCCAGATGTTCAGACTAGATTTGGCATTTTTGTCTACCTATTGAGTCCTTACGAAGGACCTGGGATAGGCAGATGTGGATGTTTGATGGTATTATAGATATTGTCACAGGATGGAAGCAGTTCCTAGTAAGGCCACCTTTTGCAATTGACTAATGGCGAATTTGTCAATGCCAGTGGTGTTCAAGTGGTGCTGCAGTTGTTTTAGGATTGCACCCAAGGCGCCTATTACTATTGGTACTACCCTTGCTTGCCTTTGCCACAGTCTTTTTATTTCTATTTGTAGGCCTTTGTATTTTGTTATCTTCTCCAGTTCTTTCTCGTCTATTCTGCTGTCTCCAGGCACTGCCACATCCAGACTTTTTTGTCTTTCTTAGCGATAATTGTTAAGTCCGGGGTGTTATGTTGCAGGTGCTTGTCTGTTTGAGCAGTTTAACGTTATCATTTTGTATGACTTTCTCTATTTTATGATCCCACCAGTTCTTGCTTACAGGCAAATGATATTTCTGGCAGATCGTCTTGCAGCAGCTTACCAGGTGGTCCACTGTTTCTTCAGCTTCTTTGCATAGGCGGCACTTACTGTCTGTTGCTGTCTTCTCAATTTTGACATTGTATGCATTTGTCCTTAAGGCTTGGTCTTGTGCAGCTAGAATTAGTCCCTTGGTCTCTTTCTTCAACTTTCCAGTTCCTAGCCATTGCCAGGTCTTGTTATTATCTGCTTTCTCAGCTATTTTTTTTAATGTACTGGCCATGTAGTGCTTTGTCTTCCCATGCCTCTATTCTGTTCTTCATTTGGTCTTTCCTGTAGGCCAGTTTGGTCTCTCCAGTACTTAGCAAGCCTTCCTGATATACTAATTTCAGTGCATCTTCATCGTTGTCCTTCAGATATTCTTCCAAAGCCATTTTTTCTTCTTCAACCATCTGATGTACTTGCAGCATTCCACGTCCACCTATTTGCCTTGGTAGATAAGAGTCTGTCAATGTCACTGCGTGGATGAAGGGTGTTATTATTATTATTATTATTATTATTATTATTATTATTATTATTATTATTATTCATGAAACTCAGTCAAATGAACATTCAAATTGACTGGCACTAATGGTTGACACGAGTTGCAGCCAGCATCCTAGGTATCAACCAGGTATCTCCTTAAAATGTAAGATGTTCCAAGTAGCGCAGTTTTTTTTAGCTTTGCTGGAGTTATTGCAGGAAGCTGCAATTTCTTGATGTATTTTGCAAAGTTTGTGGACATAGTTCCCAGTGCCCATAATAATCGCACAGTTTTGATGGCCAGGTCACGGTATTTTGTAATTTTTTCCAGTTCTTTTTCTTCGACTCTGGCATCTCCTGGTACAGCGATGTCAATCAGCTGTACAATTATTATTATTATTATCATTATCATTATTATTATCATTATCATTATCATTATCATTATCATTATCATTATCATTATCATTATCATTATCATTATCATTATAATAAAATACTGCATGCTTTCATCTTGATGTAACTTGTGGCAATAAAATCAAAAGGTTCACCTCATGTGAACTGGAATAATTGTCTCACAACTACTCATGATTTTAAAGCCTCTTATTATTAACCTATTATGTAACTTAATTAAAATATACAAAACAGAACATAAGTATCTTGCTGGATCATACTAATGTTTATTTAATTTGGGATCTTGTTGTTTCTCTCAAAATGACTATCAGGATATATCTATTGGAAACCCACAAGCAGAACAGGGTAATAGTCCTGTTTCCCCCCCCCCTTCCCTTGGGACTGGTAATCAGATCATGTAGTACATAGTCATTGATTGTTTTAACTTATATAAATTTGTGTAACCCTCTTTTGAAATGGAGGCAGCATGGTGGCTCAGCAATTAAGACACTTAGGCTTGTTGGCTGGAAAACCGGCAGTCCAGGTGCAAGACTTAAGCACCATGCGATGGAGTGAGCTCCTGTCCTTGCCCCAGCTCCTGCCAACCTAGTGGTTTGAAAGCATGCAAATGCAAGTAGATAAATAAGTACCACTTTGATGGGAAGATAACAGCACTCCGTGATATCATGCTGGCCACATGACCTTTGGACAACACTAACTCAATGTCCTTGAAACAGAGATGAACACCGCTCCCTATAGTCGGCAATGACTAGGGGAGTAAAATCCACAGGGACTCCTCTTTTGAAATGGCTATACTATTTAGCTTTAAGATTATAAAGGTTTGTTTACCTTTTAAAGATGATGGGTTCTATGGCTGTATAGTGCTTCTATTCTATTCTGAAATGAATACAGTACTCTTTAGTGACTTATTAAAGCAAGTCTTTTTTCAGGAAGAATAATAATAGAACAGAACAGAACAGAACAGAATAGAATAGAATAGAATTCTTTATTGGCCAAGTGTGATTGGACACACAAGGAATTTGTCTCAGGTGCATAAGCTCTCAGCAATAAGTGATAATCATGAACATAGTCATCATAAAAATACATTCATAATTCATAAGATAGTCTTACTGATAGTCATAGGATACTAAATAAACAATCAACCTAAATCATACTAGGATATTAAATAAAACAATATTAATTGTAAGATACAAGCAACAAAATTATAGTCATAAGGAGATAAGGAGATAGGTAATAGAAAAGATGAGAAAAATAATAGTAATACAGTCTTACTAGATAGTTTGACAGTGTTGTAGAAATTAGTTGTTTAGCTTAGTGATGGCATGGGAGAAAAACTGTCCTTGTGTGTAGTTGTTCTGGTGTGCAATGCACTATAGCATCATTTTGAGGGTAGAAGTTGAAACAGTTTAGGTCCAGGATGTGAGGAGTCTGTAGATATTTTCACAGCCTTCTTTTGGCTCGTGCATTATACAGGTCCCCAATGGAAGGCAGGTTGGTAGCAATTGTTTCCTCGGCAGTGAGACTTGGGAGTAGGTAGGAATATGAATACAGTACTCATTGGTGACTCATTAAAGCAAGTCTTCTTTCAGGATCTGTTTCCACAGTAGCCACACAATCCTAGAAACATGCACTTACTTTAATGAGTGGATATAAGGTTTGTATTTGTGCTGTTGTGGATTCCGGTGCATTTTTTGTACTAAATCCAAAACACTGCAGAGCCCTATGTGCCACTTCTATTTCAAACAATTTAAGTGGCTGCTCATTTATCATCTCCAAATATTATATATTTATACCTGTTTTGGGGTGGACAAAGAGGATGCTCATGCAGTATCTGGATGTGATTGTGTATAATCATTTCTTGCTGTTCTGATTTCTTTCCCTTACCTGAGAAATCCTTCTATCATTTGTCATTTAATTTTAATTTCCCTGACATAGTGAATATTATTAACAATCATTGCAACATTTTTTTCAAATCGCTGACCTAATTCAGAACAGATTGGTTTATTTGTTCATTCATGAATTCAAAACCCATTAAATATTTGGTCCCAATAGATTTTAGTTGGCACCTTTTAATTACAGAATTTCATCTATTACAATTTCTAAAATTGCTAAACTATTACAGCATTTTTCTCCAGCTCTGGAGTAAATTGGAAATATGCATCAAAACGATTTACTTTCTTCTTTAATAACACATCAAATATTTAGGTAAAATCATTGCTAAAAAATCATTTAAAATATTAATATGAGTTATATATAATCTCACTGACTTTTTAATTGTTAGAATCCATTTTAACAAACACTGCATAATCAATATTTTGATGCCATCTCACCATTTATAAGAGCCTTGGTGGAGCAGTGGGCTAATGCCTCCTTAAGTAACACCAGCTGCCTGCAATTAGTGCAGGTTCGCATCCCACCAGGCTCAAGGTTGACTCAGCCTTCCATCCTTCCCAGGTAGGTAAAATGAGGACCCAGATTGTTGGGGGCAATTAAGCTGACTTTGTAATAATGCCGCTTGGGTGTGTGTGAAAGCCCTAATAAGCAGGCATATACATAGAATGAAGGCTACTGCTAAGCTTGTAAGCCGCCCTGAGTCTTCGGAGAAGGGCGGGATATAAATGGAATAAAATTTTTTAAAAAAAAATAAATTAGGCCATTTTTGTATGCTTTCTATTGGACATTAATGTTATCAGTTCTCCTGAGAGCTCCAGATGGCACTATCTAGAACAGGGGTGTCAAACTCAATTTCATTGAGGGCCGCATCAGCATTGTGGTTGCCCTCAGGGGGCCAGGTGGGTATGGCCTGGGTGGGCGTGGCCTACTGGGTGGGCGTGGCTAGAGTGCGTATGGCCTACTGGATGGGCATGGCCAGCTCTACATCGTTCGCATCAAGGGTGCCTATGGGGGCCTGGGCAGGAGTCGGACAGATCCGAGGGTCTCTGGCAGAAGGAGGGTCTCTGGGCCAGGGCCAAGGCAATGGGGGCCGTTCCCTCACTGTTTCCAGGATGGCTTCGCGGGCCACATGAAACCACTTCGCGGGCCACATCTGGCCCCCGGGCCTTGTGTCTGACATGCCTGATCTAGAATATTGCATCTTCTTTAACATGACTAGATAGAATTCATTTTTAATCTCCTTTCCAAGGATAGAGCCATCCTGCTTCTCATATCAGACCTGCCTAGAGAGAAGAATATATGGGACAGGCAGGAGCTCTTGGGTCTGGCTATTTTTTAAATGAGTAACAGTTGTAAATTGAATCTGGCTTCCCCATTGACTTTGCTTTCAGAAGGTCGCAAAAGGGACCACGTGATCCTGGGACAGTCCAACTGTTATAAATATGAACCAATTGCCAAGAGTCCAAATTTTGATTACATGACTATGAGGATGTTACAATGGTCATCAGCCTGAAAAATGGTCATAAGTCACTCTTTTCAATATTGTAACTTCAGTCATTAAACGAATGTTTGTAAGTTGATGGCAACCAGTACTTAGAATCTAAATCGGGTTTTGACTAAGTTTATACAAAATAGTTGATCTTTTCTTTATTATTCTCTATTTAGCTTCTGCAAGTCTTGGTAAAGGACATCTAACTTAATGAATGTTATTTAAAATTGTAGATTCACTTAGAAAAAAATCAAAAGAATCTCCAAATAGAATGTATTTTAAATTTTGGAACAAATCCATATCAGTAATGTAGAGTAAATAACATAGGGAACATACCCAAATAGTAAGTGTTCCTTCCTGTTTGTGTTTGAATAGTACTATATGTCTCTGAAATTTCAGTGAATCCAAATTTATTGTATATTCATAATATTGCATCATATAATGTTAATATTATGTAGATATCTTACTTTAAGATTGCCAAATTTCATGATGTCCTTCCAACCACTTAGATAAATGAGACAATTGCTTACTTGTTTTCTTTAAAATAAAACAATTAAGGAGATCAATTTGGAGCTGTTTTATTTTTAAGACTTGAACATGAACTAGAAGAACTGAAAACAAACTGGGATTCTCAAATAGCTCAGATATCCAAGGAGACAGTTTCAAAGAATTTGCAGATTCACACACAGCAAGAAGAAGTAGTAAAGATGAAAGCAGAAGTGATTGCTTTAAATCAAGATATTGAAAGGTGAATTATTTTTCTTATTAAATCCTTGATTTTTCAAATTTTTTATTCATAATTAATCTTGGGTTACACCACTAGTGGGCAGCCTTTGACCTGCATGTTGTCCTATGGTAGGGAAGGTGTGTGCTGTCAGGGTCAAAAAGTCAAGATGGAAGGTACAGCTGTGCATGTAATGATATGTATTGAAAAGGGATGGGCTTACTACTTTATCTTTTCTTATACTGCATGGATGCTTCTGCCCCCCAGCATCACATTTGCTACAGCCCAGTATCTAGAAATCGATTTACAGAATCATGGTGACAAAATGGATGAATTTCAGCAGTACCATTTTTTCTCCTTAAGAATTAAGGATGGAAATCTGAATAGTTTGCCAGAGGCGTCCTATTCCCTTCCCAACTGTAGCCTTCGGCAAAAAGATTCTGCAGGTGACATTTTTCAAATCAAAAGACAGCCTTGGGGTGGGGAGAGGGGGGGAGGAAGGAAGGGTTCTGATGCTCCTGCCAGATTCCCACAAACTCCTTGGGGACACCAGCAAGAAGTCGGAAGTCCCCTGCTTTTTTACTCACTTTGATCATTATATTTCTCTGTTTAGGTCAGGAAATATCTCTGAAACAGTGACCCAATGGGACACTGGTTGTCTATGCTATATACCTCAGAGTTCAAGAGATGAAGTGAGATTCTAAGACTGATTGCTTTCGTTATGTGATGCTCTGCTTCAACATTCTGATGTTTTTCTCTCTTAAAAGAACAGAGTTGTAAGGTCAAAGAAAGTTATGCTGAGCACGCTGATATCATTACCTAGTCAGTCTCAGAAAACGTCAGATATGTCATGAACACAATTAATCAAGGGTTGGCCAGCTATGACACTAAAATTGAGAATCACCCCGATGATAATATCATCAAGGGTGAGTGAATAAGGACATCTAGAAGGCCAATGTGAACAGGTGTGGTATATGGGATAGAGAGTCAGTCTAGATTTGAGTAAACCCAAGTTTCTAATCCTACTGAGACATGAAGCATGCGGGATAACTTTGGAGGACTCACTGCAGTTCAGCTTAACTAGTATCTCAGAACTGCTGTGATGATATAATGATGGATGGAAGAAACCATGTAAACCACCTGGAGTTTACATGGAGGAGAGAGTCTGCAACATGCAAATAAATTGGTATTATGTTCAGGCAGAAAAAAAAGTTCAAACTTCTTACTGAACGTTCACACTTCATATACTATACACTGTATATTAACTTTATGTGAATGCAGATTCAATTTTTGTGTGTGTATTTCACAGCAGGGCCATATTTTTGCAGCTTTCTATTTTCTTCCATATTTTATCCACATGAATGTTTTAAACTGTTTTAAACTGTTTTTAAAATGCATTGTTTTCGTAGCATTGTAAACATTAAGTTTCTTCTAAATTAATATTTAAGTGATGTCTTCTTTTTTTTTACTTTGTATTAGATATAAGCAACAACTTTCACTCGCAATAGAGAAAGAAGAGAGTTTGGAAAGAGCTAAAGTGCAAGGAGAACTGGAATGGCAGCGGCGATGTGAGAATGCTGAAAGGAATCAGTATCACAAATCAGAGGCTCTGATACAGAACCTGTCAACAGCTAGGGACCAGGTCAGCATTTCTAGCAGCTTAAGCAGAGGGTATTGCGACATCTTTCATGATGGAATATTTGATGCTTTGGGTTTTATGCTTCTATGCTTCTAACAACTACATCAGATGTTCCATCTTACTGACAGGATTAGTGCTCTCTCACTGTAATTTGTTGGGTCTGTTTTGACCTGTAGCAGGTGATTTATTTTTAATAATTTATGTACAGTTGTATGCAACACTGCTAGATTTCAATTTAAGATTTGAAAGCTGTTACCAGCAAGATTGTCTACAGATGTGAGTAGAGCATCATTTCGATACCAGTTAGAGAAAATTGCAGCTTGCTTGGTTACAGTTTTTAAGTCGCAAGACCTGTTCTATCTAGGAGCAAGTCTTTTTCTCTCCACCTATATTCTGTTAAAAATAGGTCCAAATTCAAATATATATTGGAACTGGAAAAGCAATAGCTGCTGACAGTGACCCATCTCCATGATTGAATGCTGAACATCTGAAAGTATAGTGTGATGTCAGAGTCTAGCTTTATTTTTATTAGTTTATTTTTACATTGTTAGCTGCCCAGCATCATCTGTAGTTGGGTGGCACCTATACTGAATAAATTAATTAAATTAAATTTATTAATGTAAATAAAATTAATTTATTAACATCTTAAGTTTCTATAAGAGTTAAACATAACATCTGTAAAAAGCATAAACCATATAAATCCAGTATCAGAATAAGCAGCACTCCCATTATTTATCATAAATTAAACTGTAGAAAAGCAGTTTTGACTACACTTTAGGATATTGTTAGTAGGAGTCCTATTTTTTTAAATCCCATTTATATCCTGCCCTTCTCCGAAGACTCAGGGCGGTTTACAATCTAAAGCACAAATCAATGTGCTTAGCAATAGCCTTCATTCTATGTATATGCCTGCTTATTAGGGCTTTCGCACACACACACCCAGCGGCATTATTACAAAGTCAGCTTATTGCCCCCAACAATCTGGGTCCTCATTTTACCTATCTCGGAAGGATGGAAGGCTGAGTCAACCTTGAGCCTGGTGGGACTCGAACCTGCACTAATTGCAGGCAGCTGGTGTTACTTAAGGAGGCATTAGCCCACTGCTCCACCAAGGCTCTTGGATCTCCAAAGGTTAACATTTCCATACTAATGCCTAAATACCTAAATAGAATTTTTTTAAAAAAAAAGTATCTAGAAGCCTCCTGATAGACAATGTATTGTCTACAAACATGAGGTTACTGTATCTGGCACTGGCAACTCTCATATAGTTTGCCGCTATATTCTGCACCAGCTGCAGCTTCCGTGTAGTCTGCCAAGTCAGCCTATATGTAGTTCATTTCAGTAATCAAATTAAAGGATGGTAAGGCCATGGGTAATTTACCAGATTAAATTTTATATATCTACAGGCAGTCCTCCACTTATGATCATCAATGTGCCTAGAATTGTGGTCATGAGTTGTGGCAGTCACTAAGCAGGTCGCCACCTGACCGTGCCTAATGTTATGACCTTTTCTGCAGCTTGTTAAGTGAACCTGTTTTAATAATGGGAATTTTTTTGCCAGAAACTGGAAGTAAATGGTGGAAACCACCAAAATAAAAAAAAATGCTGAAAATCACAGTTATGTGACCATAGGATGTTGCAAATGGCTGTAAATGTAAGTCACTTGCCAAGTGCCCAAAAGGCTGTCAGAATTCCAGAACCGTTTTATAAGTAACTCTGGAGAGATCTGTTGAATGATCTCCAAGTCATTAATGAGGACTAACTGTAATGGGATATCAAATGGACAAGAGGATAAGGGTGAATCTTTCAAAAACTCTTCTAGAGTTGCTTTACTGTAACTTTTTTATAGGCTACTGCTGCACTAAAAGAAAAGGAAGAAAAATTGCATGGATTAGAGGTACTGTTGTCTACTGTAACTCTTGAAAGAGACCAAGCTTGTCAGCAACTTCACTTGCTAAAAGAAAAACAGGTTGGAATTACTTAACATTATTTATTGAATAGAGCTAAAGTTGTAGTCAGTACTATTCTGCAGGAAAAAACAGAAACATTTAATCAAACTATTTTATTCCATTAATGCAAAAATTTATTGGATACTTCTCATTAAAATTGCATTAAACGTGACAAAGTACTTTCATGAAATAATTTCTAAATATAATGGATTAGCTTTTGTTTTTATATATGCACATACAAAATGGTTTGCTGCATATTCAGACATGCAGATGGTACCAAGTTAGTTTGGCTAATATTGTACTTTAGAAGACAAAATCAAAACTCAAAATGGACTGGACCAAATCCAACATAATGATACTAATTGTGATAAGAATAAAGATTAAAAATTCAAATCTATAGGTAGTTTTCACTTAATAACTCTAATTGGGCCTCAAATTTTTATTGATAAGCAAAATTGTCATTAGGCAAAATGTCACATGACCATGTACTGTACTGTAGCTTAGCAGTGGCAGTTCTGATAGTCCCAGTTGCAGACATTAGCTAAGGACATCACACACACACACACACACACACACACACACACACACACACAATGTACATATTATAAAACATTGTTTTTAAAGACTTTAATGTACCTTTTATGCTTATTAATTGACTATACCACACCTTCTTTATACTGGTATATGATCATAATAAAGATTTGATTTGATGTATGTGAATTCAGTAATTTCTCACTCAGTGAGGAAAACTGCCTCTCCTTTGTCAGGTTGTTTGATTATAGTGTCAATTGATTTGCTGCATTGTTCAGTCTTACGTTGGCCAAACTCTTTTCTGCTGTAAATGATCCAGAGGAAGGCCAACAGAATGAAATTTTAAAAAAGGAGCTCAGGTCAAATACATGGAGGAACCTCCTGATGGTTGAAGTTCCTAAGCACTTTTGCAGGTAAAATTAAAGGTAAATGTAGAATAGTGATACACTCCCTCATGTTGGAGGTTTTCAAATGGGGACTAGATAGCCACCTGTCATGAATGGTTCAGTAGATTCCTAGACTGTGTAGTCAATCGACTAATTAGTACAAGGGTATCAAACTGCTGGCCCACAGGCCAGATGCGTCATGCCGAAACTGTGCCCACCCCAGCTCCGGCAATGGGGGAGAAATTGTGATACATCGCGACATGTCACGTGATGTTACGAGTTTGACACCCCTGAACTAGTCTATAATGCCCTTTCCAGCTCATATAGGATATGATTCTATGGAAATCAACATATAAAATATATACTTACAATTGTATAGAATTCTTTACAATGTGGGAATTATGTCAAATTTCAATCAACACTGCTGGTTATAGTAGTAGTAATGGTAGGGGGCAGATTTGAGTTTACTGATTTCTGGGCTATTGTTGTAGGTCACAAAGTTTTCTAACTTAAAATTTTTTGGAAAAGTTCTCTCAATTTTTCTCACCTGATCTTCCAAGGTAGTTAAAAAAAAAGTTATGCCTGGAATATTTCAGAGAAAGGATTCTAGGATTGAAAATGAGTCCTAATATGAATATACACCCAAATATACCCTTTATACCTTAATCCTAATGTTATGACTCTTAACATTGATTCACAATTCTGCAGTTGATTCCTGCTAGTGGACTTTGGAACTCAAGTAAAAACCATAGTAAAATGTAGAAAACCTTTCATAAATCACATAAACCATCAAACTGAAATGAAATTGACTTGCAGGAGGTTTGTGATAAGATCTATTCCATGTGTAGCCTGGTCAGTAGTGGTCCTAGTTCTTTTAAAAGCAATACTAGCAATGATATTATTGATATTATTTATGGCTTTATTTACACTGTGTTGCTTCCATAGTGATTTTATGGATCATTTTAGTTTAGGCACTGAGATTCTCCAATTGGACAAATGAAGTAATACATTTTTTAAAAAAAAATAAGGAATGGATGATAAGCAGCACAAAGTGAAAAAAGGCCATGATAACTGAAATAAAACTTTTCCAAATTATTCCATTAAAAAGATCTTTAAAATGTTTTAAAGATTCAGTGTTTAATTTTAATATCATATAATGCTGGCAAAGTGTAGCAGAAATTGTGCTGCTGAAATTTTGATTGCAACTGAGGAGGGAGCTCTGGAGAAGACACAATAACATTGGGAATTGAATGGTGACTCTGGGTTGCCCATCCCTAGGCTAGATAATTGTTGATTTCAGCTATTTTTAGGCTTACATCAATATGGCATTGTGGTTACCTTTGAAAGGTTTTATATTTCCTGAAAGGCTGGAGAAAAATAATTCTTTATTATTTGTGGAATCACTTGCATTACTCTTTATCCTTGAAGATTGTATTGCATGGGTAACTGGCTTTTAAAAGTTTATGATATACAACCAGAAATAGAAGTAATCCAATAATTCTTTGCAAAGAATTACCTTGTAAATCATTTAATAGATTTCTGTTGTTGTTAGTTGCGGTGTCCGACCCATTGCGACCCCATGGACAAAGTTCCTCCAGGCCTTCCTGTCTTCTACCATCTTCTGGAGTCCATTTAAGCTCACGCCTACTGCTTCAGTGACTCCATCCAGCCACCTCATTCTGTCATTCCTTTCTTCTCTTGCCCTCAATCTTTCCCAGAATCAGGCTCTTCTCCAGTGAGTCCTTTCTTCTCATTAGGTGGCCAAAGTATTTGAGTTTCAACTTCAGGATCTGGCCTTCTAAAGAGCAGTCAGGATTGAACTCCTCTAGGACTGACCGGTTTGAACGCCTTGCAGTCCAAGGGACTTGCAGGAGTCTTCTCCAGCACCATAGTTCAAAGGCCTCAATTCTTTGGCACTCAGCCTTTCTTATGGTCCAACTTTCACAGCCATACATTGCAACTGGGAAGACCATAGCCTTGACTATACGCACTTTTGTTGGCAGGGAGATGTCTCTGTTTTTTAGTCTGCTGTCTAGATTTGCCATGGCTTTCCTCCCCAGGAGCAAGTGTCTTTTAATTTCTTGGCTGCAGTCCCCATTTGCGGTGATTTTGGAGCCCAGGAAAATAAAATCTGTCATTACTTCCATTTCTTCCCCATCTATTTGCCAGGAATTGAGAGGGTCGGATGCCATGATCTTGGTTTTGTTAATGTTAAGTTTCAAGCCAACTTTTGTACTCTCCTTCTTCACCTGCAACAGGAGGCTCTTTAGTTCTTCTTCACTTTCTGCCATTAGAGTGGTATCATCTGCATATCTTAGGTTGTTAATATTTCTCCCGCCAATCTTAATTCCAACTTTTCATTCATCTAACCCTGCCTTTCTTTTTTTTAATACAAGTTTTATTGATTTTTTAATATTTACATATAGATGTATTTGCGAAACAGTATGGTGGTTGGGTAGTTAAAATAAAAAATAACCATTTGTAAATAGTTCAGGTTACATCAACAGAGATGTCCTCTCTAATTCCCTTAGTGATTACATAGTCAAAATAAACAAGTTAGTATCTTTCTAGTTATTGCCCAGTCAATCAATAAAATTCAAAATATATTTTTAGTAATAGATATCAATATCCTGTTTTTAAATTTTATCTAATTGCAATAGGATATTCTAGAATAGCCTATAGTATATAGAAGAAAGCTTAATTTTGGGTAACCCACAATTCCCTATTTCAATAAAGAATAGTTCTTTTGTCTACAAAATGTTGGTCATTACAAAACATTCTTATGTTTTACCATTAAAGTCTAGTTTTCATCTTAAAATTCTAGATTCTATACTATAGTTCAAAAATAGCCACTGAATATTCTATAAATCTTCTTAACCGTACATCAATTATTAACATACTATCTTTTGATATGTCATTCCAAATTCTATAATATGATTCAGAGTTATATTTCCTTTACAGATCTAAAAGCTAAATGTAAAATCAGTGATATTTTTTTTAAGATTCCCCTTGATCCATAGAAAGATATTTTTATAGTCTATCTTTAGGAATCCCAAAAGAGAAACAAGTTCAGTTTCTTAAATCTAACTCTTAGCTTCCTTTTGTGCCAATCATACTTCGTTCTTGGTATCTTTAAATTCTCAAATGTATCTTCCTTTCTTCCTATACCCCTTATTGGAATCCACGGAGCATATCCAAATGTCAGTTTTGCAAGGAAGATGTCCCCTTTGTAACCATTGTATTTTTGGTTTGATAGTTCGGTTTTTGGTGGTTGATATAGTTGTCATTAAATCAGTCTTTTTGAACTTCCAATTCTATCTGGGTTAGGTAGAAAGTAGTAGCTGGTATTATGGTTGTCATTGGATTAATTGAATTCTCAGTATAGTATATTTGGAGGCCTTTAGTGTTTTCACTCTTGATGTTGCTTTGATCAGGTGCTGTTTTTTGGCTTGTAAGTTTTGTAGTTACCATTAAAGTTTGGACTTTAAGGTTTTCTGTAGGTTGCTTTTGTTGTTCTTTAAAATCTCTTATTTTGATGTTAGTTTCCACTTCTTCTGTTTGGTTTTGGGTTACCTTTTCCTCATTTAAATTCAAAGTTTGATTTGATGGCTTTAAGTTGTCAGATTTTTCTTGCAGTTTGGCTTTAATTTTTTTTTTAATCCCATTTATATCCCACCCTTCTCCGAAGACTCAGGGCAGCTTACAACTTAAACACAAACCAATGTGCTTAGCAATAGCCTTCATTCTATGTATATGCCTGCTTATTAGGGCTTTCGCCTCCCCCAAGCGGCATTATTACAAAGTCAGCTTATTGCCCCCAACAATCTGGGTCCTCATTTTACCTACCTCGGAAGGATGGAAGGCTGAGTCAACCTTGAGCCTGGTGGGATGCAAACCTGCATTAATTGTAGGCAGCTGGTGTTACTTAAGGAGGCATTAGCCCACTGCTCCACCAAGGCTCTTCTCTGTCATTGCCAAGATCATGTCCAGTATCAGTTTATAATCAAGTGGTGGGATGTATTCATCCATTTTGTTGTTTGCAGTTAAATCTTCCATGGAGGCTGTTTTAATAATAGTCAAAGATTTTCCACCTCCTAAAGAGTTGTAATCAGTGCCAGCTGTAATCTTCGACAGCTTTGTTATTCAGTCAGCTCTCACAACAGAAAAAGGAAATTTACTTGCTGTACCAGGTTATGCCACAAGATGTCATCAATAACATATAACATGCAATGTAAGAGGGTTTTTTTTCTTTTTCCAAATTAATATAGAACTTTTGTAAAATTAGTCCAAATTTTTTCTTTAATTCACAGTTTAGAGAAAAAATGGAATAGTGAATCCCCAGTAACAAAAATAAGCTTTTTAGTAGATGCAGATGAAATTTCTTAAATTCTTTGCTGAATTAATTGAATTTCTTTTGTAACTATGAGGTTTTAAGATTTGTTCCCAAAGTAGATATTTGCCGTTTTCTCAAAACAAGGGGAAGGAGATTTTCAGGAGAGTCCCACAGGAAGATGATTAAGGAACAAGGAAAGGTTAAAGCTCACCCATGTCCTCCAGATTGCTTCTTAGTGCTAAGTAGTACTTTTGGCTTTTGGCAGGGAGCGGCTTAGTGATCGGCCATCTTTATGGCCGGTCTCTTCTGTGAGCCAAAGGAGATGATCCCAGATTCCAACGGAGGGCTGCCGCCCTTCCATGATCGCAGGGAAGTCCTCTCAGTAATCACCCCTCCAGGGCAATTTTTGACCTTTTTCAGGGTCCTCCAAAGGAGAGAGAAACGGATGGCAGGAAGCAGATTGTCCCTGCGCATCCAGAAGTGCCGCACGCACGAACCGGAAGCCTAACCCTGCCTTTCTCATGATGTGCTCTGCATATAAGTTAAATAGGCAGGGCGACAGTATACAACCTTGCCGGACTCCTTTCCCAATTTTGAACCAATCAGTGGTTCTGTGTCCAGTTCTTACTGTTGCTTCTTGGCCCGCATATAGGTTTCTCAAGAGACAGATAAGATGGTCTGGTACTCCCATCTCTTTAAGAACTTGCCACAGTTTGTTGTGATCCACACAATCAAATGCTTTAGCATAGTCAATGAAGCAGAAGTAGATGTTTTTCTGGAACTCCCTAGCGTATGTTGGCAATTTGATCTCTAGTTCCTCTGCCTTTTCGAAATCCTGCCTGTACTTCTGGTAGTTCTCAATCCACATACTGCTGGAGTCTAGCTTGTAGGATTTTAAGCATAACTTTACTAGCATGTGAAATGAGTGCAATGGTGCGATAGTTTGAACATTCTTTGGCACTGCCTTTCTTTGGAATTGGAATGTAAACTGATCTTTTCCAATCCTGTGGCCACTGTTGAGTTTTCCAAATTTGCTGGCAAATTGAGTGTAGCACTTTTACTGCATCGTCTTTTAAGATTTTGAATAGCTCAGCTGGAATACTGTCACCTCCACTAGCTTTGTTGTTGCTCAGCTTTTCTAAGGCCCACTTCACTTCACATTCTAGGATGTCTGGCTCGAGCTCAGTGACCACCTCATTGTGATTATCAGGGACATTAAGCTCATTCTTGTATAGTTCTTCTGTGTAATTTTGCCACCTCTTCTTAATCTCTTCTGCCTCTGTTAGGTCCCTGCCATTTTGGTCCTTTATCATGCCCATTTTTGCATTGAACGTTCCCTTCATCTCTCCAATTTTCTTGAAGAGATCTCTGGTCCTCCCTATTCTATTGTTTTCTTCTATTTCTTTGCGCTGTTCATTTAAGAAGGCATTCTTATCTCTTCTAGCTATTCTCTGGAATTCTGCATTCAATTGGGCGTATCTTTCTTTTTTTCCCTTGCCTTTCGTTTCCCTCCTTTCCTCAGCTATTTGCAAAGCTTCCTCAGACAGCCATTTTGCTTTCTTGCATTTCTTTTTCTTTGGGATGGTTTTAGTTCCTACCTCTTGTACCATGTTGCGAACCTCTGTCCATAGTTCTTCAGGCACTTTGTCTATCAGATCTAATTCCTTAAATCTATTTGTCACCTCTACTGTATATTCATCAGGGATATGATTTAGTTCATACCTGAGTGGCCTAGTCCTTTTCCCTACTTTCTTCAGTTTAAGCCTAAATTTTGCAACGAGAAGCTCATGGTCTGAGCCACAGCCAGCTCCTGGTTTTGTTTTTTCTGACTGTATAGAGCTTCTCCAACTTTGGCTGCAGAGCACATAGTCAATCTGATTTCTGTGTTGACCGTCTAGTGAGGTCCATATGTAGAGACGTCTTTTGGGTTGTTGGAAAAGAGTGTTTGCTATGACCATCGTATTCTCTTGACAAAATTCTATCAGCCTGTGCCCTGCTTCATTTTGTACTGCAAGGCCAAACTTGCCTGTTATTCCGGTTCTTCTGTCATTTTGGGGATTGTATCCCAGTATTGCTATTCCTACTCTTTTATTGACTATGAAGGCTACTCCATTTCTTCTGAGAGATTCTTGCCCGCAGTAGTATACCTGATGGTCATCTGAATTAAATTCACCCATTCCTGTCCATTTTAGTTCGTTGATTCCTAAGATGTTGATGTTCAGGCTTGTCATCTCTTGTTTGACCACGTCCAGCTTTCCTTGATTCATGGATCTTACATTCCAGGTTCCTATGGAGAAAAAAATCTTTACAGCATCGGACTTTCCTTTCACCACCAGATCCATCCACAGCTGAGCGTCCTTTCGGCTTTGGCCCAGTCGCTTCATTATTTCTGGCGCTATTAGTACTAGCCTTCTGCTCTTCCCCAGTAGCATATTGGACGCCTTCTGACCTGAGGGGCTCATCTTCCAGCATCATATCTTTTTGCCTTTTGGTACTGTCCATGGGATTTTCATGGCAAAGATACTGGAGTGGATTGCCATTTCCTTCTCCAGTGGATCACGTTTTGTCAGAACTCTCTGCTATGACCTGTCCGTCTTGGGTGGCCCTCCACGGCTTAGCTCATAGCTTCATTGAATTACGCAAGCCTCTTCGCCACGACAAGGCAGTAATCCATGAAGGGGATTTAATAGATAAAGATAGTTAACTATGAGGTAACACTTTTCTCCTAAGAATGGAATAAAGGAAACATTTTTCCCTATGCAGGAATGTTTATAAGCTGCTTTTTGAGGAATTGCTTAGTCATTTCTTCTGAATAAAAGCACTGTTGTAAAGTGATGTTAGTACCGTATATACTTGAGTATAAGCCGAATTTTTCAGCCCACTTTTTGGGCTGAAAATCCACTTCGGCTTATACTCCAGTGAACAAAAAAAAAAAGAACTTCCACCCCCCAGTTTGGAGAGCTGCTGCTTTCATCAAACATGGACGAAGGCAGCAGCTCTCCAAACGGGCTGCGGCGGTTTGGAGAGCTGCGCGCGCAGCTCCGCCGCCACCTCTGCAAGCCTCCGCTGAGAGAATGGGGCGGTGGAAGCTTGCCACCCATTTTCTCGGCAAAGACTTCTTTCGGGGGATGCAGCCTCTGTCACCCCCTTCTCTCAGCTGGGCAGCTGAGAGAAGGGGGCGACAGAGGCTGGATCCCCCGAAAGAAGTCTTCGCCGCTGAGAGAATGGGCGGCAAGCTTCCCCGCCCCATACTTCGCGGAGCGCTCCAACGCCTCGTTCTCTCGTCTCAGCGGAGACTTGTTTCGGGGGATCCAGCCTCTGTCACCCCCTTCTCTCAGCTGGGCAGCTGAGAGAAAGGGGCGGCAGAAGCTGCATCCCCCGAAAGAAGTCTTCGCCGAGAAAATGGGCGCTGAGATTTTCTCGGCGAAGACTCACCTTCTCCCATTCACCTTCAGCAGCTCCGCCAGGCCCGTCCAGTGCCCTGCTAGCAGAGCTTGACAAATGCAAAAGCTGCTTTGGTTAAACACTGGAAGGTTTAGTGATTAACCCACCCCACCCCACCCGGTCTTCTTGCTGTTTCTCCCCATCCTCACTCCTACCCACAGGGGCTCTCTGCCTCTTCTACTACTTCTTTTTCTTTCTTTCTTTTTTGCTGAGGTCTCTCTCTCTCTCTCTCTCTCTCTCTCTCTCTCTCTCTCTCTGTGGTGTGTTATCTCGAACCAGATGGGATGGCAAAGTCAAATGCAAATGGGGATCTTGCAGATCTTGCCCTGCCTTTCCCCCCACGGTTACCTTCTGTTCTTGATGAGCTCACGAGTGCTCAAGGACAAAATAGGGCAGGGCAGAGCCGGCAGTTAAAAATAGGATGCAGATAAAAGGAAAGGTAAGGAGGGGTTCAGGTTGAGAGGAGAGGCTGCGTAGCCTTAGTGTAACTCCTGTTTGGGCTGACTGGGTTGCCTCCGATGGGCTCTGACAGTGGAACAGAATGGAATAGAAAATATGGAATGGAATGGAACAGAACGTAGAACAGAACAGAACAGAACAGAATAGAATAGAATAGAAAAATAGAAAGTGAATAGAATAGAATAGAATAGAATAGAATAGAATAGAATAGAATAGAATAGAAATATAGAAAGTGAATGGAATAGAATAGAATAGAATAGAAATATAGAAAGTGAATAGAATAGAATAGAATAGAATAGAATAGAATAGAATAGAATAGAATAGAATAGAATAGAATAGAATAGAGAATGGTAATAAGAATAGAATAGAATAGAATAGAATAGAATAGAATAGAATAGAATAGAATAGAATAGAATAGAATAGAAATATAGAAAGTGAATAGAATAGAATAGAATAGAATAGAATAGAATAGAATAGAATAGAATAGAATAGAATAGAAATATAGAAAGTGAATGGAATAGAATAGAATAGAATAGAATAGAATAGAATAGAATAGAATAGAATAGAATAGAATAGAATAGAATAGAAAATGGTAATAAGAATAGAATAGAATAGAATAGAATAGAATAGAATAGAATAGAATAGAATAGAAATATAGAAAGTGAATAGAATAGAGTAGAGTAGAGTAGAGTAGAGTAGAGTAGAGTAGAGTAGAATAGAATAGAATAGAATAGAATAGAATAGAATAGAAATATAGAAAGTGAATGGAATAGAGTAGAATAGAATAGAAATATAGAAAGTGAATAGAATAGAATAGAATAGAATAGAATAGAATAGAATAGAATAGAATAGAATAGAATAGAATAGAATAGAGAATGGTAAGAAGAATAGAATAGAATAGAATAGAATAGAATAGAATAGAATAGAATAGAATAGAATAGAATAGAATAGAATAGAATAGAGAATGGTAATAAGAATAGAATAGAATAGAATAGAATAGAATAGAATAGAATAGAAATATAGAAAGTGAATAGAATAGAATAGAATAGAATAGAATAGAATAGAATAGAATAGAATAGAATAGAATAGAATAGAATAGAGAATGGTAATAAGAATAGAATAGAATAGAATAGAATAGAATAGAATAGAATAGAATAGAATAGAATAGAATAGAATAGAATAGAATAGAATAGAATAGAATAGAATAGAATAGAAGAATAGAATAGAATAGAATAGAATAGAAATATAGAAAGTGAATAGAATAGAATAGAATAGAGTAGAATAGAATAGAATAGAATAGAATAGAATAGAATAGAATAGAATAGAATAGAATAGAATAGAATAGAATAGAATAGAATAGAATAGAAATATAGAAAGTGAATGGAATAGAGTAGAATAGAATAGAAATATAGAAAGTGAATAGAATAGAATAGAATAGAATAGAATAGAATAGAATAGAATAGAGAATGGTAATAAGAAGAATAGAATAGAATAGAATAGAATAGAATAGAATAGAATAGAATAGAATAGAATAGAATAGAATAGAATAGAATAGAATAGAATAATAGAAATATAGAAAGTGAATAGAATAGAATAGAATAGAATAGAATAGAATAGAAATATAGAAAGTGAATGGAATAGAATAGAATAGAATAGAATAGAATAGAAATATAGAAAGTGAATAGAATAGAATAGAATAGAATAGAATAGAATAGAATAGAATAGAGCTGGAAGGGACCTTGGAGGTCTTCTAGTCCAGCCCCTTGCTCAAGCAGGAGGACCTATACCAGTGGTGGTGAACCTATGGCACGCCTGCCAGAGGTGGCACTCAGAGCCCTCTCTGTTGGCACATGCGCCACCACCGCTGCCAGCAGCAGGTCCTTGTCGGTTGGTGGACTGGAAGAAAAGGGAGGGGGAAGCATTTTACATGTGTGCATGCGCGCACGGGGCCACGAGCAGGCACATGCTGCAAAGGGGGCGGGGCTAGTGCCTGCGTGATACTCACTAGCCCAGCCCCGTTCTCACGTGGTGCGGTGCCTTGTATCTGCACCCTGCGGCGTGGCGGTTGGCGTTTTTGTGCCTTGCGGTATGGTGGCCCATTTTTTGCTCCCCCTTTTTTTTCGTGCCAGAGGCGGCACTCAGAGGCGCCTCCCTGTCCCCTCCCCCAAGGGCACCAGAATGCCGATGCTGCCTTGGCACTTTGTGATAAACAAGTGGGTTTTGGCTTGCGGTTTGGGCACTCGGTCTCTAAAAGTTTCGCCACCACTGACCGATACCATCTCAGACAGGTGAATGTCCAGTCTCTTCTTAAAAACCTCCAGTGATGGAGCACTCTTGATTTCTGGTGGCAAGCTGTTCCACTGGGCAGCTGAGAGAAAGGGGCGGCAGAAGCTGCATCCCCCGAAAGAAGTCTTCGCCGAGAAAATGGGCGCTGAGACGCCTCATTCTCTCGCTCAGCGGAGACTTCTTTCGCGAGATCCAGCCTCTGCCGTGCTGCACCGAGAGAACAGCAAGCCGCCCCATTCTCTCGGCGGAGCACTCCACCGCCCCATTCTCTCGGCGGCTTGCCACCCCGTTCTCTCATCTCAGCAGAGACGTCTTTCAGGGGATCCAGCCTCCAGCTGCTGCATTTCCCAGCCTCGGCTTATACTCGAGTCAATAACTTTTTCCAGTTTTTGGGGGTAAAATTGGGGGTCTCGACTTATACTCGAGTCGGCTTATACTCAAGTATATACGGTCCTCAGGAAGATTTTCTGTGGATATATATGACGTACATCAAAAGGAAGATCAATGCAAAGAGTAACTGAATTATTTTATTGTATAAGTGGGATAATTATAGGGAAATATGTTATTATAATTCAATTCAAAAGGCCAATAAATATTATACAATGAAAAAAATATTAGCATTTAAAACACAGAATTATACTATTGAAAGGGGTTATTTAGGCCAATATGTTCAAACCTTTACTCAATGTGGGAATCCAATTTCAAACATCCTTGACATTTGCTTTTGCTTGAACATGTTTAATAAATAGTTTCTTGGCCTTTTTGGTTAAGATCAAGTGTACTGTATATAATAATAAAGAACTCAGTCTTCCTATGGAACTAGTTTTACATTTAATATCTAAAGATCTAAAGAACAGACTGATATTCTTTGTATTAACTCTTCAGTGCTTAAGAAATACTATGATGTATCCCCTCAAGCTTCTTAAGATTAAATGTCATTTTTAAATCATCTTTCAAAACCATCATACTATGATTGTCAGGGGGAGGGGGGAGGATTGCAAAATCTGTAGTTGTGTGAATCCTTTGTTAGAACCAGTCGGTGACATGAGGGTGTAAAAGCTTTCATATGTAAGATAAAGATCTAACACATTAACATGATTCATTGTCTTTTTTACCATGTTGGATAAGATGTCTCTTTTTAATTACCAAACTTAACACTTGTTACTTAACACTGCTCTGTGTTGTCAAAATATTATTACCATTTGCAACTGTTAAATCAGATTTAAGCTCTTCACAGTATATGAATCACTGAGAAATATCACTGTATTTCTGAGTCTTGCCAATGTTTCTGATGCTGTACTTGCTTTTGTCTTTTAGAGAAATATTTTTCTCTGCTAACAGCCATTTCATATATATTATCAAAAATATTGAGACTGTTTTGGATATTAAAAAAACTTATGCTGCACTCTAGTGGTTGCCCATTATTGTTCTAAAATGAATACTTTCTTTGAAAGAGTTCGGAAGTGGAGATTGAAAAATACTTAGTTACAGAATTTTTAGACAGAGAAGGTCATCTAAGAAAATGATAAATGATATTTCAGGATTGATAATGTATTGCTGATATACATTTGGAAATATACACTAATATTTAAGTATATGGACCTTTGTTTAGATTTCATTCACAACTTAAATTTCATTACTTTTGGGGGTATTTTTGTCTCTATTACTGTACTGTAGCTAGATAATTTCCAAGTATATTTTGATTTGACATGTGACATTTAATTTCCTGGAAAATATTTCTCATATATTGATTATATGAGGTTGCCTTATAAGCTATGTTGTCCATTGTTTGTCTCCTTCAATATTATGTACTTTGCTTGACAACAATGCGGCATAGCATTAGACAAAATTTTATTTGGAACATAAAATGCATTTAAGTAGAAGTGTCAAGAATAAAACCTGAAAGATGATATATGGAATACAGTACAAGTTGAGAGAGAATTCCTTCTAAAATTTGCAAATGAATTTAGGTTGATTAATGCTCTGAATCAAAACCTAATAAAGGATTAGCAGCACACTGAACATTTGGTAAATGTCTAGTAAATTTGCATTATGATTCTTGAAAAAGCCTTTAATTGTATTTTGCAAACTTACTTCTTCATGAATAGAATTGCTGTCATTCATAGAAATTTCCTCTTGCTAAGTTTTCATTACAGGTAGTCCTCAACTTACAAACATTCATTCAATGGTTGTTTGAAATTACAGCAGTGCTGAAAAAAATGAACTTAAAACCTGTGCCCAAAGTTAATGGCCGTTGCAGCATCCCACAGTCATGTGATCAACATTAGGGCACGTGGCAGCCACCCACACTTAACAACCACAGAAGCACTGCAGCTCCCTTCATCTGCCTGTCTCTTCTCCTAATCCATGCCCTGTTTGCTTCACCAAAGGGCAGCAATGCAGGGGCTGGGGCTGAAGTAGAGATCAGTTGAAAAATATGATCAAGCATGTCAGCACGTCATTCTGTAAAGCCCCAATTGCCCCACCACCACCACCATCCTGCGCTTCATAGATTCTGCTGCGCTCCCCACTGACCCTCGCCACCTCATCTTATCCTCCAAGCCAGTGTGCCATTCTCACAGTCCTTCAGAAACCTTCTGGTCTTCTCCAAGCGTTGGAAAAATGGAACATTGGCTTGGGGAACTGCAGGAGCCCTGCTTCAAAAATCTCAATTCGCCAAATTGCATTCAGAAGATTTCTGAAGCACTGCTGGGCTGGGTGGGCAGCTGAGGCTTTACACTGCACTGCAGCAATCCCCACACATGCATACCCTGCGGTAGGCCTTCCATGGCCTCACCAACCTCTTTTGGCACTCTTGCACTCCTTACCTGGGACTCTGTTAACAGCCCATGATTCTCACTTAATGACTGCAGCTGGGAGTGCTGGGATTGCAGTCGCTAAGTGAAGCAGTCAGAGGACATCTTGTTTAACCAGTTTGCCTAGTGAGCAAGATTCTGATCCCAATTGCAGTTGTAAGTTGAGGACTACCTGTACTACTACCTGTACTAATGTATGTATGTATGTGTATGTGTGTGTTTATATATGAGTAATAAACAGCTAACCAGTTCCTCAGACTTTTTTAAGATTGTTAACTATACTGTTCATTTTTTGAGGCATGTAGCATGTCATTGGAATGATTTTGACTGGTAATTTTCCTGTATACTGAGCTTGCTTCTTTGAATTACTTATTCTATTCTGGAGGAAGGCAGTTTTGATAATTCCATTAATTTCTTGATTACCCATAGGGTACTATAGGAATTTCTGAATATTTTCCTCCTGCTGATATCCACACTTTACAGCAGCAGAACTATACTTTGAGGTCTGTTATTGCAGAAATGAGAAAAGAAATGGAGACCCTTAATAATCAGGCATCTTCCTTTGATGACATCAAAATGAAAATACAAAATGCAGGTATAACTAATTCTACTTTAGTTTTATTTCCTCCTAGTAGTAAAATGGATTTGATTTACTGACAAGTGTCCCTATATTTTATAAATTTAAGTCTCCTTTAACAAAAGCTTCTCTTCTATTTTTTGGAAGATTTTCTTGTTTGTTTTTGGTGCTTTGGTAATTCCTGACAACTGCTGGATGCAGTCTTTTTGACAAGATTTTCCTCCTTTGTAGGGTAAGGGAGGTCACCCAGCTGGCTTTGTGTCTAAGGCAGGACTAGAATTCACAGTCTCCCACTGATATCTTGATCACTACAACTGGCTGTCTCTTACATTTACAGTCTTCTAAATATTTATGTTCTCTGAGGAATCTCATATGACTAAAGCATATTAACAGATGCTTAATTAGCATTTCAGTCTCCAATTTTGAATCCAATTTGAGATCATCCATCACCACAGGTTGAGGTATATATTGTATGCTAAAGACACCCAACTCTATATTTCCACTGTTGGTGACTCAAGTGAAAGGGTGTGGCCATGCTTTCACAGTGCATGGAGGCTTTGGGGCCCTGGATGGGGGACAACAGGCTTTGACTGAACCCTGGTCAGACTGAATGGCTCTGGGTATGTGGGGCTCCAGGATCTGGGACTTTGTCATCTTTGACACTGGATGGCACTGCCCCCAAAAGACCCAGTCCACAACTTGGGGGTTCTCCTCGAGTCGTAACTCCTGTTCGAGGAACAGGTGGCAGTCGCAACTGGGAGAGCCTTTGCACAACTTAGTGTTGTGTGCCAGTTGTGGCCTTTCCTGGACCAGGATTCCCTGCCCTCAGTCGTTCAGTCCCTAGTCATCTCATGGCTGGACTATTGTAATGCACTCTGCATGTGGGTACCTTTGAAGAGCATTCTCTGCTGTTGCTCCTGCCCTCTGGAACATCTTGCCCCCTGATGTGAGGTTGGCCCCCAACCCTCCTAACTTTTCGTAAGGGCCTAAAGTTGTGGCTTTGCCAGTCGGCTTGGGGCAGCAATGGGGGAAGAGCGCAGTGGAGGTGGTTGATTGAGTAATAACAGATCCCACCTCTTCCCCACTCTGCCTCTGCCCTCCCCATGTGTCTTTGGTTTTAAAGTTTGATTTTAACTTTTTATGTTTTAACTTAGATGTAACTGTAAGTCACCAAGAGTTACCTTATAGTAAGATGGGCGGCCAATAAATTTTATAAATAAATAAATTTTATAAATAAATAAAAAATAAATAAATATTTTTCCATATTATTACAGAGAACAGTTAGCACTTTAACTATGTCTTCTCTTGTAGCTTTAAACAGTTTAGTGAGTATTTATCTTTGCACGGTGCTCTAAATTGCCTTTGAACATGGAAGGATTCCTGACTATATATTCCCTCTGCAAATGCTCCCATAGCTCAAGTTTTTTTCTTCATAAATTAGGGGTGTTAAATCTGTTCTGTACATTGACCCCATATTCTAAGTGTTGTCCTGGTCATATATTTTTAAATTTTAACTTATATAATTAACTCCAATAATTTTGATCAGTTCCTAGACATTTCCTGCTGAATAGATTGATTTGTACATCTATAGCTTATTATTATGTAGACATAATGCTGTCTAATGTGTGGCATCCATGTACAAAGTCTGAATTTTGTTTCTATTAGCAGTAAAAAACAGTTCTATTTGTAGAACTCTAAAAACATAGAATCCCAGGGCTGGAAAAGACCTTTTGGGGTCTTCTAGTCCATCCTTCTGCTCAAGGCAGGAGACCTTACTATTCTGGAGAAATGGATGTCCAATCTTTTCTTGAAAACTCCAGCGATGAATCACTCAGAACTCCAGGAGGCAAGCTATTCCATTGATTAATTGTTCTCACTATCAGGAAATTTCTCCTTAGTTCCAGGTCAGATCTCTCTTTGATGAGCTTCCACCCATTGCTTCTTGTGCTTCCTTCAGGTGCTTTGGAGAATAAGTCAACCGCTTCTTCTCTGTGATTACCTCTCACATACTGGAAGACAGCTATCATGTCATCCCTAATCTTACTCTTCATTAGGCTAGACATACCTAATTCCATTAATCATTTATTGTACAGTTTAGCCTCCAAACCCCTTATCATCTTTCTTGCTCTCCTCTTACTTAGGGTATGAGCATCTTTTTTTGTATCATGGTGACCAGAACTGGATGCAGTATTTTAAGTGTGGGCTCACTAATGCGGTATAGAGTGATAATACCACTTCTCATGATCTTAATGCTATCCCTCCGTTGATGCAGCCTAGGACTTTTTGGCAGCTGCAGCACACTTCTAGTTCATACTTAAGTGGTAGTCCCCTAGGACATCTAGATCCCTTTATAATTACTACGGTTAAGCCAGGTAGTGCCTATTCTATAGCTGTACATTTCTTTTTTACCTGCCTAAGTGCAGGACCTTACTTTTCTCTCCACTGAACTGCATCTTGCTGGATAGGGCCCAATACTCAAGTCTGCCAAGATCTTTCTGAATCTTGAGTCTATCTTCCAAAGTGTTAAGATTCCCCACACCCCAACTTTCTGCAAATTTGATGAGCTTCCCTTCTATCCCCTCCTCCTCCTTTATTCTTATGAGCAAATATTAAGATCCTGATTTAGTTATGGTCATTGAAACTGCCTCCCTCCAATCAAAGTATTACTCCACTCTTGCAAGAATATATGATCAACTGCAACAATATTGAAGTCTCTTCTTAAGATGAAATTTAAACGATTAAAATCCAATCCCTCTGCTGTCGGGAATAAAATTAAAATTATAGTTATTCAGTGCATACCGAATTCCATGTTACTATTTCTCTCTTTTTCATACATCCTCTTGGCAGCCCGAAATTTTTAAAAAATCAAATTTCACTTTTTTTTACTATATGGAGTTGAAATTGCTTCTGGAATCATTCTTCTTATCCTAATCTTTAAAAGAATACCAACAAAAGCTAATTTAGCCACTTCCTGAAAACAAAATAGAAATAAGAAAATTACTTATTTTATACTATGGAACTTTATATAAAAATATATGTCTGATTAAGGTCTATGATCTGTTAAAACTTGTAATTTATTTAATCATTAAGATACCATTAAACTTTTATTACTTTTGCTGCAGCAGACCAATATTACTGCTGTTCCAGGAATAAATATATATATATATATATATATATATATATATATATATATATATATATATATATATATATATATATATATATATATATATATATATATATATATATAAATTTATAAATGTAATCAGGCAGTCGAAGATATCTTCATGTCTGCAAGTTCTCAACCTAAAATGGGCATTTTTATTTTGCAGACCATAAACAGTCCCTGGAAGAGGAGGTCAGAAGGTTGGGGGGGGAAAGCGAGGCAATAGACCAACAGAAAGAAAATGCAACAGAAGCTCCAAGAAAAGTATTTGTGCCTTTTCTTAATGTAACTAGATGTAATAAAACTACTCAAACTTTCCATCCAGACTACTTTGCCAGTGGAAATGATGGTAAGGGAAATAAATTTCACATCTACTAATATATGTCATAAGTCTTGCATGCTCTGAGAAAGATGAGAGCTATGCCAGAGGTTCAACATACTAGACAGGTCTCATCGAAGGAGCCAGGTGAAGAGTGTCCCTCTTATAAACACTATGGTGAAACATAACTTACACAAATCTGTACTGGATTAGTCATCACCTGGGTCAACAAGGACTGCACTAGGTGTTGGAGTTCCTGGACATCCGGGAGACAAGTGGCCCACAGGACTCAGGAATGTTGGCTGAGCACCTAGGCCCAGCAGCTACAGGACTACTGGAAGAAAAGCTGCTTACCCATCCCAAATATAAAAACACTGAAAACAAAGAAATAAAAAATTGCTATAACAAATCAGGGCCAATGACAAAAGGATGTCTGAAAAGAATTTCTGTCATCTCTAGATAAACTAGACCAGGGGTAGGCAACCTCGGCTCTTTTATGACTCATGGACTTCAACTCCCAGAATTCCTGAGCCAGCCATGCTGGCTCAGGAATTCTAGGAGTTGAAGTCCATGAGTCATAAAAGAGTCGAGGTTGCCTACCCCTGAACTAGACTAATGTACTGTTTGATTGTTTCAGTCAGTACATTGAATTGTAACTGGATTTAGCAATAAAGACTTTTTTCTTCTTCACAATTATACGTCTGTGTTTCATCAACCTCATTAATAATTAGTTAATAGTATGTTAACTAGAAAGGGCGTGAGGTATCCTTAGAGTTCTTCAGTTGACCTCTGCTTTGTTTTGCTCTTTATTGTTTCAGGTCCGTTGCACCTTAGTAAAGTTGCTGCTGAACAGTTTTTGAAAACAGATGAAACTGAACATTCAAGAGCAAGGGTATGAAAATGAGTTGTTAATTAATGTTTAATATAGGGATTCATTCAGAACAAAAGTGGTGCATTTGTTTGCTTTCACTGTAAAACGCCTCAAGTATTCTGCCCTCAGCTATAAAAAGTTCCAGTTTATGCGAAACGATCCATGCCCTTTCCTACTACTTCCACTAGGAGGCACTGTAATTCTAGATATCTTTACTGCATCTGGGTTAATGATAAGATATATTCTAATAATTAACTGAACTGAACTCTTTTACTGAATATGGAAAGAAAGTTAAATTGTACTAAGTTTGCAGCTGTACAAGCTGAAATTTTATCTTGTTCTGCTATGTTGTAATCCTTGATGTTTTTTTCCCTATACATCAGATATCTTCAGTAAATACCTTTTCACTTTTGGCTGGTGTTAATTAAATGTATAATATTTTGTCAAACTTAATTTTTTCAGCTTAATTCTGCCTGCCAACTCCAAAAATTTAAACTTGTTTTAGAATTTCCAAGGACATTTTGCAGATAAAAAGCTGTTCCAGGGATGCTTCTTTGCTTACCTACACTATTTAACAAATAGAATATCTAAGAAGATCTTTGGGATACATTAAAACTTAGCTATGAGGGCGACAGGTCATGTGTTTATTTTGGGGTTTTTTCCCCTTCATCCCTTTTCATAAAAATGTGTTTTGTTTTAGCAAAATTGTGTCTTGAAGATAATGGGGAGTAAGCTGTAATACAGGCTGCATTAGTAATAAGCTGTTACGTTAATTGCAGGACAAAACAGACTCACATTCATGGGGCCACTCTTCTTTGAGAGGAATTCATAAATGGCTGCATCTTTAGCAATGGCTTCATTTTCTAGGGCATAATTCACTTTTCATGGCACAGAGTTAAGGAATATAATAGCAGATGATTACAAAATTAGTGAACAGTATGGCCAGGCAGCTGTGAAGGCAAACAAAATTCTGGGATGCATCACTAGAGCGGTCACCAGCAGGAAAAAGGAGGTTTAGGGCTTTAACCAGACCTGTTTGGAATATGTGTGTTGTATGGGTCCAGTGCTGGAGATCTCATTTAAAAAAAATACTGATAAGATTGAGTGAGTTCAGAGATGGGCAACAAAAATGGTGCAAGGTCTGAGGGACAAAACATATCAGGAAAGATTGGAAGACTGAATATGTACAGCTTGGAGAACAGAAGGAAAAGGGGTGCATGACTTAAACCTTTAAATATATTAAGGGTGTAAATATGGTTCTATAAGGCAGCATTTTCAATATTAAGCAAAAATCAAAAACACGGGCATAATCTCAAACTGACAGAAGTTCAAAAGTAATGTTAGAAAGTATTACTTCACAGAAGGAGTACTGTAGTGGAAGCTTAGAACCAACTTCCAGCGGAGGGAGTGGGTCAATCATCAGTAACTGTGTTTAAACATGCTTAACTTGTTTGAGATAAACACATGTCCATTATCCAACAAAAATTAAAAATTAAATAATAATAAAAAAATAATAATAGATATATTAAAAAGAAAACAAGAAGCAAATATACTTGAAGGAAAAAATTGATGGACCACTAGGTCTTTTTCTGCCATCAGTTTTCTGTGCTTCTATTTAAAATAATAGAAGAACTAACAGGATTAAGAATGTATTTCTGGGTTTATTTAGTAGCAATGACAGTGCTGAATAAATTAAATGTCTTCACTATCATTGCATCAGTTCATTGCTTCATTGCTAACGTCCTATTATTACAGGTTCCAAGTTAAACTAAAGAAGAAGAAAGCCAGTCAATTTCCATGAAGGCTTTTGATTGTGTCAATAATGTCAAGCTGTGGAATGAGCTTAGAAAAATGAGAATTCCAAAATATCTCATTGTCCTTACAAGAAACTTAAACTTAACAGCTCAGGAACTCACAGTACAGGCAGAATATAGTGAAACTGACTCCAAGTTGCCAAAGGAGTGTAACATGGCTTTATATCCCCCCCTTATTTTTTTTTCAATCTGTATGCTAAGTTCTGTAATAACTGGGAACCCCATGTGCTTGCAGTGGCAAGAAATACTTTTTACTGGTAGAAGCTGGTTGGTCAGCTACATCTTATTTATATCTTGGGTAAAATGCTTGCCTCCAATAATGTAATATTCCTTTTATTGTTAGGCAAGCTGCTTTTAGAAAGTTTTTACTCTTAAAATGGTCTAAGATAATTAAATTAATCTTATCATAGTGAACACTTTACTCCTTTTATTAAAAAATATATATCCTGCCCTTCATTTTCTTTTAGTAATACTACTCTGGGATCGGCTTCCTAGTGTTGCGACTACTTTATGAATGTGCCTATTTATAATTGTCTCACTATCTGTTAGAATCCTTTCCTCATATTATTACATTTAAAATAATAATGATTTTAAATTTGAGAAGTTGGAATTTTTCAAAGCAGTATCCCAGTCTCTGGCATTTTTTAAAAATTTCCAAGTATTGCTTTGAGCCCCAAATGGGTTTTGTAAGCTTTCTTGGAAAATAAAATAGCGGGCTGCTAGGGTCTAGTGCTTTGTTAAGAAGCATGCCCTTCTGCTGCCAATAAAGACAAAACTAAGCAGAATTTTTAGAAGGCATCTGGAACAGACAGGGTCCAGTCCAGGTGGCAAATAATCTTCCAGTTAAATGGTGCTTTGTTATTGGTGATTTGTAATCCAAGTCCTTCTTAGCAACTGTTTTTCCAAAAGTGCCCAGAAAACTTCCAGCAGGTTCTCAAAGTATGAAATACGTTACCGGCCCCCAAAGATAAGGAATTCCTATTCTGGAAGAATCTTGTATCTCATTTTGCTTCTAGAATCCACTGGTAAAACAGCTCCAAGAAGATTCTGTTCATCCCAAGCAACAGTTACTTAGTATGGGTGCAGGTGATGGGCCTCATCAACATTTTAGAAATCATGGAAAAGTGATTCAAGACAGACTGAAAGAAGCTGCAAAAAAGATCTGCTGTCTGAGCAGAGAGAAACAGCAGCTACTAGAGATGGTAAACAGACTAAGAACAGAACTTGGAGAAGCTTCAAAGGAAGGTAAGCTCATTGGAGAGAAGAACCTCAATTCTTATACAAGAAATTCAATCTCTTGAGATTGAGAAAAACTAATAGAGTGAAGTACTGCATGTAGGCTTGTTGCCAAGGTTAAGAGGTCCTGGTCAGAGCTTGAGAATGAAATGCTGCTGAATAAGAGCACAGTTGCTCTCAATGTTGAACGTGGTGGTATGAAACATGAACAGACTCAGTATTTGTTCCTTATTCTTGGCTATGAAGACCTTGATTACTGCTCTAAAAGGTCAAGGTGACAAGTAGTTGTTACATAATAGCAAAAAGCTCTTTTATATACTTCTCATGTATATAAGAAGATTCTTGAAATAAGAACTTTTTTGTTTTGTTTCCTGGAGATGAAGAACAATGAAAAATGACATTATTGTATAACGAACCCGAGGTCAAAATAGATGCCTTGTAAGAGAATTAAATTTTAAAGCTTAAGTTACTGGGACTCGTCTTTCAATTTCTGTATAGCATAAAAGGTTCGTTCTTTATTTTGCTGTCTCTAGGATTGCAGGATTGGAATGATTCAAAAAACCCTCAGAATGACACATCCCCTGGTGCCCTTTATCCCAAAGAACTGGTAGAAGAAGCAAAGCAGCATTTTCTAGCTTCAGAACATTTGCAATGCCATCTTACAAAACAGGTATGTCAGAACCATCCGACGGTTTTATACTGAGGACGGGAAGGCTGCCGTCGGAATGCCAGAGCCTTTCTTGCGATCACAGTGATATTCTATGCAAACTGTGCAAAACTCAGGCTCTGAAGAGTATTGTGAAGTACCTCTGATTTTGCTATGTCCAATTTATAGCAATTATCCCTATTCCATCCCTATTCCATGGACCACACAGTTGAGGTACAATTCACCATGTCTTGGGCGATTGCATCAGTGTGTCATTTTTGTGCTTTGGCAATTGCATCAATGTGTCATTTTGTGCTTTCCGTAAAGATTGATGGCATACTCCTGATAGAAGAGATTTGGGTACATTTAATCTAGATTATTGTTAATTTTAGAGTAAAACTTGGCCATATTTTTTATCTACATCTGTACCAAAGAAAGTTGGAAACCATCCTTTTTCTTTTGTTCTTTCCATTTTTTTCCTTTTTTCTTTTTTTCATATTTTTACCTTGCATTTTGTCTCCTTTTTCTCTTTTCTGATATCTTGTTTTTACTTCATTGTAATGTTATCATAATTTGAATTCAGTCAGCTGATCCATTTTTTATCCCCGTACAAATTAGAACTGATAGCAAGTAATTTCCTAACGTCATGTGGTAATTTTCCCACAACTATAATTTAATATCAATTACAGATAGTCCTCTATTTACAACAGTTGATTTAGCGACCATTCAAAGATACAACAGCACTGAAAAAAGTGGCATGACCGTTTTTCACAGTTGTGACTTTTCCAGCATCCCCATGATCATGTGAACAAAATTCAGATGCTTGGCAACTGGTTCATATTTATGATCGTTGCTGTGTCCTGGAGTCATATGATCCCCTTTTGCGACCTTCTGACAAGCAAAATCAATGGGGAAGCCAGATTCATTTAACAACCAGGTTACTAACTTATCAACTGCAATGATTCACTTAACCACTGAGGCAAGAAAGGTCATAAAATGGGGCAAAATCCACTTAACAAATGTCTCACTTAACAACATAATTTTTGGGCTCAATTGTGGCCATAAGTTGAGGACTATCTGTATATGGGAGGTACAAAGTGAGTCCTCACTAGATCTGGACTCTGTACACACAAATCCTACCCAGTATAAAATGAGTCAATTTGGAAAGGTGTTTAATTATCTAGGCAGAGCAAAGGTAGCAAACTAGCCCTTTCCCTGATTCAGATTTTTCTACAGAGATCTCTCCTGTAGTTCAGAAGCACAGCACAATTGATGTTGACATGTACCAAAGAGAGAAAAGCGCTTTTTAAAACTTATAATGGTTCCTCAAGAAATACATTTTGATGGAGAGAGGTGAGATAGGGAAGATTTTATTCCGGGATTAACCGATCTGCCTCAAATCAGAGTTCGACTCTTGTGATTTATTACCTACATTGCAGCCTTTGAGACAAGTTTGAGACCGAAGGGACAGATACTGTATATGTGCACATTCATTGTCATTAAATTATACCTCATTGCCAACCAGACTCGTTCTCATGTTTGGAGGCTCCATATGTGGGTGCTCTTTTATTTTTCTTCTTTTACTTTTTCTTCTTTTTGCAAAGAGTCAATTTATTTTTTTAGTTCATCTTCACTTCCATTCTAACTCACTAACTCACTCCAGACTTCCAAATTCACTTGATTACCCACAGATTAGTTGGTTTATCAGACTTTTCCCCTTTTTCTTTTGATGTTTCAAAGTTTTCATGACTTATGTGTTACTTCCAAACTTTAATTTTGTTTGAAGAAAAAAATAACATTACAGCTGTCATGTTTGTTTATTCCTCTGCAAAAGCATTCATTTTTCCATATATATATATATATATATATATATATATATATATATATATATATATATATATATATATATATATATATATATATATATATATATATATATATATATATATATATATATATATATATATATATATATATATATATATATATATATATATATATACATACATACATACATGAAACTAAGGCTCATACAAAGGTGGTTCACTCAAACTGCATTGGCAATTTATTGCTGAGAGCTTTGAGAATAATGTACAAGTGGTTTGGGCAAGAAGCTTCTGCAGTGAAAAGACCATATAACTTTAATATAACAGCACTTATTTCTACAAAATGTGTTCTGTTCCATCTCCTTAAATTTTTACTTAAAAATTATTCCATTTTTAATTTTTTTTAAAAAACATTTTTTCTATGATGATGGTTAGCACGTCTCTGGTTTTTCTGATTCATATTCCACAATCAAAACCAAATCAGGAATTTCCCTTGAAGCAACACTGAGCATTTTTAAAACTGAATATCTAGCCATGAACCAGAACACACAGTTCTTGATCAAATATTTACCATTTACTTACATAAATGTGTGCTACAAATTACCATCCACAACTACCCCTCACGAAGATTAGAAAGCTTATTTGACCATCCAATCATCTGACAGAACACATTTTATTCTCTTACTGTATCTCTACTCATCCATCTCTGTCAACTTCTACAGTCTGAAATCTTCAACTCTACTTCCTGGATGCCTTCAGTATAAAAAGCATTTAACCTATGTTTATACATAAATTGTAATCACACAACTGCCTGTATGGAAAGCAAAATGGGCCATTTAAACCTACCACTACTTTTTGTGCCATTTTTTTATCTATTTCCACATGACATTGATCTCAGATATTGGTCATTTCCACAGGCTGAATCAGACTCATTTACAAGAAATCGCACTGCAGATCCCTCAATATCTAAAGCCCCTGTGCCACAGCAGCCTCAACAGCTCAGAAGAGAAAGCCCATGCCTATCCCAGAAAAGTCTGTTATCATCTAGTGCCCCTAGTTCCTTAGAGGAAATTTGGCAAATATTAGAGATGGGATCAAGTCCTTCAGTTCTCAGCCCCCAAAACAACATTGATCAAGGTACGTATAATATATAAAGACATGGTTATTTGATTTTAGTAATAGAATTCAAATATAGCACAATGGCTTCTTGCACCCTAAATTTCTCTATTTTACTTATGGCAGACTCTATTGGTATTTTCTTCATTTTCACCATCTTTGAATTCAGTGTTTCACTGAGTGTGAAACTGACACATTTATGTGCTCACTTAATTATTGGCTACAGACAGATCAGTATCATTAGTATCTACAGATCAAACTATATTCTGTGCAATTTTATGGAAGACAGCATACTTGTCTCTATTGGTTTTCCCCTGTGCATTCTTTGGACATTCCACAATTTCCAAGTGTAAGGAAGTGCTGGTTATACTCTTGGGTGCACTTTTGCTATGATTTAGATCAGTGGTCTTCAAACTTGGCCCTTTTATGACTTGTGGACTTCAACTCCCAGAATTCCTCAGCCAGCGTGACTGGCTGAGGAATTCTGGGAGTTGAAGTCCACAAGTCATAAAAGGGCCAAGTTTGAAGACCCCTGATTTAGATGTATTGAGTTGTCCTATGGCTGCGAAAGTTGGACCATAAGAAAGGCTGAGCGCCAAAAAATTGAAGCCTTTGAACTATGGTGCTGGAGAAGACACCTGTGAGTCCCTTGGACTGCAAGGCGATCAAACCGGTCAATCCTAGAGGAGATCAACCCTGACTGCTCTTTAAAAGGCCAGATCCTGAAGTTGAAACTCAAATACTTTGGCCACCTAATGAGAAGGAAGGACTCACTGGAGAAGTACCTAATGCTGGGAAAGGTTGAGGGCAAGAGAAGAAGGGGACGACAGAGAATGAGGTGGCTGGATGGAGTCACTGAAGCAGTAGGTGTGAGCTTAAATGGACTCCAGAAGATGGTAGAGAACAGGAAGGCCTAGAGGAACGTTGTCCATGGGGTTGCAATGGGTCGGACATGACTTTGCAACTAACAACAACACATAAACTGATTACATCCCATCTCCTTTCCACTGCATAAACATCCAAGTCTGGTGTTCCCAAGTGATAAGAATATGTGACAAAATGTTATTGAAGCTAAAAGTCTGAAAATAACTCTTTTCACTATTCAGAACTAGATACTCCATATTGCGGCTGAATATAAATATCATTTTTACTTAGCATCTGCCCTTTTAACTAATTTTACTTATATTTCAGTAAGTAAAATTATTTTAATATTATTATTTTAGTTTTAATAAAATATGCATAGGTGGAAATACAATATTTTTTTGTAATAACACAAGTTTTGCTTTGTAGAGATTAAAAAACTTCAGTCAATGCATTCTAAGATTTCTTGTAAGATTCAGTTTTATAAGATTCATTAACAAATTATTTGTTTACTTATTTATTAGATTAGATTTTCTTAAGGAATTCAAGGTGGTATGCATAATGCTTCATCCTCCCACATTCCTCTCTAAACAACCCTGTGAGATTTGCACATAAAGTAATTTATAGTGTACACATTAAAGTTGCAACCCTCTCCCACCCCAATTCTACTAAAGGAAATTCTCAGAGCCCATTAACAGCTGAAAGGATTATGAGGGAAATGGAGGTCATCTAGTCCAATCCCCTGCTCTTGCAGGAGACCTATATACGATTTCTGATAAATGGCTATCCAGTTTCTTCTTAAAAGCCTCCAGCAATAGGGTACCCACAACTTCTGAAGGCAATTTGTTCCACTGGTTCTCACTTCCTTAGTTCTAGATTGCTTCTCTCCTTGGTTACTTTCTATCTATTGTTTCTTGTCCAGCCCACAGGTGCTTTGGGCAGCCCTTCAAGTATTGGAAGACTGCTATCATGTCACCCCGATCCTTCTTTTCACTAGACTAGATTTACCTAGTTCCTGAAGTCATTTTTCATGTTGTAGCTTCTAGACCCTTAATCATTTGTGTTGCTTTTCTCTGAACTCTTTCAAAAGTCTCAACATCTTTTTTGTATTGGAGTGACCAAAACTGGATGCAGTATTTTAAGTGTGGTCCTACCAAGTCTTTGTAGAATGGTACTAGTATGATTTGATGGAATGATGATGGAATGATTTTGTTACAGAATCAAGAGACTCAGACCCCGGAATCAAAAGAAGTTTGTTTTATTTTGCGCAAAAGGTTCAGAGCAAAAAGCAATATCAATGTCTGAACACGTTTTCAGGGAAAAGCAAGTACATATATAGTCTTCAAAAGTAGCAAAACACGGAAATGTAACTTATGAGCATTGATTGGTTACTTGAATTACAGCCCCCAACTCCCCCTTGTTGCTATGCTGAATTTAGCTAAATATCTTGCAACCTTTTTACTGATTGAGGTCACAGGTTCCTTGTAGAAGCGCTTATGTTTCCAGCATTGTGTTTGTGGTTAGCTACAAACGAGACATATGTGGTTAGATGTATCACAGCTGTATGCCTGACTAAATAGGTGTGAGAGACAGATGAACTCGTGGTTTGGCATTTTCCATTTCCTTGTTCTTTTCTAACTAATACACACGTTGTCTTTATGCCTCACTTTTATGTCCTGTCTCACTTTATGTCCTGCCTCAATTTGACACTTTTTGTCTTTTTTTCCCCCTTGGAAAATTGAGTTGGCATGGATGCATACTTACGTATTTCACAACCCCTCCCCCCAATATATATTCTATATGTATAGAAAATATTGCTCAAGCTGTTTTAATTCTCTTTTAACCAGGTTTCTTTCTCTTTTTATCTTTCTCTTTTTATCCCATTTAAAAATCATTTTTTATTTCACCAGTTGACCAATGTTTTCTTTTTCCCCATACAAACCAGCTAAGCATTTCTCTCTCCAATATTAAACTTCACTCTCTCTCTCTTTCTCTTTCTCTGATCACCCTGTGGTCATTTATACTTATTATATGAATTTATCAGACATTTCTACAAATTGGACAATTTCTCTGCAAAAGATTCTCCATAATAGCTCCAAGACTATGATTCATTAGTTACTATTGCAAAAGTTTTTGGAAATAGAAAATATATCATGAAATTACGAATTAACACTTTGTTCCCATTTAACAATAGTTACATAATACTTACATATGCTGACAGCCATGTGATAGCAAGGGGAAGATAATATGGAACTCCAGGGATGATGCGTACAGATTCATCTATTGCATCAAAGTTTTTGTGAACTGAGCATAGAAGAGATACCACAGGTCAAGAACCTATTGAAAAAACAAAGACTGTTTGCACATGTAAATGTTACTGCAACTTTCCTAATGTTTCATGCTCTTAACTGGTGAAACTCAACTGGCAATTTTACAAAAATGCTAATTCCTAATTTTGGATACATCTACCTAAAATAAAACTGCTGGCTTTAATACTGCAAATGCCCAGAATCCCATGCTGTAGAACAACTTTTTGAGCTAGCTATTTGATACCATCTACGGATGGATTTTGAGAAAATTTATGTTGAAGCTTGGTATTCATCTATCTCATAGATACCTACTATGGAGAGCCTGGCATTAGGTAGTCTGCTTTGGGAATAATGCTTACCCTCTTATCTTGCTTTCAGATACTGCATAAAGGCAATGTGGGGTTTGCCAAAGTGGATGATTTTTTCACAAAATCACTGAAAATAAGATTATGGCAATGACAAATATGATAATGAGTCATCCAGGAAGATGCCCCACCTAATGTTGACATGCCTATATTTTTCATTTCCAACCACCAGTTCTATTTTTGTAGGTTCCAATTTATAATAGCAGGCCAAAATGTCCCTAACCCCAACACAGTAAACTTTTGTCTGTGGTTGTTGTTCTTTGATAATCCTACAGGGTTAGGCCTGGTTGCCCAGCCATAGTTCCTGAGTCCCATTGCTCACTGGTCAACAGATGCCCAGGAACTCTTAAAATCTGATGTAGTCCTTGTTGACCTGGGTGATGACCGATCCAGTATAGGATTCTTTTTCTGATTTCTCATTATATTAAATAGGTTGATGGATATACTTAATCTGGCTTTTCCACTAAGACCTGTCTGACATGCTTGACCCTTCTGGTACAATACATTACCGCCAGATAGCTCTCAATCTCATCAGAACATCACAAGCCCCTACTCCATGACAAAGAGGGATTTATGGCAGGGATTATCATATATTTATTATTAATATTATTAATGAAATTATTATTAATGAAATGCTGCCCAATTCCCAACAACTCTGGGCAGTTACAAATGAAAATATTAAAATAAGGGGAAAAATAGAGATAGGCAAAAATGAAGATCAAATATGGGAAGGGTGACAAAAAATGGTCAGAAACTAAAAGAAACAAGCCAACATAGTAAAGGGGCTTCAGTCAACCTTGTTAAGTGTCTAAGTGAAAAGTGGGCTCTCCAAGTTAATGGTTAGATAGTTCAAAGTTCTTCAGAATTAATGGTTGAGTACTTCTGAAAAATAGATAAGTTGAATTGTTTGAATCCTATACTGATTGAATGAATCCAAATCAATCAATACTGCAGTGGTCCTGCTTTATGCTCCAATCAGAGATTTTATGGTGACTTCCAATATCTTGCTGACACAATACACAGAGAGAAACAGAGAGAGACAAAAAAACGAAGTCATGCTAACTGTAGGGAAGTAGAATGCTTAAAGTTGGAAGTAAAAGAACTGGAATAGGGAGGCAACTTGGTCTTGGTATACAAAAAAGATACTGTATGTGCAATCACAATTCCTACTAGAAATAAACATGGGAAAATCTAAAGAGACTAGAGACCAGCCCTCTAAAATACTAAAAGAAAAGTGTTTCATGTATAGGAAATGGAAGTACAAGTGTGCAACAGAAGAATATAGACACTGAAGAACTGTGTTAGAAAAATTAAAGCTTAAAATGAGTTGCAGTTTGCAAGAGATATCAAAAACAACAACAAAAAGATTGATTTATACTAGAAACAAATGGGAAAGCAAATAAAACATAACTCCAGTTGTGAGTAGGTAGATTCAAGCTAGACATTTGTGCCCTAGAATATTTTGCACAATCATTCCTATAGATTAAACTAGATGCTTTCCAGACTGACTTGCCTTACTTGTTAGAATATAGATTTATGTTAATACTTAAGACAGCTACTTAGTTGAAAAACATAATTAAACAGATTACATCAATATAAAGACCAAATTAAAAAATAATAATAATTGAGTTACTATAAGTGTGCTAGGGTTTTATTTTTAGAGTTCCAATCCTCGGGGAATGATAGATACATTTAAGAAGATGCAAAAGGATTGAACAATAAGGGACAGTCATAATTGCAATACATGTTTTGCTGCAATATTTAAACTTGGATGATGAAAACTGATCCACTTTTATGATTGCTCATTATTATTGGCCCAATTTTATTGGGTCATATATAATCTTCTCTATGGGTCAAAATTTCAACACTTTTTCCCTCTCATGTGGGTAAAGGACCAGACAATGAGAAGGCTGGGTAGAATATTAACGAACAGAGATGCGTACTCTTTTTGGACTCTATGCATGCAGCTTTGTTCTCTGTTATGTAAGATCCTCATCTCCCAAGAGAAGTACAAATATTAACTTATGCTGATGTGATTTCTGTACTTAACAGTTCCTGCCAGCAAAATCAGCACAAATAAATATCAGAGAGAATTATCTGGATTATAGGAACAGTAGTAACAGAATGGATTGTGTCAATTCATCATTTATATTCTGTGTTTCAGGGAGACGCAGTGTGATCAAAGTTAACTTTATTGTCAGGGATCATGTGTGAATGGGCACAGTTGGAACTGGTGCTAGTTGTCAGATGAGCTCTCAACACTGTGCATATGTGAATTTCAAAGACAAATTTATTTAATTGTGATAATTTATCAGCAAGGTAAAAACACAGAAGCAAGGTATTAAAGTTAAAATTTAAAAAACAGAACAGAGACAACAGAATGAAATATATAAAACCATAATATAATTACAAAAGTTTAAGATATAATAGAAGTAAATCAATGACATGAAAATATTATAAAATAGAAAAGAACTATGCCATAGTGTCATCACTCCAGGATTAGGACATTTTATGTCTTGTGATGAAAATCACTGTTGATTCATATAGTACAATGCTATTGGTGATGGTAATATTCCAGTCCGTGATTAGGAAACAAAATGTCTCTCACTCTTAACAGATTTGGCTTTTTGTTAGGAGGCAGCAAAAGCATGTCTACACATAAATTGCTGTAGAAAAAGTAGTGGAAAAATATATCAAACAGGATTTACAGAAGGGCATCATCTACTGTTTTTCCCATTTTGTTCTGCTGAGAATAAGGCAAAGGTTCTATTATGCCAGGGAAAGAAACTTGAACGATTTACAGATATAAATCAAATTTGAACCTACCACTGAGAGCTGTAGCACAAAATCCATTTGCTATGCAATATGAAAGATTTTTTCCACAGATTTCAGCTTTAAATTTTTTCTTGGCTTAAGGGCAATAAAGAATAGATAGAAAGGCCACAATAACATAGATCAGCTGAGATTTTTACTTCCATCTTGATGAAAAGTCATCAAGGAGAATTATTGAACCAGTGAGCTATTGGAAAACAGAACTTTAAGCCAGTAAGAAATCGGCAATTGCAGATTCTCAGCTCCTATAGAACCATACCAGTCTGGTACAGGTTAAAGTTTCTATGTGAAAGAGTGCTCATAAAAAAAGTAGACTGAACAATATCTGATGACTTTGAATCATTGTATATACATACCTGTGTACTATACAGTACTTGGGATGCAAGTAGGTTCGACTTATGACCACAATTGAGCCCCACATTTCTGTTGCTAAGCAAGATAGCTGTTAAGTGAGCTTTGTTGCATTTTACGACCTTTCTTGCCACAGTTGTTAAGTGAATTGCTTGTTGTTAACGAAATCTAACTTCCCTTATTGACTTGGCTTGCTGGAAGCCATCTAGGAAGATTATAAAGGGTTGTCACATGACCCTGGGAAAGTGCAACTGTCATAAATACATGCCAGTTGCCAAGTACCCAAATTTTGATCACGTGACCATGGGGATATTATAGCTGTCATAGGAGGGGAAACTGGTCATAAGTCACTTTTTAGTGCCATTGTAACTTCAGTCATTAAACAAATGGTTGTAATTCGAGGAATAACTGTATAGACTGAACTCTAGATATATACACTTGTAGCTTTTGACATTCAAACATCCATTGACAAACACATCCAGATATGTATCTTACATTCAGCTTTCCTTAATGCTTTGCCTTTCCTCCATGATAGGTTAGAACCCCAAATCAAATCAAATCAAGCCAGAAAATAGCAATATAAAGCCAACATAGTGAATATAGAGCAAGTAAATATAGCAAAGAATAAAGATAAATATATAATAATGCAAGATTGTGTAAAGGGAAGACCGAAGGGGCAGTGGTTCAGGGACTCTGTTGAGCCATCCTCATATGGGTATAGCTGCTGGCCTGCAAAGTGTCCATATAGTGTCCAAAGAAGACTGCCGAGGGCAGTGCTAAAGTAAAGGCCTATGAAATGTCACTCAAACTCTTATAAAAGAACCTCCCAAACTGTAGGACATTAGGCTCAGATTAGTTTGAAGGTCAGTGTCTCAGATCTGTTGCTGGAGAGCCCTTCTGGCATTTTGAAAGCCTAATGAGCTTATAGTGTATAATGTGAAGCCTAATGAGTGGATTTTGTCAATAGTCTTCTGAAGTCATATTAATGTAAAGCAGTCTTAAAGGACCAAATCAGTGGCGAATTAATATAATTTTTATTGAGAATTTTACAAAATTCAAAGGCAAATACAGAAATATAAAAAGAAGAGAGATAAAACAATACAGTTAAAGAAAATGAAACTATTTCCAATCTTCTTTACAGCAGTTACAAACTACTTATCCATGTTCCCTCTTTCATATTAAAATAGTCTTTTAGCCCTCTATTCAGCCTTTTTTCAATCATGTCCAGAAATCATCATTTCACCTTTTTCCATTTTTAGCAAAAAGTCCATAAAAGTTTTCCAGTCTTTTATAAAAGTACTGTTTTATCCCTGATCAAAGAGGTCAGTTTTGCCATTTTTCCTAATTTTGCCATTTTCTCAATTCATTCCTCCTACCAAATTTAACCAAAAATGGATGAGTAGGACCAAGCTCTAATATCTACAGAAATCAAACTCATCTCCAAATATAAGATGGCATTCTTAATACATTTTGGGATTACGAGAATGGCTCTAATAAACTTAATTTGAACAGAGTATTGAACTTGACAAGAAAGCACATTTCAGTAGCAAGAAGAAACTGAGGAACCACTTGACTTTTTTTCCTTTTCTTTTTCCTTTTTCTTTTATTTATTTTTCTTTTATCTTCCTTGCTTTATAAGGTATCTCTTGGACGGTATCTCTTTACTCTACTACCATCCGGTAGGAGATACAGGAATATAGCCAGCCGTACCAACAGGCTGAAAAATAGCTTTTATCCGTGGGCTCTTAGGCTTTTAAATGGGACATAATGTTATGCAGAATTGACTTGGGAGGCCGGTGTGTGGTGTAGTTGGTTCACATGGTGTGGTAGGATGGAGGGTTTGTTGTCACTGTGTGTTGGGGGGAGAGAGCACGGGGGGGAGGCTCAGCTAATCTCAATGTACACATGTTGTACTTTGACAATAAAGGTTTATTTATTTATTTTATTTATTTATTTATAATACTAGTTCATGTTAACCTTTTTCTTCTGGTTTAAAAGTTTTAATAAAAAATAATAAAAATCCTTAATCTTTTTCTTTTCCTTGCACTTTTGCTTTTTCCTTTATGCACTTTTTTCTTCCTTTCTTTCTGTATGTGTTACCTTTTATCCTCTGGCTTAAAAGTTTTAATAAAATATATATATTAAAAGAAACCTGAGGAACAGTAAGAAAATACAGGCCACAGGGATATAATGTCCCTTTGAATGAAACTCTGATAATGGATGTGAAACTACACTGAGATCTGGCTCCAAGATAAAGAGGTGTGGTAGAGCATTTCAAGGTACTTAGTGTACAGGTAGTCTTCAACGTATGATGACAATGAAGCCCGAAATTTCTGTTGCTAAGCAAAACAGTCATTAAGTGAATTTTGCCCAATTTTACGACTTTTCTTGACACAGTTGTTTAGTGAGTCACTGAAGTTGTTAAGTTAGTAACATGATTGTTAAGTGAATCTGGCTTCCCCATTGACTTGACTTGTCAGAAGGTTGCAAAAGGTGATCACAAGATCCTGGGACACTACAGCTGTCATAAATATATGCCAGTTGCCAAAATGTCTGAATTTTGATCATATTACAATGCCACGATCATAAATGTGAAAAACTGTCATAAGTCATTTTTTTCAGTGTTGTTACTTCAAATGGTCACTAGAAGAATGGTTGTAAGTCGAGGACCACCTGTAAATAACCGTTTAATGGGAGTCCCATTAATTTCCTATTTATGACCATTCATTCAGCAATTGCTCAAATTTACAATAGTGCTGAACACATGATACTTGGAACCAGTCCTCATAGTTGTGGCCATTGCAGCATCCCCATTGTCATGTGATTGCAATCTGAGTGTTTTGTGACTGGCTCACAGTTACAACATTGCAGCAGTCAAAGGATCGCTATTTGTGACTTTGCTGGCTTTTGAGAAGAAAAGTCAGTGGGGAAGCCGGCAGGAGGTTACAATTGGTGATCACACGACATCACGGTAAATGACATGTATTTGCTTTAAGAAGGTAATAAGAAGGGCCAGAACTGCCACTGCTAAGCCATGTGGTCAGATAATGTCGAGCTTTACAACTATGTTGCTTAGCAACTTCAGTTTGATTTCAGTTGTCGTTAATTGAGGATATCTATAATCTTTCTTCTAAATAGAAAAAGGGCAGTGCCTTTCTTATTTCTGTCTGAGAAAATGACATGATGACTACAATGTCATAAAAGTGCCAGAATCACTCATTCTATTATGAGGGGAGGGTGGTGAGCAGGGACCATAAGTGCCTGAATGATTTGATTTATATAGAAGTTAAAAAGTAAGAGGGCTAATATGTAACATTCCTTTAACCTCTGTATGTTGGAACAGCTTCAGAAAGATGGACGTGTAAGGCAGCTGGGTGACTTTGGGCCACTTTCTCAACCCAACCCACTTCATAGGGTTGTTATTATGGAGAAAGTAGAAGGCGAGAGTATTAAATATATCCACAACTTTAAATTATAATTTTAAAAAAGAGGGGTTAGAGAGAATGGATAAGTAGAAGCAGCCTTTTACAAATGGTTTATCACCTTAATCTTTCCACAGTTTCTCTATCTCTTGGAATAAATTCAAAAGCTGACTTTTGCAACTAAGGTTGCAAAACAGGGAACCTTGGGCAGCGGTGGGTGGTGGGTGGAAGAGAAGCAGAGTATGGTGAAGGACAAGACCTTAGTCCAGAGCTGAACATACCCCTCTAAAACCAGCCTGCTCCTCAGGAATAACTTCGAACACAATCCAGTCATTTGAATATAGAAACCTGGCATATGGTTTACTTATCGCATTGAGTAAACTAATAGGCTTGTGATTTATTGGGTCTAGTCTATGTAGTGTTATAGAATGGAATAATAGCTTGGTTCCAGTCATATGAAAATAGCCTGAAATATTAATAATGAGTAAATGAAATAGCCAAAATTCTTATTCGCCTCACTAGTGCTGTGAGAATGAAATCTCCTCCTGTTTCTTTTCCAGGTTTTAGCTGAGTAATGAAGCATTTAACCCCAGCCATAGATACAACTGGCCAGTTAAGGAGATCACTACAATGATTCCCTTTTGAAGCTATTTTGAAAATAGACTTCCCAGTCTTCTTCCTTACCGTAGACTTGGGTGAAGATCACAGTTTTCACACTCCTCTAAACAACAACAGAGTGGGGGCCTTCTGGATTTTGGGAGGAAACTCATTCCAAAAGTCAGAGATTACTATAGAGAAGGTGTGCTTCCATAGTACCAACAGATGGTATTTCTTAATCAAAGGAACCCAGAGTAAATCAAGTCTGTAAGATTAAATCAGCTGGCCAGATGTTGTGGAAGACAGTTTCCCAAGTAATCAGGCCTTTAAAAAAAATTGCTCTGAGTAATTGAAAAGCATTTGGTAAGGTGTTGAGTGCACTGAGGAGGGCCTTTTTAGCCTCAATACACTCTATCATACCAAGGGCTGGACCTCATGAAAATAAGAGTCAGTTTAGTGTAATGGTACAGAACTAGAAACCTGGGGACTGTAAATTCTTGTCATAATAATAATAATAATAATAATAATAATAATAATAATAATAATAATAATAAGAAGAAGAAGAAGAAGAAGAAGAAGAAGAAGAAGAAGAAGAAGAAGAAGAAGAAGAAGAAGAAGAAGAAGAAGAAGAAGAAGAAGAAGAAGAAGAAGAAGAAGTTGGAAGGGACCTTGGAGGTCATCTAGTCCAACCCCCTGCTAAGGCAGGAAACCCTATACCATTTCAGACAAATGGCTGTCCAGTCTCTTCTTAAAAACTTCCAGTGTTGGAGCATTCACCACTTCTGGAGGCAGGTTGTTCCACTGGTTAGTTGTTCTAACTGTCAGGAAGTTTCTCCTTAGTTCTAGGTTGCTTCTCTCCTTGACTAGTTTCCATCCATTGCTTCTTGTCCTGTTTTCAGGTGCTTTGGAAAATAGCTTGGCTCCCTCTTCTTTGTGGCAGCCCCTGAGATATTGGAACACTGCTATCATGTCACCCCTCACCCTTCTCTTCATTAAACTACACATATCCAATTCCAGCAACTGTTCCCTATATGTTTTAGCCTCGAGTCCCCCAATCATCTTTGTTGCTCTTCTCTGTACTCTTTCTAGAGTCTCAACATCTTTTTTACATCGTGGTGACCAAAACTGGATGCAGTATTCCAGGTGTGGCCTTACCAAGGCATTGTAAAGTGGTATTAGTACTTTACGTGATCTTGATTATATCCCTCTGTTAATGCAGCCTAGCACTGTGTTGGCTTTTTTGGCAGCTGCAGCACACTGCTGGCTCATATTTAAGTGATTGTCCACTAGGACTTCAAGATCCCTCTCACAGTTACTACTATCGAGCAAGGTACCACCTATACTATACCTGTGCATTTGATTTTTCCTGCCTAAATGCAGAACCTTACTTTTTTCACAATTGAATTTCATTTTGTTAGATAGTGCCCAGTGTTCGAGTCTGTCCAGATCCTCCTGTATCTTAAGCCTATCTTCTGGAGTATTGGCTATTCCTGCCCGCTTGGTGTCATCTGCAAATTTGATGAGTTCCCCATCTATCCCCTCATCCAAATCGCTGATGAAGATGTTGAAGAGCACTGAGCCCAGAACAGAGCCCTGGGGCACCCCACTACACACTTCCTTCCATGTAGATGCGGTTCCATTGAGGACCACACACTGAGTACGGCCTGTCAGCCAGCTACGAATCCATCTGGTGGTGATGCTATCTAACCCACATTTTTCTATCTTATCAAGTAGTAGGTTGTGATCTACTTTATCAAATGCCTTCTTGCCTTAAGCAAGAAGCCAGTTGGATGACTTTGGGCTAGTCACTTTCTTTCTCAACTCTAGGAAGAAGGTGAGAACAAGGCACTTCTGAAAAACATTGCTAAGAAAATCAAGAGACGACCAACTCACAAGGACAAAATAAATAAAATAGTAAAATAGTAAAACTGAGCTGGTGGTAGTAAATCAAATACTAGTCATTCCGATTGTCTATTAGAGGTCAGTGATTTTCAACCCCATTTGGATAGGCAGTTCTTTTTTTTCCTTCTTATACTTTATACTTATTTTGTAATAATGTTTATATAAATTATGGCTTTGTGATAACATTACTTGGAAGGTTCTGAGGGGGACCGCTGCTATCTTTTCTTAAATAGATGTGCAGATACACTGGTCACCTAAGCCAAAGCAAACCTACAAGAGAAAAACTAGAGAAATATTTAGAATTCCAAGATAAATGTTGTAGGTCCATAAGCATTCTTAATCTGCTATAGGTTTTACTAAGGCTCTCCTTGATGATTAGAAAGAAGCTTCTCATCATAGAAATGCTTATCTGTATAAAGCTAAATATGTTCCATACTATGCAAACGTAAAGATTCCTGATGGAAAGAAACATCATAGGAATATAGTATTGAAGGGTTAAGAGGCTTCTCAGTCATGGCCCCTGTATGATGGAATGTTCTCTCCTGAGAATAGTGCAGAGAAGAGCAACAAACATGATCAGGGGACTGGAGGCTAAATCATATAAAGAACGGTTGCTGGAATTGGGTATGTCTAGTTTAATAAAGAGAAGGACGAGGGGAGACATGATAGCAGTGTTCCAGTATCTCAGGGGTTGCCACAAAGAAGAGGGAGTCAAACTATTCTCCGAAGCACCTGAAGGCAGAACAAGAAGCAATGGATGGAAACTAGTCAAGGAGAGAAGCAATCTAGAACTAAGGAGAAATTTTCTGACAGTTAGAACAATTAATCAGTGGAACAACACGCCTCCAGAAGCTGTGAATGCTCCAACACTGGAAGTTTTAAAGAAGAGATTGAACAACCATTTGTCTGAAATGGTATGGGGTTTCCTGCCTGAGCAGGAGGTTGGACTAGAAGACCTCCAAGGTCCCTTCCAACTCTGTTATTCTATTCTATTCTATTCTATTCTATTCTATTCTATTCTATTCTATTCTATTCTATTCTATTCTATTCTATTCTATTCACACTTCCACCCACAGCACAGGTCTTATTACAGGAGGAGATGAGACAGCATACAGGGGGGAGGTACAAAAACTGTTCTGTTCCAGCCTACGACCGGCCCTGTTTGAATGTCAGGGACAACCCCTTTTTATAATCAACAGGCTGGAAAAAACCCAACCAAATTTATTTACAAAGAGTTCAAACAAAAGTTAAATGAAAAATTCAAACAAGACTTAAGCCGAAAGGTTAAACAAGAGTTAAACCAGAATAATAGACCAGGACTCTAGCAGAAGATCTTCAAACGGTTGCCTTCAGCAACCAGCACCTCCCACACATTCCCCTTTTATCAGCAGTCCCAAGGCGTGGCTTCTCATTGCCTTCTCCCGAGTTGCCTCATTGCTTCCTCTGTTCTGCTCTGCTAGATTGCCTCCTGCTCCTTGCGTCCCTGAACAGAGCCAGCTGTGGATCGTCTTCTTCCAATCCCTCATGCTCACACAGCTGAGTCTGAGGAGGAACAAGATGGGAGGGGCCTGGCTGAGAGTTCTGCAGTGCATCAGAACCTTGCTCTGACACCAAAGGCTCTCCAAACCCCTCCTCCTCCTCCTCTTCAGAATCATCAGACTCAGCTGCCGAATCCACAAGCTTACGCTGAATCACAACACTATCCATATGGTGTTTCAACAACAACTTGCACCTGAACATCGGCAAGACGAAAGAGATGGTGCTAGACTTCTGGAGGAAAAAAGAGGAACCTGCCCCACTTTCCATCGGGGTGGGGGGGCTGTGTGGAGAGAGTTTCCTCCTTTAAATTTCTGGGAGTCTACCTCTGTGAAGATCTGACCTGGAAAGTTAATACAACCCAGGTGGCCAGAAAGGCCCAACAGAGACTCCACTTCCTCGGTCTTGCAGAAGAACAGGGTAGAACAACGGCTAATGACCCTCTTTTACCGGTCTACTATAGAGAGCGTCCTCTTGTACTGTATTGTGGTTTGGTATGCTGGTCTGACAGCCGCGGATAGGAAAGTATTACAGAGGGTGGTGGGCACAGCACAAGACATTGTGGGCTGTCCCCTGACACCACTGGATGACATCGCCAGGGCTTTGCTGCCTTGGAAGAGTGAGGAAAATTCTCAGGGACGACTCACACCCTGGTCCTATCTCTTTACTCTCCTACCATTGGGTAGGAGATATAGGAGTATAGCCAGCCGTACCAACAGGCTGAAGAACAGCTTTTATCCATGGGCTGTTAGGCTCTTGAATGGGAAATAATTTTATAAACTTTATGTATGACTGACTTGCGAGGCCGGTGTGTTGTGCAGTTAGCTCACATGGTGTAATAAGATGGAGGGTTTGTTGTCACTGTGAGTTGAGGGTGGGGGCACGAAGTGAGGCTCAGCCAATCTCAATGTATACATGGTTGTACTTTGACAATAAAGGTTCATTCATCATTATAAATTATAAATAAGAGAAAAAATTTTGTTCTCTATTTCTTTCTTTGCACTTTTTTCACATTGTTTTAAAACTTTGTATTTTTTTTCTTCTCTTGAAACTTTTTTTAAATAAGAAACTAGCTTCATTCCAAGTATTATCCTTCTGGAAGAAGAGCTTTTGCAGAGGTCCTTTTAAATGTAATTTATTGAGGGAGAATCATATATTTGTTGATATTGCTCTAAGTTATTGTTTTCAATGTATGTTATTTTTGTATGCCTATCTTTAGATATTTTATATTTATACATTTTCTAAACCTCTTTGTACGCTAATGGGAGTTGTTTGATTATGGCCATTTAGAGATCTACCTTACTGGAAACATCCCTTTGTTGAATAATAAAATGGTTCCTTCTGCAAAGAAATGACACGGGTCCTAGAGATATGCAAAATGCAATTAATGTGACGTTATCATTTTTACTACTGAATTTTAGTAACATATATATTACCATATGAAAGAAATCTGTTCTCTACTTTAATTGTTGGAGGTCTCAGGTTAGAAGTTTTTAACGTTTGAAGTGAATAATGCCTTTTTAATGTGTTATTTTTAGGGCAATACATATTGATGACCATCTTAAAAACATTTTTCAAGCAGATTCTAGGAAGAAATTATGTTGATATGTTGATGGTGCCTAGCAGAAGCATCCCATGGTTTCTGGCTCTTTTTTCAGTAATACTGTAATAATAATCCTGAACAAGATGCCTTTGCCTGATGTTTATTTGTTTCCTCAAATAAAAAATAATAATAATTTTGGAACCACCCATCTCCCCTATAGAGAAACTCTTGATAATCTTTGCTTGGAAGCAGTTCATCCAATAATTCCTATCAACAATTTTGGAAAATTGAAGGAGTCATTTTTGTTCCCTTTCTCTAGACATGCTTAGACTGTTGCCCTGTTTACTCCCTAATGCACTCAGTTGACTTAGTAGTAATGGCAGCAGCTATGGCATTTGTTAATGGATGGATGGATGGAAGGATAGATAGATAGATAGATGATAGATAGATAGATAGATAGATAGATAGATAGATAGATAGATAGATAGATAATGCATTGTTTCTCTAAAGTTAGTGGCCATACAACAGTGCTAATTTGGCTTAATCTAAAGCGAATCTTAACAATGTCACCAGCTGTCTTCAAAGCTGGCAGTGACAAATGGGAGTAAAAAGATGCTGTTTTCTCAGGTCAGTTTAGGTCTCTATTACTTGTATTGTGAAAATGCTATTAATTTCCTTTACCTTTTCTGATTTTAGAAAAATGCCACATTATCAATGAACCCAAAAGACTTGAAGAGTCTCCAAGAAAAGCACAAGTAGATCCACTGGCTGTCAAGGGGATGAAGTTTGATGTTCAGTCTAGGCTAAAACCAAGGAAATCACCTTACATTCAATCCAAGAAACCCCAAAAATCTCAACAAATAACTAAAATCCGTAATTACAATATAAAGGACTGAGATCACTGAATTGTCAAATTTTCTTTGTAAAGTATGCTGAGATTCTTTGTTTTTATTAAGGTATAAATAGTTTAAATATTAGTTTGTCAGCTGCATTGATATCGCTAATCTCATATTATTGCATATCAAAAATGAATTCACATATTTTCAGCCATCTGCACTCAGTAGCTCTCATCAGGAACACTTTCCACTTAAAATTAGTACATTTGCTGCTACTACTACTACTAAGAATTGCGATTGTTTGATGGGATTTTAATGTTGTATGATTTTTCCACATAAGCTGGCATAGAACCCCTCTGTGACGAAGATGGGTGGTTTAAATATGTGATTGATAAATGAATAGTTTTATTATAAAAATAATTGAAGACCCCTGAGAGTGTCTTGGGGGACCTTTAGAGTGCCTAGGTCTAGGACCACACTTTAAGAAATACTGGCCAAGGGCATTTAATAGAAGCACCAGTCATGCCAAGTGGAAACTCTGGAAAGTAGAGAATCTGACAGCATCAGAGATATAATCACAGGTCCAATAGCCCTGCAATAAATACTAACTACTTAACAATTAAAATAATAAAAGTTATTAACTATAAACAAGATATGATTAACCATTCAAAGTGCCTATATGCTGTCCAGCTGAAGAATGCCATCACAGCAGGACTGTCTCATGCTGTTGGGACGATCGTCCAGTGTATTTGGAGGACACTAGGCTGAAGAAAACTGCACTATAGACTCCAGATCTTTTGAAACCTAAAATCTAAATGTTTGTTCTTGCAAGAAAATAGGAATAAAATGATTTAAATAAATAAATTCACTGGGGGAAAGGAAATTGAAAAAAGAGCAAAGGTTCTTATTTTAATATATTTTTAATAGTAATACATTCAATTAGCAGTAATGCATTGTAAAAAGAAACAATGAATTCCTTTAAATTGCAATGTTATATGATTTTAGACAAAAATGTACAAACTCATGTTTTTAAAAACTACTGCAGAGAATTCATAGAAACAGAAGTGATTTTTCGTAACAGCATAATGCGTGCTAGCATGCCTAACATAGCATGATGTCCATGCTGGTTGAGAATGGTGGGAATTATATTTCAGTGTGTCAGAAGATCACCAGACTGAGGAACTCTTGAGATACAGGCAAAAATATGGATTTCAACTTACTCAGCTTACTATACTCCACTTATGTTCAAAATATAGAATCCAATAAGTAACATTGTCTTTCTAAAAGTGACTCAGCCTGACAAGTTCAGACTGAACATTTTCTGCTATCTACTACACTAAGTAAAACTGAATCACAAAGACTTCTGTGGCACTTTAAAGACTATTACATTTAATTGTAGTTTAAGCTTTTGGGGCAACTTCTTCAATCCTGTGTTGCTTTTATAGAGTGGTGAGTATTACATTTGGGCCAAGTAAACACAAATCTACAAATAAATTAGGACCTCACAAACGTTCTGAAAAGAGATGGAGAAAGTCATACTTAAATAAACAGAAAATCTTAGTGCCAGCACAATACAAAGGCAGCAAACAATTTAGTACATATACTTAATCAGAATCCTAGGTTTGTCATGAAGCAAACCGAGAAAGACAAAGGATGTAAGAACAGTAGGGCAGTATTTAAGGAAATTTAACTGTTTCTGGGGACTATATTCTTCCACGCAGCAGGAATAAAATCCCTAGAGTTGGAGTGAAGCGATTTGGAGTCCGCTTGAAAGACTGAACTGTAGTAACCCGGGAAGCTCGTACTCTTCTGAGGTGAATGACCTGAAATAAGCCACAATTCACAAGCTCTTCTTGCATCACCAACAGCTTCATTTCCTAAACAGACCCGTCCCCCTAATACAGTCACCACATCACCCTATCTCCTAGCAACACCCGTACAGCCTCTAGGATTGGTGGAAAAGCAGCCACGCCTACATCTCTCGGCTTTCTGATTGGGCACTGCTATCAATGACCCAGGACCCAAAAGAAATGTGTTCTTTTGTGTATTTCATTTTAGCCGGCTTTAGAGAAAGAACTCGGTCAGAGTGTAACAAGACAAGCAGCGGGACTGGCGTTGATCTCCTAGGACACCAGTTGTTTCCTCAGAGTAGAGCGCCTGCGGCCAATTAGACTCGTCTGGGCCGAAAGTCTAAGAGATAAACTCGCCTAATTAATTTTTCCTTTGCAGAAGAGGAGACTGGCTGGGAAAAGGAATTAATTATGCTCCTCTCCCAGGCTTCCCTAGACTATGTATACACGTAGCTACTCCGTGATTCCTAAGCCCATCTTTCCCTTGAGGCTGGGGGAAATGAATTCAAGTGCATCCCGCACCACATTTCTCACACAAGCAGCCCAGCCGCCTAGGAGCTACGGAAGGAAGCCTCCTAGACAGCAAGCGGGCTTCCCTTTCCTCCATCACCACCACCACCACCACCACCACCATTGCAGCCACCGGGAGGAGATGGTTCTGGAGAAAGCATCACGCAGCCTCCTTTTAGTGGGCCAGGAGGAAAAGGCGCGAGTCTTTGGGGGCTCTCCAGTGAAGTCTGTGGGTGGCGCTGCTGAATCCACAGAGAGATGGTGAACGTAGCTTTATTCGCCATTTCCACGCTACAGCTGCAAAAGTTGTGTGTGTGTGTGTGTGTGTGTGTGAAGCTGCCTGCAATTAGTGCAGGTTCGCATCCCACCAGGCTCAAGGTTGACTCAGCCTTCCATCCTTCCGAGGTAGGTAAAATGAGGACCCAGATTGTTGGGGGCAATAAGCTGACTTTGTAATAATGCCGCTTGGGGGTGTGTGAAAGCCCTAATAAGCAGGCATATACATAGAATGAAGGCTACTGCTAAGCTTGTAAGCCGCCCTGAGTCTTCGGAGAAGGGCGGGATATAAATGAATAATAAAAAAAAGTAAATGTGGTTGTAAAAACTCTAGAGGATGGCGAACATTCTGGTGTGGTGATTAGCGTTTACACACTCTCTCTCTCTCTCTCTCCCTCCCTCTGAACATCCACAAAGCTCTCACCGTGACTTCATTGCAGGCCCGGCTTTTTTAGCTTTCCCCGCCCCGCAAATCGAGGGAAGGAAGTAGATCACCTTGCGCTCCCGAGGGAAAAAGGAATATCTAAACAAAATCCATGCATAACTATTACAGATCTCAAAGAATCGTTTCCTCTTTTCAAACCAAGATCCAAGGAATGATGTTTCTCCCCCCCTCCTCCTCCTCCCGGCCGACATTTTGTAGGGACAGGGCTTCGAGAGGCCTCGGATGGGGCTGAGGGTATGGACGACGCGTGTTCTTCTGAGCGCTGCTCTTGGCTTCCCTTCCTCCCCATCGGTGATCGCGAGAACCTCTCGTGAGCCAGAGTCTGGCATCGCCCCAGGATCTGCTCCGGGAGAGCCAGCGCCGCCTCTCATTGGACTGAAGCAAAAAAGCAAACTGTCAGCCCATGTGGCGTGGCCACTGGAGGTGGTGGCTGTTTAAATAGGCGCCGGGAGCTAGAGGGAGACAGTGAGAAAGAAACGGAGACCGCGGAGCTCAGTGTGCATCAAGCACCGGGAACGAAAGGGGCAAATTAGTCGAGAGACTTGAGTGCCTAGCAGTCGGATAACGCGCCTCCTCCGCCAACCAGCTTTCAGCAGCTGCCGAATCGCTCGGCTCAGCACCGACCTGCCGCCTGGCCGACCTCAGGGACCTGAGCAGGTAACCAGCTAGCATTGCTTGGAAAGAGGCGTCCAAAGCTTGGATGGGGTTTTCGGGCGTGAATGAAAAGAAACTGCAGGAAGCTAAAATGGAGCCTGCGACTGGAGCGGTGCTCGCGGGGACGCAGGGCCCGAGTTATCTATCCTTGGGGTATTTCCCCCCCCCAGTTGGGGTGAGGACGATGGAGGCATTGTAGATGGCTTCAAATCCGTTCCCTCCGTCGGCGAGGGATCTTTTCTTTCCAGACCAACCATCTTCCTCGCTCCTGCGTGGGGAGGGAGGGGAAACCGGTATTGGAGGCACCACATCGCTAATGTGTTCCATTTTCCCAGCCTCTTTATGCAAAGTGGATTGTGTAAGCCTGGGGAATGGCTGAAATGCATCTCTCTTGACTGGAAGTTGTGCTAATTTGGGGCGACATCAATTTCAGGTGCTTCTGAAAGGCAGTGAAAGGCTGTGTGCGACGCGTCGAGGCCTTGGAGGCGCAGGAAAGTCTGTAATTAGCTTGCCTTATGAATGCCTCTTAGAACAAAGACCGTTGAACTTATGATGCCAGTTTGGGTTTGCTCTTTCTTTTTTCTTTAGGGGATGGAATGGGAAGCGAGGCTGTGGTTTGATCATGTCCCTTTTTAGAACCTCACCTTCCCTGCTGCCGCCCATAGAATGACAAGGATAAATTCTGGATAGACTGTCATTTTGTAGTGTGCCGATATGTTAAAATTAAGAGATGGTTTCTGAGCTTGTTGAATAAGGGGGAGGGGTGTTTCATGAGGGGAGAACTAAGCCTTTCTGCATTGGAAGTGCTCTGCATCCAGCCATTTTGGTATCAAGCAGGGAAAGCAGATATGCTGACGTACTAATATTTCTTTCTAAAGACCTAGAAGGAAATCTCTGGCTCTTATCATTTACATACAGTAGTATGCAGAAAGAGCTAAGACCTTAAATGCAAAAAATGATGTTCTGTGATTTTACTATGAGGTAATTGGGAGATCAGATAATCTTTGTTGCTCATAATCTAATAATTTGCTTTTTCTCAGGAAAATAATAAAAATAAGAGTTCTGTTTGATACAGAAAGAAATCTCCTTTGCTTCTGGACAAAATATGTAACTTATTGTTCTGTACTACAATATATCTGGGATCCTCCAACTCCTCACCATCCTTGCTCCATTGATTTTGAAAGCCTACAATTGTTTTAATGATGCAAACATTTGACATTTAAAATTGCAACTACATCATTTTATTAACACATTTTAATCTAGTGAAATACAGTTCTCACATTTATCAAGTAACAAATGCATGCAACACTGAAACTTTTAGGCACATGTTTTATTTTAAACAGTAGGATAATGGATGGCACATTCCCATTATATTTTTTTTACCTGTAAATGCATTTTTTAAGTATTATTGGCTTATTAAAAGTTTTCAAAAATGATTCTGAAGTGAATTCAACAGCATATACCTGTTATTTAGAATAATCTGAAAGCAATGTTAAAGTAGCCTTTTCCAATATTGAACGTTTATATCTTCTGGACATTTAACACCCCAGATTTGAAGACTAGTGCAACTCTTTGGTAGGTTACCTGGGAATGATGGAAACCATAGCTCCATCAGTATCTAAGGGCTGCAGATTGGGGAAAGCTGCTTTAAAGCTACAGGAAGTAAAAATAAAATTGTAATAGTTTAAGTTCCTTTTTGCCATTAAAGCCAGTGGAAACAAAGAACTTTAATTTCATAGTTTACAAACAATTCATTCAGTGATGGCCCTAAATTAAAATGCAGTTTTTGTTGACTTCAGCAGTACTAATCTGTTTACAACAGTAGTTAAAAAAATTAACAGTGACTTTTCTTAATTGTTTGGATTTTATTTATCCTTAGTTGAAATCCAAGCCACACATTATTAGTTCAATGGTATACGTACAACATGAGTTGCTTTTGAGTAGATATAGAGTGCACAGTAACAGACCAGCCCTGGTCTGCATTAGTAAACTTAGAAGCAAGTCTTACTCTGTTCAGTAAGTTTATCCATAAGAAATTTGTTTAGGGTTACAGTGCTAGGCTCTACTTGTAACCACAAGTAATCAGGAAGAGAAGCAATCTACATTCAATGAGTTTTTTCAGTCAACAATTTGAGGAACTAAGAACAAGCTGCATATCATTATAGAACTTCAGTTTACAGGAAATACAAGTATTTTAATGTAAATACTGGATACAAATAATAAAAATGATGTAATAGGTATATAAAATCTGGGCTGAACAATCTTTTACATTCCTAAAGTGGGCATGCTTGCAACAGATTTGAAATATATCAATGCAAACTGTCATGGCCAGATTTGAAACACATTTGAACATATTTAGAGGTCACACTAAACTATAGCTTTTATTATAAACCAGTTGATAATGTCATTTAAACTATAGTTGGCTTAAAAGAATCCACCTTCATTATTCAACAGATGATAGTTCAGATAATACTGATGACTGTTTAACAAACTTTTAACAAGCTGTTCAGATTAATCACAGCTGAGGAGGTGAATGGCTTGTTAAAGTTTGAAAAGTCTTCCTCAGAGTTATAAAATGGGGGAAGAGGATGAAGGCTTGTTTAAGAGGGAAATGGGTATTTGTGGCCCAGTAATATGGTTATTTTCTGTGCTGTCTTTAAATTCTTCTGGACAGCAGAGTACTCCAAATTAGAATGGCCAGTTCCTTTGGAACTGGATAGCGCTCGCTGCGGTGATACACTGTCTGTCCTGTATCCATTAAATTGGTCAGAACTTTGATATGATTTCCTTTTTTAAATTTTCCAGATATATTGCTTAGGTCAGACATGTCAAACACAAGGCCCGGGGGCCGGATCCGGTCCACGAAGTGGTTTCATGTGGCCCACGAAGCCATCCTGGAAACAGTGAGGGAACGGCCCCCACTGTCTTGGCCCTGGCCCAGAGACCCTCCTTCTGCCAGAGACCCTCAGATCTGTCCCACTCCTGCCCAGGCCCCCATAGGCACCCTTGATGTGAACGATGTAGAGCTGGCCATGCCCACCCAGTAGGCCATACGCACTCTAGCCACGCCCACCCAGTAGGCCATGCCCACCCTGGCCATACCCACCCAGCCCCCTGAGGGCAACCGCAATGCTGATGAGGCCCTCAATGAAATTGAGTTTGACACCCCTGGCTTAGGTCATTCTAAGATGCAATATACTGGACTAGATTTATTTTTGTCCTGAATTAGCAGGCTCTTCTTAGAATATTTCATTATTTATAAGGAAATAAGGTTGGAAAGCCAGCCCCCTGGATTCTATAAGTGGAATTTGTACAAAGATGGGACCTTGTATTTCATTTTGGGCAGCAAAGTATTTTGGGTCATGACCAGAGGGACTCACAGCAGTTTCTAGATAATTGATTATAGTCATCAACTTAAGAAAAAAAAGTAATATATTTTACTTGCAGAAGTGAAATAAAGGCACGCTGGGAAAACTTAAGAAATCCCCAAGGATACATTCACAGGTATTTTATATTATACAAGGACAGCTCATGGCCCTTTAATATATGCTTGCTTTGGCGAAAATAAATGTGAAGAATACCTGAATGCAATTTTCACCAAACTGGTATTTTTCAGTGGTATTGGAGACATTACCTTTCCAAAATTTCTTTCACTTGATTGGTTATAGTGCTGTGGTAACACCAGATTTGTTCAGGGAGCATCCCAAATGGTCCGAAAGTGCTCTGATGTATAAAACTGGCAATGAATCCTCCATTAAAATATGAATCCCTGGCTGATTTATGCAGCTGCGGAGGAGACACGAAGCTGGTTCCAGGCAGTAACATCTGCCTCTTTGAGTGAGGGTGTCTTCCCCGCCGCTTTGAAGGAGGCGGTGGTGAGGCCCCTTCTCAAGAAGCCTGCCCTGGACCCAGCGATTTTAAATAATTATCATCCAGTCTCCAACCTTCGCTTTTTGGCGAAGGTTGTTGAGAGTGTGGTGGCACATCTGCTTCCTCTGTTCCTGGAGGAAACTGATTACCTTGACCCGTACCAATAGGGCTTCAGGTCCAGGTACAGCACGGAGACAGCATTGGTCGCGCTGGTGAATGATCTCTGGCGGGCTCGGGACAGGGGTTGTTCCTCTGTCCTTGTCCTATTAGATCTCTCAGCGGCTTTTGATACCATCGACCATGGTATCCTACTGCAGCGTCTCAGGGGGTTGGGAGTGGGAGGCACTGTTTTGCAGTGGTTCTCCTATCTCCTGGGCCGCTCGCAGTTGGTGTTGATGGGAGGGCAGAGATCCGCCCCGAGGCCTCTCGTTTGTGGAGTTCTTCAGGGGTCGGTTCTCTCTCCCCTCCTGTTCAACATCTATATGAAGCCGCTGGGCGAGATCATTTGTAGTTTCGGGGTGGAGTATCATCACTTTTTTTCTCCACCCCGAACCAACCCAGTGATGCCCTCGCCGTGATGTCCCGTTGCCTGGATACGGTCCGGGTCTGGATGGGGAGAATCCTGCCAAGACTGAGTGGCTGTGCGTACCGGCATCTCGGGTTAACCAGTCTATTCCACCTTTAATGATGGGGGGGTGAGGTGTTACCCCCCGTTGATAGGGCTCGCAACTTGGGCGTCCTCCTGGATTTGCGGCTCAGCCTTGAAGATCATATAGGAGCCATGACCAGGAGGGCCTTTGCCCAGGTTCGCCTGGTGCGCCAGTTGCGGCCCTATCTGGACCGAGATGCCCTACGCACAGTCACTCATGTGCTCGTGACCTCCAGGTTGGACTAATGCAACGCTCTCTACATGGGGCTGTCCTTGAGGACCACTTGGAGGCTTCAGCTGGTGCAGAATGCAGCCGCGCGAGTTGTCATGGGGGTTTCCCGATACTCCTATGTAACACCTCTGCTCCGCGAGCTGCATTGGCTTCCGGTTGCCCTCCGGGTGAGATTCAAGGTGCTGGTGATGACCTATAAAGCCCTAAATGGCTTGGGTCTGGGATATTTGAGGGAACACCTGCTGCCGGCATCAAGCTCCCTTCGTCCTGTGCGCTCCCACAGGGAGGGCCTTCTCAGGGTACCACCGGCAAAAGATTGCCGGCGGGTAACACCCAGGGGGAGGGCCTTCTCTGTGGGTGCGCCTGCCCTCTGGAACCAGCTGCCCGTAGAGCTCAGGACTGCCCCTGACCTTCGTTCATTCCGCCGGGACCTGAAGACCTGGCTCTTTGAGCTTTCTGGCCAGGACTGAGAATTTTAATTGTAATTTTATTTTAATTGGGTTTTAATTGGAGTTTAACAGGGGTTTTATTTTATTCAAGGACTAAATTTAATTATTTTAATTGTTCTTATCTTTTGTAATTTGTATTGTTATTTTAAATTCCTTGTGAACCGCCCTGAGTCCTACGGGAGAAGGGCAGTATATAAGTCCAATAAACATAAACATAAACATTTATAACGACCAACTTTTCAAGTACATATTTGTAATCCTGTCTTGAGTAGCTGCATAATTAATGTCTACTTTCTTTACTACATTCTTTGTCTATTGTCCCTACTTCCTGTGTTTACTTAATCTACATTCAAGGTTCACCTGCATGAGAATTATGCATGGATTCTCTGCTCTGCTTCCTGTCTTCCTCTACTATCCTATTTGTGGTTAATTTCAGATCTAGGCTGGCTAAGATATTGAGCTGTCAAAAGCAAAATAGTGACTATTTTCTTCCTCAAGATGAATAACATCTGAACTTAGGACTGCTTTTAAAAAGAATGTTTATTTTGAATTAATGGTATATACAACTATTCCTGGCCCCACCCACCCCTTGATACACCTACAGAAGCACATCCTTGCTTTTCTGTTCTTATAGTTCCCTTTCTTCTGTCCCATCTTTTTATGTTCTGCCAACTTTGGGGGATTTATTTTTTTTTAATCTGTTACAATTGAAATACTAGCTGAGTTAATGGAAGTGTCATGGGAGCATCTGATGTATTTGTAGTGTTGCTTTGCTCTTCAAGCAAGCAATTCTGCTCCACTTGAGCTGCTCTCTCCTGCCTCTTTTCTTTTCCTTGGATAAGTTGTGGTAAAAAAGGGAGAACAAGATAGAGACAACTGAGATAGCCAAATTCATCAGCCCCACAGAGATTATAGTTCTGTTATCAAACAACATTCATAATCTGTGTGATAAATTAATCCATTGTCTGGAATTGTTTAATACTTGGAACCATTAATTGGGTTCAAACTATATACTAAGCACAATCCATAAATTTAGTACATTGTGTAAATACATCTGTTAGGTCTTCCTATGTTTAGGTATCTTGTGTTAACATTGCCAGATTATATATATTTTACCTCATGTTTGAGAAAGCAATGATTGGCAACAGAAGCATAATTGCCTGTTGCCTGTTGCAGGCATGTGTGACATGCTCAAGGAAGGTAAAACAAGGGCAAGAAAAAGTTTCGAGCCTGGTAATAAGACTAGCCTTCCTGATTTGCCAATATAATACCTAATTTCACCTAATGATAGGGCTGAGCACATTTCATAGTTCTGGGTTCTGTTCCACCCAGAATCTTAATTCAATTGTTGCACCATTCTATTATAATTAAGCTGCAGTCACAACGTCATAGTTCAGACTATGTTTGGATCAGAGATCCCCAAGCACTACTAGGCCGTTTCCTCTTGGCCAGTGGGTCACGTAAGTGGCTGGACAGTGCATGCACGTCCCCTGCCCTTGCGCCGGCACTAGCCGAGCTGCAAATCTCATGCCGGTGCTAGCCAAGCCACGAGCCTCTCGCTGGCACTAGGAGAGCTGCGAGCCGTGCACCGGTGCTAGGAGAGCCATGCCAGCACTAGTAGCCCCATTTGTGGAGCATACATGCTCACAGCCCCGTTCGCGCACACATGCAGCCACATTTATGTATGCGCGCATGCGCGCATAAAGGCACCTGTCCCTCCTTTTCCCACTGGGCCACCAACCTAGAAAGTTTGCTGACCCCTGGTGTAGATCTTTGAAACCTCTTCAATGGATATGGTTGAAGTCTCCTAGACCAGGGGTCCTGAACCCCCGGTCCATGGACCAGCTCCAGTCCGCAGCATGCCAGCAAGCGGGTCGCACAAACAAGCAAAACTCCATCTGCGGAATGCTGGCAATATTCAAAACCACACCCCCTCTGGTCTGTAGAAAAACCTTTCTCCATGGCACCGGTTCCTGGTGCCCCAAAGGTTGTATCCACTATTTTCAAAATCAGACACCCAAATTGTCACTGTATGTTGTTTTTTTAGTTCGTCCGAAAAGCTCAATTCTAATTGTACATTTCCTTCTGTTCGGCACCTGTGTTGATAACCTATCTGGTAACCATAGTGAATGTCATGTGGTCTAGCTATGTTATGAGTTAGTTTTGCTGTGTGCGCAAGCGTAAAAAAAGTTTTTCTAGTCTTTGTCCTTTTTCCTTTACTGATGAGAGAGGATGTACTCGGTTAGCTTTCTTTGTTTATATATATTTTTCTTTTGTGATTAAAGGTTTTTAATATGCGTCGGGTTTTATTTTCTTCACCCACGCGCATTATGCATCATCTGAAGCACGGTCCATCGCCCTCTGATAGGAAGAATTATTCCTTGACACAAATGTCCCTAGAAGTTCATAAAGGGCATGAAGGGAAATGACTCTAAAACTAAATTATCCAGCAGGAGATACCCTTATGTTCTATATGGCAGAGGTCCCCAACCATGGAGAAAAGTTTTTCTGTGGACCGGAGAGTGCGTAGTTTTATGTGCTACCTGCATCCCACAGATGGGGCTTTGCTTGCTTCTGCGGACCAGTTGCTGGCATGCCGCAGCCCGGTACCCGTCCACGGACTGGGGGTTGGGGACCTCTGCTATATGGTATAGAAATCTTGCTACATTTAAGGAAAGTAGCTCATTTCTAATAGTATAATTCTTTCACACCTTAAATTAGAAGTCAGCAAAAAGGTAGATTGGGATTTACTGGTAAAACATTGGGTGATCTGAAATTATCTGATTACCGTCTCTCATTTTGTTAACAATAATTATGATAACATTACTTCCTGTAACCAATTTAGTTTGCTGTAATGAAGAAACTTTGAATAGCCAGGAATAGATTGTCATGTGGAAGGATTGTGAACTTGGCTTCATTTTAACACTCAAAGCAATTATCTGAGTCCAGCACTACATAGAGGTACTCGACATTGACCCTCTTGGGTCACCGTTTCAGAGATATTTCCTTACCAGATTACTCAGTGTCTTCAATAATAGCAGAGCTTCTAATGTAGTGGAAAAGTTCTTCAAAATTCAGGGTGCTATTCAGAAGTATATATCTGCCTTGAAAGTAGCCCCCATTGAACTGTGTAGTACAGTCAGACCTCAGCAGTTTAACACAGGAAATATTCTCTTGATGTTTTGTATTAAGTATGTCAAAATATGTTTTATAAAATTCGCCAAATTTCAATTCCATAGGAATTGTTGGATGCAGTCCTCAACATATGGTGATTGAAAAACTAGTAAGCAATGACATTCCCAGGTTTCAAGGTCTGTAAATCAGTATTCAGAGAATGGATGACAAATGAAGGCTTTAGGAAAAAAATACAGGAAAGAAAACATCATTTGATGTTTTCATAAAAACTGGGTGATATGAAAGCATTGCTTAAAACAGACATGTCAAACACAAGGCCCAGGGGCCGGATCCGGCCCGTGGTTTCATGTGGCCCATGAAGCCATCCTGGAAACAATGAGAGAACAGCCCCCACTGCCTTGGCTCCGGCCCAGGCCGGCCAGGAGTCAATGTACAATTTCGTGGTGGTCATCTATGCTGAAATACATTCAGTCTTAGCTCCACAAGGCCATCTGGAAACAGTGAGGGACCGGCCCCTGCCACGTCGGCACTGCCCCCTGGGTGCACGCTGGGGAGGTATCACCCTTTGTAAGAAATGAAGAAATGCACCTTCGCCTGGAAGTGGCCAGCACATGGCCCTGCCTACTTCGGGCAGGCTAGGGGCTGGGCAGCGTTGCACTTCTCTTCAGATTCGTGCCACCTGGCTCAGCCTCTTGGCGCTGTGAGGAGAGTGCCCCGCTGCCTGCTGAAACTGGGCAGGCTGGGGGCTGGGCAGCATCGTGCTTCTCTTTGGATTTGCACTGCCTGGCTCAGTCTCTCGGCGCTGTGAGAGAGCACCCCGCTGCCTGCTGAAACCAGGAAGGCTGAGGGCTGGGTGGCATCACGCTTCTCTTCGGATTCGTGCACCTGGCTCAGCCTCTTGGCATTGTGAGGAGAGCACCCCGCTGCCTGCCAAAACTGGGCAGGCTGGGGGCTGGGCAGCATTGCACAGGTAACATCGACTCTCACACTGCTCATGGCATCCCCTCCCCCAGAGCCCACCAAGCTGGATATATGAAGTAGGCGAGGGTCAAGTGCTGACCACTTCCAGGCGATGGTGCATTTCTTCATTCCTCATGAAGGATGACACTTCCCCAGCTGTGTTTCTTGCCTGTTTTTCTCCGTCCCTCATCTCAAATATTTTTCCACCACTCTGTTCTTAGGGAGGGAGGGAGGAAGGAAGGAAGGAAGGAAGGAAGGAGAGGGAGGGTCTGAGGGAAGTCCTGCCTTAGTTGTGCCCTGCTGCCCTTTCAACATCCCCTTGCCCGCTCCTCCTGGCCTATCCTGGGGGGGTCTCCCATCCTATTGCTAAGGAAGCTTTGGATACAAAGCCAGGTCTCCTCACATGGAGAGGGAGTGGGCCTCCCTCTTGACTTTGCCTTCATACCCATCATGAGCAACCTGGCTAAGGAGAGCAGGCACAGCAGCTGGGTGCCCCTTGGGGAAGTCGGGCTGGGCTTAGTGCCACGGGTGCTTCAGGGCTGGGCTGGGCATTTGACCTCTGCATCACCATCCAGCACACACACCCCGCATGGCCTGAGAGAAACAGTGAGGCTCCTCCAGGGGACCATGCCTTGGCACTTGCCCCGGTCCCATCTCGGTCTGCCAGAGACCCTCAGATCTGTCCCACTCCTGCCCAGGCCCCCATAGGAACCCTTGACACAAACAATGTAGAGCTGGCCATGCCCACCCAGTAGGCCACACGCACTCCAGCCACGCCCACCCACCCTGGCCACACTCATACAGCCCCCCAAGGGCAACAGCAATGTTGATGCGGCCCTCAATGAAATTGAGTTTGACAGCCCTGGCTTAAAATGTAGAAAGATATTTCTTGTTCAAAAGGAATAGATCCAATGCAAAGGGAGATGCAGTAGCTTTGTAGTTAAAAAAAAGTCATACCCTTGTAAAGAAATTCATTTCCATGAATATGGAATTGTGATTGAATACTTTTGGGTAAGAATAAAAGCAGTGAGAAAAAAATGATATTATTATGGTTTATTTCCAGGTTACTGCCCAATGGTGGTGGACAATCTATTTCTAAATTAGTTGCAAAGTTTTCAAGAGGGTATGTTCTAGTACCAATGGACTTACCCTGATATCTGCTAGGAAATTCAGCTAGGGAAACTTTATGAGGATAACTAGAAGGAAAAACAGATTAGAATGAACTCGGGCAAAAGGAGCAGAAAACCCTGCTTTGAAATCCTAACAGATAAGTACGGTAAGTTGAAGCAAGATGGGAAACCATAAGCGGAGTTGAATCCCCACAAAGTGGCCACTCTGGTCAAGGCTAAAGCACTACACTTTAACAGGGACAAGGAGAAACTGGTTCAGAAAAAGAGCTACCAGCCTGGAAACCATGTCCTCTGAGGAATGGTTAAAAGAGTTGGGCATGATTAGCTTGCAAAAGAGAAGACAAGGGGAAGATGAAATATCAGTCTACAAATGTGTGGCTATCTTTTGCAGCAGTGGGCAGAGCTATTCTCAATTGAAACAAGAGCAGGAAAGAGGTCAACATGTTGACATCGAAAAGGGGATTCATGCTGAATATTAGGAGGAATTCCTTGACAGTAAGAGTTGCTAAGAAATACTACTTTGAAGAGTGGTGAAAGTCCCTATCCCAGAGATGTTCAAACACATTCTAAGTGCTTTCTTTATGATGGATGGTTTAGTGGAGTCGGCAGAAAGCGAGATGTCTTTTCATTTCTAACTTATGAGTTGTATAATTTTATTTTATTGGCATATAGATACTTTATGAGAGCCTGTAGTGTCTAACTATATCCTGAGGGTGAGAGCATTTTATAGAGGGATTGAAATCAGTGGCACTATTATTTTTGTTCAAAGTGTACCAGATGTCCCTAAACAGGTTTGGTCCTGTTTAGAACTTGGATGGTAGAACCTCAGGAAATGCCAGGTTGTAGATTAGTTTGGGACATTTGAAAAACATTGGAAGCAGTGTGGTAAGCCTATTCTATGTTATTCCTAGAAAATGATATATCCATGTATTCACTAGAAACTGAACTTTGCTTAAAGGGGACCTTAAAAAATATCTGATGCCCTCAATAATGGAACACCTTTAGATACATGCTTAGCAGAGGGACCACATAAGCCAAAACTGCTGCCTGTCAGTTGTGCCCTGTATGCTTAGTACAAAGCTACCTAGAACTCTTCTATGTTATGGTGGAGGGTGTTATGGGGGCATACAAATGCCCACACTCTTATTTAAGAAGATGTATGTATTGTATCCTCCCTTCTGGGAAGGTACTATCTTCATAACCCTTTCCAGCATACAGTGGATGTTCATTTGAATATCTCCAGTAGGACCATCCAACATTAAAAGAAGCAGTATGGACTAGCTTCATTAGTTGTGACCACTGTAACAGGTTACGTTGAATACAGCTAAAATACTGGAAAGAGATATAACTGCTTGAACATCTGGGCAGCTGTATCCTAATCTGTCTCTTTCTTCTAAGTTTGCCCCTGAAGAGTAGTAAAAGTGCCTTTGGATTTGCACAACTCACTGAGAGAAGAAATTGGATATAAATAGCTTTGCTGACATATTTATTGATAAGCCCCAAATGTTATCAGCATGTACTTTTGATCTGAACTTTAAATTTAAATAAAAAAATAAATGTTTCGTGTGCTATTTCCGTAGTCATTTTCAGTACAGGATATGTCTTTCAAACTCTCAGATATGTCACAAATTGTCATATTGTTATAACTTATTTTAATAGTCCAAAGGTTTCCTAATTTTACTTAATTTTAATTACAGTTAACTTCTTTGCACTCGCTCTTGCTTGGGAATATGCTTCATCTAATTCTAATGAGTCTTCTAAATAAAACATGTGTTTCACTATTTTCCAGTTCTTAATTTTTCTAACTAAATCATAAATTCTATCAGTCCTTTGATACCCTTTAGGATCCTGAGCAGCAATTGTTCAGTTCCCATTCAGAATATGTCAGATAACAAAATGACCACAGTTATTAAATCCGTGGCACACTTAAGCAAAAATCAGCGGAGTGCAATAATTAGAACACAGTTCGCTTCGGAGTATCCTTCCTGGAAACAGAAGAGCTCTATAATATTATGCCCATTCTATTTGTTTATCATTTTTCACTTAGTCCGATTCTGCTCATTTAGAGTTTCCTGGTAGCTGCCTTTATCCTTTTTACAAGTTGAGCTATCCTCGTTGGTCTCTGCTTTTATCCTTGACTTTTCCAGATATTTGCACACCTGTTTGCTTTCAGACATTAACAGAATGACAGGGACCCTGGAGATCTTCTAGTCCAGGGGTAGGCAACCTCGGCTCTTTTATGACTCATGGACTTCAACTCCCAGAATTCCTGAGCCAGCTTGGCTGGCTCAGGAATTCTGGGAGTTGAAGTCCATGAGTCATAAAAGAGCCGAGGTTGCCTACCCCTGTTCTAGTCCAACCACTCTTCTGAGGTTCTCTCTTTAGACACTAATGCGAACCCATCTTCCCTCTCTCCCTCCTTCCATCTCTTCCTTTTTCTCTGTCTGTTGTACCATCATCGCTTTTTTGATGCTGTGACGATTAAAACAAAGGGAACAAGTTGTTCGTTTCATTCCTATGTTCCATTGTAAGTCAGTGAAATTTTTGCAAGAAGGGAGATTTGAGGAAGCAAAGTAGCATTCACTTAAACTGGGTAATGTCCCTCCAATGTGCTTCTGTTGCCACTGAATAGATGAAGAAAAGGGGAAACTTTGCAGCACGATGGGAAAGAGAATAGAAAGCAGAGGGATCCTGCTTCACTCTGCCTGGGAAGAAGGATGCCCAATGGCATATGTAAGGCTGGAGTGGCATGAGGACTTTCCATAAGAAATGGGTTGAGGCAAATTCATTGACTTAATAAGCCGCTGTTGAAGCAATCACAAGAGAATTACAAAATGGAAACTGCTCATCATCAGAGAATACAAGAGCCTGACAGTGCAAGTTGAAATGGCCGCACGAGGCAGCGGCTGTGGTCCTCGGAGGGAAGGCACAAGCCAGGAGTTGTTTCCAAAGGATGGCTTTGGTCGGAAAGCAGACAGTGTGGAGCAGACCTTCAAAATAAAAGCAGAGGGTGTACCTGTGGGGGATTGTGAGTCTGTGGAGGATGACAGCTTCTGATCCTGGGCTCAAGAAGTAGTGGGTGGCCCTTACTGGTGATGAGGCAAGCAGAAAACAAGGATCTGCCCTGTAATATGGAAGGAAGAAGCTATCACTGGTCACAATCTCCTTAGGCTAAATCCTGCCTCTATTTGAATAATTAAATTCACTGATTCGTTGAGTAATGTTGGCACCTCACGTTTTTGTATGACTCATCCAGACCTTTAGTATGTGGTGATGCATACTTATACAATATTGTTCTGCTGTCCCACAAGTGTATCTTTAAGAGTTTGTTGTTTGTTAATTCTTAAATGGCCAGTGAAACATAAAACGTAAAAAGTTACCTTTTTTTTGCAATATTCACTGTTGCCTGGACCTGACTCTTGTTTTGCTTTTTTCTTTCAGGAAATCATTGAAAGATGGAAGACATAGTAATTGCCGGTATAGCAGGGAAGCTGCCAGAATCAGAAAATTTGCAGGAATTTTGGGGAAACCTGATCAATGGAGTGGACATGGTTACAGAAGATGATCGGAGATGGAAACCAGGTAAGTTAAATAATTTTTAGTTGATGGTAGAAAAAGAAACTTGGGGGAAAAAAGGTTTTATATGCATTTTAAATAAGCAGAAGTAGGAATCAAATGAAACCATTCTTTTTAAATGATTGAATTGTTTTAGACAGTTTGATCAGTTTCCTATTTTATTTTGATTAAGAAAGTAAGTCATTTCCATTTTTATTAGGGAGTTTCTGCATCCCCCTTAACCCCTGATGTTTTTCTTCCCTAATGCCCAGGGCTCTTATCATGATTATTTGGAAATCTAAGATGATTGAAAGGATAATTTCTGATTTCTCTACAGTCTAGTTTACAAACTGGGTAGTTTAATGAATACATTCCCCTACCATTAGAGAAAAAGGAAACTTTTATGGATGGAAGAATACAACAAATTAACAATGTTTAGGTGTCTGTTGCATTGATGTTATTGAATAGATCAAGCTTAGATACTTTTCCAAAATAAATGCAGTTAGCTATATTTGTGAAATAAGTTATTATTTATTTATGTAAATTTATTGGCCACCTAACTCCAGCAGACTATGGAAATGAATATAAGTTAGTCAAGATTTCTTAGGTATAACTACTTCTGAATCTATGACGAGTTGTGTTCTCCAGCAGAAAAATGCTTAAAGCTTGGATAGTGCTAAAATAACATCTAAAGTATTTTGTCTTTACAAAAAAAATGTGGCTTTCAAAAACAGCTCTTCCCAGTATTTTACATCTTGCTTCCATATTTACTTGGCCTGCTAAGATGTAAAAATAGTAGCGACATGCAAAATAAGTGCAATCAGCACCTGATTCATAATGACACCTTCTTATTCAAGTAATTATATACCACACAATGACTGTGATGAAATTCTTTTCTTTCTTTCTTTTTCAACTCAGGAATTTATGGACTGCCCAAGAGAAATGGGAAACTCAAAGACATCAGCAAATTTGATGCCACATTTTTTGGAGTCCATGCAAAACAAGCTCACACCATGGATCCTCAACTACGTCTGTTATTGGAAGTTTGTTATGAAGCCATTGTGGATGGTGGTAAGGAAAAGAGCTTGGAATTCTTTATTCAAAAAGCCTATTGACCTATGAACTGAATGCAAAAATTGCAGTTTAGATAAAAACGTGATCAGATACAGATTTATTCATGCGTAGAATAGACACAGGAAGACTGTAATTAGTAATTACTGATGTCTTTCTCTAGCTTGGCCATATTGGTTTGATTGTGCAATGCATATCAAGAAACTAAAAAGATATGGCCCAAACTATTCTTTGTGGAAAGATTAGGTAGTTTGATAAAATAAAAGTTACAAACTGTAGTTGAGCCAGTCTGAAGAAGCCTGAGCGGATTTTGAAATAGTGTCACCATGTTTTTCAAAATTCCTCTTTGAAAATATTTATTAAAAGCAGCATGAGAAAACTATGTTATCATAAGAAAACAAGAGAGTTAAAAAGAATGTGAAAGAAAGATTATACAACACTATTGCCACTAATAATTCTTTCTCAAAGTCTGTCTTTAAAAATAACTGGAAAATGGGTCACTGGGCAATAAGATGACCACAAATGTTCTTGAGTACATGTTTACAATATGTTTGCTATAACCTGTGAATTAACGCTTCTGGTTTAATAATACATACTTTGTAAGATATAAGAAAAGATTTACCCATTCACTTTGGAAAATTAATAGTGGCAGAAACAGTCTTCTTCCCTTTTAAGGGAATCCACTAGTTTGGTGAAAGAATATTCTTATTCCATGATCCAGTTAGATAGTGGCCCTAACTCCCAGGTGTGCTGGCTGCCATGGTGAGGATAAGCACCAGAAAGATTTAGGCTCATCTCTACCCTCAGCTATGGAAATTTACTAGGTGACTTTTGACCAATCCTTTCTCAGCACAACCTATTTCAGGGGTGTCAAACTGCCAGCTGGCCGAATGCATCATGCCAAAACCGCACCCACCCATTGCCGGCAATGGAAAAAAAGTTGCGATACGTCATGACACGTCACATGACGTTGCGAGTTTGACACCCCTGACTTATTTCATGTAGTAGTTACTGTTCGCAATAGGAGAAGGGAACACTATGAGCTCCTGATCAAAAAGCAACACATAAATCTAAGAAATAAATATTATTTGGCTACAACCTTAATAAATGGAGCTTAGTACTGTGACATAATCATCTTCTTACAATCTAAAAGTTCTTTCATAAATACATCTTTTCTGTTGTCCATTCATCCATCTCATGTTTCCATTAACTGCTTGGATAACAAATATGCTTGATGTTCTTTTGAGTTTTTTGTCTTGTAAACCACAGGGAATTATATATGTCTTCCTCCTTTGTAGGTATTGATCCAACTACCATTCGAGGCACAGATACAGGCGTGTGGATTGGTGTGAGTGGATCAGAAGCTGCCGAAGCATTTAGTGTAGATCCTGAACTGTTGCTGGGATACAGTATGACCGGCTGTCAACGTGCTATGTTTGCCAACAGAATCTCTTACTTTTTTGATTTCAAAGGCAAGTGTGCAGAGTTACAGGTTACAAGCTTAATATTAGCAACTACCAGTAGTTATCTTGTGAACTGGTAATTCCTAAGTAAGGAATTTAGTTATAGGAATCCTGGCAATTTTATATGAGGGTTAAGATGGTGAAATATATAATTGAGGGCTTTTGGAAATTTTTCTGGGCGGCTTGCTGCTACAATAATTTGCAAAGCACAGCTGTTGACAAAGAAGTAGAGATTTGTCTTGAGGGTTGGAATCAGTTGGAAGAATGGGAATCCTTTCTTTTTTCACAAGAGAAGCAAACTGGGCAGGTTTGGCGGATAACTGAAAAAGTTATAAAGTTGGTAATCTGTCTTTTCATGCCTTGTATTTCCAAAGGACCCAGTATGTCCATTGACACAGCCTGTTCCTCTGGCCTTGTTGCTCTGGACAATGCTTACAAAGCAATTAGCAGTGGACAGTGTGAATCAGCTCTTGTAGGTGGAGTCAACCTTATCCTGAAACCCAACACATCTGTACAGTTCATGAAGCTCGGCATGTTAAGCCCAGAAGGGACCTGCAAATCTTTTGATGCTGAAGGTAATAAAATTGTTTTTCTTTTTTCTTTTTAAATATATTTTATTAATTTTTTACAATAACAATCTTTCGTGCTTCATGAAAAGTGTGTTGTCTGGATTCATATATTTAAAACAATGATAATTACCGTAATTTCTACAATTAATCAATTTGTTGGTAATATATTTCTTGATCCTCTCTTCTTCCTATAATATTCTCCTTTTGTCTACATTAAACAAATATAATTCTTAATATTTTCAGTACAGACCAAGTTGAATATAAACATTTTTAGTATTTATGCATATAACATCAACATATAACATGTTTTTAATCAGCTCATTTCCATTGTATTTATAAAAGTCATCTTATTAAATCATTGTATGTCCTGTTTTCAAGATTCTTATTGAAGCTTAGCTTCCCCTCAGTATTCAGACCACTCTTATCAGTCATAATTTTCTCAAAATTCATTACCTTTAAATATCCAAACTTTTCATTTAAATAGACCCTCTCAATGTTTTAACATTTCATATATTCTAAAAGTATTATGCTACTTCTATATCTTATTCCTCTTATTATAGGGCCCCTTTACAAGCTTTATCTATTCTTTTGGCTATATTCCAACAATATTTAATCCTATAATACACCGTCTAATAATCTTTCTCTAGGGCCTCTTTATATCCAAACTTTGTGTGTGTGTGTGTGTGTGCACGCATGTGTGTGTGTATTAACCATATTCAATCTGATAAGTTGAATCACGTCTGTTGACTCCAACTTTGATCTTCTTTTGCCAGGTCGCTTTCCAGATCACTAAGTTTAGCTTGTCAGGTTGTATTTTTGTAAGTGTTATTGGGGACAAAAAAGACAAATCAAGTAAGGTATCAGGTTTTTGTCTCCCACATTTTGATGATTCTTCTGACAGATCTTTAATCCATTTTATTTTTTATTTTTTATCCTCAAATTTGTTTTGAAGTCCTGGACGATAAAGCATCTTTTTTGTCTTCTTTGTTATAGTAAGGTTTTGCAGATTTTTTTTTGTATTAAATTGTAGTTTTCTTCATTTGTAGCTTTTCCACTTAAGTCACATTCATTTAATTTATATTCTGTTGTTTGATTTGTTTGTTCATTCTTTGTTGTCATTTTTATTTATTTATTTTAATTCCATTTATATCCCGCCCTTCTCCGAAGACTCAGGGCGGCTTACAAGCTTAGCAGTAGCCTTCATTCTATGTATATGCCTGCTTGTTAGGGCTTTCACACACACCCCAAGCGGCATTATTACAAAGTCAGCTTAATTGCCCCCAACAATCTGGGTCCTCATTTTACCTACCTCGGGAGGATGGAAGGCTGAGTCAACCTTGAGCCTGGTGGGATGCGAACCTGCACTAATTGCAGGCAGCTGGTGTTACTTAAGGAGGCATTAGCCCACTGTTCCACCAAAGCTCCATTTTTTGACTGTCATTTAGTTGTAGGTTTAAGTTAGAGATATGTTCGTTTATACTGTCAAACCTATTTCTAATCTCATCATGGTTTGAAACAATTATCATTTGAATCTGTCGCAGCATTGTTTATATTTTCTCCTGGAATGTATTTGTATTGTCTTGAGTCATTGTTCCTACGGATCTTTGAAGCTCCAAACTGGGGTCTTCAGGAAAATGTGTTAGGTATGGTTTTCTATTACTTTTAGATAGGTATATAACATCCATTTTATCTCTCCACTCTAAGTAATAATCTTTTTAATTAGTTTTATCAAGCCAGTCCATCTTAAAATCCAAACAGCCAAATCTTATGTAGTTGTTATCTTTATATAATGGTTTTATAATCCAGTACGTTTCCAATTGTCAAGGCACCACTGAAAACAATATTTTGTGGCTGTTGGCTTCTTCTCAGGGGTCCTGTAATTATCAGCCAGTCAGGATTCAGTTCAAAGTATTTGACCATCTAAAAGTTTTCCAGTAATTTCTCCTTTAGAAGATTAGCCAAAGGCCAAAATTTTTCTTTCTTTGCAAACACTTCTTAGGTTAGGATTTAAGAATGCAGTTCAGCATGCTTATAATCCCAGAAGGTCAGCAGTTTCCAAACATATGTAGTTTCACTCAGCAGTAGATAACTCAATGCTTTGTTCTCAGCTGTTTTTTGCTGTTTCTAGGCGTCTTGCCAAATTCTGGGTCAATGCTGCTATAATTTTCTCTAATCCTCCCCTAGATGTCACTGTTCATTTTTCAGCTGCTTCTTGGGGAAGTTTTCCAGGAAATCAGATATAAAAAGGAGTTGTTGGGGCACCCTTCTTTCTTTGCCACCTCTCTGGGGCGACATAGACCCATTAAGGGTCCCCTGGCAAGGCAAAACTAGCTGCGGGGTACGGAGGTCAGCAATCCCGCAACCGGGTGCTACGGTGCAAAACCAGAAGTCATATAAGATTGTTTCTGTCACTGTTAAATATTTAGGTCAAATGTTATAAAGATTTTAGTATGGGAATAAAATATTTGTTTTCAGAGCTTTCTTTTAATCAGAAAAGCCAAAGAAGCTGTATGTGTGTGGTTTCTCCCCACTTCAAGGCTCTTTAGCAGTAATGAATCAATTTTAATTGCCTTTTTAATTTGAGAACTATTTGCGAGGTTCAGATCAGGCAAGGAAGCTACCAACAGAGAAAGAAGACTGTTTTGAAGTATTACTTGCCTCTAGTAATGTTATGTTGCTTCTTCTCCATAAATTGCAGCTTTGATAAGAAAGCTAGAAAGTTATAAAAATTCAAGGGACATATGTGATTCCATAAAGTTTGGAGAATGGCAAAGAAATTATATGGCAAAAAAACCACTTAGAGCTTAGTTTGTTTTTAGTAAATATATGAAATACATTTAAGTTTTAAAATACAGCAAAAAATGAGAGAGAACATTTAGAGCAATCTAATTTGCAAGCTAATTCTATATTTTTCTTTTTTTTTATTTAAAAAGTTTTACAATACATTTTAACTTTAATCCCCCCCTCCCCCACCCCCATCTAACCCTCCCTATCCCTCTCCCCTATTCCCACCTCCCCCCCCCCGACTTCCCAGAGCTAAATACAGGGTATAAAAATGAAAAACAAACATAAGCATCCATATGCTATCAACAATAAACTATTAATTCTATCACCCTCTGGCTCATGTAAAATGATTACAAACAGTAATAATATTACAGATAAGAAAAAAAAGGAAGAAAACAGAAAAGGAATTTTACTCAAATGCTAAATAAAATTTCTTAATCCCAATCCTTATTCATATTAATTTCAAAGAAAAAACTTTCATCTACTATTTACATTCTCCCACATTTCTCTAATCTCTAGACAAATTCTCAATTACGCACCAAAAGCGCCTATCTCTATTAACCTTATTAATCTCCAACCAAACTGAACTATAATCAAAAATAGTTCTTGCATATATCACGCCAAATATCTCGCAGTTCCAGATCATCCATCTATACGTCTAGGACACCATTCCAATCTCCAATAAGAATAAAATAAAAAATTTAAAAAAATTATAATCCAATTAGGTAACCTTTGTTTATAGTAAGTTAAGAAAAATCAACTTGTTGTTGATTAGAAGCCTGCGTACAAATACTTTTAGTCCACAACCCTAATATACGTTTCTTGCAAACAGATAACATCAGTCTTAAATTGTTTTAAATATTAAAGAGCTTTCTTTCTCCTCTATGATGAATTCAATCCATTGACATTCTAATTAGAAATTTAGTCACCAATCTTGACACTCCAAAGCTTTTGGAGCATATCTGAAATGACCCCTTCAACTTCTTTAGACCGCGCCCCTCCCACAGCTTCACTGTAAGTACGCTTTGGAGGTTCCATAACTTTCTGCTGGTCTTGCTCTTGCTCTCGTCTCGCTCGTCTTAGGGCGGCACACGTCATCCTCTGCTCTCCTGCAGCAACCGATGAGACTGTAACTTGATCCCCTCCAGCACCATTCTCCTCTGTCTGTTTATCTGCAACTTCTTGAAGCTTTCCCTCACCATATCCCTTTGCAGCTTCCAGAAGTGGTAGGGGGATTGCTTTTAACACATTGCTATAAAAATCACGTGCCTGGGCCACAGTAACCAAACGATGTCTTTTACCTTCATGCATCACCACCAGTCCAACTGGAATCTCCCATCTGAACTTAATATCACATTTCTTAAGTTCCTGTACAAGAAATGCAAAATCTTTCCTTCTCTTTAAAATCTTTGGAGGAATCTCTTTTAAAACCAAGACTTCTTGCTCAGCAACTACCAATTTAGTATCATAAGCAGCTTGAATGACTTCATCTCTAATTACTCTCTTTGTAAAATAGACCACCACATCTCTGGGTAACTTCCTCTGTCTTGCAATCCATGAATTAACACGAAAAATTTTATCCATACTTCCCTCAATTTCAGATGCTGGCTGGCCCAATACCGTTTCCAAAGCTTCAGAGATCAGCTGCTTTAAATCTTCTTTAGAATTCTCCTTTAAGCCCCTAATTCTAATAGCATACTGCATCTGATGATACTGAGCGAGGCTCAATTCTCCGTCCACTTTATCCCTTATATTTTCATTCTCTAATACCTTTGCTTCTAATATAGAGTTCTTTTGACTGAGATCCTCCACTTTTGCATCCAGCTGTTGCACACATTCAGCTACACTTTCAATCATAGACAACATGTCTACCCTCATTGCTCTAAACTTCTCTTCCATCTTCTTCTCCAACTTCTCCTCCAGCTTTTTCAACTTTTCATCCATCATATCAGATATTAATTGTGAATGCTTTTCAAGGGCATCTTGTAAATCCTTAGGCGTCAACGCCGGAGGAGGTACAGGAGGAAGCAAAGCTTGCAACGAGGTCTGTTGCACCGGGGAAAACCCCGCATTCCGAAGAGCTTTAGAAGTTTTGGCCGCCATCTTTCGTCACTTTCACTTATTGCGCACTTTCACTTTAAAGCTATAAAATCCGTTGAGCTAGAGCAGGGATCAGCAACCTGAAACAGTGAAAGAGCCACTCGGAACCGGTTCCCTCACAAAAGGAAAAACTGGGAGCCGCAAAAAATGTGTGCACATGCGTGTACATGCGCGCATGCGCAGAACAGGGTTTGACTGAAGAGTGGAGCCAAGGCGAGATATGCACCTACCCTGCATATTTGAATTGATTGGTTGAACTTTTTTAGTCCCACTTTTTTTTTTGGCCTGCACATGGCAGAAGACTGGGAGCTGCAGGAGACGGCTGAAAGAGCTGCATGTGGCTCCGGAGCCGCGGGTTGCAGACCTGTGAGCTAGAGAGTAAAAATAAAAGTCCACATCACCTTGACCTCCTGTACCGCTCTGCCTGCATCTTTATACTCAAAAGTATTCCTTCTGGCAGGGGTGGTTGCTAACGCCTGGCTCTGCTCCAAAAATCACGGAGCAGAGACACTGCGCAGCTCGGAGCAACCCAGGCTTCGGGGGGGCTCAATCCTTCAGCCGCCCAAACTCTCAGTTCAGGCGGCCCCGGAGAGCTCAACCCCTACCTGGGGCCTCACCCCCTCCTCTTCTCCCGAGGAGGGGGCTTCAAATCCATCTAAACAGCTGATCGGCGCTGTTTACGATGGAAAAACACAGCTGCGGAGCAGACAGCCCGGAGGCGGCTGTCTTCGGCACCGCGTCGCCACCGGAAGTCTCAATTCTATATTTTTCTTGTTAAGAGAATCCTTTTAAATGAATACTTGTTAAAAACCAATACTTTATTATTAACTTCAACTAATTTTAGAGTTACAAAAGAAGCTTTAATGTGATGGCCTCCAGATTCTGGTGATGATAAGCATTTTACATAGAGACTACAAGGAGAATTAGTGTAAATGGTAAATTTTAAATATGCATATTTGAGATACATTTAGTTACAGTTTTTCCTATATATGGTAAAGCTTTTTGATTGGGAGAAGATTTTATAATACGATTTTCTCTGTAACATTTAATATACCATCAAAATATGTTAGGGAATGTTACTAATTTTCTTATAAAATTAATACCCATAATAATTAAATATCAGAAAAACAGAATTGTGGCCTTTATGCCAGACTATTAGTAAAATTATGGAAAATAGGGTCTATGCCAGTGTGATAATCAAAAGAATAAGCCAAATTGGAATAATAGAACATGGTTTAAGATTCTTGCATAAATTTATTCTGTTAATCAATTATTTTCTGTAACTTTCTGAATAGTGACAACTCTAAAAATATGTGGAATTGAAAAATCTCCAATCTTAAATATGAAAATGAACATGATTTAGTATTTTTTTCCATTTTGGTTGCCCAGCACGTTTGAAAACAAAGATTAGAAATCCAAGTATTAAAACAGGAATATAGTCTGAAGTTGTTACTTTAATGGTTCTGGATTTTTGCAGGGAATGGCTATTGTCGCTCTGAAGCAGTTGTAGCTGTGTTTCTGACTAAGAAACCAAAAGCCAAACGGATTTACGCTACCATAGTAAATTCTGGAATTAACACAGATGGATTTAAGGAACAAGGTAAAATATCATTCCCTTTCTTGGAAGTTCTAAGGTTTTAACAATTACCATGCAGGAAACAGAGCAGTGTTCTTCTTGAATTAGAAATGTCCATACCATATTTTAATCAACTGGTATTTCTCATTGGTTCCTGTTTTGGTATCATCTACTTCACTGGTGTGTACACTGACTATTAACAGCTCTCCAGAAAAATGATTCCTTTAAGAGTCTCTACAATCATCCAGCAATTAATGTAGGCTACTAAAGTTTGCAGCAGAAGTTGACACCTCATCATAGCAGCTACCTCTTTCCCTCTTTACTTAGAAAAAAAATGAATGAATGCCTGAATATTCTGCCATTTTAAAAATACAAGGCCATATAGGAAAACTCATGGTACACAGACTGTGTGTGGCCTCAGAGCCAACGTTTATGCAAACTTGTGATAGTCTCTCCACAGGAATTTAATGGCAAAGTTGAACAATGAGACCTGTTAATTTTCAGTAAGAAACAAATGAAAATAGGAACAGTAAACTGGAGATTGGCTTAACACACCTATAATATTTAACTCCCAAATCCAAAAAATGAACAAGGTAGAGCAATTTCACAATAATAAAAGCCTCAGGTGGAAATGCCCTTATAAGAAATCTTTCCTTGTGAAGCATGAAAACACATCCCAATGAATGACTCAGCATTCACTGAGTCACTGAGAGCATATCGATGTTTCTGTGCTACCTGAGAAATTGCTGGTTTCTAAAAAGTTTTGCAAGTTGCCTTTTTTCTGTTTGCAAAATTGAATATTTTACATGAATTCACCATAATCATATGTTCTAGTAAACTTAAGTTTTTTGAATATTCAAAGCACTACACACGAACAATTCTGGTTAATCCTTATATTACTAGATATAATACATAGTAGTTATATTCCCAGGTTAAATTGAGAGTTTCTTAGTGGTTTACATTTGTAGTCAATTATGTTTCTTTTAAAAATATTAATTTTAAAATTTTGCAGAGAAATGTAGCATTTATGTCACACCCTAATAGTACAATTATACATACCTAATTACAAGGACCTAATAAATTAAATGGCCTCTTCCAAGTGATTTGGTATAGGGTTGTATGTTAAGTGAGGATGTTTTGATACTTCATATAAGATTGAGAACTAATGTTTCTTCTTACTTTAGGGGTAACATTTCCTTCTGGATGGATGCAGCAACAGTTGGTCAGTTCTCTGTACAAAGAGTCTGGAATTAAACCTGAAGAAGTAGAATATATAGAAGCCCATGGCACAGGCACAAAGGTACATTCTATTTCTACTTTGATTCTTTTCTTTTGATGTTCATTGTAATTCTCCTAGAATTCTGTTATCTTTTTTTTGTACGCCTCTAGCTTTAACTAGAAAAAATAGATTTCCGATTTAAAATTTTCACTGGAAGGAGACATTCTCTTAGCAAACCATGATCCACCCTGTTCTTTCATCCCAATATTTCAGTAACATTCAAATTGGTTCATAATTTCAAAATCTCCCTAATGAATATGACCAGAGTAATACTGCAAGATTTGGACTGTGTATAAAGAATTATTCTCACCTTAGATATGCATGCTGGCTCCCCACTAGGCTCAATCATAGTAGTCTGTACCTTCAACCATATTACCTGTGTATTCAACTTTATAAGAAAACTAACAGAATGAAGCAGACATTTGTTAACTCTGAAATCTTCCAATGTTTCTTTTATTCTTAGGTTGGGGATCCACAGGAAGTGAATGGCATTATAAATGTCTTTTGCCAATCAGAGCGGCCACCATTGTTGATTGGATCAACAAAATCTAACATGGGCCATCCAGAACCAGCTTCTGGTCTTGCAGCATTAGCAAAGGTGAAGATTTTATACTTGTCTCATTGTATATGTTACTCACACTTGTGTTATGAATGAGAATAGAGCAGAGTGATCATTTGTAAGTGAACCAATGCAGAGGTAAAAGTTAGGCTCGTTGATCCTTATGGGTGAAAGCAGGAAGAAAGTGCATGGTTGCGAACACAGAAAAGGAGATAGAATGAGGAGGAAGGAGAAATACAGAACAGATATATATGATGATGATGAACAGAGTCCTTCCTTAATTTTGAAGCTTCCACAATATAGAAAAAGATTCCAGCAATTCTATTTTCAAATATCTGAGGGCAGAATGGCAGATTTTACAGGGCCTTAAGGTCTTCATATATAGCTTAAGAGACTAGGGTTTTTTAGCCTTCATGGTCGATGCCAAAATTATATCTCAATATTATACTTTTTTACAAAACCAGTACCGTATTTTCCGGCGTATAAGACGACACGGCATATAAGATGACCCCCGACCTTTAAGAAGATTTTCAAGGTTTTTCGTCTTATACGCCGGAAAATACTTACATGCCAGTTGCCAAGTGTCCGACACAAGCGCGATTCAGCCCCGTCTGATGCAGATGGTGCAAAGCCTCCCTTTTGAAGCCCAAAGGGGCTTTTCCTTCCACCCACCCATTTGAGAGCACATTTGCAGACGGAGCAGCCGCGCGTCTGGAGCCAAGCCCCGCCCAGGAGGCGGTCAGCCAGGTGGGCTCGGAAGACGCGCTGGAGAGGCGGGCTTGGGGCGGCCATGCCGAGGCCGGCTGGCGAGGGCCGCTGCGTGGTCTGCGGGCGAGAGGGGCGCCAAGCCCGCCGGAAGCCCCCGGAAGTTCCTGGAATGGGCTGGCAGGCACGCTCTTCCCCGGCCCGCCGGAAGTCCCCGGAAGTTCCCAAAACTTGGAACGGCCTGGCGGCGGGCGGGCGCTCCCTCCCTGATCCGCCGGGGAGCGTCTCCCAAAGCGCAGCGTCTGGCGGCCGGGAGTCCGTCGGCCTGGTTGCTGGCGAGCTGGCCCGCGGCTAGGGCCGGGGCCCAGGAACCAGTAGCCGGGTGCGGGTGGGGGGAAGGAAAGCCGGGCGCGGGCTTCTGCGGCTGGTTGCGAGGCCGGATGCGGGCGTCTGCCGGGAGAGATAGCGGGTAGCAGGGCGCGCTCTGCTTATGCTCAGATGCCGCTTGGGTGAGGGTGAGGGGCTTCCTGCCGCTCCCGGGGTCTGGCGTTTGCAAGGGAGAGGGCAAGGGGCTTAGAGGCTCTTGGGGGTGGGAAGGGAGAGTCACGATGGAGGGGGGACTGGACTAAGGAGGCTTGAAGTTGCTTTGCAAGAATGGGGACGCTCGACTGATTTATGTTTTTTTTCCGGCGTATAAGACGACTGGGCGTATAAGACGACCCCCCAACTTTTGAGAAGATTTTCATGGGTTAAAAAGTCGTCTTATACGCCGGAAAATACGGTATTCAGTCTTGTTATGTTTTCTCTGTTTCAGGTTGTTCTGTCATTTGAGCATGGCGTATGGGCACCAAATCTCCATTACAACACCCCAAATCCAGATATCCCTGCCTTAGAAGACGGCCGCCTACAAGTAGTTACCAAGCCAACCCCCATTAAAGGCCACCTTGCTGGAATCAATTCTTTTGGCTTTGGAGGTTCAAATGCTCATGTCATCCTGAGAGCCAACAGGAACAAATCACTCCCACCAGAAGCTCCCAATTTGCCACGATTGTTACAGTTTTGCGGAAGGACTCAAGAAGCAGTAGAAACACTAATAGAGCAGAGCTGCAAGATGCAGGAACACACTGCATATCTGAGCATGCTTAACGATATCTCTGGGGTATCGGTGTCATCCATGCCCTACAGGGGCTACACCTTGATTGGAAGTGAGAGTGATATAAAGGAAGTTCAAATTGCCCAGGCCTCAGGGAGACCGCTGTGGTACATTTGTTCAGGTAATTGCTCTAATTGCTTTTTTTTTCTCCAGCTCCGTTCAGTCGCAAACAGCCTTGAAACTGCTTGGCTCACCTTCATATATGCGCTGCTGACTGGAGGGTTTCACATCTTCTGGGACAGAATTTTTAAATACTGCTCCAAATATCACATCAAAAATTCATTCATTCACTAATAATAGCAAGGGTTTTCTCCTCATTTTTCAGGCATGGGAACACAGTGGAAAGGGATGGGACTCAGCCTAATGAAGCTTGATCTCTTCCGACAGTCTATCTTGCGTTCAGATGAGGCTCTGAAGGACACAGGCTTGAAAGTGTCGGATCTTCTTTTGAGTTCAGATGAAAATACCTTTAATGAAACAGTAAATGCATTTGTTGGGCTTGCAGCTATTCAGGTAGGAAGGATGGATCTACTCTGGCAAGCTGCTTTGATGCACATAAGCTTTGTTACAGAGTGGAGATTTATTTTAGTCATAGTCTGGTGCAATAGTTCGCAGTTGTAGGAACTAGGCTGGTGGAATACTTGAAAGATGGGATGGGTGACATGATACTTCTGCAATGTTTTGAATTTCAATTCCAAATAGATTATTATTATAGCAAAATATGGGAATTGTAATTAAAAACATTTGAAGGGTACCTAGCCCCAAGTTAATGTCATTTCAACCCATAGAGATTAATGTTCAAACCTTATTATTATTATTATTATTATTATTATTATTATTATTATTATTATTATTATTATTATTATTATTACACAAGAGTTGATTGGGTGACACATTGTGACATTCTGAGTCAGGTACTTATCTGTCAATGTTACAATGAGAACAAGGAGAACATAATTTCTGCCTTGAGCATCATGAAGGAAAAATAGAAAAGATATTAATAATAAACACTTAACGATGTCACATTAAGGCTTAATTGCAAGTCTACTTGAAAATAGACTTTTGCCTTAACATATGCAAGAATAGGGCTTTTCAACCCGTGGTACGCGTACCACTGGTGGTATTTCGGCACCTGGCAGGTGGTATGCATATGATTAGGCACTCTTAGGAACTATGCATTGTGAATAAATAGATAACGATGCTCAGCTGAATAGGTTTGCCAGTGCTGCTTCCCATATGTAAATCCAGCAACAATATTCTCTCCACAGATTGCACAAATTGATCTTTTAAGGGCTGCAGGTTTGCAGCCTGATGGGATTATTGGTCACTCAGTCGGAGAACTGGCCTGTGGCTATGCAGATAACTCCCTAACACATGAAGAAGTAATTCTCTCAGCTTACTGGAGAGGAAAATGCGTCAAAGAAGCAAAATTGCCACCAGGAGGCATGGCCGCTGTTGGTAAGTAAAAATTCTACGTGAATATTGAGAAAAAACATCTGAGTTATAACTTGAGGAGGGAGTCCACAGAGCACGCTAATTCTTAAACCTGAACTAACACTGTCGCATCCATATAATGCACTGTCTCCAAGCCAACTATTTTATGGCTTAGGGACGACAACCTGGTTCACACAATGGACTATAGCTACTGAAACCTTATTGCCTTATATCTTTTATGCAAAGAATGAACAACTCCAGTTATCATAATGGTTTGCTTTGTTTTTACCACTATATTCAAATAGCCGAGTATTACAGTGTATTCTGATACCACATAAAACTGGTGATTCTTTTTTGTTTCTACTTTGTTTGTCTGTTTTGAGACAGACATAGAGCCCAACTTTTCGTCCTGCTGCCCCTCTAGACATGTTGGATTATAGCCTTGGTTATTTATGCAGCATAGTTGTGATCTGAGTTTGGGGAAAGTTACAGCATACTGAAGAAGCTTTTACAGAAACTATTGAAAATATGGGTAGACCTAAAAGGCCAAGGAGGCATTTTCCTTATGTTGTATTGATCTTTAAAACTGCTTCTTAGTCACTGATAAATCTGGATTTTTAAAAGGTCAGTGTTTGCCATCAGTTTAGGCAAGCTGTGCTTATTGCTCTTCAGTCACCAAAAGAAAAGATTAACCTACTTCATCAGGCTATTGGCATTTGAAGTTGTAAACCTATTGGCTGGCAACAACTTTTGCTATATAAGTACTGCTATTGTCAATGAGATTAGTTTAAAAGGATGTACAAAAGAGATTTTATGCATCATCCCATAATTTCACTGGGGTATAGGATGGAGAATTGGCTCTCTAATTATATGGAAACGAGCTTTGGCAAGGGTTAAATCTCAAAGGCTCAGAAATAAACCTTTATGGCCTTAAGAAAATCTAGTTCACTGTGTATTAAGCAAGAAAACAAGTTGGATTTAGGTATTACAAAACCCACTAGAGATATTGGGCCTGTGCGATTCTTAACAGAGGCGAATACTTGAGTAAGAAATTGGACTTGAAAATTATATTTTATTTTTGTTGATGGAACATCACAAGAAAGAAGAGCCATCAAAAATATATACTAGAAATAGTCATTGTTTCCCAAAATGCCCACACATCTTTTTTTTGTTTGAGCTGTTGTCTCTAGTCAACCAGGTTTGGCAACTTTATGAAACGATGGATACATTTGCAAAACTTGTTTCCCAGAAGCAGCTTGTCAGTAAAGTGTGTGTGCTTTATGGAGTATAGTCCTTCTTTCAACCTTTCTTTGGATTATCAAAACAGGATTCCTTGTCCTCTCACCCAAGTGCGATTTCAATTAATTGATGTTGGTGGGGGGGAAGGGGGAAGCGTTTCCTCCTGGCATGGCTATTTCTGGTATTGTTTTGTTTATAAACCTTGCAAGTGGTTCAGAATGATGTATTCGTGGGCAGCCATAGAAGTCAATTAATAAATGAGTGAGCGTTCCTACTTGAATGTCATATGTCTAGTTTGATATTTTAGCATTTTAATTTTTTTAAAAAAAATACTGTATCAGCCACTGGAATGAATTGAGATTGCTGCTTTTGCTGGTTAATTGAAGCAACAGTTGGCAGCCTCAATTAATTTTCTTAGGTTTAGTGGAATCCGAGCTTGCCAGAAAATGTCTATACTTAAGGACAGTCTACAGTTATGTGTGTATGGCTTGTTTTAGTTATTTGCATCATCCAGTTCAACAATGCAAACCTTGTTGAATTAACATGATACAAAATGTTTAAATGTTCAATTAACACAATATAACGTATGATTTAATACAATACAAAATAAAATATAAAAGGCCCAGTTTCGGACTAGAACTTGTAATAGGACAGAGCTTTGCGAATAAGTTGACAATGTTCCAGTATGGTAGTTGGATGATAAGAATAGAGCAAATGAATGACGGGATATGTTTTAGATTGTAGTGTTTAGTATAGTATGATCATATGCTGTTCTAATTGGGAGCTTTGAGAGTGGTAGCCCAACATATTTGATATGAAGGGAAAACTTTGTGGCTTATATTTATTCAAAAGTTTGAGGACCCTGTTCTTGTCCCTAAACTGTATGAACACTTAAAAATGCTCATTTAACTTCACTGAATTGGATTTATCTGAAGTAACCTGTCCTTTTCAGGTCTGACATGGGAGGAATGCAGGGAAAAGTGCCCTCCAGGAGTTGTACCTGCCTGTCACAATGCCGAAGACACTGTCACCATCTCAGGCCCTCAGGTAAAATAGCAGCGTGAACTATTATTTCAAATGTTGGCATTTAGGGTATTAGCTGCATGTCTTCAATACCGTCTCAGCTGGGTCAGCTGGATTTAGCTCACAATGCTGTTCAGCTAATTAAACTCACTTGTATTTATGAAAACCCTTAGCTTTAAGAGTTGCCAGCAGGCTGTGTGAATGCTAACCAAGGGTCACATTGGGTGAGGATTATGGACTGCCTTGATTGCCTTCTGGATAGAACAGCAAGATAGCGGAGAGTAAATAATATAGAATAGCATATAGGGAGAGATAATATTATTTCAGTTTGTTTGGACAGTTCAGGAGAATGTGTAACAAACAACAGTATTAGCTCCTGGAATACTTAATAGTTTGTTTAATATTAAATGTAGACTATCTACATTGGAGCTTACTTCCATTATATTGGAAGCAATGGATGCCCTTCAGGCAGCAGGGCCCAAACTGTTGGAATAACTCCAAATGGTTATTAATTTTTGCTAATTTTCTAGGAGGCCGTAGCCAAATTTGTGTCTAAGTTGAAATCGGAAGGTGTGTTTGCGAAAGAAGTGCTGAGTGCTGGAGTTGCTTTCCATTCCTACTATATGGCTTCAATTGCACCAGTGTTGCTGAGTGCCCTGCAGAAGGTAATGCTCTGGGACAGTGATGGCAAACCTTTTAGAGACCGAGTGCCCAAAACCCGCTTCCGCCCCGTCCCAATCCGCCCCGCTACCAGCCTGCTCTTCCCTCACCTTGCCCGCCCACAGGGCCACTCATCACCTCCATGACCTACCACAGATCGTCATGGCGGCCCAGCAGCGCCATGGCGGCCATGCCCTCTGCCTGCCCCCTGCAGCAGCATCTGAGTGCAGTGGAGTGCGAGGGTGGAGTCTTGTCCCCGCTGCCCGGCTCCATGTGCTTGGCTGCGCTGCTCCGCATGGGCCGCGCTCAGGGGCGACTCTCTTCCAGGGGGGCTGCTGGTGAGGGGGTTGCGGGGGGAGGCGGGGCTGGGGCGACAGCACGTGTGCCCACAGAGAGGGCTCTGAGTGCCACCTCTGCCATGCGTGCCATAGGTTCGCCACCACTGCTCTGGGAAGGATCCAGCACTGGGGAGGAGGGGTTCAGTTCAACAGAAGTGACATCCAATATTTCCCTGTCCTTTTTATTTGCTCCTTTTAGGTTATCCTAAATCCAAAGCCTCGCTCATCCCGCTGGATCAGTACCTCTATCCCTGAAAGCCAATGGCAAAGTGAGCTGGCTCAGAATTCCTCTGCTGAGTATCACGTGAATAATCTTGTCAGCCCAGTCTTGTTCCAGGATGGTCTGAAGCACGTTCCAGATAATGCAGTGGTAGTGGAAATTGCTCCACACGCTCTTCTACAGGTATTACTTTTGGGGACTACCACGAGTAAAAATTAGTAAGAATATCCTGGGGCCAGTCTTCCCCAAACTGGTGTCTCCAGATGTGTTGTAGTTGAAAATTCCCAGAATTTCCATCAGTCAGGTATCTCCCGAAGCACCCACTTGTGGAAGTCTGCTGGCTCCTCCTCACCAGTTCGTACTTTCCTCTGTGTTTCTAAACATCATGTAGCTTTCCTGCGCTTACTTTAATTTGCTGCTCAGCATTCATAATGCTTTTTGAAACCAAAAGGGGAGAAGCCATTTAATTTTAATATCATTTGGGAATAGACAGTGGAGCAGAAAATTAAGTCATAGCCATCTGTCCACAACTATTCAATCATGAATATCTACAAATACCATATGTTTGGTAATATTTGGTATTATAGGGTTGTGATGTGTTTGTAACTCATAGTCAGATTGAAAGGTTGATCCTGCTGGTTTTGTGCTTCTCAGTGGTTTCTAGAAATAAAGTCTCTGTAACTTTTATCTCTAGGTTTCCCAACTGTTCTCAGAACATTGAGCAATTCATTTCTTAGTTTTTATGAGGAACAGAATTACAACATCTAAAATCTTAGACCAGTACAGCTAGGACAATAAAAGCAACGGCAACAAGGATCCCATTTTCGCAAGTTAGAGTTAAAATGTGCAAAAGGTGCCAGGCTTGCATATTCAACCATGGGCTAAACTAGAATAGAGTTAAAGAGTACATTGACTTTCTATTTAAACTGCCCAGGCAATTCTAAGAAGTTAAAATTTGGAATGTACCATAAAGTTTCAGGACACACTCCCTGAATTATTTATTACTGTTGTTATTTATGTGTTTAATTTTTTGGGCTATCCGCTCACCAGGAAACTATGACTCTAACAATACAACTCTATTTATGCTACTTTAAAGGCAAGTACATTGGAATTTACAGATAGTCTTCGACTTACAACCATTTATTTTGTTTAGTGACCATTCAGAATTACAACGGCACTGAAAAAAGTGACAATTTTCACACTTACGATAAGTTGCGGCGTCCCCACGGTCACATGATCAGAATTTGGACTCTTGGAAGCTGACACTTATTTATCATGTTTGCAGTGTCCTGGGGTCATGTGATCACCATTTCTAACCTTCCCAGCCGGCTTTTTACCAAGCAGAGTCAACAGCGGAAGTCAGATTCGCTTAATGACCGCATCATTCACTTAACAACTGTACGGATTCGCTTTAACAGCTGTGGCAAAAATGTCGTAAAATGCAACAAAACTCATTTTGCTTAGCAATGGAAATTTTGGGCTCAGGTGTAGTTGTAAGTCAAGCACCAACTGAAGTGGGATTTACTCCTAGATACTCATGTATAAGTTTACATCCTTGAGAGACACAATTGCTTTTCTGTTTCGAAAGGACTGGAAGAATAGCTTCAGAGGTTTACAGTTCTGCTTACCTATGTGGTTTTGGTTTCTTGGGGGGCGGGTGTTGGTGTTTTTGAGTGAAGGTTATCAAATTTTGCCTTTGCTGCAAAACCACATTATTATCTTGTGTTTCTAAGCTTCTTTGGAAGTTTATCCTGATTTACTGGGAGCAATTACTGAGTAATATCAGGCGTTTTTGTACTGACGTGATACAAAACCAATGTCTGTAAGGATGTTTAGTTGTCATTCTTTATAAAAAGAGGTCATTATAAATGGCCAGTTTGAATTTTAGAAATAATGTAGCAAAATCTGTTTCTTAGGAAGGTGCCCCTCCCATAATAAAACAAGCTCATTAAGTATTGATAGTTAAAAACTGTTGGGGGAGGGAGAGAAAACCCATCTTTGTGATCTATGTCAGAGGTCCCTAACCTTTCCAGTTTGGCAGCCTGGAGGGAAAGGGAGGAGCAGGTAAATTTACATGTGCATGCGCAAATGGGCCGTGCCCACTGCAGCAGCACTAGTGCCCGCACGCATGCTCAAATGGAGCCACGCACACCCGCTTGCATGGGCAAACGGGGCTGCTAGCGCCCCCTCATGCCGGTGCTAGTGCAAGTGGGGGGAGTGTGTGCACTCACCAGCCATTCCCGCGGCCCGGTGGCCAATAGGCCACGGACTGGTATTGGGCTGTGGCCCACGGGTTGGGGACCCCTGATCTATGTAACCCTAGTTATCTATGGCAGAAACATCTTCATGGGTTTGCAGAGTTAGATGCAGCACTATTTTTTTTTAAAATTCCATTTATATCCCGCCCTTCTCCGAAGACTCAGGGCGGTTTACAAGCTTAGCAGTAGCCTTCATTCTATGTATATGCCTGCTTATTAGGGCTTTCACACACACCCCAAGCGGCATTTGCAGATGTTTTTGTACTGCAGTGCCTTAATTCTGAATTCTCCATTTTCATATGTAAACTTTGCCTTTTCACCTACCGTGTAAGTAAAACCTGCTAATATTATCCATGTAGCAGTTGTCCCACAGAGTTTTTCTAGGCTGCCTTAGTATGTTTTACTACGATGAGTTCATTTTTTGTGTTTTGAGACTATGAAGTTTGGAATTTGGTTTCCAAAAAGCACTTCAAGGGACATAAAAGCATGAGCATGGTATTTGCCTGCAGCATCAGCACGTTTTCTTGGGAACACGTAACTGTTCTGGAATATTTTGTGGCACAGCACTGCATCCCCCTTTTTCAGAGTAGAAGGAAGAAGTGTACTTCTGACTTTGGGAGAAGGACCAGATCAATAGGGAACAATGGCAGGAACAGTTCCTGAACAAATCCTGGTATGCTTTTGTTGCATCTGCAGAAGTCACAGGGAGGTGTCAAATGCCGCAACTTGTGTTATAACAGCAAGTTGGTTTCCTCACTGAGTGTTGACACAGATTTGTAGTTGTATGACATTTTAGAGTTTTATAAGCACCCTGTATGACATTACAGGGTTTTATAAGCACCTACTCCCAGCATTGCATCAAAAGCTATTGGTATTGCTTTAGAAGAACTGTTTTAATCCATCACTTCTTCCAATGCTACTCCTGCCATTTTTTCAGGGGCCATTCTTAGCACCAAGGAGCAAGAAAATCATTATTTGTTTCCTCAACTTCAGATCCCTCTATCAAAGAGTGACTGATAAGTAAGGAAAACTCTAGAAAGCAAACTTTGAAAAACAATAACAACAACAACAATAATAATAATAATATGAAAAACATGCAGGTATCTGCATTGATTAATTTAAGATCAAAATAGATGAAGGATTTCGAAAGGTCATGCTGCTTATAATATTCAGCGCTAAAAAAAATTGCTTTCTGCAATAAAATAAAACTTACATTAATCAAAAGGACAGAAAATTAGTGCAAAGCGCACTTGTTTAAACCAATGTCAGAGAAATACATTAAGAGCACTGAATAGGCCCTGGATAAATCTGCTACTGAAAAATAACTTCTGTAAGCATCAGAGTATCCTCAAAGATGTGACATATCAGGGAAAGCCCCAGTGTAGATTGTCCCCTCATACTTTGATTAGTGGCTCAAGAGAATAAAGAAATAGCTTCTGTATTTTTAGTTGCTTGAGGAAATGCAGTGAACTGTTCATATAAGTTGTTAGAATAAACTCCCATATCCTATATCAGGGGTCTTCAAACTCGGCCCTTTTATGACTCATGGACTTCAACTCCCAGAATTCTTCAGCCAGCATGCCTGGCTGAGGAATCCTGGGAGTTGAAGTCCATGAGTCATAAAAGGGCTGAGTTTGAAGACCCCTGTCCTATACGTACTGCTGAATAAATCATAAAGAGAAGACATCAGCTTATTTGTTCTGCCCATCTTGGCTTTTCTGCACATGCACTGGAACCCTTGCATACAGGTTAATTACAATCAGGAAGGTTAAGATTGAGAAAGAAAGAGAAGAAGCCAGACCTGGTGAAGGCTATGAGGCAAAATACGCTTACACCTTTGAAGAACTGAACACTTGATTTTTCAGGCCAAATAGGTTTTTCTTTCTCAAGAGAAAAATGGGGGGAAAAAAGATAAAAAGGACAAGTCATCTGAGCATCCAAAGAGCATAGAGAAAAGTCCACACAATAACTTGCTTTGTGCAGTTAGACTGACAGAGAACCAGAAGGCAAGATGCAAGTTTCATCAGGAGAGAGGGATATCTTGGGAATGAAATAGCTTAGATATTCTTGAAATGTCTATCTAGGGAGAAGAATAATGCACAAAGGTAAATGAAACAATGTTTTAGACTGTGAAATTTGAAAGTGCAATTAGGCAACAGATATTAAGCTTTGTTGTGAATTTGGATCTACTTAGCGTTCTTTTCCAGTTTTTCCAGTCCAGTGTGCAAATTATATTACAGATTTATTATGTAACACATAACCCATGAAATGATGTGTCTATTCTAAATGTGTTAGTGGAAGTTTGGTTTCTGATACTTGTTCTGATGTTTTGTTTTAATCTTAGGGCTTTATGTATTTGTTGCCTTTCCTGTCGAACACAGTGGATAAAAATTCGAGGTGGTCTTAGCCAATTTCACTTTTTCTCTGCCAGACTTTTAAGCTCTTTTGAGAATTAGATGTGGTCTCTTAGTCAAAATCATAGTCATTTCACATCCAAGGCATTTTTTTATGCAATTAATTTGTGGTTAAGGAACCATCATCTTTTCTTAATGTGGCCTTTTTTGAGCATTTGTTATTTTGCCATTCAGGTGCTCCCAGCCAAGACTTTTTATTATGCAATGCCCTTCCCTCACTTAGGGAATTTCACCAGCATTCCTGATGTCTTTTATCATCCTTACATATGCTTACCGTTTCTTTTGTCTGAACAGAGCCTTTTGGTTGGCAGTGCTAAGATCTTGGCAGTTTATCTTGACAAACGTTTCTGGTTTGTGTGATAAAAGTGAAGGAAGAGGGTTCTTCTTGCATGGTATTTAAATCAGAGAGGGCAGAAACCGTATCTGGACCTTCTGCTATCTGATTAGAAATAACAAAATAATGAATTCTGGCTTCCCCTGGTTGTTTTTTTTAAACATTGCTGCTAAAAGACATACAAGTGATGAAATCTTAGCCACTTTTACCAAAAACTAAGCCCTATTTTATTTAAAGAGGCATTCTCCCAAGTAATATCTACAGTGTTAGGCAGGCTGCTGAACTGAGAAATTTGGGGGAAGAACAGTAATGGGGAGGACAATAAGCTCAGGACCCAAACTAAACTTGCTCAAAGACATAGACACTCTCAGAGTACGTTTATGCCTTCTACGTCTTACCTTATATCTCTTCTGGTTGGGGGGAAGTTGTAGTTCCAGTAAAAATGAAGTAGAATTTGCAAATCTTAAATCACTTTGTTCTAAAGTGAACTTCTTCTTGTTAATCCTTCTGAGAAGTCCTGACTGGCTGTGTGCATGTAGGAAGCTCATCAAAAGGCTTTTTTTTAACCAGGCAGTTGGTAAACATTGACAGAACATAATGGGTACAAGGAGTTTTTTCTCTTAGGACAGCAATAGCAGTGACAACACTTTTTATTTTCTTACACTGTTCCTATGCCCTAAGACACAGGCAGCTTTTCCCAGCGCTTATAAAATGATGAGGAAAAAGTCATCTGTAACTTTACTCAATAAAATGAATGATTGTCTTAAAATTTTTGTTGCTGATCTCTTCAGTTGTTTCTTCTTCATGCCACACCCTTATTTCTCACCCACCCCCCAATCTCATAAAAACTTGCCTGTCAAAACAAGTTGACAATATAACTAAGGAAATCTTTTGGAACTGGGAAATGTGTAACTTTTTCTGATCATTTTTTTTATCTCTAACTAACTAGGCAATCCTGAAAAGATCTTTGAAACAAACCTGCACCATTTTACCTTTGATGAAGAGGGAACATAAGAACAATCTGGAATTTTTCCTGACAAATGTTGGAAAAATCCACTTGACAGGGTAAGGGAATGAGTGAAAGGTTAGCGGGGAGTTTGATGGTCCAAATTTCATAATTGGATTGAATTGAATAGTACTATTATTTGTTTAAAAGGGACGCGGTGGCTCAGTGGGTTAGGATGCTGAGCCTGTCAATCAGAAGGTTGGCAGTTTGGCGGGTCGAATCCCGAGTGCTGCGTAACAGAGTGAGTGCCTGTTACTCGTCCCAGCTTCTGCCAACCTAGCAGTTTGAAAGCATGTAAAAATGCAAGTAGAAAAATAGGGACCACTATGGTGGGAAGGTAACAGCGTTCCGTGCGCCTTTGGCGTCTAGTCATGCCGGCCACATGACCACGGAGACGTCCTTGGACAAGCGCTGGCTCTTCGGCTTTGAAACGGAGTCGGAAACGACTAGCACGCATGTGCGGGGGAACGTTTACCTTTACCTTTATTATTTGTTTTGCCCCAGCTACTTTATGTGACTATCAAAAGAAATCATTAAAAGGCTGAGGAAGAAGCACTGTATTTCTAATTGCCACTGATAATTAAAAAATGTATTGGGCATGAAAAGCATTCTGTATTATTTACATATAAATGCTACCATTAAAAATCAAACTTTTGTTTGTGTTATTGCAAGGGTATCAATAGGAGGAATCATGGAGGAAAAGTATTTTATGTTTTATAAGAGGTCATCCTTCCCATGGTGTTGCTTAGCTAAAACTCACTTTCCAGGAGCTACTATTCTTGCCTCTCAGTGCTGGGTACAGTCTTCACAAATTTTTGTTTTGCTTTTCTTAGAATAAATGTCCAGGCAAACAATCTGTTTCCACATGTCCAGTATCCTGTTCCGACGGGAACTCCACTTATTTCCCCTTACATTGTTTGGGACCACAGCCAGAACTGGGATGTCCCAAAACCTGAAGATTTTCCAACAGGGTCCGGAGGTTCTGGGGCAGCAACAGTCTACAATATTGGTATGTACTAGAAGTCAATTGACTTCTTTGTTTGACACCCACACACCCACACACTCCAAAAAGAAAAAGAAATTTGAGTGGGATTTTAACAATCTCAAGAGAAAACATGTCCTAGTCTTTGTGTCAGTTTAGTAGAAGAACTAGATGAGAAGCAGTAAGAATCAGAGAGCTGCTTTCTTTGAAACATCTCTGACACTGAAGCTAGAGTAGGAGAAAGTGTGAACAGACTGATGCTTGGGTACGGGTAAGAGATACCAAAGTAGGGTTTTAGCTGAAGTTCTAACATTCCTATATTGTTTGTCTATTGTTGTTAACAGATGTGAATCCTGAATCCCCTGATCATTACTTAGTGGGCCATTGCATTGATGGCAGAGTTCTCTATCCAGCAACTGGTTACTTGGTACTAGCCTGGCGCACTCTAGCACGCTCCCTGGGCACTACGATAGAAGAACTGCCTATCATGTTTGAAGATGTTACAATCCACCAGGCCACAATACTTCCCAAAAAAGGTGAGAGTAATAAATATTGTCTGACCAAGCTGATTTCCTGAAATTCAAGTAACCAAATGTTCATTAATAGGGTCTGGGAGGTTTTATTTTTTTAATCTGTTTATTTTTATATGAACTGTAGTAACACGAAAGAAGGAAGATAAATTTTAAATGGCTATCAATATAGCACATATTTCTTCCATCTGGTAGCAGAGAAATGTAGCAATATGTACCATAAATGCAAATAATGTACCCTTTCTGCTTTCTTTATTTTATTCATATATGATGCTTGGATGTAGAGTCAATTCATTAATTTCTGTCTTCCTTTTAGGCTTAACACAGTTAGAGGTGAGACTCATGACTGCTTCCCAGTGTTTTGAAGTATCCGGAAATGGAAATCTGGCTGTGAGTGGTAAGTAAATAGTATCAGGGGGTGTGTTAGGAAGGAAGGAAGGAAGGAAGGAAGGAAGGAAGGAAGGAAGGAAGGAAGGAAGGAAGGAAGAGAAGACAGACAGACAGACAGACTGTGCCTGCTTATTGACTCTCTCTCTTTCCTCTATGTGCTGGACACACTAGGAAAAATTTGCATTTTGGAAGAAACTGCTCTCAATAACTTTCGAAACCAGCTTATTGATTTGAAAAACCAGCCAGATCCCTGCACAGGAATTTGCTTATCTAAGGGGGACGTTTATAAAGAGCTTCGTCTACGTGGTTATGATTATGGGCCAACGTTTCAAGGAGTCATGGAATCCAGCAGTAATGGTAACAGCATATCTAAATAGAAATCAGCATTATTATGTTTATTATGGTTGGTTGTACAATCATCCAGATGATTAGACTGGACTTGGCATTTTTGTTCACCTACTGAGTCCTTCCCAAGACCAAGGGTAGGCAGCTGTTGTTCGTTGGTGTTAAAGGCACTGTCACAAGAAAGCTTTCCAAGTAAAGTTGCATTTTGCAGTTGCCTTTATTATAATTACAATTATTATAATTCATTTTCAAGATACTATCAATGTAGCTATTACTCCAACAATATCAAAATATTTAATTAAATTTCAAATTTCAAATTAACTGACAATATTAATAGCTATTAATAGCTTTTACTATATTCTATTATTTTCTAATTTTGAACACTTTTTGTAAGAAAGATAAGGGATGTATATCTAATTTCCATTATTCTAATAAATAGAAAACTTTTTTTAATCTGGTCTTTCAAAGTGTCTGCTGACAGCTCCCATAATTCCTGCATAACATGCTGTCTGGAACTATGGGGAATGTAATCCAAAATAGCAGCTGTTTATTAGATTAGAAAATCTATGAGATGAAATGAATTTGTAATCTAAATACAGAAACACAAATATTTGCTTGGCAACTAGGGAAAATTTTGGGAAAGTAAATATAATTGTGGACATTTTTCTTGAATTTCACTTGGAAAGCAAGAGTAATTCTGTGTTGTGGTGCCTACAGTTTTCTCCTGCATTTTCTTTCTTTAAAAAAAACCAACAACTTCTGACCAAAACTGCAGTGGCAGGGGGTGTTCTGTGCTAATTATATTGTTTGTCGTTGGCAGGAAATTCTGGGAAAATTTTATGGAATGGGAACTGGGTGACATTTCTTGACACCATGCTGCATTTGATGATTTTGGGGGAAATGGGACGAAATCTGCGGTTGCCAACCAGAGTCCGTTCAGTGTGCATTGACCCAAAACTACATCTAGAGTTTGTTCGCAAATACACTGAAGAGACTGAAGGTAAAGAGCATTTTTCCATTTATTTTTTATGTTTTGCTATATATGTAGCTCCTTTGGAAAAGCCAACGTGTTAAAATGATTGTTCCAGCCTGACTTGTAGGACAAATTTTGTACGGGTAGTCCTTTGAACTATGGCCACAATTAAGCCCTAAATTTCTTGCTAACTGAGACAGTTAAACTAATTTTGCCCCATTTTTACGATCTTTCTTGGCACAGATGTTAAATGAATCACTGTATTTGTTAAATTAGTTGTTGAGTGAATCTGCCTTCCCTATTTACTTATCAGGCAATCACATGACCCCAGGACACGGCAACCATTATAAGTATGAGTCAGTTGCTAAGCATCTGAATTTTGATCACATGATGTTGCAATGGTCGTACGTGTGAAAAACAATCATAAGTCACTTTTTTCAGTGCTGTTGTAACTTCAAACAGTCACTATACAAACTGTTGTAAGTCAATTACCTGTATTTAGAATTACTTTGTAGCCCAAAGACTGAATTCCAAGGAGTGTTTTTTTCTGATTGGTTTACTTTTGCAGTGTTGTCCATTAACAATCTCTTTGCCTTACAGTTTTAGATGTTGCAGTGGACCGTTGCCTTGATACCATTACAGGAGGAGCTGTTCAAATATCCGGTCTTCACTCTACCACAGCTCCTCGGCGACAGCAGGAACAGATTCCTCCCATCCTGGAGAAATTTTGCTTTGTGCCCTATGTTGAGAGTGGCTGCTTAGCGTCTGATGCCAAGCTTCAGTCTAGTTTTGAGCACTGCAAAGGTAAAAAGCTCCTTATGCTTAGAGTACATTTTTGATAGGGTATATCCTGTAAGCAATGAAGAGAGAGTTATCATTGCACATTCTGTTCGATCCTAATGGAAATTTCTGTCTGTTTCAGATTTTGGGAGATTATGGTATGGATATCTCCCAAAGATCTGTTGCTCCCATTTCCACCTTTGTCGCATCCCCCCTCCTTTTGAATGATATCACCAAATAACCTCGAAAGACTCTATAAATAATTCTTAAATCAACATTCCTCAATTTGCCCCCCTGCCCCCCCCAACATGCATCATCCTAATACATCTAGAAGGCATCAGCTGGGGACAGCAGTCCTTGAAGAGGCATTTCAGCCTCTTTAAATTTAAACTTTGAGGTTGAAAGATTGCCCATCTCTTGTGCTCATACATTTAGTTATGAATATGTCGGGTAGGAAGGATTCTTAGCAAAGATCCCTAAGTTACATACTGTATGTGTATGAAGTAGGGACATGCTGCATTTTGGATGCAAAGGAGCAAGTGTGGGAATACATGTTGTACTTACTTATGGTACCTCTTTCAAGAAAACCTGGGCTCCCAAGTTAGACGCCTGATCTTAAAAAAAAATTGTGCTGGACTTTAGGAGGCAGTTTGTCATGCCCCGCCAGGGCCTCCTCAACTCAAATCCATATTTTCCAAAGTTTGAATGCCTGTCACTCAAGCCCAGAAAAAAATAAATCAGTTTTTTTAAGGAAGTGCTGACAAGTGCAGTGTGCATACTCTGCAGCATTGTTTGGCTTTGGATGCCAAATGCTGCACATCCCTAAACACCTACAGTAGAAAGGCTTCCTATAACTTAGTCACGCTGGCTTACAATTCTGGGAGCTGCAGCCTTAAACACAGACTCATAGATAATGTGAATATAGTTCAATCCGTTGCAGCAAGTTAGGAGATGTGGAGAATTGCTGCTAAATTAAATACGTTCTGTGAAAAATAGTTGTTGCTCTGAACTAGAATACTGGAAGAAACCAGCTCTGTAAAGCATTTTATACATAGGTCCTTTCCTTTCCAGTGCTGACCCAAAAGCTACAGAAGAAGATAGCAAAGCATGGAGTCAAGATAGCAATACCTGGGCTGGAAACTCTAATGAACTCTACACAAGCTGAAGTTGAACAGAAGGGTCTTGCTCATATCCTTGCTGAAATCTGCCGCCTAGAGCTCAATGGAAACCTCTATTCAGAACTAGAACAGGTTGTGGCTCGGGAAAAGCTGCATCTTCAAGAAGATTCTCTTCTCAATGGCTTGCTGGATTGTGCTGAATTGAAGACTTGTGTAGATGTCGTGCTGGAGAATACTACCAGTCACAAGATGAAAATCGTAGAGGTAACTATGAGGCAATTCTACAGTCCCATTGGCTCTTTCTATGCATGTGTGTCCCCCATGCATTAATACCGGTAGTCCTTGTTTAATTATCACATTTGAGACCAGAAACTAGGTCATTAATTGAAGCAGTCAATAAGTGAAACCATGACTGTGCTTATGATCTTACTTCAACTTTCCTTTGCTTTAAAGACTGCAAAGGTCGTAAACCCAAGGATTGGTCAAAAGTCACTTTTCCATCACTGTTGCAACTGCAAAGAATTGCTAAACAAGGCAGTTGCTGAACAAGGATTACCTCGGTGTGTGTATGTGTGTATACTTACACATGCACACATACACTTTTATTCTGCTCTTTCAGACTCTAGCAGGAGATGGACATCTATTCTCACGAGTTACAAGCATCTTAAACACCCAGCCCATGTTGCAACTAGACTACACTGCCACTGACCGAGTACTAGAAAATCTGGCATCACACGAGAATGATTTGCAGGAAATTGGTGCCTCTCTTGAGCAGTGGGATCCTGCCAGTCCTCCTCCTGGAAGCTTGATGAATGCTGATCTCCTAGTATGCAACTGCTCACTGAATGCTCTCAGCAAGCCGGCCGAAACACTTTCTAACATGGCAGCCACAGTGAAGGATGGTGGTTTTATTTTATTGCACACTCTTCTGAAAGGAGAAACATTAGGAGAAATAGTTGCTTTTCTTACATCCCCAGAGCTTCAAGATAAACCAGGCCTTCTAAATCAGGTATGAAATACACCCTCCTATTTCTCTTCAGCTGCTTCAGAATGGTGTTGTCCAACCCTCAGCTCTGCTGGTTGGGGAATTCTAGGAACTGCCAACTCGGTACATCTGTCTAAAAGATGCCAGATGGGGAAAGATTTTTATTTTCTTTTACATTTCAGAGTGGAAAACCTATAGTGTAGTCTAAAAGGTTTTTTAAAGTCTTGAGCAGAATACCCATAATGTATTTAAATAACTATCAGTCATGTCATTATTTACCTCAGATTGACAAGAATAAAAATCCCTTTTCCATCAGTCCAAATAATAGAAAATGACTGTTCACCTTATATAATAAAATGAGGACAGGACCTGAAAAAGGACCAAGCTCTGATCCTAGTTATCTGAGTGACATAATTCCTACAAGAATTAAATATGAAAAGAAGCCATCTTGATAGATCCAGTAGGTATAGTGAAATTGACTAATGTGGGGGAAAGACCATAGATTGATAGATGAATGCTTGTACGCATCAGTGTGAAAGGCTTAGGCTATAGCTATCCCCTATACATTAATAATTCAATTGAATTCTTTGAGATTTACTCTTGAATCAATATTAGACAGTAAAACATAATTTTAAGCATGTTTACTTCACAGGCTCCCAAGCCCTAGGCTATTCCACACAAGTTATCATTAAATATATTCTTAATGGCAGGCTAGCGATGTAGTGTTCTAGAGGTAGCAGGTAAGTTAAAGGTAAGAGCATCAGTAAGAAACTAAATAATAGGCAACAGAAGAACAGCATCCTAACGTTTATTAAACAACTAATGAGAAAGATTACTCTTCAAGAATCAAATGACTGGGTGATTTACTATAATTCCAATTTTCCTTGGTTTGGCAGGTAGAATGGGAGGACTTATTTAAGAAGGCTAATCTAAATTTAGTAGCTGTGAAAAGGTCTTCTTTTGGTGCAGCCATCTTCTTATGCCGCCGACCACTTCCTACCAAGAAGCCCATTTTCCTGCCGGTGGATGAGACCGATTATAAATGGGTGGAATCTTTGAAGGTAAAAACTGAGAAGTACTTGGTTTTCTTTCTTTTGCTTAAGTTTCCCAAGTAGATTTTACAGCAGTCGGTTAAAAAGGATTTGAACTTTTAGTATTCAAATCCTGTGAAATTTGAGAGTTGCTATTTTCATGTTATGCATTATGGAAATCGCTATTCCGTGACAACTAAATACGGCATTTCTCTCTCAGGAAGTGCTAGCAGAACCTTCTGAACAGTCTGTGTGGTTGACTGCAGCTAACTGTGGTACCTCTGGAGTTGTTGGTATGGCGAACTGTCTCCGTCAAGAACCTGGTGGTCACAGGATCAGGTAGAACCATATCATATTTAATGATATTATACATTTCCCAAAGCTATTTGGGAGAAGTAAGAAATAGGTTAAACGGTGCCTTTTACTTCCTAGGTGCCTCTTCATCTCCAGTCTCAGTGGTGCTTCTCCTAGACCACCCACCAACTCTTCTGCTAAAGAAATGCAAACAATTCTGAAGAATGATTTGGTCATGAATATTTACCGTGATGGAAAGTGGGGCTCTTTCAGACATCTCCCACTAAAGCAAGGTGAGTTTTATTACAAAATGTAACGTGTTCACAAAAGGATGAGGGGGGAAAAAAGAACATTTGCTTCACTGTCTCTCACTTAATCTCTGTATTCTTTAAAAATTGAAATAGTCTTTTTGTGGCTCTTGTCTCAATTCTGGGTAACATTGAATGCCTTTTCAGTACAAATGAATGGTATGAATTGTCTTGTAGTGAGTTTACTTTAGAAACCCAAAGTTTGGGAATGTTAAAATGGAATTTTCCATTCTAACCAATTAACTCAGGCTTTTCCCAATGTTTAAAGAGGAAAATAAGCTTGCCATGTTTGTGTCTGTAAAATGAAAGAATGCTAAGTTGTACATCTCTCAATTTCCTCCAGCTCAATCTCTAGAGGTTACTGAATATGCATTTGTGAATGTTTTGACACGTGGGGATCTTTCCTCTCTTCGCTGGATTTCTTCCCCACTTCAGCATTTCTCCACAAGCAGCCCTAATGTCCAAATGTGCAAAATCCATTATGCATCTCTAAATTTCCGTGACATTATGTTGGCCACGGGAAAACTCTCTCCAGATGCTATTCCTGGTAAGTTGCTTTTGTTTTAGTAGAGGTTTGCAGTATTTTAGTTTGCATACATTAATTCACCTGTTTCTTAGAGAAACATATTAGTAGTTCAAAGAAAGAGATGCTTGTTTTAAAATTGAGCATGGATAGCTAGATGGAACCTCAGCACAGTACAGGTAGTCCTCTGAACCCAAAATTTATACTGCTAAATGAGACAGTTGTTAAGTGAGTTTTGCCCCATTTTATGAACTTTCTTGCCACAGTTGTTAAGTTAGTAACATGGTTGTTAAGTGAATCTAGTTTCCCCCTTGACTTTGCTTGTCAGAAGGCCGCAAAAGGGGATCACGTGACCCTGGGACACTGTGACTGTCATAAATATGAGTCAGTTGCCAAGCATCTGAGTTTTGATCACATGACCATGGGGATGCTGTAACAGTTATAAGTGTGAAAAACGGTTATAAGTCTCTCAGTGTCGTCGTAACTTCAAACGGTCACTAAATGAACTGGTGTAAGTCAAGGACTACCTGTAATAAAGACCTTGAAAAGTAATTACCAATTACAACAGTTAAATAATCTAGTGCTGTGGCTTGTTACAAAGCAGGTTTGTATAAAAAACATTTCCAGAGACTCATCTCCACTTGAGTGTTCTTAAATTATTGCCTAATGGGCAATGATTAGGACCTATTGTCAGGATGAAGAGTCTTAAATGGTACTAAAGTTATAGAAATATAAAAGATTTCTATTATTATGTCCTAAGATAAATAATTTGATCTTACATATCTTTCCTTCATAAATGAGATTAACTCTTTGGCTAGGATAGTATGAGCATGGCTTGATAACAATATCTGTAGAAATGATTGGAGTATAGATATCTTCAGCAAAGAAATTTGATATTAGCATGATAATGTTCTAAATTAGATAAAGAATAGGATCAGAGGTGAGCTGAACCTTCCTGAGTCTTCCCCATATATGCTAAAACAAGAATAGGGCTAAAATCTCCACACCCACCCCACAGGTACCAGGAACACTGAAGGAGAATTTTGGTGTCAGGAATGCTAAAATATTAAGATCATTTTTAAATTGGGTGGGATTCCTTGTGGAGTTTTCAAGTGGGATTCTTTGTGGAGTTAAACTGCCTGCAGTTGGCACTTTAAAATGTTCCTGGTGGAGAATCTTATCAAACTCCACAAGCCAAAATCAGAATTCTGGGTAAGAGCAGTGACCTGACTTAGGGAGAAATTGGAAAGTCATTGAGGGTCACATATTCTAAGCAATTGCCAGTCTTTCTGTGGGTTGACCTCAGAAGTGGAAAAGTTAGTGCTATAGTTCGGATAGGCAGAGCAAATCAAATACATTCAGTCAAATGCTAAATAGTTAAACATTAGAAATTATTTTCTCCCATTGCAATTTCCAGCAGTGGATACTCAGTCACAGACCAAAATTGACTTATGTATCTCTTTTCCACCATCAAAGTGTGTGGGAAGGTTAAGACATAAGTAAGGACATTAAGGGGGACACGGTGGCTCAGTGGGTTAGGACGCTGAGCTTGTCGATCAGAAGGTCGGCAGTTTGGCGGGTTGAATCCCGAGTGCCGCGTAGCAGAGTGAGCGCCTGTTAACTCATCCTAGCTTCTGCCCACCTAGCAGTTGGAAAGCACGTAAAAATGCAAGTAGAAAAACAGGGACCACTACGGTGGGAAGGTAACAGCATTCCGTGCGCCTTTGGCGTCTAGTCATGCCAGCCACATGACCACGGAGACGTCCTCGGACAAGCGCTGGCTCTTCGGCTTTGAAACAGAGATGAGCACCAGCCCCTAGAGTTGGAAACGACTAGCACGCATGTGCGGGGGAACCTTTACCTTTTAAGGACATTAAAATCCATAAATGTCTGCAGTTGCATGTTCTTATAGCAGTTTCATAGGAACAGTCAATTTTTTTTTCCAGGAAATTGGACACTGCAGCAATGCATGTTAGGAATGGAGTTCTCGGGATATGATCCTGCAGGGAAAAGAGTAATGGGTTTACTACCAGCTAAAGGACTTGCTACCGTGGTAGACTGTGAGAAGAGATTCCTGTGGGAAGTGCCACAAAACTGGTAAGTCTAGTTTTTTTTGTTTGTTTTTTTAAAATCCCATTTATATCCCACCCTTCTCCGAAGACTCAGGGCGGCTTACAATCTAAGCACAAATCAATGTGCTTAGCAATAGCCTTCATTCTATGTATATGCCTGCTTATTAGGGCTTTCGCTCCCCCCCAAGCGGCATTATTACAAAGTCAGCTTATTGCCCCCAACAATCTGGGTCCTCATTTTACCTACCTCGGAAGGATGGAAGGCTGAGTCAACCTTGAGCCTGGTGGGATGCGAACCTGCACTGATTGCAGGCAGCTGGTGTTACTTAAGGCTCTGCGCAGGGAAAGCTTTAGAGCAGCTGGTGTTACTTCACACTCCCTATGGAACTAAGCTGCTCATATTTTATTCCTACATTTGCAAACTAAACTGTAATGGAATGTAAGAAACATTATCGGTAGCAGAACATTTTTTTTTGGTCTAATTGCATTCATCATACAGTGGTTTAGAATCTTGTCAGTCTTTTTCATTTCTGTAGAAAAACAGAATATCAGTAACTCTTTCCCCACTTCTCTGCTTTTCCTGTAATTGCTTTTTTGATGGGAAAAATGCAGGGCCTTTGATTTTATTGGAGCCCTCCAATTTTTACTTAGGATTCTTTTACCAAGCAGGGTAATGAATACCTGGGGCTCCTAGTAACTAATTTTAAGCGACTGAATGGACTGTTAATGTATACTCTACTTTAAGAACTTTTTAAAATTACAGTCTGGAGATTAACATGTTCAGATCTGGCTTATGTAAAGAGAGAATGCAGGGAGGAGGGAAAAAGCAACCAAGAAAACATTTTCTGGCATTAATTTTTCCTTTACCACAGCATTCTTGTGATCAGCTGCTAGTATAGAAAGAGTTGCAAGTGGAGGACTCACTTAATGTTTAATTTAGCCACTAGAGAGATTTCTGCTTCCGGATGAAAAGATGCAGTTTTAAAGTGGTGTCATGAGCACAGATAGCGGAAGGACCCCTTGAGAAAGGAAAGTGCAGATTCCATGTTGCCTCTCTTCTTCACAACAAGAGTTAGGATGAAAACTGACAAGGGGGTGAAACAGACGTGTGAAGGGCCTGCAAAGAATTTCTTCTCATTTTTCAGGACCCTGGAAGAAGCAGCTTCTGTGCCAGTGGCCTACACGACTGCTTACTATTCCTTGGTGGTTCGAGGGGGCATGAAGCAGGGTGACTCTGTTCTCATCCACTCCGCCTCAGGAGGTGTGGGCCAAGCTGCCGTTGCTGTTGCTCTAAGCATGGGCTGCCAGGTCTTTGCCACTGTGGGTATGTAGCTGCCTTTTCACGGATTCAAATAACTTGCTTCATCCTTTCTTTTTCTGAGGGCTCCCTGTAACCTTTGCTTTCTGCTCTTAAGGAATGAAAACGTAGGAGACAACGTGGAGTCACCTCCCCTTAGAATTTAGAATGACCTTTTTCAAGGCTTTAAAATCCTGGCTGTGTTCTTGAGCCTGCAGGTCTGAATTTGTTAAGTCCCATTTCCTGGGTTTAGTGTTAACTGGCCAGGTATCTTGAGCAGTTTATTTATTTTGGATGTTTTTTTAAAAAAAAAAGTTTTTAATTGTTTTATACTTTTGGAATTGTAAGCAACTGGGCTGAGATTGGCAGCTTTAGAAATTGAATGAATGAATAAATTAACAAGTTATTTGTTTTCAGAAACAAACATGTCTTGAAGAACTGAGAAAAACGATGTTTCTCTTACTCCTTAAATATATGCTTTATTTGACAATATAAACTAAACATGGGAGAAATAAATAAGGACAGGTTGCCTTTTTTTAAAAAAAGTATTGGAGTAGATTAATTTCTATGTCTCTTTAGCCATCATCAGCTGCCACTTTATCAGAACAATGCTGTGGCCAGCATTATTCAGTGGTGTCCATGAAATGGGAGTGATGAAAACCAAAATCTTCAAGATGGCAGGAGTGATGATCTAGGTTCCACCCCTTTGATAGCTACGTCAGCATCACACTTACATACAAAAGGATAAGTTTCAGTCACATTGTTGTAGCATCATCCTGCAAATTTTGACCCCACACACTGTAGATGCTCCAGGCGTTCTCTGTCTTCCTTAGAGGCCTCTGAAGAAGGAAGGGTCTGTAAGATATTTGAATGGAGAGAAACACATGTTTTCTTGTTTTCAGGTTCCAAAGAGAAACGTGAATATCTCCAAAAAAGATTCCCTCAGCTTGATGCAAATAGCTTTGCCAATTCTAGAAATACTTCCTTCGAACAACACATACTGAGAGTTACTAATGGGAGAGGTAAGTATAAACACTGGAGGCGACCATCTCTATACAGTTTAGAAGTTTTAATTAGAAGTAAAGAGTGTAGATGCAAATCTTGTAGGCTACGCTATTGACTTTGTTGAACATTTTTGCAGGTGTTGACCTTGTGTTAAACTCCTTATCAGAAGAGAAGCTCCAGGCCAGCCTTCGTTGCCTTGCTCGTCATGGGCGCTTCTTGGAAATTGGCAAATATGACCTGTCGAACAACACACCTCTTGGTAATATTTCTTGGGCTGAATATCTTATGTGCAGGATATTTCTGGACTCTACAGGGCAGATTGCAAATTTAATCATTCCTTTTGGATTTATTTATATCCTGATTTAACCATAAAAAAGAATGGAACCAATCAAAGCAGGCAGTAACAGATGTCTTGAATCAGCTCTTACCCTAAACATCCTTTTCTTAGCATCATGATGCTGTAATGCTTGTAATTAACTTTTCGAGTAGAAGAGTTATGTGGGTGAAGCTTCCATAGAACTAGTTCTTCTTAAATTTTATATGTTTTATTTCAATTAAATTCATAGGAACCATTTCATAAAAATGAGTTTTATCATTTTTGCTGATCTGATTTTGCCTCTGGTTCATCCTTAACTGTTTTAAAAATGTGTGAGAATTTTGCTGGCAGCAGAAGCTACATTAAGGTAGAAGAGTCATAACTGCATTGCTTCTTGTAGGAATGGCTCTTTTCCTGAAGAACGTGGCTTTTCATGGAATTCTGTTAGATGCTATTTTCGAAGAAAAAAACAAAGAGTGGGAATCAGTGTCCAACCTGCTAGAAGAAGGCATTAAAAATGGTGTAGTAAAACCTTTGCAGACTACTTTGTTTAACAGAGAAGAGATAGAAGCTGCCTTCAGATACATGGCACAAGGAAAACACATTGGAAAAGTGGTAATCCAGGTATGGTAGAAGAAGATTTTGTGAAAGCTGTACTATATAATTGTGAATACTGATACCTGCTGTGAATATCTGTTAAAGAAAGGGGGGGAGGGGAGAGAGTGGGTTGAAGAATGGAGAGGTTGGGTTAGTATGTAGTGTTTCTATAGCAGTGATGGCGAACTTTATAGAGACCGAGTGCCCAAAAGCCGCCCTGCCCTGCCCTGCTGCCCGGGGGCGACTCTCCTCCGAGAGGGCTGCTGGTGATAGGGCCGTGGGGGGAGGTGGGGCTGGGGCAATGGCGTGCTTGCCCACAGAGAGGGCTCTGAGTGCCCCTTCTGGCCATAGGCTCACCACCACTGTTCTATAGTGCTAGAATTTGTTACATATTTATTGCTATGTATATTGATACCTTTTTATAAAAGGATTTTAACAATAGCAAGATCCAAAACAGAAAAAACCACGGTGGAAGTAATAGTACAGTAGTACGGAATTTGAATTGTGGATTTTACAATAAAGTAACATGCAAAATACAAAATAACAGAAGCAATGACATCTCTTGTGCAGCTTCTTAAAACCTAAAATACAGATTAAGAAAATAAATTCAGCAAAACAGAACAAATTATCTCATCAGATATGGTCAAATTAAAGAGGAAAAAAAATCAATAAATGAGCTATTAAAATAAAGCCAACATAATGATAATAAATAGCACTAAAAACAAAGGGATAGCTCTACCTGAGCTCGTACTTTGATTTGAAAGTTTTCTCAGAAAATAGAATACATTTCAACAGACAGTTGAGAAGAGATGGGTTGAAGGAACAGGAATTCAGTTTGAGCTTCATACAAATATAGTACCTTGAATAACTTTAAATTTTCAAAGTCTTGGACTACCTCTTAGGGAACTGAAGGAATTTGCTTATGGTCTGTTCAATCCTTTCTTATTTAAAAAAAATCCTGGAGAATGGATGAAATATCAGATGACTGCAAGGAGAGGATGTCCCTTTTTCACAAGCGGAGAAAGCTATACAAAGATTCAGGCCAATCAGTCTAATATTGATGAGGAGAAAGACTTAGAGAAGATCTTTAAATTACTGCTGTTTCTGTACCTTGAAAACAAGGCAGTGATTACTAGAACCCACTGACTAGATTTGTCAAGAAGCAATTTGCCAGATTGACTGTGTTGTATTTTTTGCCTGGACAACTTGCTTAATAAATTGTGGGAGTGTTGCAAATTAAACATACTGTATCATTGTTCAGCAAATGACAGAGAAGATGTGCAGAGAAAGAGAACAAGGATAATTAGAGTGGGAATGAAATTACCACAAAAAACTGAGGCAAATAGGTATTTTTTGCTTTGAGAAAGGCAATCTCAAGAGAGCACATTTCAGATACTTGGTAGATTATCATACAGAAGCTGAGAACTTGCTGCCTATCATCCAAAAATGCAGTGGTACATTAGTAAAGACTGTTGCAGGAAGGCTGGTTGTGGTAGGAAAACTTCCCAACGGTTGGAGCAGTCCAACAGTGGAACCAATTACTGAGGAAAGTAGCGTGCTCCTTTTCCCTGGTTATGTTCAAACACAAACTGGATGGGGATGTTGATAATTTGAATTTCTGTATTGAGATGAGCATTTTGAGAATTGTTATAGGCTGTCACATTGCCAGAATATACAGTTACATGTTTTTTATTACTATTGTTGTTATTTCATTGAATTTATATGCCACCCATTTCGGTTGCATGCTTCCTATTTTACAATGATTTTTAAAAAAATTATGATCCATTTACAATTATAATATCTCCAGGATAGCCTTTCTCACCATTCCATAATTTAGAGCTATTTCTGTTAAAAAAGAGAGAGCCTAAAGTCAGTATTGACCCATATGACGAAATAGCTGTGCTGTTTTTCTAGATCCATGAAGAAGAGAAGAACTCTCCCACAAAGGGAACTAGTTTAACGCCGATTCCAGCCATCTCCCGAACATCTTGCCCACCAAACAAGTCATACATCATCACGGGAGGCCTTGGAGGATTTGGGCTTGAACTGGCTCAGTGGTTGGTTGAAAGAGGGGCAAAAATGCTGGTGCTGACATCTCGTTCAGGCATCCGGACAGGTATGTTGAGCAAACAATAGCGAAGACTGAGTTCCCTAATTCCAGATTGGAGATGCAAATTTTAGTTTTGCTCTTGGCAAAGGCTATATTTGAGTCAAGAGCAAGGAGTGGTTTGAAAAAGCTTAAGATGGAATTTTGAGATAATAATTGTGAGATAAACTTTTTCTGTTACTAAAAAAAATAGCAATTTATCTGGAGCAAGAACAAAAAGTGATATTTACTTTTAAAGGATCTAACAGTTAAGGGAAATGGAGAATATACTAATCACAAAATAAAGGACAATGGTATTTTTGTTTCTTCCAGTTGTAGAAAAAAAATCAATCCTTTTCAATGAAGGGGGGAAATCAGAAATAAAAATTAAATTGTGGAAGTTACCGTAACTAAACTGTGAATTATACCATCTTTAAGATCTTGCATGCAAAAATAGAAAGAGAAGTACTAAGAAAAAAAATATTTAGAACATATGATTTTGCACACACTCACAGAAAGAGTTCATTTTCTGTTTTCCCTGATAACAAGATTCTTTTTTAAATATAATTTTTATTGAAGAAATTTTTAACAAAAAGATAAAAGCAATACAAGTGTTAGAAAAGAAACAAAAAGAAAATAAGGAAGAATGATGAATAAGTAGGAAAGAAAATAGAGAAAGAAAAGAAAAATATATAAAGAAGCAGCTTCCAATTCTATTGCCAGTGGTTATAAATGCATTTATATTTTACCTTCTCTCTATTATTATATCACAATTTCCTTTTTCCATCAGCTAATTGTCAAAGTCCATAAGGGGTTTCCAGTCATTAATAAATGTTAACATTGATCATTCTCTAAGCAAAGAAGCCAATTTTGCCATCTCTCAGTAAAAGGTAAAGGTAAAGGTTCCCCTGCACATGCGTGCTAGTCGTTTCCAACTCTAGGGGTCGGTGCTCATCTCCGTTTCAAAGCCGAAGAGCCAGCGCTTGTCCGAGGATTGTCTCCGTGGTCATGTGGCCGGCATGACTAGACGCCAAAGGCGCACGGAACGCTGTTACCTTCCCACCGTAGTGGTCCCTATTTTTCTACTTGCATTTTTACGTGCTTTAGAACTGCTAGGTTGGCAGAAGGTGGGACAAGTAACAGGCGCTCACTCTGTTACGCGGCACTCGGGATTCGACCCACCAAACTGCCGACCTTCTGATCGACAAGCTCAGCGTCCTAACCCACTGAGCCACCGCGTCCCTCTCAGTACTGTAGGCTTATCTCAGAAAGAAACAATGATTTATTCCATGATCATCAGTAGGATCATTATGATCATAAAACTGATTTATTTCCCCATTTGGTTATCAGACATCTATGTGCATGCAAAACAGCACATGCCTTCATTAGCAGACAATGTAAAGGTAAATTTTGTTGTTGTTCATTTGCTAAGTCGTGTATGATTTTTCGCAACCCCATGGACTGCAACACTCCAGCCCAGCCATCCTTCACTGTCTCCAGGAGTTTGCCTAATTCATATTCATTGCATTGATGATTTTATAGCCAAAAATATAGTATAACTGCAGCTAAATATCAGACTCTCCTGATTTTCAGGTTATCAGGCTAAACGAGTGCAAGAATGGAAACAGCTTGGAGTCCAGGTTCTCGTGTCAACCAGTGATGTTGCTACTCTTGAGGGAGCACAGCAGTTAATACAAGAAGCTTCTCAACTAGGACCTGTTGGGGGTATTTTCAATTTGGCCATGGTGAGTGACAGGCTCTCGGTATGGCCATAGATCTGTTAATTTCTCTGCTGTTTATCTCTTTAGATTCGTTTTATTTGACTGTTTATTGTGGACCACTCTAGAAAGAGACAGATCTGACCCCCATCCTCCAAAGATTTGTCCATTCTTGTTTCTTCCGTTTTTCTAACCTTTGTTTTATCCTATTTTCTCATCTGTTTTCAGATTTTTAAAAGATGTGCCTGAAAAACAATGTACTTTTTTGCGGGTACTCTTCCTAATTTATTTATATTTTGTAGACAATGTTGCTTAGGGTATATAATTTGGCAAGCATTTTTAACAGATACAGTGCTTTTGGTATGTTGTTTCACTGACATAGTTTTTGAGGCAGATATGTTTGGTGAGGTGTTTTTTTTAACCAAATATATGCAATTTTGAATATATATTTTTTTAAAAAAATTAGAAATGTACTGAAGCAGGGGTGTCAAACTGCCAGCCCACAGGCCGGATGCGTCATCCGGAAGCCACGCCCACTCCATTGCCAGCAATGGCAAAACAGTCCCGATATGTCTCGCGATGTCACATGACATCACGAATTTGACATGTCTAGTGAAGTGTAATGTTCATGCAGTGTGGCTTTTTCAGTTTCATATAATGATTCAGAAAGTGTTAATTAGATGATCGCATCTTAAACTGTGAGTGAATATCTCCATATCTAATATTTAGCATTCCTCAGCCAAAACCTTAATCAAATAGTGCCTCAAAAAAAGAGAAGTAGTAATCAAATGATTTTTTAAAAACATTTAATTATTGAGGAGGAAAGATTGAAAGGGGAAAAAAACACTGCAGTAACATGGAAAAAGATTTATTTGACATTGGTTGATTGGAAGCACTAATGTATATTTCAACATTATATTGGTTGGATCATTATCTTAGAGCTGTCTAGATTTTATCTTCAAAGAATGTTTGCCCTTCTTAAAAATATAAAATATTATATCATGAATAAAGGGCTAATATGTCTGTGAACTGGTGGTGGTAAGGTTTAAACTCTTGCCTCCGGTGCTATAGGATTGCCTAATTCTTTTTTCAACTGCCTTCCCCAAACAATAGTTACTATTTTCATTTTCATAAAATGTTTACATTAAATGTAAAGATAATTGTTTTGAAATGGGAACAAGGTATTTTTCTACGTGTGAGAGATCATATTTGTTGCTGTTTCTACAGGTGCTGAAAGATGCTATGCTGGAAAATCAGACCGCAGAACTTTTCTGTGAAGTCAACAAACCCAAGTATTCGGGCACACTTAATTTGGACCAGTAAGTATCATGTGAAGATCTGTTGTTCTGCTTAAAACTGATGATGGTGAGCAAGTGGAGGATCTCTTTCAAAAGAAGCAATAATCTTGCCTGTTTTTTTTAATTCAGAGTAACCCGTCAAAGATGCCCAAAACTGGATCACTTTGTAGCCTTCTCTTCAGTAAGCTGTGGAAGAGGAAATGCTGGCCAAAGTAACTATGGTTTTGCCAACTCTACTATGGAACGTATCTGTGAACAGCGGAGACATGATGGCCTTCCTGGTAATTATATTACTTTTCCACCTTGACAATTTGGATTTATAACAGACATAAGTTAAAGCAAGATTACATAGACTTAAGTATCTGTCATCTGATTCTTCCAACACATTACCACATCATGCTCATAAAGAATAATATTCTTATTTTTTTTGCCTGTCCTCTTTAATAACCACCACACCTTTTTTTCCCCCTCCAGGTCTAGCAATCCAGTGGGGTGCCATTGGTGATGTAGGAATTGTTTTGGAGACAATGGGCACAAATGACACTGTGATTGGGGGAACTCTACCCCAAAGGATCAGCTCATGCTTGGATGTGTTGGATCACTTCCTCAACCAGCCTCACCCCGTCATGTCCAGTTTTGTCTTAGCTGAAAAAACGTTGGCCAAAAGTGATGGAGGTAGCCAGAGGGATCTTGTGGAAGCTGTTGCTCACATTCTCGGTTAGTATCCCTGAGAACCAAAACAGGTAGTAGAGTGGTGGCTTCTCTTTCTTAAGTGTTTATTTTGCTTCTTTCTAAGTTCACCTATTGAAGGAAAAATAATAAACACCCCACCCAACGAATAAAAAAAACTTCAAAGTCCTGTAGCATTTCTGCGGGTACATAAATCACTCAGCTTGGAGTTTACTGGCAGAGCCACGTTTCTAAGGCTTTCCTAAAGAACAGCAAAGTCAGGGCCATCTGATCCCGGGGTGGTTGCTGAGCCAGAGGACCCGATTGGTGACAGGGGAGGCATGTCATCTCAAAAGGGGAAAATAGGTGTTGTACACTAAGTAGGTTAATTGTAGATTCGAAATAGTTCTGTACGTGGCTTCTGTGTTATTGTTATCCCTTTTTTCACACAATCCATTGCTGTTATTCCATAATTTCATATAGCTGTTTGCAAGGTATGATGTGATCCTAATTTAACCATACCTCCTACCCTTATGAAGTCAGGTCTGTTATTTTCTGAAGATAATTTCACAGAGTTTGGGGAGCTTCTGCAGAAGGGTGCATAGGGATCAGCACTGAAGAGGTTACTAAATTACAGAGGGAGAAATCGAGGTTGCTGTACTTCGAGAAGGGAGTAGATGTGGGAGAAAGAGAAATCGGAACAATGCAGAGGAGTGCCTGTAGAGTTTGAAAGTTTTGAACTGACATAGTGCTTCTCTCTTCTTTAAAACATAAAAGAAGGCAGAGAATATTACAGGGGCACTGAAGCTGAAAGCACAGAATCAAAATAACACCACAAATTATCTATAAAGAACACGGACAGGCTGGAGTTTCTAAAATAAGAAATCAATATAAAATGACTTAGTAGGAAGTTGCCAGTGAAAAGGATGGTTAGTTGCTGAAATGGTGAAGGCTTTCCAGCTGCTCATGTTGCAACATGATGTAAATGCTAGTCATGATTTTTTAAAAGGCAAGGAGGTTTTGTTTTTTGCTGAGAAAGCAACATTTTCTCCTTCCCGTTCCCCCCTTTCCAGCCCTCCCTTCACTTCTGTCTCGTTTGCTATGTGGTATTGCTTTGTTTTCCATGAGTCACAGTCAAGATACGACTTTTGGATGGGGGATAATGCCCCGTGTTGTGCCATGGCTCTTTCCGCCGTGATCTGAAAACTTACTTATTTGAACAAGCTGGCCTGGTCTAATGGGTTTGGGGTATTTTAATTTGTAATTTTTATTATTTATTGTTAGGGCTAGATTAATTTAATCTTATTTTTAATTTTTGTATGTTGTATTTTTATTGCCCTGTACACCGCCCTGAGTCCTTCGGGAGAAGGGCGGTATAGAAATTAAATTAAATTAATTAAATAAAATAAATAAATATAGCAATTGCAGAGCTTTCACTTTTTATTTTATCTTTATTAATTCATTATTAGTAATCAGGCTCTTTTGCATTAATCTGTATGCACTTCATATACATTTCTATTTCATCCCTAGTGGCTCAGGGGGCATCTGTTGGTTTGCAAGTCCCATCATTTCTAAAAGCTAGGATGGAAATCTGAGAGCTTGATGTCATGTCATCTGAGAATAGGCAGTTGTCAAGGTCTTAAGCTTCTCGTAAGCTGTGTAACTATGTGTATTGCAAAGACAGAGAATAAATGGGGTAGTACAGAAAAGGTTATGCAGTGCAGCAAACTATCCCTTTGGTTCTGAATCCACTCTGCACCAAGTGTCTCATCCCCAGATGACTTCTCTCATGGGTTAATGACCTTTCTTTGCAATTTCACACCCTGGTTAAATTGATCTACAGAATGTATACAGTTGAAATGTGGCTGACCGTACTGAAATAATTGTATTTTAAATATTGCCTAAAAAACAGCTGCCCTGTACCTCATAAATATCTCAAATCATATTTCATGTATTCCATAAAGAGTTGAGCAATTAGAATTATATAACAGCAATCCCAGCAAAAGATGCCAAGTCAGTAATGTGAGGAAAGCTGTCAAACAAGTGCTAAATCTAGAAGAGACAGCCTAAAAGGGCTGTGCCCATATGATATTAAGCAAGCTTTTTTTCCCCCCTCAGGTGTCCGTGATGTGAACAGCCTGAATGCTGACACTTCTCTGGCTGATTTGGGTTTGGATTCCCTGATGGGAGTCGAAGTCCGCCAGACTCTGGAGCGGGACTATGATATTGTCATGCCAATGAGAGATGTACGGTTGCTTACAATTAACAAACTACGGGAATTTTCTTCTAAATCTGGGACTCAGGACAGTAAGTATGTATAATTAACTAGACAGACCTGGGCATTTTGTAGCTGCAGGCCAGATCCAACTCTTTGGTTGACCCTGTCCAGCCCATGTGGATTGCTTTTATTTGGAAGACGACTGCTTTTTTCCCCAGTTTAAATATGTGCATGGATGCATGCCTAAGCATTTTCACAGCTCTATTGGTTCAGCCCTCCACAATAGTCTTAGTTTCTCATGTGGCCTCTTGGGAAAATGAATTGCCCACCCCTGACCTGAATTTCTGAATCAGAGTTGGTTTGGATCCTAGTGCTACACAAGTTAAAGTTTTTTTAAAAAAATATTTAGACTTGTGCCAAACCATCTTATAAACCTTGTACTTCACTGTGTGAATGTGTCTATATCTTGTCTTTAGTATTATCCCAGGAAACCAAAGGCGGTCAAACTGAGCAACTCAGTGTGGATTTGAATAGTCTCTTGGTTAATCCAGATGGACCAACAATCATACCGCTCAATGAGGTGAAGAACACTGAGTCTCCACTCTTCCTTATTCATCCCATTGAGGGATCCATCACTGTCTTCAACACCCTTGCCTCAAAGCTCCACATACCAAGCTATGGGCTTCAGTGTACCGAAGGTAGCTATTGCATTTAACACATTTATCGAATCCACAATATCCACGTGATAATTCACTGCTGAGATATAAAGATTTAGCTTAAACAAAAAACAAATTATAAGCAGAGGGAGACAACTGAACATCTTTGTTTTAGCAAAATTGGACTTCAGTAAGGCATTTGAAAAAGTAAACCATAACCTACTACTTGATAAGATAGGAAAATGTGAGTTAGACAGCATCACCACCAGATGGATTCATAGCTGGCTGACCGGCCATACTCAGCGTGTGGTCCTCAACGGAACTGCATCTACATGGAGGGAAGTGTATAGTGGGGTACCCCAGGCCTCTGTTCTGGACCCATTGCTCTTCAACATCTTCAACGATTTGGACGAGGGGATAGACGGGGAACTCATCAACTTTGCAGACGACACCAAGTTGGCAGGAATAGCCAACACTCTAGAAGATAGGTTTAAGATTTAAGATACAGAAGGATTTTGACAGACTTGAACATTGGGTGCTAACAAAATGAAATTCAATGGTGAAAAATGTAAGGTTCTACACTTAGGCAAGAAAAACCAAATGCACAGGTACAGTATAGGTGGTACCTTGCTCAATAGTAGTAACTATGAGGGGGGGTCCTAGTGGACAATCACTGAAATATGAGCCAGCAGTGTGCTGCAGCTGCCAAAAAAGCCAACACACTTCTAGGCTGCATTAACAGAGGGATAGAATCAAGATCACGTGAATTGTTAATACCAATTTACAATGCCTTGGTAAGGCCACACTTGGAATACTGCATCCGGTTTTCGTTGTCACGATGTAAAAAAGATGTTGAGACTCTAGAAAGAGTGCAGAGAAGAGCAAAAAAGATGACTAGGAAACTGGAGGCTAAAACATATAGGGAACGGTTGCTGGAATTGGGTATGTGTAGTTTAATGAAGAGAAGGGTGAGGGGTGACATGATAGCAGTGATCCAATATCTCAGAGGTTGCCACAAAGAAGAGGGGAGTTGAGCTAGTCTCCAAAGCACCCGAAGGCAGGACAAGAAGCAACAAATGGAAACTAGCCAAAGAGAGAAGCAACCTAGAACTAAGGAGAAATTTTCTGACAGTTAGAACAATTAATCAGTGGAACAACCTGCTTCCAGAAGCTGTGAATGCTCCAACACTAGAAGTTTTTAAGAAGAGATCGACCAACCATTTTGTCTGAAATGGTATAGGGTTTCCTGCCTAAGCAGGGGGTTGGACTAGAAGACCTCCAAGGTCCCTTCCAACTCTGCCATTCTGTTAAAATTCCTATTAGGCTGGCCTGGATATTTATTGTGAGATTACAGTATAAATGTGCTAATCGAGTGCCTGACTCTTTTTCCTAACTTTGTTACTTTCTATCTCTAGCTGCTCCACTGGACAGTATACAGAGCCTGGCATCCTATTACATTAACTGTATAAAAGAGGTGCAACCAAAAGGTCCTTACCGAATTTCTGGATACTCCTTTGGTGCCTGTGTTGCCTTTGAAATGTGTTGTCAGCTCCAAGCTCAGCAAGGTCCTACCTACCTGCCCAATAGCCTCTTCCTGTTAGATGGCTCTCACTCCTACGTAGCAGCACATACTCAGGTAAGAGAGTCGAGGTCTATCTGCCAGGACCACTTGGCAGATCAGCAGTAGCACACACCTATTTTGTTGTGCGGGCGCACAGCAATCCATTTATGGGATGAATTCATTTCCTATTCCAGCATCACCTTCTGTAATACAAATTGGTGGCCGTAACGTTCAATTGTTACCTCGTTGTTTGGCACAGGATTCTTTGGGAAACAGTCTGTTCTGGGACAGTTCATGCTTATTAGAAATTATCTCAAGCCTTTTATCCAAAGTGTAGTAGCCATTTTTATCTTGTGTGTGATTTCCTAATAATTGTAATGCTTGGGTTTTATCACTGTTCTTGTCGTGAAAATTGTCTTTTGAATCATTCCCAGAGTTACAGAGCCAAGCTAACCCCAGGAAATGAAGCTGAAACAGAGACAGAAGCAATGTGTGCCTTTGTCCAGCAGTTCTCTGGCATGGAGTACAATAAGGTAATGGTAGTTGATACTGTTCATTGTTACAGAATGTATGTGTGCAAGTAGACATAAATGTATTTACATAAGTGTACGTGTGTGTTAGTTCCCTTTAATAAGTACACTGTATTTTGTAGTAACACTTCGATTGATTGATTGATGTATTTATCTGTACTATTTGCAGTTGCTGGAGATCCTTTTGCCCCTACCAAATTTGGAAGCTCGTGCTAATGCTGCTGCAGACCTGATTACTCAGAATCACAAAGATATCAGCCACAAGGCACTCACTTTTGCTGCTGTTTCCTTTTACAACAAACTAAAGGCAGCAGACAAGTATGTACCAGAATCCAAATATCACGGCAATGTGACACTACTGAAAGCAAAGACCCACAATGAGTATGGAGAAGGTCTTGGAGGAGACTACAGGCTTTCAGAGGTTAGTCTGAAAAATTACACGACCACAACTATGTAGCTTTTCACTTAGTAAGTTTTCTCATCTTAAAGAAATATCAGCTGCACTCTTGAGTTGTTAAAACGTAGGAATAAGTCGTATTGATTTAGCATGTATAAATGTTGATCCATCACCCTGTCTCCTACTAAATACCATGATTCTCCCAAAATAATAGTGTATTAACTTTTAACTTAGGGATGCAGTGGCTCAGTGGGTTAGGACGCTGAGCTTGTCGATCAGAAAATCAGCAGTTTGGCAGGTCGAATCCCGAGTGCCACGTAACAGAGTGAGCGCCTGTTAACTCGTCCTAGCTTCTGCCAACCTAGCAGTTCGAAAGCACGTAAAAATGCAGGTAGAAAAATAGGGACCACTACGGTGGGAAGGTAACAGCCTTCCGTGTGCCTTTGGCGTCTAGTCATGCCAGCCACATGACCACGGAGACGTCCTCGGACAAGCGCTGGCTCTTCGGCTTTGAAACGGAGATGAGCACCGGCCCCTAGAGTCGGAAACGACTAGCACGCGTGTGCGGGGGAACCTTTACCTTTAACTAACTTTTAACTTATTTTAACCAAGTTAGATAGCCAAGAATTTTAGAATACAAAATCACTGTGAACTCTTATCTGAAGTGCTTGAGAGATTTTCAATCACTTTTCATTCTTCATGGCCATAATTCCCAAAATGGAACAATTGCAAGCGTTTAGGTGACTGCTAATCATACCAAAGCTTATCTTAGCAGTGTACAGAAAAATAATTAGTTAAAAAGAGATCCTCTCTTCATCAATAAAGTTAGATCGAATAATGAATGGGGTATACTTGATACCTTTTTCCCTCCTGCCCTTTTTTGCTCCTCTTCCATCATTGCCAGATTTTGAAGCGACTAGAAATGCATATGGTGCCACTCTCTGTATTGATTTCTTGCAAATATAATTATGATTTACCCGGTAATAGCTATATTTATTTATAAATATAAATATAGCTATAACTATAACTAAAGATACAGTTTAATGGTTTCTAAGAATGGATACGTGAAAGAAACAGAAACGAAAAGACCTTGCTTTTGTTGTGACTGATTGAAAGAGATCAGGGAAAGAAATAATCTACAGAAAGGAGCCAACCTTACAAGGGAAGGACATTAAGACCTCAAGCTTGCATTGCTGGCTAAAATTTGTAATGCTTTCTTCTACATTTTTATACCCTTTGCAGGTCTGTGATGGGAAGGTGTTTGTCCACGTTGTTGAAGGAGACCATCGTACTGTCCTAGAGGGAGAAGGTGTTGAGTCTATCATTGGGATCATTCACAGCTCATTAGCAGAATCTCGGGACAGTGTTCGAGAAGGCTAGATACTTCTGAAGGCTTGATAACCACCCCAAGAACTTTGTCATCTGCTCTACAGCCAAGCCTAGGAAGTCTTCTTGATCAGTAACATTCTTGTTGCACAGTTGCAAGGAACAATTCTGATGGCAACAAGTTACATCATTTGGCAGAGAAACAAAATTAGGAGCAGACATGTGTATGTGTGTGTTGTACTATGTATTGTATTGTATTGTTGTCTAGAAGTATTCCAAAGGATAAAATGGAATTAACCAAGTCCAGAGACCAAGGATGGAAGCTACAACTGATTTTGGAGACACCCATGTCTGTGAAGGGTCAGTCTGTAGCAATAACAGTACATTAATTCCACTGAGGCTCTTTTGTACCTATTATTTTTAACTTGAAATAGTCTAGGTATTTATTGCATTATTATTTTACTAGAAGTGCGTTGTTTTAATTTGTAACTGACTAAACAATAAGAATGAAATACTCCATTTAGGAGTATATTTTTTCCTGCTTGATCTTTTTTTTTAAAGTAAACTAACATTTGTTTTAAACTCATGCCATTTAGAGGGAAAGGTAGGTTCCCCACACAAGCAAAGCCTTTCTCTGCTTTGCTTAGTATGGGCTTCTTTTGCAAAATTGCCAAACTCTTATTCAGGTTCTGATGTAAGGATATGGTAATTCTGGGCATGCATAATGACATGCTTATTTTTTTGGCCAAGAGTGAGATCAAAACTTTAAATATTTCCTCTCACTTATTTGGGAATGCATCAATTAAGTATATACAATCTTCCAAGTCCAACATAAACATCTCCCCAAAATGCTTTTGGTTTTGTTTATTTCCTCTTTGCAACTTCCAATAATTGTGATTTACAGAGTTTCTTGTTGACAAGAATCTGAATCCTCCTTTCCCCATTCTTCAAGCAGAATTTGGCAATAATTTTCAATATCTGGAAAACTTCCTATGTAAAAAATAATTTAAAGTTACTGGAGTTGATTATATTTCTTCTTTTATTTTTGCCTCTTTTAGTGTTGGAGATGATTGTAGAAGAGTCAGTGCATTTCTGCTGCAATAATGATACAGTGGAGATACTCTGAAAAACCAGCAATGAGAGGAACTGTAGTGCCTCTCCAAACTCTTTAGAGTCCAGTTTCTCAGCTGGATTATTTTACTAGCATCAGGGCACACACATTTCATACTTGCTGAGAATGAGTTGGCTAGCCCATCCTCTGTGGACATGCAGCTAGATGCATGCTTTTAGTTGTTAAGAGGTTCTTTGAAATCAAAAATGAAAAATGAAAAAAAAATCTGTCCACTGTGTTTGTGCTTTCCCTCCTTTTTATGTTTACATTAAGAAAAACTCTATGCATCTTTTTTCTGCAGCTGTTCTTGAATTAAACACTTTAAATCTGTCATATTGTTCATTGTCTATTTTTATATTTCCTCTTTTTTTGAAGAAAAATAGATCTCACTTTATTCAGGTTAGAGTGGTTGATTGACTATACAAACATGTTTTCCTAGTACATTAATCTGTGTCTTCCATTTCCTTTAATATTTAAAGCTGGTAAAAACAAAACTCATGCTACAATATTTTTTTACAATTTGAAAGCTCTAACTGCCTTCGCTTCCAATAGCAGAATGGGGCTAACATTTATATAGCATAATTGAAAGGACAATCAATGCAAAATATGAGAATAACCATGTACAGGTAGTCCTTGGCTTATAACCATTCATTTAGCGACTGTTTGAAGATACAGCACTGAAAAAACTTACAACTGGTTTTTTCAACACAGCCGTTGCAGCATCCCGATGGTCATATGATCAAAATTCAGGTGCTTGTATTTATGACAGTTGAACTTTCCTGGAGTCATGTGATCACGAATCGTAACCTTCCCAGCAGGCTTTTGACAAGCAAAGTGAATTGGGGAAGCCAGATTCACTTAAGAACCACATGCTTCACTTAAGAGCTGCAGCGATTCACCTAACAACTGCACAAAACAGGTTGTAAAATGGAGCACAACTCAATTCTCTTGCTTAGCAATGGAACCTTGGCGCTCCATTATGGTTGCAAGTTGAAGACTACGTGTATTTACAGGAAAATTTCCATCTGAAGCCAACCATTATACCACCAGCATTAAAATGTTTAAATTCAGCAAATGAACAATAACAAAACTAAATAAATTACCCATAAGATACCAAATTGCTTTTGCACTAAATCCCTAAAATGCAAGGTTCCACTGGCTGTTTCTACTATTTGTGATTTGTGCCATGTTTGAATTTGTCTTTAGTTTTCTCAGTGGATAATCTTGGGAAGAAGAGGGCCAGCCACATATTCACTCCACTTTTTAAACATCACTTAAAGGTAAAGGTTCCCCCGGACATGCGTACTAGTCGTTTCCAACTCTAGGGGCCGGTGCTCATCTCCGTTTCAAAGCCGAAGAGCCAGCGCTTGTGCGAGGACATCTCCGTGGTCATGTGGCCGGCATGACTAGATGCCAAAGGGGCACGGAACGTTGTTACCTTCCCACTGTAGTGGTCCCTATTTTTCTACTTGCATTTTTACGTGCTTTCGAACTGCTAGGTTGGCAGAAGCTGGGACGAGTAACAGGCGCTCACTCTGTTACACGGCACTCGGGATTCGACCCGCCAAACTGTCAACCTGATCGACAAGCTCAGCATCCTAACCTACTGAGCCACCGCGTCCCTATTAAACATCACTTACTCCACAGCTATTGTCCAGCAAGAACCACTGACTGACTTTGAATGCTTCTTGTTGATAGAAGTAACATATTTCTGAATTAGGGCAACTGGTAGCAGAAATAAATTTAATGGGTGACAATTCTTGCAACCAAATGTTCGACAGAAGCTATTTTGCAATTAGCTAACCAGATATATGTTGAGTGTTTTAATTTTGGGCAATTTTTCACCATATATTCATTCAGTTTGATGAATGCCAAAACTGGAACCTAAAACAGCTACTGAGACTTGGAAGTCAGGAAAGGATAGACAGTAATCATAGCTTTTGCACTGTTTATTGCTAGACAGCAGATATTTTTTAATAGAATTTGCTGAAATAAATACCTAATGTCACATTTGTTAGTCTCTTACGTATAACTGGGTGTGTATAAATTAATGTAAAATTAATCATTATGTAGTCAGAATCAGTTGAGTCACAAATAGTATTTGAGTAAGCTGTCTGTTTGAAATTCTCACAGGTAGTGCATGATATCACTTGCCAGGTGGATGGATTTACAATAATTTCACCACAATCCAATTTACCATGCCTCCTCTTCAGGTTTCTCTTTAGAGCATCAGCATCTTCCCATCTTATCCCATAGCACAATGACATGTCAGGAAGTTCCTACCTTTCATTCTAAACCATTGACTGCTACTGCTTTTGCATACTAAAAGGCATCATAACAAAGATGTATGGTAGTCCTCAGGTTACAACCACTCATTCAGCAACCGTTCAAAGTTATGATGGTGCTGAATAAGAGACTTGCTATTAGCCATAAAGTTGTGGCTGTTACAGCATCCCTGTGGTTACGTGATTACAATTTGGGCACTTGGCAATTAGCTCACAATTACAAAAGTTGCAGTGTCCCATGGTTATGTGATCACGATTGTGACTTTCACTTGCAAAGTTAATGGGTAAGTCGCTTGTGCTCCCGGTGTTTTTTTGCCTGCCTGGGCATCCACTCACTTGTATTCCACAGTGCCTGCCCACACACTGTAGTGCCCTGTGACATCCGCACACACACCCACGCTTGGTAGTACTGCCCATGGTATCTGTCTCTGCTCTTTAGCAACTGTCTGCTGAATTTGTCTGTCCACTCTTAGCTGTCATCCACACACTCACCTGCCAGCCTGCTTGCCTTGGACTCTTGCTTCTTCCTATATGGTCATGTGAGGCCCTCATTTAATGACCCATGCAGTTATGACCAACTAGGACTGCTGAGATTGCCATTGCTAAGTGATGCAGTCATAAAACACAATGTTATGACTGCATCACTTAGCAACAGAAATTCCAGTCCCAATTGCAGCTGTAATTGAGGACTACCTGTAATATTGGTAGCAATAATATCAGACAAAAAGTTACCAAAAGTCAGTATAAGGCAAAATTGGAGGCTGACTTGATATAGAGGTCATAAGTCCTAAAATGGAATAAAAGCAGGTTATAGGTGCTGTGATTTCAGGCTGCAAGCACAATGGACAGACTATGAGACATGGAGTTCATTATTAGATCTGACTGGTCCTTAATGTCAGCATTTATTGGTAATAAGGTTTCTTGACAATAAATCAGGGATTATCAACCTAGACTTTAGTACAACATGTTTGTCCTCTGAGCCTCCTGAAATTGGCAGGTCTGAAATGTTTAATCAGTTTTGCCCCTAATTTTTCCCAATGCCCTTAAAACAAAATGACAAAGTAAGCATTTCAGATTTGCTGTCTCCACTTCCAGTCTCTCGCTATGTCCTGTTTTCTCCCATGTCAAAATAATATTACTCATCCCAGCAATTAGAGTGAATCATCTGAAGGTTAGGCTCGAACAGCACAGATTTGAAGAGTCCAGTGCTTTGGCTAATGATATCAAGAATATAAAAATGGAGCAGTAGACTAAGGAAATGGAATATGCATTGTTGAATCACCAATGCTTGCATCATCATTATACTGAAGTTTGAAGTTGAAATATTTCTGATTATGTAAAATATAAAAGTAAATAATTTTAAATAAAAAGACACATCTTTCATTTGGCACATAATCAGGTGATTCTTTCTACTCCTATTGCACACAGGGCATGAGCATCGCAGATGCCAACAAAATGGTCACTTCAGAACTGAGTGAGCAAAACTACAGGTAGTCCTTGCATTACAAGTTTATTTGATGACCAAAGTTACAACAGCACTGAAAAAAGTGACTTATGACTGTTTTTCACACTTTCATACACTTATGACAGCTGTAGCATCTCAATGGTCATGAAATGAAATGAATCTTTATTGTCAAAGTACAACTATGTGTACATTGAGATTAGCTGAGCCTCCCTTTGTGCTCTCACCCCCCAACACACAGTGACAACAAACCCTCCATCTTACTACACCATGTGAACCAACTACACCACACACCGGCCTCCCAAGCCAATTCTGCATAAAATTCACAAAAGTTCACAAAAGTTATTTCTCATTCAAAAGCCTAACAGCCCACGGACAGAAGCTGTTTTTCAGCCTGTTGGTGCGGCTGGCTATACTCCTATATCTCCTACCAGATGGTAGGAGAGTAAAGAGATACCGTCCAGGGTGTGAGTCATCCCTGACAATTTTCCTCACTCTTCCAAGGCAACGAGCCCTGGCGATGTCATCCAGTGGTGTCAGGGGACAGCCCACAATGTCTTGTGCTGTACTCACCACCCTCTGTAATACTTTACTATTCGCGGCTGTCAGACCAGCATACAAAACCACAATACCATACGAGAGGACGCTCTCTATGGTAGACCGGTAAAAGAGGGTCATTAGCCGTTGTTCTACCCTGTTCTTCTGCAAGACCCTGAGAAAGTGAAGCCTCTGTTGGGCCTTTCTAGCCATCTGGGTTGTATTAACTTTCCAGGTCAGATCTTCAGAGAGGTAGACTCCCAGAAATTTAAAGGAGGAAACTCTTTCCACACAGTCCTCCCCGATGTAAAGTGGGGCAGGTTCCTCCTTTTTTCTCCGGAAGTCTAGCACCATCTCTTTCGTCTTGCCGATGTTCAGGTGCAAGTTGTTGTTACTATACCATATGGATAGTTTTTGTACCTCCGCCCTGTATGCTGTCTCATCCCCACCTGTAATGAGACCCACCACAGTTGTATTATCTGCGAACTTAATTATCGCAGTGGATGGGTCAGATGATACACAGTCATATGTGTATAAAGAGTACAGGTAGGGGCTAAGCACACAGCCCTGTGGTGAGCCGGTGCAAAGCTTCAGGGGGGTGGACAGAGCAGACCCGACCCTCACTGTTTGTAACCGATCCCTGAGAAAGTCTTGAATCCAATTGCAGATGGCGGGGGAGAATTTCAAGTCAGTCAGCTTCTCGATAAGAATGCTCGGCAAAATGGTGTTAAAAGTCAACGAAAAGCATCCTGACATAACTTCCAGGTTTCTCAAGATGACTTGCTACAGAGTGTAAAGCAATAGCTATGGCATCGTCTGTCGACCTATTTCCCCTATAGGCAAATTGATGTTTATCAAAATCCAGTGGGAGGCATGTGACTGAAATTCAGATGCTTGACAAATGAGTCATATTTATGACAGTCTCAGTGTCCTCTGGGTCATATGATCACCTTTTGTAGCCTTCTGACAAGCAGTCAATGGGAAAGCCCAATTCACTTAACAACTGCAGTGATTCACTTAACAACCGTGGCAAGAAAGATCGTAAAATGAGACAAAATTCACTTAACAAATGTCTCAATTAGCAACATAAATTTGGGGCTCAATTGTAGTCGTACATCGAGGGCCACCTGAAAATACCCTTTTCTCAGTTGATCCTGGCCATGCTACAAAATGTTCTGGGAAGATTATTTTTCTGCTCTGGCCCTAGGACGATGCCTTCATCTCCACCGCAGCCTGAGACTCTTGTCAGCTGTACCAGGATAGAGGAGCGTTTCCTCCTTGTCTCCGTGCTGTATGTTGAAAGGCGACCTCAAAGAGGGTAAAAGCTGCCGGGCTTTGCCCCCATTAAGTGACGGGACTGCAGTGACTTGAAACGGAGCCAGGAGAGACCCGCTGGCTGGCGTTTCGGCAGACCGCTAAATGGGTCAAGAGGTCTTTTCCCCTAAGCAGAAACCCGCCTGCCCTACATTTCTTTTCTCTTCCAATTCTCTCTTCCGGAACCCGACTTTCCTCACTTCAGTCAAGAGCGACTCTTCAACTTTCAGGGAGCCGGGAAGGAACGGGGGAGTTATGGCTCCTTTCATTTAACCTTTTATTTCCTTAACTGATCCAATCGCCTGAAATCACATACTGGTTTTTATTTAAACAATATATACTCATCGGCCAAGCATATGCTAAATGGCAACGCTTACTTGACCTTAGCTGATTTTGATGATAACTTTATTGTCACTTTGAATGTACACCAATCGGCACACATCAAAATGAAATTTCGTTGCATACAGCTCTCAAAGGGTCACCACCTCCGATATATACTCCTTGTTTGGGGCCCGCTCAAATTTCACATTGTCCATACGCGCTTAAGCATAAATTTTAGTCGGTACCGGGGTACCCGACCACCTGCATCGAAAGCTAAGTAAGAAACAGCGCCACGCGGTAAATGCAGGAAGTCCCACTCTCCTTTTTTTTCTCCTTCCGGCAGAGGAGGCTTTGCTGGGCGGCCGGGAAGAAGACGTCCGGCCTTTTTCTTCCGCGCCGTCGTTTCCGAGGGGGCCGCGTTCGAGGTTACGCCCTCCCACGCGGGCCGGACTGAAATGACTGGTGCGTGTCCTGGGGGGGGGGGCTTAATCGTCCCGCCTGGCCTCAGCCTCGGCGTCAGCCTCGGGTGCTACCGGGGCTCCGGCGGAAGAAGGATTTGGGCCGGTGGGGGTGGGGGGCGCTAGAGCTCCGGAAAAGGGAGGCCGGCCGGGCTCCTGGCCTGGTTTTTATAGGGTTGCCCTCCTTGAAGAACAGGGCTGGGAGATGAGCTCGGGGCTTGGGCTGGTTTGGCCAAGTGGCGGGACCGTGACCGAGGTGCCGCTGTGCAACGTAGCGTCTTTTTGCCGCCGCAGCCGCCGCTTTTTGAAAAGGTGAATTCTAGATGGAAGCCGGCGCGGGCTCCCCTTGCCGTATGGAGACAACAAGGCATCTACGTCGAGCCTTCGCTTTTTCCTCTCTTAGATAATTTTAGGAAGTCTCCCTCTGTAAGCTAGCTAGCTGGCTTTCCCCATTAGATCTATAGACTAATAATGCTCGGCCATCATCAAAAGGTAATCCGGTCGTCTTGGATTAGTTCCCTAGCCTTATAAAAATGATATGCCAGGGATAACAGGGATTTCTCTATTTCCTTAAAATAGAGCTGAGGGGAGTGGCGGGGGGGGGGAAGAAATTGTAAAATGTGTGAATTTCACACACAAGAAACACCCATATGAAACACCAGGACAATGTTTCATAGAGGAGGAAATAACTCACTTGTCACTTATATTTAAGCTTCGATCTGGCAGATCTGGTTTCTTGCAGACAAGAAGATAGAAATGTTTCATAGTGCTGTTTTTCTAGTTAGCATTGTTTTAATTTGATCTTAATTCTCAAGATAAAACTAATCAGCTCTGGTAGGGCAAGTTAGATTACCAAGTAAGGAAAATAAAATGTGGTATGTTGGAGCGTTATAAAGCAGGAGTTAAAGAATCATAGAATATAAAAATTGTAGGAAATGTATTCTAAGCTAGAACATTCTTGCTGTTCAGCAATTTGTTAACATGGTAAGTATATAATTTAAATAATAACAGTTACTGTGTAGTTTTATATTATCTTAAATATATATTAAGAACATCAACCCTGGCTGTCCTTTGGAAGGACAGATACTGAAGCTAAAGCTCAAATACTTTGGCCACCAGATGAGAAGAGAGGACTCACTGGAAAAGACCCTGATGTTGGGAAAGATCGAAGGCAAAAGGAGAAGGGGACAGCAGAGGATGAGACAGTGTTATCAAGGCAGCGGATGTGAGTTTGGGCAGACTTAGGGAGACAGTGGAGGACAGTGTGGGGGTGTCTGGCCTGTTATGGTCCATGAGGTTGCAAAGAGTCAGACACGACCTAGTGACTAAACAACAACAAATATAATATACTTTTAAGTGCACAACAGACGTCTGGATCTTGCTCAGTTTTGATCATTTGACTACTGTATGTAGGTGTTGAGAACAACACAAATGATAGATTGCAATAGTAAATGGGAACCATGTGAAAAAACTAATATCAGTTGTTGAATACAGTTAATGCATATTATAATTACTTTCTAAGATGAATAAAAGGATATTAACATTTGCTATTTGTATTTCTTTCCAGTGAAAGGATGATGCCCAAACCCAAAGGCTTTGAATTTTGGAAAAACACACTGAGAGGGGCCCGTTTTGTGGTTGCTCCTATGGTGGATCAAAGCGAACTGGCTTGGAGACTGTTAAGCCGCCGTCATGGGGCCCACCTATGTTATACTCCTATGCTGCATGCTCAGGTCTTTGTCAGAGATGCCAATTATCGTAAGGAAAACTTGTATTGTGAAGTGTGCCCTGAAGACAGACCTTTGATTGTACAGGTAATACTGACCAAATGATTTCAGTGGCCTTTCATAACTTTGTTGCGGAATACATTTTTCTGCATTGTGTGACAAATCTTTCAGAAAAAGTAATTTTAAAATAAATAATGCACCCACTCGAGGACTAATTCCCATAATCCACAGACATTTGCTATAGTGGTAAGAATTGTAAGCTCAACATGTGTGATATAAGTATTAAGATGTTTTATAAAGACAAAGGAAACAGGTTCAAGCCTATCCATGGTCACTCATGCTCATTAGATGACTTTTGACCAATCACTCTCTCCCAGTCAATTTATCCCACATGGTGGTAGTTGGGGGGGAAAGGTAATGCTGTCATGATGAATCAAAGAGTTTACCTGGAAAGTTATAATCAGAACTTGTCAGGTAGTCACAACAACAATAATATTACTTGGATTGGTGAGGACAAGTATATAAAATATTTTGTCATACTTAATAACACAATTTAGAAGGCGTTTAATAGCATAGTGACCTATTGTTTTATAAATGTGTTAAATGCTTCTGCTATTTTGATGTTAAAATAAATGCTAACTTACTGTTTGGCTTATATATCTCTTTCACAGTTCTGTGCCAATGATCCAGCAGTGTTTGTCGAGGCTGCCTTGTTAGCTCAAGACTATTGTGATGCAGTTGATCTGAATCTGGGGTGTCCTCAGATGATTGCAAAAAGAGGTATGCATAATTTGGAATCTAAAATAATTTAGGCCACAAAACTGCATACATTGACACAGAACCAGCCTCTCTTGAAAGGAATGTTAGTAAAGTGCCATCAAGTCCCGCCTGACTCCCTTCGACTACACAACAAATGTTTGTCATTGTGAATTCTCTAGAAAAAAACATCTTGTAGATTATCTTCTACTTCCTCTATGCTTGCCATGTGCAGTCATTTTTTCTAGTCTAATTTGTCATTGCTCCCTAGAATTAATCTCTTTATTTCTCTAATATATTTTCCATCTTTATTTATTCTTGAGCCTAAAGAGAGGGGTGGGGGGGACTTCTACTGCTGTGGCTATTTTGTGTAGCTAACAGGCCAGTCCCTGTTCGGCCATAATTTTTTGGATTTTCTTTTAGGTCACTATGGAGCATTCCTGCAAGAGGAGTGGGACCTTCTCCAAAAAATGAGTAAGACCTGAAAGTTCTTGATTATAGGATGGGATGGGGGAAGAGTAGAACCAAAATATGTTATATTTGTCCTTGGGGCATCCTGTTTGAATGACACAGCAAGCTATGAACATAGATTTCGGTAACTGGTCCCTCTGTCTTGACAATATAACCAAAAATAGTTCTGTAGGGTTTGCTGGATGCAAAGTAATTCCAGCAACAGTTAACTGGACTGTATCCCCATATCTCTGCTGCATACAAAGTTGTGGATGTGCTATCTTGCTCATTATGGCTAGTAGAAACCTACAGCTAGTATGATAAAATAAAACAGAACTGGCAGCTGATTCCTGATTGCCCAGCACAGGACAGAGGGGCCACTGAATGGAAATGGTGCAGTAGCCTATATGGTAGACTTGTGGCTCATATTTTTGAAGCACCCTCATTGTTTTGGGTCACTGACACAGGATTATCCATCCACTATAGGCAGTTCTTCCATCCACAAAATCTTTTTGCAAATGTAAAATTGACACATACAAGAGACAGTAGGGCCTAATAGTTATTTATTCCTGTAATAGTGTATACGTGCAGCAGTGTATGCTGTGTGGTAAATGTATGCAGTTTATCAGAACAGGGGATTGCAGTTCTTCTCCTAATGTAACTTCCAGATTCAGCCAGTTTCTTTCTCTTGCTTTTCCAGTTGCATTGGCTAATGAAAAGCTCTCTGTACCTATTACATGCAAAATCCGTGTTTTCCAAGAAATTAGTAAAACTGTGAAATATGCTCAATTGCTGGAGAAAGCTGGTTGTCAAGTAAGGAATCCATTATTGTCTGTTTTGAAGTATTAATTATATGTATATGTACGTATCTATCATGCTATTGTCTTTCATCTTAAGTGATGCTATGCAAACACAAGACAGACACATAGGTCAAACATGAGAGAACATTAACTTACACTGATGCTGTTCACTCTACTTCTCCACATTTTATCCTTGAAAACCCCCTGCTTTCAGCACATCTGTGCTTAGTTTCATATATTGCCTTTATTTATTCAACTTCTCTCTTTTTGAGAATGACATAAAATTTATTCAATTATTTTTAGTTTTCCTCTCAGTTTCTTCACTTATATGTATTGGCTTTGCGGTTTAATATTCATTCTCTACATATATGATCAAACCACATCAGCATAGTTTTGCATACTAGTTACTCACTTTAGTGTTCAGCCTACATTTATTAATCAGCCATTAATTCTTGACCGCATCTTTTCTTACTTTATCACTTTTTAAAGTAATCCTTTTTTCCCTGCATTAAACTTTGTTTCTATGCTTTTCTTGAGATAGCCCACTCTCACTTCTGCGCAGTGAAGTGGGCAAATGTATGCTATTGCCCGTAGCGAAGTTTGCTTGTTCCAACAAACATTCATTCCTACACCAGAAACATTAAGTTCCGTGGTCTTTCTGTCAGCATTTATACCTTTTAGCATTTCCTCTCCATATTCCAAACCTTAGTAAACATTCTACCAAGGTATGTAAATTCTACGGTGTTAATTGTTCTTGTTTTTTGTTGTTTAGAAATTACTTGCAGTTGTTCAGTCTGTTGGTTAAATGCAACTATCTTGGTCTGTTGTTATTCTTTATAAAATTAGTTAATATTTACTGCTAACATGACAATTATTTGGGTTCACAGCCAACAATGTAGAATTAAATTGTAATGCTAGACATGGCATTGTATAGGCTCTGGGCTTGTAAACTGCCCACAGTCATTTAGGTGGGATGTTACAGGCCTTAGTCATACTCATGCCATATGCAGCATTCTGCATAGTTAATAGTAAGATTAATACTGGTCAGTTTTGGCATATATGACAAATGCAATTAAAGCTCACTTTTAGCTCATGATCTCTAATACAGTCAACATACTGTTGCTCTCATCCCACTAACTAGAAGGTATTTGCAATATAATAACACACAAGTCAAGATGTTTAATATGATTTGATGTCAGTATCAAACTATTAACCTTCTTAGATAAAATAGACATGTATGTTCCAAGAAGCTTATTTAGTATTTGAGGAAAAGCAGATAGTCCTTGCTTAACAGCTGTCTTGTTTAGCCACCATTCAAAGTTATGATGGAACTGAAAAAGTAGCTTCATGACCGTTCCTTATACTTCTGACCATTACAGGGGATGATAGAGTTTCAAGCACTTTGCGACTGGTATTTTACAACTATTACAGCACCCCATGCTCACATGATTGCCATTTGCGCACTTCAGTCATTGGAGAAGCTGGCAGTGAAATTGCAGTTTGCAGTCACGTGACATCTTGTTTGATGACCGTAGTGATCTGTTTAATGACCACAGTGGAAGTGAGGTCATAAGTCCATTATGATCACATGATGCGTTACTTAACTATCACGTTGCTTAATGATGGAATTAATCAGTCCCATTTGCGATCGTTAAAGCAAGGACTACCTGTACATACAGTATACAACCATTTGCTTAGCAACCGTTCGAAGTTACAGTAGCACTGAAAAAAGTGATGTGACTCTTTTTCACACTAATGGCTGCTGTAGCATCCCCGTGGTCATGTGATCAAAATTCAGATGCTTGACAACTGAGTCATTTTTATGGCAGTCGCAGTGTCCCAGGGTCATGTGATCACCATTTGTGGCCTTCCCAGCTGGCTTCCAACAAGCAAAGTCTTTTTTTTTTTGCCAGATTCACTTAACAACTGCAGTGATTCGCTTCACTGTGCAAAAAGGTCATAAAATGGGGCAAAAGTCACTGAACAACTGCCTTGTTTAGCAACAGAAATTTCAGGGACAATTATGGTCGTAGATTGAGAGCACCTGTAATGTTATCAGAAAAAAAAAGATATGGAATTTAGAATTCCTATTTGGGGGAAAAAAACAACCCAGCTAGCATTAGAGACAGATGAAATATTTTCTAAGATTGTCTCAGTCACATACAATTTGTTGCAGCTTCTAACTGTCCATGGCCGCACTAAAGAACAGAAGGGACCTCTTGTTGGTGTGGCTTCCTGGGAGCACATACAGGCTGTGAGGTAAATACCCATAGCTAACCTGGGGAAGGGACTCTGTACTATTGAATGCATATACCTGTTTCCCCGAAAATAAGCCCTGTCCTGAAAATAAGCCCTAGCTTGATTTTTACATGTGCGCCTAACATAAGCCCTACCCCAAAATAAGCCCTAGTTTGGGGGGCGAGGCGCATGTGTAAAAATCAAGCTAGGAGGGGGGAGTGGAGCTTGGTTTGTTTTGCGGCTGCTGGCGGCCGCATGCCGTGTGGCGCATTGTGCCAGTGCTGCTGCTCATGGCAGGAGGCCACCTGGCTGATCACGCCGATTACAGCAGAAGATTGCATGCCTCATTGCGCCGAGCGCAGCAGGAAGCCACGTGGTACATTGCACTGGTGCTGCCACTCCGGCACAACACGCCATAGTGCAACATGAGCAGTGGCACCGGCATGATGCTCCATCTGGCATGCGGCCGCAAATGGATGCAGAAGAACTCAGGCAGCAGCGCGGCAGGTGTCGGGGCGTGGGAGGCCTGGCTGTGGCGGTCCTAAGGTAAGCAGGCAAGACCTCCCCTGAAAAATAAGACCTGGTGCCTCTTTTGAATGCAAAAAATAATAATAATAATAAGACGGGGTCTTGTTTTGGGGGAAACGCAGGTAGATTGATTCACTGACTGTATTGTATTTGTATCTCATCTTTTAGATAATTAATGCCTCCCAAATGGGCCCACATGAATTAAAGCAAAGAAATGGACTCTGCCTTTAAGTTTACTTTCTGCAGCAGGCAAGACTCATTAGAGAAGAGGAATAGAGGGGCTAAGAAAGGCAGGAGGTTAGTTTCTCACAGCCAGAATGACATGAAATTGTGAGCTACATACTGGCATGTAAGCCATTCGTGCTGGGTCGATTTTCCTTTCCTGTTACTCTGTTTTGACTGTTCCTGAACAATGACATCTTGACCAGTGGGAAAGGCCAGAGGGTTCTGCCCTTTAGTTCTCCGAGCACACGGAATTATCAGTAGGATTGGAGTATTGTATCTTGGAAGGAATATTTTACCTTGGAAGGGAGAGACAAGGTCCCTGCTTTTGGTCCCCAGTTCAGTGTTAGTCAGGAGGTTTTTTTCTGGGCACTGAACGCCATCAATTTAGAGAAAATATTGTCTGGTGAGTCTTAAGAGTTTGCTGCTCTTAAGAAGTTTTTAATTTCTATTATTTATGCATTATCTTTCCTTTTCCATTTGCTGTCATAGAAAGGCTGTAAACATCCCTGTTTTTGCAAATGGAAACATTCAATACCTCAAAGATGTGGAACGGTGTATTCAGAAGACAGGCGTTCAGGGTGTTATGAGTGCAGGTAGGAAAGAAAGAAACCCTTCGATGTCTCCATTGAAGTTAAATGCTACCAAGTACTCTTGTTCCTACTGTGGTCATTGCTGTTTCTGTTGCTTTCATTATCCTTTAGAGCGCTGATTTAAATTTTATGAGCAGAGATCAGCGGTGCTGAATATGATAAATATAATCCTCTGCCCAGACTCCCGGTGACTTTGGGGACACAGTGATGCAATATTCTTGCAATAATATTAAAGTGGGCTTATCATTGCTATTTGTAGTTGTTTCTGTTTACTTCCAATCTACCCTACAGACCTGGTGACACATCCAAACATTAAGACTGACCATTTAAAAAGATAGGACAGTTACTGTAGTGGATACCTCACACAACAGACACCAACAACTGAAGTAGATTCAAAATGATTAATTTCCAAAGCTAGCAGGTTATATAGAGACATTGGTCCCCTGCATCCATATGAGCCGGGAACAAAAGCTCCAAGGGGGCATAGGTGTTACACGGAATCTTGATCAATGAATGCATGTTAATAGAGGACCCCAATAGGAAAAAAAATTGCTTTTCTACTGATAAGATGACTCAGGGATACATGGGTGTGAAGGCTTTACAGATACATCCTTTGGAATGCATAGTGCTTTAGTTTAAAAAGCAGAGGAGGCCATTAGTGCTGTATAACGGGGGGGGGGGGGGGTTAGAGGTTTGCAGGCCAAGGAACCTGTTAGTTTAAAAGAAAGCTTCTGGATCCCATGATCTGGAGATAAAGCGCTGATGATAGAAAATTGCCTGGGTTCAAGTGGTCCTTTTTCTCTCCCTCAACCCTTTAGTCTTTCAAGGGACCGTATCAAGTTCTTGGGAAGCCCTGGGTTTCAGGCAACATAGTTTAGAGACATTTGCCATACAGGATTGGAATATCTGACTGTTATAAATGCTTACTGAATGGTTTATTTAAATAAAAATTTGAGTTTGCATATAAAATCTATTGTTTTAGATAGAGAAACAAAAGATATAAAATATAGTTGTATGTACATATTAACATCTCTTAGCTTGCATCTGGATTCTGGAAGAAAACTGCTTTTCCTGAAACATTGGTGATTATCCAGGAGTGTGAAAATGGTTCATCTCAAAATAGTTTGATCACAAAATTTTGCAAACCATCCTGCTTTCAAGCAGTCAAGAGGTATTAAAATTTATGTATTTAATTTATTTATGAAATTTATATGCCATCTTGAGAATCTGGGTGGCTAATAAGTATTTTGAATTTCGAAAGCTTCCACAATGTGTGAAACAGCCCGTTTTGCAAAACCTCGTGCTTGAAAGCATTTTAATATAAAACATTTTGTACACCCCTCTCTTTTACAGATAATCCTTGACTTATAGCAGTTTGTTTAGTGGCTGTTTCGAAGTTAAACAGCGCTGAAAAAAGTGACTTATGACCATTTTTCACACTCACAACCATTGCAGCATCCCCACAGCCATGTGATCAAAATTCAGACCCTTGGCAACTGGTTCATATTTGTGATAGTTGCAGTATCCCAAGGTCACATGATCACTTTTTGCACCCTTCTGACAAGCAAAGCCTTTGGGGAAGTCAGAATATTGTATGTATATTATAACTTAACTATAATATAACTATAATATTATAACTTAAGAACTGCAGTGATTCACAACTGTGGCAAGAAAAGTTGTAAAATGGGGCCAATTCACTTAACAAATATTTCGCTTAGCAACAGAAATTTTAGACTCAATTGTGGTGGTAAGTTGAGGACTACCTGTAATAATAATGAAAGCAGTTGAAATCTTAATTTCGAAAAATCAGGGTGGTTTAGAAATTGAGGCTAGTTAGCTAACTATGTTAACAACGAAGTTGCATGGGAACATAAGATAGATAAGGTTTCACTAATTTCACAGAGGAGGTAAAATAATAAAGTAATTCCTATTCTGAAGTAGCAAGAAATAGATTTTAATTTAATGCTGAGAAATATGAATAACTGAGTGATGTACAGGTAGTATTCTCCAATCACAATTGGAACTGGCAATTCATCACTAAGCAACACAGTTTTAAAGTGAAACATTACATGACGATGCCCAACTTACCACATCAGCTGCAGTTGCAAAGTGAATCATTAATGGTTATTAAATGTGACATGACAATGTTGCAACTCAAATACTTCCTGCTGGCTTTCCCATTGATTTTGCTAGTGTGAAGCTAGTTGTGGAGTTCATAATTGGCAATCGCATGATTGTGGGATGCTTCATCATAACTGCTTGCTAGTTGTCAAGTTCCCTAATCAGGATCACATGACCATGAGGATACTACAACAGCTACAGATTCAAGGACCAGCTGTAATTTTCCTTTTTCAGTCCTGTCGTGAGCAGTAGCTGAATGAACAGTAAGTGAGGACTACCTGTATTTATTCAGAAACTCAGGTTTCCAAAGTGCGACTGCAGAGAATATGGAATGGAGAAGTTTGGAAGCAGGAGAAGGAAGTTTTTGCTTTAACGCCCAGCAGCACCAGCTAATTCCCACTGGGCATCCTTCATGCCCTATGAGTTAAAGCCAAACTCCTTACTTACTTTTTTATTATTTTCTTCTTTTAGAGGGCAATCTTCATAATCCCGCTTTATTTGAAGGAAGAAATCCTGACGTCTGGGAGATGGCTGAGGAATACCTAGAAATAGTACAGCAGTATCCTTGCCCATTGTCCTATGTCAGAGCTCATCTCTTCAAGCTTTGGCATCACACGTGAGTGACTCTGCCGTTCGTAGTCTTTTATGCGATATCTCACAGTGGATTTCCACCACTGTTGGTGTAAGGAGGGGGATCTCGTGGCAATGAAGAGCTGAAGCTCTACATCTCATTTGCTAAGATTGGACTGAAATCTCTTCTCCATCATTTGTGTTGGTTTCCCTCAGGCTGCAGGTTCACCAGCAGCTACGTGATGAATTAGCAAAAGTGAAGACACTGGAAGGATTAGTGGCTGTCAACAGGGAGCTGAAGTTGCATTGCCAGGTATCAGCTGACGCTCTCTGTATTGCAGTAGCCCTGAACTTTCACAGGGAAAAGTTTGGTACTGTAGGACCTCTCATTTGTCAAACAAGACAACTTGATGTCTCTTTAACAAATTCTTATTAATGAAAGTGTTATTAATTGCAGCAGATTTTAACCAGTTACTTTCTTTACTTCATCCTACTTCTCCTGGGCTCCAGCTGGGCCCGTTGGCTTTCTTAAAAAAAAATAGAGGTGGCAAGTAGGTGAGTTATACAGGTTGTCTGCTTGGAGACTTACTAAAAACATAAAAGGGAGGCAAAAAAGGGAAGGGCTTTGCCACTGCTGTTGTTGATTGGGCTGAGGAGCATGCAGGAAGTAGGGGGAAGGTAGGGGAATAGCAGTGGGGAGTTGGAATAGATTTGTTTTGGTGTGATTGTGTGAATAGGGGTAAAGGTGTGTAAGAAAGAATAAGAGCTGAGAGTTGATTCTTAGAGTAATGGGACTTGTGAGTAGAGTTAATGATGAGTAGGAAAAAGGCAGGGAGAGCTTGAGTGATGGGGACAACTGCTAAATGGCTGGCTTGTCTTCTGTGATGAGGGCTGCTATTCCAGCATGCTGCTATTTCTCAAAATTTCCTATTGGCCCTGGATCCAAGAAGATGAAAAATGCTTGATCTAAATTACTATGCCCACTTGGTGTTAACTTTTCTTTAAGGCATTTGAAATTTCTTCATCCTCCAAAGGAAACACAATCCTGGGAACAGATATTACTTCAAAGAGTTGCACACAAACTCACGTTATTGGAATCAAATCCAAAGCAATGCACAGCCATGCTATTTTCAGACTCCATTTTCTAGTTTCACAGAATGGCTTAATACATTCTTATGTATGGGTTTTATGCATTGTTTTTGTTTTTATTTTAATTTCTGCTCTATCAGGCTAAGGTGGTTCTTCCTTATAAAAATTGAATTTGTCATTGGTTCTGCTCTATGTGCAGAAAGAAATAGCACATTTGAAGGAAGAAGAGAAGCCAAAGGGAGGATTACCTTTCTTCCACTGGATTTGTCAGCCATACCTAAGACCAGGGTGAGTGCTTATATTGCATTGTTAATTTGACAGATTAAATTTGTGCAATATATAATTGAAGTAATCCTCAAGGAAGGTGAAGGAATATAGTACTGGAATGAGAGCTGTAATGATAGTTGCAATGGGTGATATTTTTTTCCTCTGAATATCCATCCTTGTGTTATTAAGGTATGTATGCATGTTAGTCCTTCAGGTTTGAGCATTTTCTTCTAGGCTTGTCCCACTCTAATGCAAAAGAGAAGGATATTTCTACTCACACTTAGTGGAATTGCTTTATGGGACCTAGCTACTTGGAAATAACATAAATGAATGTCCTCAACTTACTTTGTTAATTGGACCAGTAAAGAGGAGCATCATGAGATAGATAGATAGATAGATAGATAGATAGATAGATAGATAGATAGATAGATAGATAGATAGATAGATAGATTGTTGTTGTTAGCTGCGAAGTCGTGTCCGACTCATCGCGACCCTATGGACAACATTCCTCCAGGCCTTCCTGTCTTCCACCATCTTCTGGAGTCCATTTAAGCTCACGCCTACTGCTTCAGTGACTCCATCCAGCCACCTCATTCTCTGTCGTCCCCTTCTTCTATTGCCCTCGATCTTTCCCAGCATTAGGCTCTTCTCCAGTGAGTCCTTCCTTCTCATTAGGTGGCCAAAGTATTTGAGTTTTAGCTTCAGGATCTGGCCTTCTAAAGAGCAGTCAGGATTGATCTCCTCTAGGACTGACCGGTTTGATCGCCTTGCAGTCCAAGGGACTCGCAGGAGTCTTCTCCAGCACCATAGTTCGAAGGCCTCAATTCTTTGGCGCTCAGCCTTTCTTATGGTCCAACTTTCACTGCCATACATTGCAACTGGGAAGACCATAGCCTTGACTATACGCACTTTTGTTGACAGGGTGATGTCTCTGCTTTTTAGTGTGCTGTCTAGATTTGCCATGGCTTTCCTTCCCAGGAGCAAGCGTCTTTTAATTTCTTGGCTACAGTCCCCATCTGCAGTGATCTTGGAACCCAGGAAAACAAAATCTGTCACTACCTCCATTTCTTCCCCATCTATTTGCCAGGAATTGAGAGGGCCAGATGCCATGATCTTGGTTTTCTTAATGTTAAGTTTCAACCCAAGTTTTGCACTCTCCTTCTTCACCCGCAACAAGAGGCTCTTTAGTTCTTCTTCACTTTCTGCCATTAGAGTGGTATCATCTGCGTATCTTAGGTTGTTAATATTTCTTCCAGCAATCTTAATTCCAACTTTTGATTCATCTAGCCCTGCCTTTCTCATGATGTGCTCTGCATATAAGTTAAATAGGCAGGGTGACAGTATACAGCCTTGCCGGACTCCTTTCCCAATTTTGAACCAATCAGTGGTTCTGTGTCCAGTTCTCACTGTTGCTTCTTGACCCACATATAGGTTTATCAAGAGACAAATAAGATGGTCTGGTACTCCCATCTCTTTAAGAACTTGCCACAGTTTGTTATGATCCACACAATCAAAGGCTTTAGCATAGTCAATGAAGCAGAAGTAGATGTTTTTCTGGAACTCCCTAGCTTTCTCCATGATCCAGCGTATGTTGGCAATTTGATCTCTAGTTCCTCTGCCTCTTCGAAATCCTGCCTGTACTTCTGGTAGTTCTCGGTCCACATACTGCTGAAGTCTGGCTTGTAGGATTTTAAGCATGACTTTACTAGCATGAGAAATGAGTGCAATGGTGCGATAGTTTGAACATTCTTTGGCACTGCCTTTCTTTGGAATTGGAATGTAAACTGATCTTTTCCAATCCTGTGGCCACTGTTGAGTTTTCCAAATTTGCTGGCAAATTGAGTGTAGCACTTTTACTGCACTGTCTTTTAAGATTTTGAATAGCTCAGCTGGAATACTGTCACCTCCACTAGCTTTGTTGTTGCTCAGCTTTTCTAAGGCCCACTTCACTTCACATTCTAGGATGTCTGGCTCGAGGTCAGTGACCACCTCATTGTGATTATCTGGGACGTTAAGCTCATTCTTGTATAGTTCTTCTGTGTAATTTTGCCACCTCTTCTTAATCTCTTCTGCCTCTGTTAGGTCCCTGCCATTTTGGTCCTTTATCATGCCCATTTTTACATGGAATGTTCCCTTCATCTCTCCAATTTTCTTGAAAAGATCTCTGGTCCTCCCTATTCTATTGTTTTCTTCTATTTCTTTGCACTGTTCATTTAAGAAGGCATTCTTATCTCTTCTAGCTATTCTCTGGAATTCTGCATTCAATTGGGCATATCTATGTTTTTCTCCCTTGCCTTTCGCTTTCCTCCTTTCCTCAGCTATTTGCAAAGCTTCCTCAGACAGCCATTTTGCTTTCTTGCATTTCTTTTTCTTTGGGATGGTTTTGGTTGCTACCTGTTGTACAATGTCGCGAACCTCTGTCCATAGTTCTTCAGGCACTCTGTCTATCAGATCTAATTCCTTAAATCTATTTGTCACCTGTACTGAATATTCAACAGGGATATGATTTAATTCATACCTGAGTGGCCTAGTGCTTTTCCCTACTTTCTTCAGTTTAAGCCTAAACTTTGCAAGGAGAAGCTCATGGTCTGAGCCACAGTCAGCTCCTGGTCTTGTTTTTACCGACTGTATAGAGCTTCTCCATCTTTGGCTGCAGAGCATATAGTCAATCTGATTTCTGTGTTGACCGTCTGGTGATGTCCATGTGTAGAGCCGTCTCTTGGGTTGTTGGAAAAGAGTGTTTGCTATGACCATCGTATTCTCTTGACAAAATTCTATCAGCCTGTGCCCTGCTTCATTTTGTACTCCAAGGCCAAACTTGCCTGTTATTCCAGTTATCTTTTGGCTTCCTACTTTAGCATTCCAATCCCCCATGATGATAAGGACATCATTTTTTGGTGTTACTTCTATAAGGTGCTGTAGGGCTTCATAGAACCGGTCAAATTCATCCTCTTCAGCACTGGTGGTTGGGGCATAGACTTGGACTACTGTGATATTGAATGGTTTCCCTTGGATTCGAACTGAGATCATTCTGTCATTTTGAGGATTGTATCCCAGTATTGATTTTCCTACTCTTTTATTGACTATGAAGGCTACTCCATTTCTTCTGAGGGATTCTTGCCCGCAGTAGTATACCTGATGGTCATCTGAATTAAATTCACCCATTCCTGTCCATTTTAGTTCGCTGATACCTAAGATGTCGATGTTCAGTCTTGACATCTCTTGTTTGACCACGTCCAGCTTTCCTTGATTCATGGATCTTACATTCCAGGTTCCTATGGAGAAAAAATCTTTACAGCATCGGACTTTCCTTTCACCACCAGACACATCCACAGCTGAGCGTCCTTTCGGCTTTGGCCCAGTCGCTTCATTCTTTCTGGCGCTACTAGTACTAGCCCTCTGCTCTTCCCCAGTAGCATACTGTATTGGACGCCTTCCGACCTGAGGGGCTCATCTTCCAGCGTTATATCATTTTGCCTTTTGGTACTGTCCATAGGGTTTTCATGGCAAAGATACTGGAGTGGGTTGCCATTTCCTTCTCCAGTGGATCACGTTTTGTCAGAACTCTCAGCTATGACCTGTCCGTCTTGGGTGGCTCTGCATGGCTTAGCTCATAGCTTCATTGAATTACGCAAGCCCCTTCGCCACGACAAGGCAGTAATCCATGAAGGGGATAGATAGATAGATAGATAGATAGATAGATAGATAGATAGATAGATAGATAGATAGATAGATAGATAGATAGATAATGTCATTTTTTGCTGTGGGCAACTGGCACACATTAAAAATGAAATTTTGTTGCTTGCTCTCAAATTGTACACATACATAACATGCATTTAAACATGCTATATGCAACATATGTATAAACCTACACCCTTGCATATAGCAACAAGGTCTTTTGAAGGAGCTGATGTTGAAGAAGATTTTTTTTAAAAAAGATATTTGATATACCCTTCCTCAAAGGAAAAAGTGGGGTTGGAGACTATTTTTTCCTCTTTAAGCTCTGTTTATATAAGCATTTACAACTGATATTCCTCAGTGTTCACCCAGTCTCTCACATGACCTCTGATATGGAACAAAGGTGGCAGGAGAACATGGGGTGTCTCAGCTTTGTTATTTTTAGGGACTTCTGTAGGTTCCTAAAATGGTGGTACTAGCAAAGAAAGTAATTGTTGCCTTGCATTTTAGATGTTTTCATATTCAATCTTTACAGGCCTAAGGAAACGTGCAACAAAAATGTCCCATCTGGCATAGAAGGAAGTACTCGGGGGAAACGAGCTCTGGAGGATGAAGAAGACGGGAACTCTGATTCTCTCTCAAAAAACAAACAAAAGAAGAAGTTAAGGAATCCCAACAAAAGCTTTGATCCATCATTAAAACGTAAGTTATAAAGCTGTATATAATATAGTCAGTGGGTATAATTGTACTAAAAATAGGAGGATCAGACACTTATGTTTTTAAAATATCTCTTTTCAAGCATGGGGAACAGCCTCTCTCAAAATTTCTGCAACTACAGTATGGGTCACTAAATAAAACATTTGGAAAACGTGGGGGCTGCAATTAAACAAATAGTCCCTTTGTATTTAAGTGAATGGCAAGAGTAGATGGAGGGACAGGAATTTCTTAGCACCAGGTGGGAAGATAAAGGAGTAGGATGCTATCGCTGTGCTGGGAGAGAGGGCAAAAAGCTGGACTTTTGTATTTGCTGCATTTTAAGAGCAATTAAAACACTGTTTTAAAGTAAGAGAATACCCTCCTATTTGGAGAATGGTAGGAGCCCAGTTCTCACAGTACTTCAGAGATAATATTCTTCACACTGAGTGTGCCATTCCTTCTCCAAGCTGCACATCTCATTCTTATGATGCTTCAGAAACCTTCTCATCTTACCCTGGTCTCATGGGAATGGGTTAATCTGCCATTCTTTAAATAGCGCACCCTTTCTCACAACACCTGGGAAGCAAGGTAGCAAAAAGGAGAGAGAGATGAGGAGGAGTTGCAGTTGCAATGTCCCTGTGGTCATAAGTGTGGGCATGCTGCCAAGCATCCAAATTTTGATCATGTGACTGCAAGGAATACTGTAACAACTGCAGGAATGGGTCATAAATCCATTTTTTCAATAATATTCAATTCCTTTGAATAGATGGACAAAGAAGACTACCAGTAGACAATACTACCAGTACTTAGAAAATTTTGGAAACCAAATTTTGAATTGAGACCATTTTTTTTAATTAAGCATAATTCCAGGATCTAACAACAAAAATACCACAATTTACTAAGATCCTATGTTGATCGTCCCAGGGATAATTTTAGTGCAACTCTGGAAAAGAGATATTTCCAATGATATCAGATTGGGAATTTAAATCTGGAGAATATGCAACAATGGGAGGATTAATAGCATATATTCACAATGCAAGTTCGACTAAATTCAAGCAAGAACAACTTCAATATATAATTATACAGCATGGCAAATTTAAACATTTAGAATATGGTTTTAAGAGGAAAAAGAATTAAAAGATCTGAAGTTAGTAATATGTAAACAATTTAAATCTTTATAAATATTACATATCAGAGTAACAAAAGGGAAGTTGGAAACTTTAACAATGGATATCAATAGGTTAATCTATCAATAATTTTTTCCCCTCTTTTTTATTGGATGATTTATCTTTAAGTAATAAAATAGCTGCAGTATCACTTTTAACTCAGAGATATAAAAAGATCTTTAAATGATGTTGCTTTTTATTTAAAATAATTCAGTGCATTCTGCTTTTTATGTTAACCCTTTATCAATGATATACTGATCACCAATTATCGCCTCCAGGGTGCCTCCAGTCAGAGAATGTCGGCTGGTGGCCCCCAGGGGGAGGGCCTTCTCTGTGGGCGCTCCGGCTTTGTGGAATCAGCTGCCGGTTGAGCTCCGGATGGCACCGGATCTCCGCTCCTTCCGGCGCGGGTTAAAGACCCATTTATTTGAACAAGCTGGCCTGGCCTGATGGGGAATTACTTAGGGTTTTAATATTTATATATATATATATTATTGTTTTTATTGTGGGCAATAATTTAATTCTTTTTTAACTTTTGTACTTTTGTAGTTTTAAGATATGCCCTGTTCACCGCCCTGAGTCCTTCGGGAGAAGGGCGGTATAAAAATTTAATTAATTAAATAAATAAATAAATAAATTATACAACTTTTACAATTTCTCTGTCCACTTACTGATATTTTTTTCTTTTTTTTATGCTTATCTGTTTTTTAATAGTTAAATAAAAATACATACTATCATGTTAGGGGAGTAATTGCATCACAAATTTTGAGATTCTTCAAGTTTTGGGACGGAACAAAAGCACTGAGCATTTTCCAGGAGTGGAGCCTCTGTTGACTGTGGAATGTTTTTAATTGTTGTTCAAAGTCTCTTTATAACATGTAAATGAAGGTTCAATCATCCTGGCCAAAACCTTGAATCTTCATTTACAAGTTGCTTTTCATTTTGGGGAGAAACCCCTTGCAGTGTGGTAGGGCAAAAGTTGATTTTTTCCAACGACACTCTGACTCTCCTACCCAATTTTTTAGTTTGACTGAAGAAGAAGTTAGTTGGATGAGCAACGAAACATCTATGTTTTAATAAACTTTGGTCCAGTTGCCATGATATAACCTTTTCATTTCTTTATAACAACAGCTTTAGCTGACAAATGCAATCCCTAGTTGTCTTGTTCTCTATTTTTTTTCTCTACAATAAATCTGTTAGGTCTTTTAGCTAAGAGTGGAACATTTAATTTCAAAAGCTAGTTGAGGCAACAACTTAATTAGGCCAACTGAATGTTGCAAAAGAGTTGCAAGCAGAAATACTATCCCACTCTTTTGTAACCCTGTTAGCCTTATAAAGGTGTTGCCTTCAAAAGATATTGCATTTTTTTTTCATGGCCAGCATCTCTTCCTAGCTTTTTATTTAAATTAGGGTCCTTCAAAAATCTCTTTTGAACTATTTTTTTCAGAACTATTTTTAAATTCAAGAGATAGAAATTGTATGTCACTTTCTAGGGGAAACGTTTGAAATAACCTGAAAACTAATTCATTTTTTCTTGTTTCAGCTAAATATGCAAAGTGTGATCAGTGTGGAAATCCAAAGGTGAATCTTTAAAGAATTCATTAATGCGCTAATCGTTAAAACCTTGAGTGAAATGATAAATGCTTAAAAATCTGCATTGAGCCAAGGGATCTGCTGCAACACAGTTTCAATAATATTCCTCCCAGTAAAATTGCAATTCAGAGCAAATCCTAAAAAACTAAATGATTTAAACTGTTTTATCCTCCAGTCCAAACTGCCAGCCCGTGGGCCGGTTGTATCAAATGGAGGCTGCGCCCACCCCAGCTCCAGCAGTGCAAAAAAAGTCACGATACGTCACATGATGTGGCGAATTTGACACCTGTGCTCTAGTCCGTAAAATAAAGTCATAACCACTATGTTAACAATAAATTAAGTATCATATGTCTTTATTATAGGCTTTTAAACTATAGTTTATTGCTGATAACATAGGGGTGCTTATGTTTGTTTTTTGATTTTATACCCTGTATTTAGCTCTGGGAAGTCGGGGGGGGGGGGGAGGAGGGAATGGGGGAGAGGGATAGGGAGGGTTGGGGGGGGAGGGGGAGGGGGGGATTAAAGTCAAAATGTATTGTAAAACTTTTTAAATAAAAAAAATAAATAAATAAAAAAAACCTGTTTTATCCTCCAGTCCAAACTGCCAGCCCGTGGGCCGGTTGTATCAAATGGAGGCTGCGCCCACCCCAGCTCCAGCAGTGCAAAAAAAGTCACGATACGTCACATGATGTGGCGAATTTGACACCTGTGCTCTAGTCCGTAAAATAAAGTCATAACCACTATGTTAACAATAAATTAATTATCATATGTCTTTATTATAGGCTTTTAAGATGCTTGCTTAGAAAGGTAGGCCAAAAAGGCACTGTCTCCAAGTCAGATTTGACTCCTGCTGGTTTCATGAACACAGCCATACAGAAGCCATATAGCATATCCCAATCTAACCTACAGTTATTCTCTAGAAGATTCCCATGCAAGTATGAACTGAGTCTGACCCTCCTTGGCAAAATCAGTTTAGGTCAATGAAATTTGAACAAGCAGATTTTACTAAGTTATCTGGAAACCTACTGCCGTCTACAGCAGACATGTCAAACACAAGGCCCAGGGGCCAGATCCGGCCCGCGAAGTGGTTTCATGTGGCCCGCAAAGCCATCCTGGAAACAGTGAGGGAACGGCCCCCACTGCCTTGGCCCTGGCCCAGAGACCCTCCTCCTGCCAGAGACCCTCAGATCTGTCCCACTCCTGCCCAGGCCCCCATAGGCACCCTTGATGCGAACGATGTAGAGCTGGCCACGCCCACCCAGTAGGCCATACGCACTCTAGCCACGCCCACCCAGTAGGCCACGCCCACCCTGGCCACACCCACCCGTCCCCCTGAGGGCAACTGCAATGCTGATGCGGCCCTCAATGAAATTGAGTTTGACACCCCTGGTCTACAGGCAGCACTTTATACCACTACTCTTAGTTTTAAATATCTTCACTATCAAAGAACAGTACAACCAGTCCTCACTTATGAATTGCCTCATTTAATAATCTTTGAAGTTACAACAGTGTAAAAAAATTGCTTTTGCAACCAGTCTTCGCATTTACAACTGCTGCAGTGTCCTACAATCATACGATCATCATCTCTATGCTTCACAACTTGCTTTCAACAAGCAGAGTTAATACAGAAGGCAGAAATAAAATAGGTCAGTTGCGTGATGTTTCACTTAACAGCTGTGGTGGTTTGCTTAACAACCAAAGGGATAGTAAGGTCATAAGCCTGTCATGGTCACATGATTTTTGCTTAGCAACTGTGGCACTGAGTGATGGAGTTGCTGGTCCCAGTTATGGTTGCTAAGCAAGGACTACTTGTAAACAGAAGTATAATGCTATCCAAACCTATGATGGATTCTTTAAAAATTTATGTATAGAAGGAATAGATTTATATCCATAAGGTGGTTGACTCATTTAACCATCTGCTGTGATTGTGGGTCTTGCTCTTTTCCCAAAGACAGTTATAGATAAATAATAGTGACATCAACATCTGTTCAGGAAAAAAGATGGTATTTATTACTGCCTGTGGTGGGATCATAATGGACTAAATGTTGAGTTTGTTGTACTTTTGGCTTGTGTGTGTATATTTTATTGGTCAGAGAGTTTGACTTTCATCTTGGGGAAACTTGAGATCATCCTGATAATCCAATACCCTGTAGCATTTCTTGATATTGTTGGGGAGGGGGAAGGGGAGGGAAGCAGGGTTCATATATTAAAGTTATTTTTCAGTAGGGTGTTTCTCCCAATGTAGGTGTGGTAATCTGTCTGCACCATAAAGTTAATATTATAATCTTTAATCCACACCTGTACAGCTTGGGAGTAGAAGGCTATTTTGTCCAAATACCTAGATGGGTGGGAAGTGTTGGCAAGTGTTGGTATTTTTTAATGATAGTGATGTGATGTGATTTGCCATGATGCATAAGGCTCACTTAGATTCTTTTAAAATTGATGTGTCCACTTTGGCACTGTTCTAATTCTTCAAATAAATCTACGTGACACAGACATATTTTAAAAGGTTTCACAAAGCTTGGGTGGCTTAAAACGGATATCCCTCTTTTAAGTCTTGCCCTTTTTTCCTGGATTAGCAGTAAATCCTATTAAAGGGAGGGTGAATTATCTTTTTCTTGTGAATTGGCAGTCTATTAAGAAAAAAAAATCTTAGTTTTTAGATTTGTTTCATACTTTAGTTGGGACTACATAGAACTTTTAACTACCCCCACATACTGGCAATGTGATATTATCATATGAAAATTGAACTAATTTGCATCTATCTATTCCTAGGGTAACAAGTGTGTATTTAATCTGTGCCGAGGCTGCTGTAAGAAAAGAGCTTTCCGAGAGACAGCAGATTGTCCTGGTGAGTGCCCATGTAACCAAAACTGTTTTTTAAAATAACAAAGTGCTTCTACAGGAAAGAATTTTAAAGTCTGTCGCATGATTTTATGCTTATAAACATATAGTTTACACTTCAAGTACTGTTTACCCCAAAGCCAAATCAGAAATATTTCCTGGAAATAACATGCTTGATATAATAAAATCAAAGCAGATTTTCTTTACCAAAAAAAAGACCGCATTCAAATTATAGCATGACAGTGATAGCCTTTATTCCCCAAATAGCCCTAGAATATATTAACCAAAGTTGGTTAAGCTTTGACCCTATACGTAAAATTTAGTTTCAAAATAATTCTCTCTTTTGAAATACTAATTACAACCTTTCACAAAAATCAACTGCTTTGTGGTTTTATTTTCATCTGATGTATGTGATTTAGGAGCTAAATTGTAAGGATTTTTTTAAAGAATTGTTAATTGTGTGAATTTTGAAAGCCACAGTACTTTTAATACAAAAGCCACTTTCTTTAAGTCACACAAAAATAACTCGCAGAATCAGATCAGCAAGTGGTCATGAATAAACGTTTCGGTAACTTTTATAGAGAATCCTGTTTATCATAACGATATAAAATTACTGGGTTTCTAATTTTCCCTTTAAATAATCACCTGCATAGTGGCTTTTTAAAATTCATGCCTATCCCATTTTAACCATTTGATCACAGTGAGCCATTTGGGATCATTTCAGTTTGCTGCTCAATACAGCAAGCTTCTGAATGGAATAATAATAATAACAACAATAATAATCAGTTTTGCTCCTAAATCACACACATCAGAGGAAAATAAAACCACAAAGCAATTGATTTTTGTAATGTTTTCCATTTCTTATTCTTCAAATGCTAGCCATTCAGGATGTGTGGGGTTTTTTTTCTTTTCTTTTTCAGGTCATGGTCTGCTTTTTAAAACCAAACACGAAAGGTCTATTTTGTGGAAAAGTGGCCAATCCCATGTGGAAAATATTAAGCGGACAACACAGCAAGGTGAGGTGGAGGAAGCAATGTTGCTTAAAGAGGCCATCAACGGTGTGGTGTGAGACCTTGGAAAGCCCTCCTGGATCTTCGAACTGCCCCCCCCCCCCCCGCCAAAGAAACCTCTGCTTCCAGAACACAGCTGTTGACACCACAAGGCCTGTTTTAAAATTAATGACAAATTTTACTTAGGAAAAAGTTACTTTCTCAGGGAAATGTCCTGTAATGGAAATAAAAGGATGCAATTAAAGTTCTCACGCTGTGTTGAAAAGACTTCAAAGACTGAGCCAGATGTACTGGCCTTACAATGCTGCATTGGAGACATCTCTAAAGATACAACCTGCCTGTTTTAAACTTTATGTATGGTTTTAAAATTGGCAAATAAACCTTTTATAAAAGTAGTTTTCTGGAATATGATAACTAAAACACAAGGCACAGTATGTGCGAACTCTAAATAAAAAAAATAAAGTTTGCTTGAAGCTGGGATTGGGCTCAGACAGGATAGGTGTAAAAAGACAATAAAACTCAAGAGGAAAGGCATAATTAAAGGACATTAGACCCTTGGATTTAGATTCTTGTGTTTATAGTTTAATGACTCTGGAATTATGCCTTTGTTGGAAAACTGCAAATAAGCAAGTCAAGTGATGCCAAAAATGAAAGCAGCACATTCATGCTTCATGTTAATTTTGAACAGTGAAAAGACAATGTTTCTACTTACTAGCACAGAGGTGGCTAATCTGTGGCTTCTGACCTAACCTATTACTACTCTTAGCTTGATTTCCAAGTTCCCTTTTAAGATCCTGTAACGATAGCTAGTTGTTCTTGCCTTGCAACCTGTTAGTCCAAAGGAAATGGGAATTTCCACTGAAGTTTAGCTTTGGTCTCAGCTTACTTGCCCTACCTTGGATAACTCCAGTGGATTATCCCTTAAGAGAGGTGGCCCTAATAGGATACCTCTGTGGTGGTATATTGGAGCAGGTTTTATGCATCATAAAGGACATTGGCTAAGAAGAAGCCCATTCTTTAATTAAAGTTACTTGGGGAAGAGTTTAGGACCACTTACTAATCTTTTTCAAAGGAGACATAAAAGATTTCATCCTAAAATAGCTGCACTAATAATACAAAGTTATTTGCTTTCAAGAGCTACCAAAGTTTTCAGCATTTTGAAAGCCCATAAATCAGCCCATGAATATTGACATGTTTGTGAACAAATATTGCTGAAAGAGTAATTCTCGTTATAAAAACCCACAAACACTTCCACTCTCAATATCAGATAGGCCATTAGGACAACTTACATTGTTTACCCTTAAATGGATGTCCAAGTAAATGTTATTACAGTAGTAACTTTTAAGTATTTGGGCACTTGAAGAACCAGAAATAATTCAGAATAAAAAATCCTGTTACTATATTGTGATCCAAAAAGATTTTTTTTCTAACAGCTTCAGAAATTATCTTACAGTAGCAATGATATGCCATGGGTTGCATGCTGTTTACTTGGCCAAGAGCAGCCCTTGACTTGAAGGCCATTTAGGAGAATTTGCAAAATACAGCAGGTGGAACCAGATATATTTTACTTCTATGTAAACAAATTAAACACGAATGCAATATTATTACTCTCCAGTCATTAAGTATTTTCTTCTTTAATTTTAATCAAAATTAAACTGGGTGGCACTATTTGGAATCCTTCGTGGGATAAACTTAAGTTCTCAAGTGCTTCAGATTATGTCACTTGGGAACACATGCAAGTATAGTAGGTATAGTGTGATTTCTCTTTAAATTTCCACTTGACCTCAGCCTTGCCACATGAGGAAAAAGCCATTTTTTGCTGTTTCAACTACAGTGTACTTTCTCATATGTTGGTCTTATCTGAGAGAAAAGGTTTTTGTCATAATTATTTTAAGAACTGAATGCAATCCATAACTTCTGATGGCTTTCATATTCCTTCATATTGTTTTGCAACTTTTGGTCCAGTTTGTGTAAAGTTAGAGAATGCTATGAAAGCAAATGCAACCATACTAAAAGTTGTAGTTGACAGCAAAATTATTTTGGTATTCAGAAAGACTGTCCATCCATATGCAATTTATACTACAATATATTGCTTTAGTAACCTTTTAATCAGGTTTTCTAACAATACTAACTTACACACACAGACACACTTTTGTCCATTTTTCTGCCAAGGTGTCAAGTTAATATTTTGTAATGAGAAAAATCCAAATATCTCATACCTAGGCATCCAGTGGGTGATGGAATCAAGAGGAAAGAGAGATGTGTGTCATGTGTTGTTATATAAACCCTGTGATGTACATACTCGCAGTTAAAGTTGGGATGAAAAAAAGAAAACGGCAGTTTGCAATATGGCATTAAGTGTATATAATTCATCATTGCAGCTTAGTGTAGATGGCTATGATTTTGTATTTCATTTGCCATTTCCTCTGAAATACAGCTATTTTACACCACACTGTGTAAGGTGAAGTCAATCCAGAAGGAATTACTGTGATGAAAGTGGGCACTTTTTTCAACTACTGCAATTTATAGTCGATCATTTAAATGCATAGCTTTAGTATTCTTGATATGTATGGTGTGTGGGGGGGGAACATAAACTAATCTACATTATAGCGTGTGACTGTCCTTCCCTGTTGCATTCCTCTATATTTGCTAAACATTTATTCTGTTTGTAACTTCCAGCAAACAGGAGTTCAGACAGCCAATCCTCCCAAGCAAACTTCTTGTTCGCTAGCTGGACACACCATTAGTGTCCTCTCAGTCCTGAAAAGTGGCTGCTATCTTACAATACTTTGTTGGGGACTGACCTAGCTTCTCCACGCCAGCAGGTTTACCAACACACAAATGCAGTCCTTTCTTCTTTCACTCTTCCTTCCTGGGGCCCTAAGCCTTAAAAGGAATCTGATAGATTTCCTAGAACAGCCTCCCCCCACTCTTATTTGTTAGGATCTGACTGGAGGTGTAACCTTAATTCTCACGAAATCTCCCTATAACCTAGCTGAATGGCAGAATCTAGTACAAATTTTTAATCCTTTTTAACACTACCTTACTAACCCAATAAAGCAGGGGTGTCAAACTCAATTTTATTGAGGGCCGCATCAGCATTGCGGTTGCCCTCAAGGGGCCAGGTGGGTATGGCCAGGGTGGGCGTGGCCTACTGGGTGGGCGTGGCTAGAGTGCGTATGGCCTGCTGGGTGGGTGTGGCCAGCTCTACATCGTTCGCATCAAGGGTGCCTATGGGGGCCTGGGCAGGAGTGGGACAGATCTGAGGGTCTCTGGCAGGAGGAGGGTCTCTGGGCTAGGGCCAAGGCAGTGGGGGCCATTCCCTCACTGTTTCCAGGATGGCTTCGTGGGCCACATGAAACCACTTCGCGGGCCGGATCCGGCCCCCGGGCCTTGTGTTTGACATGTCTGCAATAAAGCGTATTGTATAAACATGGGATGACTTATAAATTGATATACAAAATCCCATGAGTTTGAGAGTATGAAGCAACATTAAGAATAATGCATGATTTTTAATTCCTGCTATTGATCAGTTTCCGTAGGCGTAGCCTGCCCAACCTTCAGAGCCATTTTGCAAATCATACTTAGCTGTGCTTTCAAAAGGGTGTGAGATTATTTTAACTACTGACACTTTATTGAATGCCTTGAGAAGACCAGTTACCTGCCATACACCTCAGCCTCCATTCATTCCAGCCTGTATTTTTAGTTTCTCTTTGCCCTTGCCTCACACCTACGACAGGATTTGCTTCTGACCCTTGACTGCAAGTCAGGGTTTGCTGAGGGGTGGATGCTTGCTCTCTCATCCATTCACAAATACAAACCCATGGAAGTAAAGTTGCACTTTCATGTGTTAGCAGACTGACCCATCTTCAATGTGGAGATCAGGAAGCAAGGCTGGAGCTTATCCCAATGTCTTATATTTAAATACCTCACTCCCTTTTATATAAGAAAAGATTGACAAGCTTAGTCACAGTAAGCAGTCAAGATTACATTTGGCAGGGCTTCTCATGCAGAGAGGAAAATGAAAAGCTAAGTGATGGAGCATGCTACCCACTTACAGATTACAGGTTAACAAGGCCTTGTTGTTGTTAGCTGCGAAGTCGTGTCCGACCCATTGCGACCCCATGGACGACGTTCCTCCAGGCCTTCCTGTCCTCTACCATCTTCTGGAGTCCATTTAAGCTCATGCCTACTGCTTCAGTGACTCCATCCAGCCACCTCATTCTCTGTCGTCCCCTTCTTCTGTTGCCCTCAATCTTTCCCAGCATTAGGTTCTTCTCCAGTGAGTCCTTCCTTCTCATTAGGTGGCCAAAGTATTTGAGTTTTAGCTTCAGGATCTGGCCTTCTAAAGAGCTCTGCTTTTTAGTGTGCTGTCTAGATTTGCCATGGCTTTCCTCCCGAGGAGCAAGCGTCTTTTAATTTCTTGGCTACAGTCCCCATGTGCAGTGATCTTGGAGCCCAGGAAAATAAAATCTGTCACTACCTCCATTTCTTCCCCATCTATTTGCCAGGAATTGAGAGGTCCGGATGCCATGATCTTGGTTTTCTTAATGTTAAGTTTCAACCCAAGTTTTGCACTCTCCTTCTTCACTCGCAACAAGAGGCTCTTTAGTTCCTCTTCACTTTCTGCCATTAGAGTGGTATCATCTGCATATCTTAGGTTGTTGATATTTCTTCCGGCAATCTTAATTCCGACTTTTGATTCATCTAGCCCTGCCTTTCTCATAATGTGCTCTGCATGTAAGTTAAACAGGCAGGGCGACAGTATACACCCTTGCCGGACTCCTTTCCCAATTTTGAACCAATCAGTGGTTCCGTGTCCATTTCTCACTGTTGCTTCTTGGCCCACATATAGGTTTCTCAAGAGACAAATAAGATGGTCTGGTACACCCATCTCTTTAAGAACTTGCCACAGTTTGTTGTGATCCACACAATCAAAGGCTTTAGCATAGTCAATGAAGCAGAAGTAGATGTTTTTCTGGAACTCTCTAGCTTTCACCATGATCCAGCGTATGTTGGCAATTTGATCTCTAGTTCCTCTTCCTCTTCGAAATCCTGCCTGTACTTCTGGTAGTTCTCGATCCACATACTGCTGGAGTCTAGCTTGTAGGATTTTAAGCATAACTTTACTAGCATGAGAAATGAGTGCAATGGTGTGATAGTTTGAACATTCTTTGGCACTGCCTTTCTTTGGAATTGGAATGTAAACAGATCCTTTTCCAATCCTGTGGCCACTGTTGAGTTTTCCAAATTTGCTGGCAAATTGAGTGTAGCACTTTTACTGCATCGTCTTTTAAGATTTTGAATAGCTCAGCTGGAATACTCTCTCCTCCACTAGCTCTGTTGTTGCTCAGCTTTCCTAAGGCCCACTTCACTTCACATTCTTGGATGTCTGGCTCGAGGTCAGTGGCCACCTCATCGTGGTTATCAGGGACGTTAAGCTCATTCTTGTATAGTTCTTCTGTGTAATTTTGCCACCTCTTCTTAATCTCTTCTGCCTCTGTTAGGTCTCTGCCATTTTGGTCCTTTATCATGCCCATTTTTGCATTAAACGTTCCCTTCATCTCTCCAATTTTCTTGAAAGGAAACAAGGCCTAGTCATGCTTTAATTTGCACATATTGAGGAACATAGGAAAGATAAGGACCTGCATATGGAGGGGTGAGGAACCAAGAAGCTAATCTTCTAGTATCTGCCCATCTCTGAATGGAGAATAATGCTCTGCTTTTCTAGAGACTAAAAAAATTGGTCTCACCATGTGATGGGAGGCAGTTTGTAGCTTGCTCAGCCTAACTTGTGGATTTTAATTACTTAAAAATGCCCTCACTGAAGCAGAACCCTATTCCGCATATTTGGCAAAGGTTGAAAGCCTTTGGGCAGAAAACCCCAAGACTTCCTGTGGGGAAAACAAGTCCCAAAGGCTGGATCTTTCGCCTGGCAGGTAGGTGAGGATTTGAATATGAATTCTAGCCCCAATGTCACTTCTACATTGCATTGACTGTTGTACTGCTCCCAGCAAGTGTCACACAGAGCGGCAGAACTAGGAGTAGGCCACAAGTTGGCTGGGGAATTCTGGGAGCTGAAGTCCACACATCTTCAAGCAGCCAAGGTTGAGAAACACTGGACTGAATCAGCCAAGGCAGCTAAGAAAAAATACATTGATGAAAGGCTCTCCATACGGGTATCACTGTGGTAAGCCAGAGATTTGTGCTGTTTTCCAGCACAGCTGTTCTATAATCTACTGCCTAATTTATTTAATTTGTATCTCACCTTTATTATCTTTACAAATAATTCAAGGCACCAAATATATCCTATTTTCCCCATAACTACCACCTTGAGGTGGATTGAGCTGAGTGATTGGCCCAAAGTCACCCAGGTGGCTTTCATGGCTAAGGCAGGACTTGAACATGATCTCCTGCTTTCTAGTCTTATATAGACTAAATGCACAGAGGGATAAAGGAAATACTCGCACAGATTTTGTCCCTAACTTCTAAACTCCAATGCCGTTGAAAGTTTTCGTTCAAGGTACCTTTATCTGAACCTACAGTTATGCCATATTAGGGCACTCGCATGTCATAAGAGCCATTTTGGTCTAGTGGTTAAGGCACCAGACTAGAAAAGAAACAAAAGAAATATTACAGAAGGGAAATGGATATCACAACCAAAGCAAACGGTACAAATCAAATGGGCCCACCAGTCAGAGACCTCAAGGGGAAAAAGCCACTGGGGTTCATAGCAATAAATCAGATGTGTTTACAGACTCCCAATAGATATAAATCAAAATTAGAAAGATTTGGATCCACCCTGCCCCCCTACAAACTTTTAAACACTTCCTAAAAACCTGACTTTTACTCCAAGCTATAGGAAATCAACGGTGGGCCCATTTGATTTGTAGAGTTTGCTTTGGTTGTGATATCCATTTTCCTTCTTCTGTAATATTCATTTTGTTTCTTTTCAGATTGAAATTGTATGCTGCCTAGAATCAGTTTTGAGTGGGAGCAGCCTTATAAATTGAAATGATATATGGAGCCTATCTGAATAACATTTTGCTCTGCATAGTTATTTTTGTCCGATTTACTGCAGATTTACACTTGCGCTGTCCTGTATATTTGATTTTTAAAGTTGCTTCTTGCTTGCCTTCTCAAAGTCCAAAACAGCTTGTAACAAAAGCAGATCTTTTTATTAATAACTTGAAGGCTATAAGTGAATTAAACCCAAATACCCCCAGCATTGTTATGAGTTGAAGATTTGTTGATTCATATGTCATTGGCACAATATATTTTCAAACTTTTCTAAAACTCTATAATTTGATAAAATAAAACCACTGTTGGTGTATTAGTTATGACTGCCAACAGAATGGCTATGAGTTTGGAGACAAAAGAGTTAAGTATTCTGTTAAGGTACCTGAGATCCTTAGGAATGTCACATCCTATCTTCCCAAAAGCCAGGAAATCTTTAAAATATGACCACATAACAGAACTGGGTACCGTCTGTCGATTTACAACCATTCATTTAGTGACTGAAGTTAAAACAGCATTGAAAAAAGTGACTTATCAGTTTTCACACTTATGTCCATTGCAGCATCCTCATGGGGGTGTGATCAAAATGGCATTGATTTAATGACAGTTACACTGTCCCGAAGTCATGTGATCACCATTTATAACCTTCCCAGTTAGTTTATGACAAGCTAAGTAATGGGGGAAGCCAAATTCACTTAATGATGGCATGATTCACTGAACATACCAGTAATTCACTTTACAACTGTGGCAAAAAAAACCCATAAAATGAGTTGCAACTCATAACTGCCTTGCTTAGCAATAGAAATTTTGGGCTCAATTGTGGCCATAAGTTGAGGACTATCTGTAATATTCTCAGAATTATAGTTTGTTTCTCATGATTTTTTTCCTTAGGGAGAGTATTCAGAAATGGGGTTGCACCAAGAACATCCCCATACCTAGAAAGGACACAGAATTCCCTCTTTATACCAGTGGCATAAGATGCTAAAAACCTGCTAAAACAGTAGATAGGTTTGCTCAGTATAAATAACCCTGACATTCCATACAGACTTGAAAACAATATGTATCTTTCCTTATTGTACTGTGCATATTGCACATCAGATTCTTATGCAGTTTCACATCAAGCCCTATGGTTAGGAATCTTCAGACTAGACTTCTTGTTAACTCAGATTGTACCTTACCATTGCCTCAAAAACCAACTATTTTGTTAGGAAGTGCCATCTATTAGAGACCAAAGAAATGTATGGAACATAGAGAACTATAAAATGAAAAAGAAAATCAGGAAAGTGAAATATCTTGTAACAAAAGTAGCAGCAGCTTGCTAAGTCTACTAATAATTAAGTCATATAGCTATTCCAAAAAATTGCTTCTCAAGAACTGAAGACGACCAACACATATAGAGCAGTAATGGGAAAGGGTTGTAATTTCATTTTTAACTGTGTTTGTGAGCAACGGAAGTAAGTAACCCCCTTTTAAATTCTGAAAATCTCAACATTTAAGAAACCCAAGAACCATCCCCCAACTTGACCCATAATGTAAAATGACTCAGCAGATTAAGAAAAGTCAAGGTTTATATACTGCAGTGTCATCATTTGTTTTCAATACTGGGTTAAAATTGTTTATTTGGCTTAGGCAGTTTAGTTTAAGCTTGTCTAAAGTAATGATGTGCTTATTACATTATGCTATCTTCAGTGATTAGTTTTACCTGCTGTTTGTTTTGAAGTGGCCTTTAAGTCACACTATATACACACTGCCTTGATGTCTATGAGGAAAATTCAAAATATTTCAGCACTAAATGCATATGGTGGCTTCTTTAAAGAAAGGTCAGGAAAGCTTACATATTTTGCAATGAAATATGTTAAATATTGTATAGTGCTACTTGTAACGCTCCCATAAAATTATGTAGATTAAATATGGATCAACCGTCTCACTGATTTGTTTCTACACTTTTATAAAAATGGTATGGTATGACACACTAGGATTAAAGGGTCCACAAAAAGACGGATTCAATATCTAGGATCATAATTCAATCCTTAATTTCAGAATTGCACTCTTCAGATACCTGTACTAGAGTATAGTTGAGCTGAGTTTGTGGAGGAGAGCAAGAATTAATGCTCAGATCTGCAGTTATCATTGCAATTATGTTTTTAATGCATAGGAGAGAATGTGGTTTTAAACTAAACAACATTAACAGTGTCTGGGAAAAGTGGATAAATTGGCCAAGAGTTAGATCCAAATTTGTAACTGCTTCCTTGGGATGAACCCCAATGAACCCTAACCCCAAATGTAAGTAACTGTGGAACACTCAAACACTCAACCTACGCTTGTTAATGCAACACAATCGGAGTCCACGCACCCCTCCTGTTATAAAGTAAATTAAAAAGGAAAGTAATAGTGCAGGCAGCCAGGCAGGTCCTGCCCAAGTGCAGAGGGAGACGATGCCATGTGTGTCTCCCCCCACCGCACCCCACTTGGGGCAGGGATTATCAAAGGAACCAACTATTCAACTGAGGTCTGGGGATGTGAAAACAAGCCAGAGCGCACACCCTTAAAAAAAAACCCAGGAAGAACAGATTAAAATGGAGCTGATTCCAGGTGAATAAAAACACAGCCTCGAAGTGAATAAACGGAACGGATGCCTGCTTTCCTGTGATGCTGTCCAAGAGACTCTCAAGGTCTGAGACGATGCATTCGTACAAATGAGAAGTTCTGCACGAACACACATGTCCTCCAGATTCATGCTATTTATCTTTTACTGAACAAAAACAACAAAGCTCTTTTTGGCAGCTGAATGAAACCAAGATCAGCTTCTGTTTGTGAGAAACCCTGGGAAGGATAGGATGAAGCCAGCACTTGCAGGCTTGCATATTCTCAAAGGGCTGCATCTGACGAACGTTGTCCGTTCTAAAAGGAGTTCTCAGACTCTCAAAGCTTGCCTTCAACGGTCTTGCCCCCCCCCGCCCCCCAGCCAGAGAGTCTGAAAGGCACCAAGGGACAGTCGATGTTGTGGATACTGGATACACATGGCCCTGGGTATGTGGGGCAGGGAGGGAAGGGACAGTCTTTTGCTGGCTCAGAGAGCTTCACATGTTGGTGCTCATCCGGGACTGGCTGTTTGCTGGAGTGAGTTCACCTTGGCTTCCTTCTCGCGGAGGAGACTGTAACAAGGCAAGAGAGAGACCCAAGGCCCAGTAAGTAATCAGCTAGGGGGAAAAAAGCTTCTCTCCCATTCCACAAGTTGCCACAGCCAGCAGGCAAGTGAAGAAAACCTCCCAAGGAGCCAAAAACAGATCAATGGAATAATTAGGACTAAAAAATTAGACAGCATTTAGAGACATAGTTTTACTCCTTCAAGGAAAAAAGGGGTAGTGGTAAAAGAACCCCACCTTTTGGGTTGTCTCACAAAATATAACACAGTTAAGGGAAACTGAGGACTTAGGGCCCCAGTCTCTCCTAAGGCTGGGCAAAACTTTTTGAAAGAAGGGTTTTGTAATGTGTGCAAGTGAAGCCCCCTTCCTCTGAACAGTCTATTGCTAGGGTCACACAACTACTTCCAAATCCATTCCCAGCTGCTTCTTTCAAATGCCTTGCATAGCCCTCTTCTCTTCCTGAATCTTTTCTGTAGATCTGCCAAGAAAAATCCACCTTTGGATTATGTTCATTTTGTCATTTCCTGCTGCAGGAACCACTGTGTGTGATACATAATAAAACAAAGACATTCATTGCTACAACATGTACAATGGACTCAAACCTAAGACACTTTTGAAGTGGAACTAGAGGGATTTGGGGAGTGAAAACTGCTATTTATCTTGAGGGCTAGACACCAGAGCTACAGTCAGAGGCAAAGTTCCTTATATCCCAATCTGGGGAGCCGGATTGAAAAAATGGCTATTGTCATCAGATCCACATGCGGATAAGTGTATTTGGCTTTTACAGAACGGAAAATTTGACCAGAAAGGACTTAGGCTTAATGCAGCAAAGTTCTTCTTACCTTCAAAGTAACTTTGTATTCAAATAATAAGATACTTCTAAGAAAGATGAAAGTCTTACCTAACCTGCTTGAGACCTTCAAATATTTAAACATCAGCTAAAATAATTCAGGAGATGCACAGGAACTACTTGCCCTCATTCCGCTCATCAGCTCAACTCAAATGCTCTCCTTGATATTTACATCAACAGCTGATGGATGCTGGCCCATGAAGATGCAAAGCCCTGGAGAAGGCAGGGCATTTTTGCTCACCTTCACATGGATCTGATTACGCAGGACAGCAGCTCGTAGGATCATAGCTTTGGCGCGACGCTGAAACTCCTTTCCCATGAGTAGGGACTTTTCAAAGGTAGTACTGCGTTGGTCAACATCTCTGGCATACAAAATCTACAGAATAAGATTAGGTAGTGGGGGAGGAACAAAGACTATTCAGAGATGAAGAGGAGCAGCAAATGAGTGCCACAGGGTCTCTTAGTAACAAAAAGCAATAGCCCTTCTAGCATTTCTTGGGGAAATGAAATAGAGAAAAGCATCTTCTGAAAATTTAAAATTTAAATAATTTGTTTCTTTAAATAATTACTTAAACCAAAGCAGGGGTCCTTGTACCCAGGAGCTATACTGTGTACAATATCCAGATTCTTAACATTGGCTAAAATATTCTAGACCGCAGGTAGTCCTCAACTTACAACCATTTATTTAGAGACCTTTCAAAGTTACAACGGCACTGAAAAAAAGTGACGTATGACTGTTTTTCACACTTACAACCACTGCAGTATCCCTATGGTTACATGATCAAAATTTGGATGCATGGCAACTGGCATGTATTTATGATGGTTGCAGTGTCCTTGGTCACTTTCTGCGATCTTCTGACAACTACAGTGATTCACGTAACAACTGTTAAGGCCAAGCAAGGTCATTGAATGGGGTAAAACTCATTTAACAACTGTCTTCCTCAGCGACAGAAAGGCTGGGATCAATTGTGGGGGCCCAATAAGTTGTGGACTGCCTTTCTGGCGTAATTACTACGTGCAAACCATTAAGTGTTTATTCTTTCCAGCCTGCCATTGGCTTTCAGCAGTGGCCACTTAGGAGCACTTGTACGACCGGGACTCACCTTGCTGTGGGAGTCTATTCTGGCATTTATTAGCCCCTCTAGGATCAGCTGAGTGAGCTCATCCTCCAGAGCTGCCACAGTAGTGTTGAAAGCAGTGGCCATCTTGCGCATGTCTGCTGACACATAAGGGCTGAAATACTGGAAATAAAGGGAAAAGTCAAGAAAGAAACAGAGACAGGGAAATACCCTGAGAGTGACTCTGCACTGTGTTCAGTGAAAAAAGGAACAAAGGACAGTCAAAATGCAGCCACAGGTAAAGACAGCTACCTGGATAAGGGCCCGATTTCGTATCTGGGTGTAAAGCGTTCTCACATGAGGTGCCAGGTACATATCCAATAGTAGGTTATCCTGTCCAGAATAGAAAGAAGAATGGACATAAAGCTTTCCAAAGCTTTGCTCTACAAAGGCAATCATTTCCAGTGTTTGCAAAATGTTACTAGTAAACAGAAAAGAAACACTGGATCTGCCTAATAAGATTTACCAAGGCACTGCCACATTTCTTTTGGAGTTACCGTAACATCCATTAATCTCTTTCTAATAATTTGCTACTAACCAGGGAGAACTGGAAGTAACTGTAATAACAGAGGAAAAGAATATCCAAAACTGTTAACTGTTTCCATGGTTTTTTCTGAAAAAAGTCTTTAAAAACCCACAAAGACCTTTATAAGGTCTTATCTTGCGGCGATAAGGACGGCGAAGTCTAACTACTTTGCTGCCCTTATCGCGTCCGCAGATAATCGCCCGGCCGCCCTGTTTAGGGTAACTCGCTCCCTCCTTAACCAGAAGGTGAGGGAGGATCCCTTGCGGGGACGAGCCGAGGAGTTTAGTCATCATCTTGCGGACAAAATCGCTCAGATCCGGACCGGTTTGGACTCTGACTGGGCAGAGTCTGATGTGGAGGAATCGGGCGGTCTTGAGCATGTTATCTGGACTGAGTTCGACCCTGTTTCCCCTGATGATGTGGACAGGATCATGGGGAGACTGAGCACCACCACCTGTTTGTTGGATCCGTGCCCCTCCTGGCTAGCTTATGCGGCCCGGGAGGGGACACGAGGCTGGTTCCATGCAGTAATAACTGCTTCTTTGAAGGAGGGTGTCTTCCCTGCCGCCTTGAAGGAGGCGGTGGTGAGACCCCTCCTCAAGAAGCCTGCTTTGGACCCGGCTGTTTTAAATAACTATCGTCCAGTCTCCAACCTTCGCTTTTTTGGCGAAGGTTGTTGAGAGTGTGGTGGCGCATCAGCTTCCTCTGTTCCTGGAGGAAACTGATTATCTGGACCTGTACCAATCGGGTTTCAGACCCGGACACAGCACGGAGACGGCATTGGTCGCGCTGGTGAATGATCTCTGGAGGGCTAGGGACAGGGGTTGCTCCTCTGTCCTGGTCCTATTAGATCTCTCAGCGGCTTTCGATACCATCGACCATGGTATCCTGCTGCGGCGTCTCAGGGGGTTGGGAGTGGGAGGCACCGTTTTACGGTGGTTCTCCTCCTATCTCCTGGGCCGCTCGCAGTCGGTGTTGACGGGAGGGCAGAGATCCGCCCCGAGGCCTCTCATTTGTGGAGTTCCTCAGGGGTCGGTTCTCTCGCCCCTCCTGTTCAACATCTATATGAAGCCGCTGGGCGAGATCATTCGTGGTTTCGGGGTGGGGTATCATCAGTACGCTGATGATACCCAACTTTTTCTTTCCACCCCGAACCAACCCAGTGATGCCCTCGCCGTGATGTCCCGGTGCCTGGAGGCGGTCCAGGTCTGGATGGGGAGAAACAGGCGTCTCAATCCCGCCAAGACTGAGTGGCTGTGCATATCGGCATCTCGGGTCAACCAGACTATTCCATCTCTAACGATGGGGGGTGAGGTGTTACCCCCCGTTGATAGGGCTCGCAACTTGGGCGTCCTCCTGGATTCACGACTCAATTTTGAAGACCACATAGGAGCCGTGACCAGGGGGGCTTTTGCCCAGGTTCGCCTGGTGCGCCAGTTGCGGCCCTACCTGCACCGAGATGCCCTACGCACAGTTACTCATGCGCTCGTGACCTCCTGTTTGGACTACTGCAACGCTGTCTACATGGGGCTGCCCTTGAGGACCACTCAGAGGCTTCAACTGGTGCAGAATGCGGCCGCGTGAGTGGTAATGGGGGTCTCCCGATACTCCCATGTAACACCTCTACTCCGCGAGCTGCATTGGCTTCCGGTTGCCCTCCGGGTGAAATTCAAGGTGCTGGTCATTACCTATAAAGCCCTACATGGCTTGGGTCCGGGGTACTTGAGGGAACACCTGCTGCCAGCATCAAGTGCCCTTCGTCCAGTGGGCTCCCACAGGGAGGGTCTGCTCAGGGTCCCACCGGTAAGAGATTGCCGGCGGGTAACGCCTAGGGATAGGGCCTTCTCAGTGGGGGCGCCTGCCCTCTGGAACCAGCTGCCAGTGGAGCTGAGGACTGCCCCCGACCTCCGTTCATTCCGCCGGGGCCTGAAGACCTGGCTCTTCGAGCTCTCTGGCCCAGGCTGAGGATTAATTTATTTTAACTGGGGTTTTAGTTGCACAGGGTTAAATTTAATCTTTTTTAAACTGGTTTTAACTTTTGTATTTTTGGTTTTTAATTCCCTGTAAACCGCCCTGAGTCCTCAGGGAAAGGGCGGTATATAAATGTAATAAAATAAAATAAATAAATAAATAAAAACCAAATAACGACATCCAAAGCATGCCAGGATAATTTTTTGAAAGAGACAGTAAGAAGACCAAAGACAAATCTTATACATGTAGCTGAACAGCTTTATATGGTCAGTCTCTTCCTCTAGCAACATTTATTTGCTTTCCTTTTTTTTAAAAAAAAGATATTTAATAGGAATCTGTGTATATCTATAAGAGTACATAGCTATAACGTATTTTTCTATTTTTCAGACTAAGCCTAATGGCTAGTAGCCTGTGATAACATTTTACCTGAACACACTGACACAGAACGTAGTTAAGGCTAACATGCAAGAAAGGCAGAAATTCTTGTACCCCCAGATTATGACTTGGTATTATCTCTGAAGTCTTTCATTTACCCCTTCCTAAGCCAGTCTTTCTTATGCTTCTGAGACAAGAGTAGCTTTGCCCAGTTAAGAAAGGGTTCTCACAGTTCAAATGCTGTTAAAACTAAAACACTAAAACTCCAGGACATACCTTCATCTCATCCAGCATCTTGAGACATGAAGCATATTTTGATTCGTAGAACTTGAAGATGATGTCACGCACCTGTGGCTCTAGCTCTAAGAACAGTTTGAAGGAGCTGCAGATACAAAAGGATTCACACAACCCAGTCTAGTCATCATTTATGTCTCTTTCAAAGAGGGCAATTCTATTCAATGGAAAAGTCATTTTGATTGTGTGATCGTTTCTACAAGCTTGTGAGTAACTACTGTCTCAAGAGCCAAAGGGAATGGCAGTGGAAAGGCATGACGGTCTAAAATCTGGACTCAGATCGGAGTAAGTCTATAATTCTTCATTCTGCCTTTTTTAAAATCACAGGTAGTCCCTGACATATGACCATAATTGACCAGTCATGAGCACTACCAGTACCAAGGAAAAGTAATCAGAGGAAATTAAAATTGAATATGGTGGATACAAGTTGAGGGAGACTACATAATCTCTTTCACTCTTGCCATTTGTCTGATCCCATTAATAAATCCACTAACATGTCCATTATAATTTAGTTTATTTCATCATCGAAGTTCCACAGATCATTTACCTGCTGGAGATGACATTACGTTGTAATTCTTGTCGGTCGAAAGTTGCTAGTGCACACAGGCCACCATATACAGCTACATTGCTAGGAGAGAGCAGCTGAAAAAAAAGAGAGACGGGACAGCCTCTAAAGAATAGAGATAAAGAGCCCAAGATTGCCTGAATCTTTTCCCCAGGTCTCCAAGGAAAAGAAGAGGTGGCCTTCCCAGAAAAAAAAACAAGGAGAAAAAAAAAGTAGGCAATCTCTCCAGATTTAGCTTGGAAAAGGTCACAGATGGTCTCGTATGTGCCATTTCCTCCACATTAAACCCCACTGTTTTGCCAGCTCACATCTCTTCCACATCCTCACCTCAGGGAAGTCACAGTGATCAAATGAGGCCAACAGGAAGCACTTTGCTGCCTGCTTGTACTTCCGGGCAGCTAGTTCAGCCAAGCCTGAGAATGAGATTTAAGTTACTCTTTTGTGCAGATGAATTGAAAAAAAGAGAAGGCTAGGGGTCACATAGAAACCTAAGGGACAGCCTCTTAAATTAATAATAGTGTCTAGGAATAAAGACTGACTTGGGTGGGGTGGGGCTGTGCAGTTACAATATAGAGAGAGAGATTGGAAAGGCAAATTTTGCTAGTACATTGCACTGCTTGGACACAATCATTACCACTAAGGGCAATATCAGTTAAGCAAGCAAACCATTTTCTCACCTGCGGCACATTTCAATTTGGTAAGGATGGCCTGTGTCTGACTGTCCCGTTCTCCTCTTTGCTAGACAGGAAGGAGGGAGAAAAATCAGCAAATGAGCAATATTAGCTAGTTCATTCCATTAAGCTTTTCTGAGGAAGCAATTCTGTTCTCTGTTTTTTTCCCTTGGCACGGATCAAAAGCACATCTGAAAGGCAGATGGATCCATTCAAAGCTCTAAACAGGGATCATGTGCATAACAAAGTTATCATGTAAGCCAGTGAGGAAATTGAATCCCTGCTTCTTTTCATAAGGGAATCTGAACCTCATGTCTACTTCCAAGTTCATTATTAATTAAACAGCTCTAACAATCCTTCTACAAGTTAAAACAGTATGCAGCATCACAAAGGTACTATAGAGGACTCTATTTTATCAGGAGATCAAAACAGAGCAACTAAAGGCAAACAAAGAATTAGCACGATCTAGCATATGACTAAATCAGAGTGAGCTAATTCCAAATTCCCATTTGCTTGGGAAAGTCAGTAGGTGATCTTGAGTCGATCATTGGAATGTATTGCAGCAGACAAGATGGAAAAAGCTTACTACCTCTGCAATCTCTGGCGTGGATTCTGCTTTGCTCACATAGCTCAGGACGTGGGACCAGTTTTGAAGATAAACACTGACCTGCAAAGAAACAAGTCCAGACATATCTGACAAGTTCTACTCTGTGCTGTAATTGTAAAAAGAGACCTTTTGGAGGAGTTGTAGTAGCCTACTATTACTGACTCATTGAGACCTCATGAAAAGCACTGATGGGAAAACTTGAAATTTGAAATGCAAAGATAGGAAAGGAAGGAAGGTTTATATGTTAATTACGAATTGGGGGCAGGAAAAGCCTATCCTGAACAGATATTAAATTCTAGTAGTCTCCCCTCCCCAAATAAAGGACTGTGAGATAAATTGCTGTTTACCTTGATAACATTGAGGCACATGTTAATAACATGTTTTGCACTGGTGCAGTAATCACGAGCTCGTGAATAACATTTAAGGGCATTGCTGAGGTCTCCACAGTCAAGGTAATGATCTCCCAAGTCATCATGGCCTCTCCTAAAAGAAGGTACGTGTCAGCTATAAACAAATAAGTGTCAGAAATACATAATCCTAAACATTGTTTGCCCTTCTCCAAAAAGTCTAACTACTGGGTAACACATGGTGAAAAATGTTTTTGTGTATTTCTGGCAGATACTTAGCACCAGCATTTCCATAGAAAACTAAAAATGAGGATCAAATATACTTATTTATTATGCTTCTGTTACAAAACCTATTGTGCTTCAAGGCTAAACAGTTCCATTGCCTCTTCTGAACATTTGCAAAACTATTCATAAGATACCATGAATAAGACCCACCATTGTTAAGGAATACAACTGTTATGCAGATTATCAGTCAACAAATGTATATTACATGAAGAAGAGTGTAAGATACATTGCAAAATCTGAGGGTGGGAATAAGTAGTAGCAGCGTTAGGAAAAAATGCTGGGTCACAGACGGAAAAAAAATATTGGGAATAAGCGGTGTCTCTCACATGTTTAGAATAAAAATAGTATATTTCATGCTACCTTCTGAAAGGTTCATAGAGGAGGGGCATTACAGTGAGCAAATTATTAATTCTTGGAAATGAGAGAAAAACAGTTCAGTCATTCAATTTCCTTTCTCAAGACACATTTGAGAAATGTGACTACAGATTATGGAAAAACCTTTTCGTGTGAAAAGGAAATGTGTAGCATTTTCCACACAAATGGCTCCTTGTGGTTTTATTTCATGGCAATATGTATCAGAAAACTATAAACAATACATTCAAGAAAATGCCATTTGAAGAATATGCAGCCCATCAAATGATTCCAAAAGACGCTTTAAAAAGTTATTCTGGGATTAGTTTTACAAGTTCGTAAATACCAACTCCAATTTCTTTTGTTTTATTACCTGATGCTTTCCTTGATTGAATTTCCTTTATAATTCTTAAGATCCGTGTCTAACTTTTCCAGTTTGAGAAGAGCTTTTTTGCGTGTAGCCTCAACCCATGCTGTGTCTAGAGGAGGGGGCTCTATCCCACCGTCTGGGACAGCGTCAGGTGTGTTCTGCAGCTCTCTGAAAAGAAAACAGTAGATACACAAAGTGTCCAGGGACACAGAATCATCTGTTACCTACAGATATAACAAAACCTATATACTGCCACAATCTACAAGAATTGAGAAGGATCGTAGTAATGCATTAGGAGTACAATCAATTGGCTCTAGACAATATTGATATTTTGAAGAGTGAAACTCTAAATTCAGAAAAGAAGTTCTGCTGATATATAGAACTCCCATAATGCCTTGCCACAGGCTGTGCTGAATGGGTTGATGGGAACTAAAATGGATGACGTATAGGAAAACTGCTACAGAGAGAAAAACAAGACAGATCTCTTTGTTTCACAATTTGAGGGAGGAATAGCAACATATCTGTGATTTAAGCAAAGAAGGTAAACAGGTACACTTCCGGTCCTGCGCAGTAGCGACTGGTCACAAGCTTATGGACCGTCAGACCCCCGTGGCCAACTTTTGTCCTGCCTGGAGACCCTAATGGGTCCAAGCCACCCTGGAGAGGCAGCAAAGACAGAAGGGTGCCCCAGCGACTCTGAAATGACGGCGGTCATTCCATTCGTCTTGGGGAAAGCCTTCTAACCCGATAGGAGAATGGCTGTATTTTATCGATCAGCCCAAGCTACTTGCAACTGGAGTCCAAAAGAACTAAGCAGCACTACAGTAAACAGCGTGCTTGAAACTGCGTGAGGAATCTGATTTTCCCTTTTCTATTCTACACTTAATTTCCTTGAAAAGCTCCCCAAGAAGCAAAATACCTCCGAAAGAGAAGGAGGGGGACTTCCGCCCCATCCATATACCAACGGAAGCGGCGAATTAAAATTTCTTTGAAGGATCAAAATATATGGTAGTGAAATACATTTATAAACTTTAAAAGTAAAATTTAACTATGGACAAGTTTAAGATTGTTGAATGGTTAAGACTCTCATTTTAAAGACCATTGTTCATATTGAAAACTAAATAGATGCTGACACCTACTGGTGGATGAAGATTATGATAGCTATGATTTCCATAGAGAACTTGCCAAAACCTGGGAAAAGCTAATCTGTGTTTGTGACCTTCAAAGCTTTAATAATAAAGAACAGCTGTGACAAAAAAAAGACGACAATCTGGGCTGCAGACAAAGAGAGAATTATAAATTTTAGAAAAAAGTATCTTTTTTGAACTCTTTGGATTACAAATATCTATTTAACCGGGACTCTAAAGCTATTTGCAGATAAGAAGGAAAACTCCAACTTTTGGCCATCATGGTTCAGAGACACGTAGACAGAACATACCAAGAAAACATAAATACCTCTCAGGAGGAGATATATAGTATACTGCAATTAATTCAAATAACACTGAGTTCAAATCACAAAGAAATTCAAAATAACTTTGAAAATACAAATCAATCTATCTCTAAGTTAACTTTATAACAAAAAAACTTCCAGGAAATAAAAACAGAAAAGAAGCAGACAAAACGAATTAGTGAACATAAAATTGAAAATAGAGACTCAAAGACAGAACTTAACAAAGCAAGAAAACATGATTTAAACCTAGTGGGGAAAAAATTACAAGAAATGGAAAAAACAACTCATCCCTTAAGACTACAAAATAAATCTGACAAAAAAAATCGATTGGATAAAATGGAATGTAGAGATGTTGAAAACATCAGAGAGAAAGGAAGTGATAAGAGAAGCAAAGAAGGAGAAAAAGAAAAACATTTTCAAGAAACATGGAAAGGCAAAAGCCTCATATAAAGACACTTTATTTGATTTACTTCTTATACCTACAGCAACAGTCATGAATATATGGAAAAACTTTTTGTTTCAGCAAAACACATTGATCAAGAAAGATACTTGTCAAAGGAAAAAGATCAAAGTGAAAATTAAGAAAATAGATGATGGGATCTACCAGAGAGAATATTTTAAAAAAGAAACATTTGTTTGAATATGGTTAAAAAATAGAAAAGATTCTGAATACATATGTCCTTCTAAGAGAGATGAATTCCTTAAATAATACTGTATGCTTCTTCTCGCCTTTTTATTTCTTGATATAAGTAATATAATACTGCTGAAATGGCCTAGAATGTTTTAGATAATTAAATATGTCTGAATTAGGAAAATTATAATGTATAAAAAAGAAAAAAGTTTTGAATAAGAATTAAAGGATTACACGACTAGGCACATTAAATGGAATATGTAAAAATTAAATATATTTTTAATCATGGTTAAAAAGAATAAGAAATTTTGGGAATGAATATATATATTTTGGGAAAATATATATATATATATATATATATATATATATATATATTCCTTGATAAGATTAAAAATACGAATCCCAGGCATGTTAAAATTAACAAACAAATGAACACTGGGATAGAATTAAAAACTAAAACAGTTTTTATTGCTGAAAAATCAAGCTTTCGTTGGCCAACTGCCAACGTCATCAGGATGGAGATGCTGGGGTGGGGAGATTCCGTTTATACTGTTGGTGTCTGCACTCTGCTCATGGAGCATGCTCAGATCTGTTTGTTGAGGTCTGCCGTATTTCTTTGAGTTGTCGCGCATCCGTTTTTGGGATGTATTTGTCTCTGGGTATCTGTTGTTAAAAGTGAATTGTTTATAGCTCCATGTGTTGTAGCCATAACCCTGGTCATTGTCCGTGTTCTCATGCCAGGGATCTTAAATGGTTGTTGTTCTTCTTCCTTGTGTTCGACATTGCAGAGTGGTTGTGTGCTGGTGCAACCTTGGATTTGATGCAATGAGATAATTTGTGAATTCTTGCGCTGTTTGTCTTCATGTCGCGCACGTCGTTGCTCTTCCCAATTTTTTAGTGCCTGGTATGCAGGGGGGAGGTCTATATGCCGGTTGATGGAGGAATGGTTTGAAAACCAGGCTTCCTTAAACAGGCGGCCGCCTTTAGTGTTGTCACTGGCAATAGCCTCAGTCCCTGCTAGATTAAAGGCATGGTTGTGTGTAGCCATGTGCGTCCACACCTGTGAACGTTGTTCTTGTCTTCTAATAGCAAGCTTGTGTTCATGCACCCTAGTCCTCAGTCGTTTTGCTGTCTCCCCAATGTAATTGCAATTGCAATTCTGGCATGATATCTTGTATACGACCGAGGCTTTTTCTTCATTGGGGAGTGGATCTATTAGAAGACAAGAACAACGTTCACAGGTGTGGACGCACATGGCTACACACAACCATGCCTTTAATCTAGCAGGGACTGAGGCTATTGCCAGTGACAACACTAAAGGCGGCCGCCTGTTTAAGGAAGCCTGGTTTTCAAACCATTCCTCCATCAACCGGCATATAGACCTCCCCCCTGCATACCAGGCACTAAAAAATTGGGAAGAGCAACGACGTGCGCGACATGAAGACAAACAGCGCAAGAATTCACAAATTATCTCATTGCATCAAATCCAAGGTTGCACCAGCACACAACCACTCTGCAATGTCGAACACAAGGAAGAAGAGCAACAACCATTTAAGATCCCTGGCATGAGAACACGGACAATGACCAGGGTTATGGCTACAACACATGGAGCTATAAACAATTCACTTTTAACAACAGATACCCAGAGACAAATACATCCCAAAAACGGATGCGCGACAACTCAAAGAAATACGGCAGACCTCAACAAACAGATCTGAGCATGCTCCATGAGCAGAGTGCAGACACCAACAGTATAAACGGAATCTCCCCACCCAGCATCTCCATCCTGATGACGTTGGCAGTTGGCCAACGAAAGCTTGATTTTTCAGCAATAAAAACTGTTTTAGTTTTTAATTCTATCCCAGTGTTCATTTGTTTGTTAATATATATATATATATATATATATATATATATATATATATATATATATATATATATATATTTATAAAAATACACACACACACATATGACTGTGCATCATCTGACCCATCCACTGCGATAATTAAGTTCGCAGATGATACGACTGTGGTGGGTCTTATTACAGGTGGGGATGAGACAGCATACAGGGCGGAGGTACAAAAACTATCCATATGGTGTAGTAACAACAACTTGCACCTGAACATCGGCAAGACGAAAGAGATGGTGCTAGACTTCCAGAGAAAAAAGGAGGAACCTGCCCCACTTTACATCGGGGAGGACTGTGTGGAGAGAGTTTCCTCCTTTAAATTTCTGGGAGTCTACCTCTCTGAAGATCTGACCTGGAAAGTTAATACAACCCAGGTGGCCAGAAAGGCCCAACAGAGGCTTCACTTTCTCAGGGTCTTGCGTAAGAACAAGGTAGAACAACGGCTAATGACCCTCTTTTACCGGTCTACCATAGAGAGCGTCCTCTCGTATGGTATTGTGGTTTGGTATGCTGGTCTGACAGCCGCAGACAGGAAAGTATTACAGAAGGTGGTGAGTACAGCACAAGACATTGTGGGCTGTCCCCTGACACCACTGGATGACATCGCCAGGGCTCATTGCCTTGGAAGAGTGAGGAAAATTCTCAGGGACGACTCACACCCTGGACGGTATCTCTTTACTCTCCTACAATTGGGTAGGAGATACAGCAGTATAGCCAGCCGCACCAACAAACTGAAAAACAGCTTTTATCCGTGGGCTGTTAGGCTTTTGAACGGGAAATAACTTTTAGAAACTTTATGCAGAATTGACTTGCGAGGCCGGTGTGTGGTGCAATTAGTTCACATGGTGTAATAAGATGGAGGGTTTGTTGTCACTGTGAGTTGAGGGTGGGGGCACGAAGGGAGGACTGTGTGGAGAGAGTTTCCTCCTTTAAATTTCTGGGAGTCTACCTCTCTGAAGATCTGACCTGGAAAGTTAATACAACCCAGGTGGCCAGAAAGGCCCAAAAGAGGCTTCACTTTCTCAGGGTCTTGCGGAAGAACAGGGTAGAACAACGGCTAATGACCCTCTTTTACCGGTCTACCATAGAGAGCGTCCTCTCGTATGGTATTGTGGTTTGGTATGCTGGTCTGACAGCCGCAGACAGGAAAGTATTACAGAAGGTGGTGAGTACAGCACAAGACATTGTGGGCTGTCCCCTGACACCACTGGATGACATCGCCAGGGCTCGTTGCCTTGGAAGAGTGAGGAAAATTCTCAGGGACGACTCACACCCTGGACGGTATCTCTTTACTCTCCTACAATTGGGTAGGAGATATAGGAGTATAGCCAGCCACACCAACAGGCTGAAAAACAGCTTTTATCTGTGGGCTGTTAGGCTTTTGAATGGGAAATAACTTTTATAATCTTTATGCAGAATTGACTTGCGAGGCCGGTGTGTGGTGCAATTAGTTCACATGGTGTAATAAGATGGAGGGTTTGTTGTCACTGTGAGTTGAGGGTGGGGGCACGAAGGGAGGCTCAGCCAATCTCAATGTACACATGGTTGTACTTTGACAATAAAGGTTCATTCATTATTAGCTTAGGAGGAATATATATTTTAAGTAGCATTTTATTTTTTATGTTTCTTTACTCTTGGCTCTCTTTTCCTTTTCTTTACTGTTTTTACCTATTCTTTAAGAAATGTAAAAGTGTTGAGATGGTTTATATGGGAAAAATGGATTTAAATCTTTAAATGTAATTAACTGTTGAGAAAATCCTAACCAGCAAGAATACTTTGAACTTTATGGGAGAAACAAATCTAAATAAGGACTGTAACAGGATATAAGATGAGGCAACCAGAATGATAAGATAGAAAAGAAATATTATATTGATGTGAACATTATTTCTAGGAATATTGGGGAAAAATCATACATGTAACTGTTATTTATCAAAACAATAAGAACTGTATTATTCCAAAGTTTGCAAAGAAGACATTTGGGGAAAAAGGGGAAATCAACTAAATGTACTATGTGGATTACGGATTATAGAAACCAATCGTTAATGATTTTTCTTTACAAATGAAAACCCAGCAAACCCACTGTTTACCAACTATTAAGTGATTTATATTTTTTTTAAAAAATCAATAAAATATATGGGGAAAAAGAAGATAAACAAAGAGCCAAGACAATCAAAAACGGAGTTTAGCAGCCTAACTATGCTCTACCTCCCGGCTAGGTGAGGTTTCATTTAAACAGCAAACATTCTCAGCTACACTTGATTCTAATGCCTGGTTCATCAAAATACCAGAGAGCAAATGAAAGGGCTCCTTTTCCACTGGTGCACGAATGGCTCTTAAGATGTAAAGGAGGGTCCCAAACTGAAACCATATGCAAGAGCTGAGCCTTCTGGATACAGTCATCTGGCTAATTGGGGGCCTCTCTCAGGGCTTTCTACTTTTTATACATACACATGGTACGGCAAAATGTCCGTGGGAATGGAATTTGGCGATAACAGTCCTAACTGAAAACGTAAGTGTTCCACCTTCAATTTCAATGCAGCCAAATACCTGAGACAGACTGCAGTATCTAAATATAGATAAGGTAGGATGTTAGCACAATTTAACATTTTACCAACAGTTGACTTTGAAGTATAAGAGAATATCTTACAATTAGCAGCTTTGCCCATGCAGAATGGATAATGGTGAGAAAGTTGCTCATTTTCTTCTGAACTGCCCCTTTTATAAGGATATTTATGCATGCTATTAGGAAATTCTCCAGAGCATCCAGACTTATTATCTTTAACTTCCATTATCTAAAAGGCACAATATAGTCTCCCAGAATGCTTTTCAATTTTGCTATATTACCTACAGATATCAAAAAGGGGCACGTGCTTGTTTTAGGGAAAACTGTATGAAATCTGTGCCATAGTATTTTGTATCTATTAGATTTTGTGTTAGAAATGATAATTTACATCCTATAGTTTGTTAAAACTAAATTATGTTAGTTTTAAAACACCAGAATAAAAAACTTTCATAAGTTAATACTTTTATAGATTTTATAGATATAATATTCATAATCCATGCAATACTTAATTCATGTCATTCATATCTGCATGAATGATTTATTACATTTAACTGTAATTTATCTTGCTGTATGCTGGTTATTCTCTCTGTCTCTGTCTCCGTCTCTCTCTCTCTCTCTCTGTGTGTGTGTGTGTGTGTGTGTATGTATGTATATATGTATATAAATACACACACAGATAGTTGATTGACGCAAAGTACTATATACATAGTAATATACATATATATATATATATATATATATATATATATATATATATATATATATATACCTATATACCTACCTACCTACATATGGCAAGGTGTTCAAAAATACTCAACATACATACACACACACACACACACACAAGCAAACAAACAAATAAATAAAACTATGCATCCCCGACAAGCCTCTCAAGACTGTTCTTCATCTTAGTACCTGGTAGCTTCAGTCAATTTTCGGTGAATCTCCTCATAAACATCCACATTGAATGTTCTTTGGACAAATGAGAGTGCCATCTTCAGGGCTTCCACTCGCAGCTGTGGGCAATGGTCAGCAATGAACTGCAGTCTCTCAATCCTCATCAGGCCACTGTAACTTGCTGCATACTGCTCCAGATCCTGAATGCCCCAGCCAAAATGAAGAGATCATAGATTGTAGTGAGTACTAGCCCAACTATTAGGCTCCTTGCATTTGTAGTCCAATAACTATAGAGGAACCATAGAGTTCCTAGCTCTAGATCCTGAAGCATGCATGAATCATTCTTGGATATTTTTGTTTTTTAATGACAATTATCTAAATTGTACATTTTTGTTACATTCTATAATCTGTGGAAGAGATATCTATGCATCAACATTCTTTGTAGAATTAATGCACTGGATCATATCATACTATATACATTGTTTTTTATCTCCAAAAAGAAAAAAAAGTAATAACTGGGCTCACTAAAGAAGCTGGTAAAACAATACACCTATTTTATTCCCACAACAACTTTGTGAGCTATGGTGGGCTGAGATAGAACGACTGACCCAAAGTCAATCAGCTTTTGTGGCTAAGGATGAAGAGACTTGAGCTAAGATTTTTCTACTCCTAGCCAAGTTCTTAACCTCTATGCTGTAAAAGCTTGTATGATGATGACTCTCCACAAGACTGCAGAGCAGACAAGGAAGAACTAGTTAAGTACAGTTATCGCAGTAATGATTGATTTTTCTCTCTTGAGGAAATACATATGAAGTTCATCTAGACGTTGGTAATTTTATTCCCAATATGGGGTTAATCCCGACCTATTCCATAGGGCTACTGTAAGGTTTATAATCAAAAGCACTACCTAAATATAAGAATTTCTTTTAAACTTACAACTCAAGCACTGATAGTTATATGAGATATGACAAGTGGATAGCACCATCAGTCTCAAAAAGTTAAGCTGGCTGATACTTGTAAGACTGAAAGCTGAAAAAGCCTTCTGGAAGAAGGCAATGGCAACCTATTTCCCTACTGGTTTCACTAACACAGGTATCTTTTTTTAAAAAGTTTATTAGTTTTTATAGGGTTAAAGAGGGGGGGGTAAGGGAATGGGAATTTGGAATAGGGTACACGAGAGTTTGTGGGTGAGGGTTGAGGTTTCCCCAAAAAACATTCAATATTTGGCAAACAGCATATTGTCTGGGTAACTATATATATAAATAAAAGTAATAAAGCTAATAATTAATAACAATGAATGTATCTTAAGGTCTCCTAATAGTTAAGCTCCACTCAAAAGTCACTTTATCAATAGAAGAAGAGGAAAACAGTGGACTGTTTTTGTTACACAATGTGAAAGTTTCTAGCACTTGTAATTCAATTCCCCCTCGCCCGCCATTTTAACTGACAATATAAATCAATTTTCCTCAATATACTTATAAGCAAAGGTTACAAGGAAAACAAGGAACAGGTAGCATTTGCTTAAATTAAGGACTGATGGAGAACCTAGGTTTTGGAAGACAATTCTAAGAAGCCCGTTCTGTCATTTTTGCCCTCAAGCACATACCAGAGTTGGGTTCTCCACCACATAGTTGATATCAGGTGCATTTTGCTGATCTTCTTGGGGATCTACATCAATCTGCATGGGCTCTACCGCACCCTGTAACAGCAAAGCATGTGAGTGAAACAGGAATGAGGAGTCTCCCTCCCAGCCCCAAGGGGAAGATTCCCTTGCACCAGCAAACATAAATGAACTTGACATTTAAGCAATGCATCTATAACTTAGGATTTTCACTCCATGAAGTTCTTCTCCAGGCCTGCCAGAAATGCTACTCTCGCTTTGTATCACTAAGCCACTCAATAGATTTCCTCACTCTCAATAATAAAACGGAGATGATTAACCATTTTATCAACCAAAAAAGGCAGTTTAATCCCCTCAGTATGTACCAAGTATATATCTATGTCTACAAAGTTTGTTCTTATGGTGAGCAAATGGAATAATGTTATATTGGGAAAGAAATTAACAGAATTTAGCATAATTAAATTGGGATGTTTTTCTGGCTTGTCAGCTTATTATCTAAAGTTTATATTGTTTCATATAAGTCATAGAAAATTCTAGGTATACTTTTTATTTTCATTCGTAATGAATGGAAATAATTAACAAGAAAATCAACTTAAATCTTTATGGAAAAAAAATTCAATCAAACCCAAGAGCACATATACGTATAATGTATACAGTAGTGAATATACTGTATGTCCACAATACTGCTATAGTCTGAAATTATTATTGTTATTCTTCAATACGTAGTTCATTATCCAAGATCAGGGCTGGATTTATAAGTGGGCATTTCAGACTTTTGGGAGAGGGCAAGACTGCCCCCATCATGGATTTTCTCAATAACTGAAACAAAGAGCAGTAACTTTACACGGCATGAGCAAATGCAGGTTTACAATTTCATACATACAAATTTACAAAGTTATATACTATGGATAAATCAAGCAAGCATACACCCATCAAAAACACGGCTATAAATGCAAAGAAAACTATTTATAACCAAGGGAGCTAAATATGAACCATGACAAAAACACAATTGTCTAAAGCCATGTCTGAACCTCCACAGATGTCATCTTGCACACTTATTTGATATAATCTTGACCTAATGAACATCAGTATCAGGAATCTCATTAGATCATATCAAAGCCCTATTTTTATTCTATACTCTGGCCAACTGAGTTCCTTTAGAAAGCCCATAAGGATAGGAAGGCAAGAGATTCAAGAAAATCTAGGCTTCCTTGGAAGTTTATTAGAAGTTTACCAATGAGAAATTAAAGAAAATTAGTTTTATAGCATGACAGCCTACCTACCACAATCTTCCTCTGTGGTGTGACAGCAGGGATTGAATATGATATCATAAGGTTCCTTTATTTCTAAATCTTTTTTAATTGTAAATCAACAAAAACAGGTTTAAGAACTTGTCATTTTAAGCAGAAAATGAAGGATATTTTACCTACTTTAATTAGAAAATTGTTTTGATGAGACATAAGCCTCACAAAGAAAGACTAAAAATCTTTGATCCAAAGAAAACTTTATTGCCATGAGATCCTAATTGTATTCTTATGTGAAGAGATAATGTTGTGAGTCTTCCAGAGTCATTTAGGTGAGATGGGTGGCTATATAAATTGAAGAAATAAATACTGCTATTGTGACTTTTCACCTGAACCCTATTAATTCAAAGGATACATTAAAAGGCTGGACAATAGAATGTTCAATTTCACAGAGCCTTCTGTGATTATAAATTAGCTACATGAACCTGGCCAAGGTTTACGGTGTTCACCTAAGCTGAGATCACCATTTGTTTTCAATTAACCATAAGCCTCAAATGGTCTGGATAATAAAATAGTGGTAAAAACTAGGCTTTACAGATTCATTCCATTTGCAAACATTGGAGCCACCAAATTTAGATGAACATTTGAAGATACAGTATCAGTGTCAGATCATTGGTCAATATATCTTAATAGAATGTAAATTGGCATCTGAAGTTCTGCAAATGCCATTTGACTACACTTGCTATTAGAAATATCCACTAGTTAGGAAGGTTGGGACTGAAGTAACTAACCTAGCAACATGTGAAGGGCCACAGGTTTCATAACCCGTCTTGTCTGGTTAGCAGAAACTCTCCAAAACCTCTCTCAAAGCCATTTGTATTGCCCAAGACTTTTCCCACTGAGAATCTGCATTATCTGCATATGAAATGCATATTATACAAACAACATTTCAAGAAAAATGTACTTTTTCACAGTATAGTCTTTTCAGAAGACAAAACATAATTTGAGTTCTTTATAATTAAAGGTGGGGTATCTGAACATATAGAAAGGGCAGACTATTTATGTATCTTCTTAATCGTTTAGACCTTGTTTTTGGGGTGCCTTGCCTTTTGTGAATAAGGCAAAGTACTACTTTCTTTTAATTTGGGGGTGCCTGAATGTCACATTGGACAGGGCAATATCATGATGACACCTCCTTCTGTCAGCTCCATTAATGTACAGTACTAAACTATAATGATATATTAATGGCATACTTCAAAACCTAGAAGAGTAAAAAGCACAACTCAATTTTGGAAAGAATTATTGGAGGTTTAAAGAGATGAAATATTGTAAGGCAATATTTCTTAAAGCCAGCTTCTCCAAAAACTATCTAAAAAGGCCTAGCTTTTTGGCTTCTCCCATTCTACGGAGTCTGAGAATTGCAGAAAGGATTCCTGCTAGACTATATTTTTTGCACATATTGTTTTTATTTCTAGGGATTAGAATGCTGTGCTTTATTACTCAGCAATCTGTTGCCAAATTTCAACTATGTGATCTCTGGAGGCCACTAAAAACAAACCAAAACAATACAGGAGCCATATGCAGCCTCTGGACCACTTATCCCTGTTCTAATAAAAGATGGGCAATTATTTCCAAAGAGACAGCCTTCTTCATGCCAGTACCTCATCTATGGATTCATTCCTTCCCTCCCTCCCTCCCTCCCTCCCACCCACCATGAAACAATGGATCCCAAACCAGTCTTGTAATTTTCTTAGCTTTTATAGTCGGGTGATCCTGCTGTTGTGTTAATGTCAATTACTTTGATTTTAAGTAATGACATTTGTTAAGGAAAAAAAATAGATATGCAATGTTGTGTTTAAATCACTACTTAAAAGTATAAAAATGTTTAAAATACATAAATTACATACATAACAAAAGTAAAGCCATAAAACTGCTGTGGAAAATTATAGTGTCACCCATTGCTTTGATTCTGCAAACAAACTATTCTTAAACAATGGGAGACAAATATCTTTACTAGCAGCTCAACAGCAGGTGATAAAATCCTTTATTATTTGAAATACATCCAATTCACAGAAAGGAGGGTTGTTTTTTTTAAAAAAAGAAGAATATGCCTTAATGTTGATAAAACTCAAGTCATTCTCACTCAGACATCCTTGAGTCCTTTCTCCTTTGAGATACCTCATAAAGTAGGGTGCAGGCTGATAAGCAGGCACTCAGGCTGAAGTCTCCAGATGTACCTGGGAGGAAGAGGTCTGACCTACTGCTGCGGGGAGTGTTGTATAGATCTGTCACTGACGAGGAAGCTGAGCTTGGAACTGAACTATCCCTCATCCTGTCCTGACTCTCTGTACCCCCTCGCCCTGACACAGAGCTCGCCAGCTGCTAAAGGAAAGAAAGGAAGTTAATGCCCCTGCAGTCATAAACAGCTATAATTCATGGTAGGCTTAGAATAATATGAACTGGCTTTCTTTCTCTTTTACCGCGTAGGCCTTTATAATATCCATCTTAAGGTTATTAAGATTTAGCCTTTATGTGCTACATTAAACAAGTAACAAACGTCAAATCCACTGGCTTGGATGCACAACTACCTATGTACTGTATTATAAATAGTAAAATCAGAAGAGATACATTTCATGAAACTTGTGACATGGTAATATGAGAACTTGGGTGCAGAAAAGTTTCCATAATGCCCCTAGAGAAGCTAGAAAAATACATGGCATGTCTAAGGTAAGAAAGATGAGGAGGGATTTTTGGGAGGGGCAAGTAAAAATTCTGATTTCTATGACTTTTCTTAATGCTGCAAACCTATGACATTTGAAAAATGTTTTAGGAGACACTGATCAGAGAGAAAATTCAACATCCAAATTCCTCTCTCAGTTGTCATCTTTCAAGGTTGTTGGTTTCTGGCATCAGTTAAAATCAACAACAGAAAGACCAAAAACCCTCTGAGAAACAAAAGAGAACTTTTGGGAAGAGGACCGTTAACCAGGAAGGAGACAGAAAGTTGAAAAAGTTTCTCCATCCTTATTTTTGTCCTGTGATTCTACTATTTTTAATGCACCAGCAAGGGTGAAGTTTCTGACATAGGAGATAGGACCGTTTGCCCAAATGTCTGTTCACAGGTACTTCAATTTCTCTCATTACATTTCAGGCATCATTTTGGTTGATTTTCATCTCCGGAAGCAAATGCACAATTACAAGAGCAGCAAAAAAACAAACAAACCCAAAAAAACCCCAGTCAGTTTATTCCAACTTTTGAGTGGCAGCACTTGCTTGGCCACTGCATTTCATAACCAGGAGATAATAAAACAACTCTTCGTTATGCAAATTGTGCTACAGTGTAATTCTCTTTCAGTCATATTTAGGGTACGGGTAGACGGTCATGACAAGTCATTTATATCTACTTCCCCACTTAACGCTGTAGTGTCACCACACAACTCTGGGAGGGGTGGGGGAAATGAAGGCAGAAACAGACCCCTTAAAGCAGGGATCTTCAAACTTGGCCATTTGATGACTTGTGGGCTTCAACTCCCAGAATTCCTCAGCCAGAGGCACTCTGGCTGAGGAATTCTGGGAGTTGAAGTCCACAAATCATAAAAGGGCCAATTTTTAAGACCCCCGCCTTAAAGCATTCAAACTAAAACACTCCGCTCTGTTTCGGGAATTTCCACACAGACGTACGTTACATGTTCTCAGTCCGTACGTGGAGTGAGAAACTCGGGACTGATCCTTCGGCTAGCCAGCAGCCCTGAGAGGTCATCTCTACAATTTCCACACAACCAAAAAGGCAGGGCAAAGAAGGGAGGGAGGGGGAGGTCTTAAGGGGGAGGGGAGCCGCAGAGCCAAGCGCACCAGGCGGCGGGGCCTCTCCATCTGGCGGCCGCGGCGGCCAAACCCCTCGCACTCCGGGTAACGGATCTGTCTTCGCTCGAGGCCGCCCCTGCCTCCCGCCTGCCTCCGCCGCCTCCCCTCCTTCAAGGAGGCAGCCCGGCGAGCTTCCGAGCACAACACATGGGGCTGATCCGCCGGCGGAGCCGCTCGGCAGCCGCTCCCAAAACAGGCTCCTTCCCGCCGCCGCCGTTAATTACGCGCAGCGAGCCACCACGAGACACGCCCTGCGACCGAACCCCCCGACCGACCCCTCGAAACTTCCTCGATACCTGTAAATTGAAGACTTGGACGGGTAGCGGCATATTGACCCTCGCACCATGCACCTCCGGGTCACGTCCTCCCCTCCCACTTCCACGTCCGGATCACTTACGCAAGCGGGTCAAGCCGGCGACAGGTAAAGCCCTTAAAGGGACCGTAACCCCCCTTGTCTGTTTCCTCCCCGACCCGCCCTCTACCCCGGGATCCTCTTGATTCGGCCCGGAGAGGGCTCGAAGCCTGGGCCAGCGGGCGCGACGAGAGCCAAGCGCCCGGCCCGGCTTCTTCCGCCGCCAGCGGGAGCGGAGCCGGCCCTGCCGGTAGGTGCCCAGGAAGCCTCGCTCTGGCCGGCAGCGGGAGGGGTAGAATTCCCGTAGCGTTCTCACGGGGGGGGGAGGGGAGGAGAAGAGGGGGAGCGTCAAGGTGTGTGTGCTTGTTGCCATGGTGAGGAGTCGAGGCCGCCAGTTTGGGACACCTGGTCCCCAGAGAGGCCTCGCCCGGAAGGTTGTCTTCCCGAAAAAGCCCCGACGATCCCTAGGCGTTGTTTCTAAATGTGCCGTCTTTAAACTGTTTCTGCTTGAAATTACAATCGACCTAAAAATGGTCTGGAGGCCGCAATCCTAAATTTACTTTAAGAATAAATGCTTACTCGTTGAATTTTATTTGATTTTGTTTTTGCGTGAATTGTCCAAAGATTATATAGCGCGTAGCAACCTGTAGCAATCATCTCCTCCTCCTCCTCCTCCTCCTCCTTTGGGACGAAGCAGTTGTCGTTTTCCGAAAAAAAGTACAAACATTGCTCGGAATATATGCTGTATTTTTTTTTGTTTATTTACTGGAATGATTTCTTTACCGAGGCATCAGTGCACTTAAAAAGCAAATCTGTAAATTTCACTTGTTTGCCCTATTAGGGTTTTCCTAAGCACAATTGATTTTAATGCATCTGATTCTGTGCGGAATGGACTGCAATTCTACAATGTATTTCACAACCCCTCTAATATAAAGCAGGGGTGGTGGCCAATGTGGTTCTTGCCTTAATTTCTTGCATTCTTTGGCCTTATTTCAAAAGCAGTCTGCAAAGACTTGATTCAGAGAGTTATGCAAGGTTGATCTGTTTTTTTCTGGAAGTCTGCTGGATGGGAAAAAGAGAAAAACGTCAACAAGAGAGAAAAGGGGGAGCATCAGGAAGAAAAATTAGGTGTTAGGAAAAGAGGTAATATATTATCCATTGCTTTAATTCGACAACACCCACTAATGCTATGTGGTCCAACAGTATACCATTTATGTGAGTCTTTCTTTTTTCTCTTGAATAAACCATCTAACTTCAATTATTAATTTGGTTTCACTTATTTTCCCCAAACTAAGCCTAATCATACAAAAAATGCAGTTAGGTTTATCTTCTTAGTTTGGGGGAGGGAGTTTCTACTAAATTAAATATACTGTAGATTGTATATATAGATTATATACAATAATTATATATTGTAGCCCCCTTTTTAAGTAAGCTTAAATCAGTAGAACAAGTGACAGAAACTCGCAGCATAACAATATTCTTTTTCAATTATATTTCACTTTCAGCATGTTTCCTAAATGTTATTTAAAGTCATTTTCATTAATAATGAACATAAAGCTCTAAAACACTTTTTTTGCATAATGCCCAGTTTTTCTTTTGTAATAGCAGAGTTTCAACAATATCCCACACACTAAAGTTCTAACTAAAACAGCAGATAATTGAAAAGGCCTGGGAACTGCTGTCAGTCCCAATAATACTGGAACAGGAAGAACAATTGTGATTCTGTATAAAGCAATTTCATATATTCATATGTGAGTCCATATTAACCATATCTTTGATATTTTAAGGCACTTTGGTTCTTATCTCATGGTTACTTAAAACATTCAAGTTTCCTTTTTTTTCTCTCTCACATAACAAGTGACAAATCCTGTGTTTTAGGATAACAAATCCAGACCCAGGTATAGAAAGAAATCAACTCCTAATGATTGAATACCACAAAGATGATACTGTATAGCTATAAAAGTCCCACAACTACACAATTGAGCTTCATTTCCAAGGCTTCATCATCACTGGGAAGTGATATCCCAGTTTTACAAGATGGCAAATGCCCTTAGGGGCTGAAGAATGAGCTTTTCTTGCATTAGGCTCACTAAGATATGCTTCCTGCTCTCCGTAATCACTTGCACAGTTCTTCTTTTGCTAATTCCCAAATTCCAATCCAGCTGGAGATTTAAGATCTATCCTCAGCCTCGTCCATCACTTGTTTTTAATACTTCCAACAAGGATGATACCCTACTTCAGCAGGTGGAATTCAATTCCCCCAATCCTTTGGATGCTGAGATTGACAATATAGTGCCCTTAACTAAAGAAAATCTACTAGAAAAATGGAATCATTATTTCACAGACACTGGTGGATCCCATCTGAAAGCTAATGGAAAGAAGATAAATAAAAGGCCACACAATGTGATACATATGAAATCTGCTGAGGTGTCTGCTAAGGAAAAGTTGGATTTGAAAGATATTTTTATTGCTGTGAAAACTACAAGGAAATATCATAAAACAAGGCTAAACTTGCTCTTCCAAACATGGATATCTCAGGCCAAAGGTCAGGTAAGAACACTATTTATTTAACAATTATATTATTTTGTTAATGATATTTATTATTAACAGTTTATGTATAAAGCATGTTAAAGCATGTTTCATAGGTTGAAAATAATGTTGGAAAGAAATGGTTTTCTTTTTTATGATAGCACAATAGTTGAAATTAAACCTGTCATCCAATTAAAGTAAAAATGATAATTTTACCATACTTCTCCTCCTTTCTGTAATGACACTAGAGCAGGGCTTTTCAACCTGTGGTACGTGTACCACTGGTAATACTTAGGCACCTGGCAGGTGGTACACATATGATGGGTTGAAAAGCACTGTAACAAAAAGTGTAAAAGTGGATGAGCTGAAGCTGTGGCAGCACCAGACAGGCCTGAGGGAGAATCAGCTGGAGTTGCAGGGTTTGGGTGGAGATTCAGCTGGAGCAGCAGTGTTGCCGGGGCTCTGCTGAGAGCCCAGGATTGGTGCACACAGCTCTAGCTCATTGGCACTTCCAGCGCACCCGGAAGAGAAAAGAAGGAGGGGGGAGAGGAGAGGAGAGGATATAAAAGGAAGAAGGGGGAGAAGAGAGGAGAGGATATAAAAGGAGGAGGAGGAGGAGGGAGGAGGATATAAAAGAAGGAGGGGAGAGGATATAAAAGGGAGAGAAGAGAGGATAGCAAAGAGGAGGGGCGAAGAGAGGAGAAGATATAAAAGGGGGAAGAGGAGAGGATATCAAAGAGAGAAGAAAGGATATAAAAGAGGAGGGGGAAGAGAGGAGAGGATATAAAAGAAGGGAGAGAAGAGCGGATATAGAAGGAGTAAAAACGGTACTTTTTTCCTTTTTTTAACGGTTTGTAACATTTCATTAGATTATAGAATAAAGTACAAAAATACAAAACCAAATAGGACACAGTGGGGAGGAATAAGGGAAAGAAAAGTGAGGGGGAGAAGGGAAAAAGAAAAGAAAAGGCATTGACTTCCAACTTCCTCTGTTGCAGTAGAATGAAGCATTAACATTGAACCTCAACTTTTTACTTTCCCGTAATAGTATAAACTAGCTTTTTTTTTAGTTATCAAGTTTTTGACACCTTGCTAAGCACTGGTGGTACTTGAATATTGTCATGTCCTAAAAGTGGTACAATCTGTGAAATGGTTGAAAAGCCCTGCCCTAGAGTTCTAGGAGCCCTCCATAACAGGGAATTCCTGGCATGACCAAATAATACATTGCAGAAGTCAAGGGCTATTCAAGCCAGCCCCGTCCCTTCTTTCTAATGAAGCAACTCTGCAGATTTACCGTGCATCAGATCAGTTCCGCATGCATGCATGCTGATTCTGACATGTTCTTCTGCACGAAGGTAGATCATAATTGGCTATTTATGGTAGTTATACAATAATTCAATTGAGAATATTTTTATCCCATCTTTATTATTTTTATAAATAACTCAAGTTGATGAACATTCCTAATTCTCTTTCCTCCTATTTTCCCCACAAAAACAACCCTGCGGGGTGAGTTGGGCTGAAACAATGTAACTGATCCAAGGTCACCCAGCTGGCTTTTATCCTTAAGAAAGGATTAGATTCCCAGTTTCTAGTCTGATGCCTTAACCACTAGACCAAACTAGTTATGAAACCCTTGACCTTTCATTGGTTCGGATTTTTGCTGAGTTGAAAATAAGAATTACGTGACTGCTTCTTGTACCATATTAGACAATATATTTGGTTTCCTTCCTGCCTATCACAGGGGTCCCCAACCCCTGGGGCTGTGGACCGGCAGCAGCACGCCAGAAACCGGGCCGTACAAACCAGCAAAGCCCCATCCGCATACGTACGGGATGCGGGTAGCACACGAAACCACCATCCGCTCTGGTCCACAGAAAAGCCCCTCCATGGAACTGGTCCCTGGCACCCAAAAGATTAGGGGCCACTGGCCTATCAGATAATGTGGTTAAGCTTGAAACCTATAAGGGGAAAAAGAGAGTCCTTTTTTGCTGAGGCTGTGGGAAACCAATAACATTCTGACTGAAATTAGCAGTGACATTATTCTGAAATCTTCAGGAGATGAATAATTCTTGATTTGTATCCTATAGACGTTTGTATTCACAGACGGGGAAGATGGTGAGCTGCAGCTTAGAGCAGGTAAATTGTTATTCACTTTCCAAGTTTATATTTAGAATAAGATACAAATCACTCTTACAAGCCACTGTCTTTTTAGAGAAGGAATTATATAGACCATATGCTTCGCAGAAAGAAGATCCCCAGCTCATTGTCTTTAGGAATGCGGGAATCAGTTCCCGTCCTGAGAACTAAAGGATTGAAAATAGATAGTGCTGTTTATGATGTTATATTCAGTTATTTCCATTTCTGGGTACAAAAAGATTATTTTGTTTTTGAAATGCTTCCTATTTGCCTGCATTGAGAATTTTGCATTGATGCTAATACTTTATTTATTTATTTTATTTATTTTAATTCCATTTATATCCCGCTCTTCTCCGAAGACTCAGGGCGGCTTACAAGCTTAGCAGTAGCCTTCATTCTATGTATATGCCTGCTTATTAGGGCTTTCACACCCCCCAAGCGGCATTATTACAAAGTCAGCTTATTGCCCCCAACAATCTGGGTCCTCATTTTACCTACCTCGGAAGGATGGAAGGCTGAGTCAACCTTGAGCCTGGTGGGATGCGAACCTGCACTAATTGCAGGCAGCTGGTGTTAGTTAAGGAGGCATTAGCCCACTGCTCCACCAAGGCACCAAACGGGAGGGCCGCGCGGGCGGTGGGCGGGAGCGACCGCGACGCCCGTCCCGACGTGAAACTCCCCCCCCTCCCTTCCCCTCATGGGAATCTAAGTTGAGGGGGTTAACACCCCCCCTTACGCACACACACACACGCACACACACGCTCGTGGCTTTCTGCTCCTCCGGCCGCCCGAGAGTGCGAGCCAGAGCCCCCCCCTCCCTCCCTCCTGGCCCAGACCCACCTCCCCGGCGGCGGTGTCCAGGTGCGAAGCCCAGACCCAATAGCAATGGCGTCCAACGCGGCGGAGAGGGAGATTTTCTTCACGGAGCTGCAGCAGGGAGATGTGCGAAATATCATTGTTCCTGAGAACGTGAACATTGGACAGAAATTGGACTATTCGGACACAATGGTACAACAGAATTTGGATGAAGTGAAGGACCAAATTAAACGGGAAATAAGGAAGGAACTTAAAATCAAAGGAGCAGAAAACCTCAGGAAGGTCACTACAGATAAAAAAAACTTGGCTTATGTAGATAACATTTTGATTAAATTTAAATTCCTTCAGACTTATTAGTGTTCCAAACGCAGTAATGATAAATAGCGCTTGCAGATATGAATGAGAGCAATTTAATATATGTTGCAGCTTTATAGTTGTGGAACATGCAAAAAATACTACCATAAACACTTTTAAAGATTACAGTAATTTTCTTACATTCCTGGTGAAAACTTCAGAAGCATTAAGTAAAACTATCATGCTTGCCCATTTGCTTTTTTCATTTCATATGCTAGATCATATGCTAGCACTGGATGCTTATTTATTTATTAATCAAATTTGTATAGCACCCCATCTCACCTAAGGCCCCTCCGAGTGGCGTAGAACAATAAATGTAATCTAACAGTTCAAGTCTCTTCTTCATATATGAGTACGATTATACTTGCTATCAGAAACTACATGGACTCCTTTTTATTTTATAGGGGCTCATATAATTAATACCAACTGCTCAGCTGTTCATACCCGCCAAGCTCTCTGCTGCAAGATGTCGGTGGAATATGATAAATTTCTAGAGTCTGGGCAAAAGTAAGTGGAAATAATTGTTTCATTAATAGTTACTTTCAGTGCTCTTTGGGCTTCATCAATCAATCTTCATTTGCCGTTCTTTTGATCGGTAGATAATATAGGAGTGTGCTGGGTTTGATCTAATTTTACGTAGTTGAAAAGATTTTCACCATTTGTTCTCTCCCTACTCCCTAGCATTTTAATTATGTAATTTGCATTGTTAATATTGCATAGATTTGAAATATGAGGTCTTTTCCACAGAGAGCTTTGTTAGATCTTTGCTATGACCTCCACTGCAATCTTCTTCTCTGAATTTCCCGCAGGTGGTTTTGTCATGTAGACGATGACAACTATGTGAATTTGAAGAGCCTCCTGAGTCTTTTATCTGCTTTCTCACACAGCCAAGATATATATATAGGAAGACCAAGTCTGGACCATCCAATTGAAGCAGCAGACCATCTCCGGAATGATGGATCAGTGAGCAGATTCTTTTACTGTTGGTTTTCATGAACGGGAAAAAAAAGCAGATTCTTGTACAGTCTTGCATGTTTACTTTCATCTGGAATTCCTCATCCTACTTTGTTATTTTTCTAGCCCCCCAGCATGGGTGCGGGCAACACTTCCCTAAGACAGTGTTTTTCAACCTTTTTTGGGCAAAGGCACACTTGTTTCATGAAAAAAATCACGAGGCACTCCACCATTAGAAAATGTTAAAAAATTTAACTCTGTGCCTATATTGACTATATATAAAGTAATTCTCTTGAATAGGAATCAAATAAACACAAAGAAAGTATTTTATAATTACTTTTCAATTTTTCCCACGGCACACCAGGCAACATCTCGCGGCACACTAGTGTGCCGCGGAACAGTGGTTGAAAAACACTGCCCTAAGAGGCATGGCTTGAGGTTGATTTTTGAAGATGTTATTTCAGACTACCATTGCTTCCTCTGTTGTACTGAATTGGTAGCTGATAAGATTTTCTTGCCAGTAGCAGTGCCCCCCCCCGGACTTTAATTTACTGCTCTCTCCCTCCATATAGTATAACCTGTTTGTGAATAATATAAAAGGTTGCATCCTTCAGAAACAAGGTGTAGAATGGCCTTCAATCCTTCCCGTTTATCAATCCATAACAGGACTTTATGACATAGGTGCTTAATAGGTTCAGAATAATAACCGTATTTATGATCTTTCCCTTGGAGTTACCCTTATTCAGAAGCACTTAGGCAGAAGTTTAAAAGACATCCCTTCTTAAAACTCCCAGAACTAGCAAATTTCAGCTGGTTCTTTTGGCATCATTTGGGATTAGGTAGGATGGAAGATTTTTTAGGAACAAAAAAAGTGGGTACCTTAAGTTTTGAAGAATTTCCCATTTCACCCACTTTGCAACTGCAAGTCTCAATGTGCCATTCAAAAGCTGATTACAGATTGTCCTCGCTTGTCAACCGTGTCTTCAGTGACCATTCAAATTTACAACGGTACTGAAAAATAATTTTACACCCAATTTACAACCTTTGTAGTGTCCCCCAATCATGTGATTGCCGTTATAATCAGTATTCATCTTGTGCCCAATGTGTGATTTTTCCCACCCTTCAGTACAGAGATTGAAAAAAAACAGATTGCAAGACAGACACCTGTTTGCTCTTCTACATATAGAAAGCAATGGAATTGTGCAGCAGCCTAGGGATGACATGTGTAGACATGCTACACAAAGAGCTTACTGTACTCTAAATCCCTTCTCCAGGGAAGGCAGTGACAGAGGAGAGACTACCTGCAGAAATCGCATCCTTTTTTCTTCTTTGCATCCCCCCCAGATTGGAGAGGGATTTTAAGAGAGCAAGTAGTTTGCTCTACTGCACATTGAAAGCAATGGAATTGCACTGGCAGTGGGAAAGGTTCAGGCAGAGATTGCCTACAAAAAATGCTTGCTTTTTTCTCTCTCCCCCAGAACAGAGAGATTGGAGAGGAAGAGGTTTCAAGAGAGTACTGTAAGCTCTTTCCATAGTGCACCTGAGGCTTCCAGCCCCAGACTGCCAGTGTGATCGCATTGCTTTTGATTTGTACAAAATAGAGGTAGGCACTGGGGGAACAATTTGGAGGCAAACAAAAGTCCAAGGTGAGAAACTGATTAGTCTTGCCTCCAGCCAGAAAGCAAAATCACTTCGGGGGAGCTGCCTGTCCCATTTAGGGTTATTAGGTGAGGACTACCTGTATGTCTTGTAGGCCAAAATGAGTAAACTGATTGAAGAAGAATGATATCCAGCAGAAACACCAGAAAAGCACTAGAGGTAGTCAGTTCAGTTTTTTTGGCTTATATTAAATGCCATCTTTTCCATCCTTCACTGTCAGTCATAGGCTAATAAAATTGAAAACTTTCTTTACAGGTTTGCCTTAGAGAAACACAGCTCACCTTGATGCATATTTTGCTGTTATTATAGGGAAAATTCAGATGATGCTGTCATGTTTGGGCAACTCCAATCTTTTCTGTTTGTATCCTACAGTAAAGAGCACAGTATGGAAATAATTAGATCTTTTAGTAATTAGGCAATTATGCAACTTATAGGCAACATATATTTGTAAATGCCCAACACTTCAGAACACAAGAAAAAAAATATTTTTTGAAATTAAAAGATCTAAGCTTCTTAACATGAAATAAATGTGCAGATTTTCACATTTTAAAACCAATTACAAAACTCAACTTTGAATTTATAGCTACAGTTGTGATTTCATTCCTCTACTTACAATTGCCTGTTTCTCTGTAATTAATTGTAGTGATTATTCTGTTCTACAGCCATACAAAAATAGGTATTATGATTAAAATCCTGTACATGTTTGCTTCCATAAGTCTGATTGAACCAATTTCATTGAAGCTATCTGAAGAATTAGTTACACACAAAGAATGTCCACAGATAGTACGTTTCTTCAAATTCAAGTTTGGTTTAAGATTGGTTTCCTGAAGCTCCAACAATTTTCTGCGGCTTTCTAAGTGTCAAATGGAATTGCCAATCTCTAGTTGATCACAAAAGGAATGCTCAGTCGTTCTAACAAGTCTCTGTTTATTTTGCTAGACCACTACAAAATTCTGGTTTGCCACAGGCGGTGCTGGATTTTGCATCAGCAGAGGCCTGGCCCTCAAGATGAGCCCCTGGGCTAGGTAGGTGCCCTTGGAAGGCCTGCTCCCCCCTGTGGCCCAAAGAGAACTGAGGAGAGATTCATGCCTTGACTTTTTATTTTGGTAGCCTTGGGAGCTTCATCAGCACTGCAGAGAGAATTCGCCTCCCTGATGATTGCACCATTGGCTACATCATTGAGGGGCTCTTGGAAGTGAAACTGTTGCACAGCGCTTTATTTCACTCTCATCTGGAAAACCTACAGCAGCTGCGGGGTGGAGCTGTACTCAGACAAGTAAGGACAACTCTCCTCTAAGCAGATGCTTCTTGACCCCCACCACCTCTTCCCTCCTTAAGTGTCCGTTTCATGGGAGTTTCAAACTGAAACTGCTGCAAGTTTGTCATCTGCGACAGTATTGATGTAGTACAAACAAAATACAAAAGCCTTTTGTGAATTTCTCTCATGGCAACGGGAAGAACAAGGAGAAATGATGGGCATTTTCCAAGTAAACATAATAAGTTTCTTGCTAGTTATTGTTGAGGCGAAGACTAGGTTTTGAAGTTATGCAAAAAACAATTGGGAATGAAGTTAAATGTCAGCGTTGAATTTGTACGTATCTGTATACTATGTGTGTAAAACAGGGAAGTGAAAGAGTACATGACAAGGCAGTGATCCATGAAGGGGGAAACAGTAAATAGGATGTAGCAATATTTAAAGCGAAAGAAAAATACAGGAAGTAGATACAACACTCTACTTCTGGAATTCCAGAGAACTTTAGTCAACTTTATGAATACCTTGTAGTTGTTTAGTGACTGCCTCGGTTAGCAACTGTTCAAGTTACAGCAGTAATGAAAAAATATTTGTGCAACGAATCCTCAAATTTATTACCTTCACAGGTCTGTGCTGGCAAGGGAAAGGAAAGGAAGGGAAAGAACATAAGCATGGTAGCAATTTTACTTACTAGCCACTTAATAACTAAGTTGCCAGTGCTAAATGTTCATTAAACAAGGATTACTTGAATTTTCAAAACTATTCCTGATTATGTTGGCCTTACTTTCACATCCAGATAAAAAAGCAAATATTTGTTTTCTTCTAAGTAAAAAGATGGCTATGATAAGGAGATAAAAATGTTTTTTCCCTATAAGAGTTTAAGGATTGTTTAACCTGATAGCAGCAGTTGTGGAATTCTGTTCATTTCCCCTTCCCCAACTAAGATGTTTCAATTGGCTCTAATCGTAGAGAGACTGTAATATATTTCCAATCCCTGGTAACTAATTTTACTAACTGGAGAAACCAATTTTAGGACTTGACTGTGTTCCAAATATTTTTAAAAAAATAATTTCTAACAAGTGCAATTTTGAATATGTGTTTTTTCTAGGTTACCTTGAGTTATGGTGGCCCTGAGAATAAACGCAATGTTGTCAGTGTGGGTGAAGTATTCAGTATACAACAAGATCCAACTCGGTGTGTACATTATGTTCTAAATATCTTAAATCTCTTATCCTACTTGTCTGATTAAAAAATTCAAACATGAAAACTAAAAATAGACGGATAATATATTTGCAGGATTAGACTATAACTTCTTACCTTACTCTTTGCAGGTTCAAATCTGTTCACTGCCTCCTCTACCCTGAAACTCTGTGGTGCCCTACTGTAATAGTGAAATGATATCTCCCCTTTCCTGTGAATCTCTTACACAATTTTCTTTAAATGAATAGCCAGAGCTATATTTCGGAGGAAGACAAAAGACAAAGCAAATCCCAAATAAATCAGCCATTCGTCAAAATAATACTTGAGAACTTTGGTCTGGGGCACATTATAAATAATATCTGCAATGTTTCTGTTGGAGTCTTAAATATATCTTTGCCGAGCCATAACCCTCCCTGCATTCTATTAGTACAATTTCAATGTAAAGCTGCAGTCTGGCACTGTAGCAATATGGCTGATAAGTAGTCATTTATAATTGTAATTGTTTGGAGCAAAGCATAGCTTTTTTCTTGTTAAGACAAATGTTCTTATTTGGGAAGGTAGTATAATCAAGAAAGTATTTTTTGTTAATTCTGCTTTACTAATTGTATTCCTGTGGAACCACAGTAGAAGTGTTAGAAATGTCATCTCTTACAGTGAATATGAGACAAGCCAGTCCCTAGCAACTTCTCTGCTCTATACATTAACCTCTTGCCTTCAGGGCCCTTTAAAATTGGCTTTCATTCTTACCTTTTTGGAAGTTCTCCACTGTTACAGTCAAGTCCCAACTGGTCTTCAATATTTTCTAACCACTAATTGTTTCAAGGCATTGAAACAGATATTTCTGTTGGCTGGACCATCATATGAATCTTACATATTATATTGCATCTAGACTTCCTGATGATATATACCCAACACCCAGTAGATTGGATCTTTGAGAAAATGAGTATTAGCAAACATATTTGTAAAAGGATGGAACATGAGGGTTTTTTTGAGGGTTTTCCACTGGTTCCATGATTGACAGTCACTTAATAAAAGATATTTCTGAGTCACTACTATGGTACAGAATCCTTCTTGTAAATATAGCAGCATTCACCAAAAACACAGAATTTTGCATTTGAGAATGAGATGAAGAGACACTAGGTATCTATACCAAGAAGAAATAAAAGTGTGATATAAAAAGAAGCCATTAATATGGCAAGTCCATCACTGAGTCTACTCCACTGTTGTGCGCCGATAACATAAAATACAAGAACCCTTGCATGGCTCCGATTTTGTCATAGGGAGCCACACCACAAATACATGAATCTGAATCCTCCACCGTCCACAAGAGAAAAACATGGCGGCGCAAGAAACCAGGAACCTCCCCTTCAGACAAAGGAGCGGTCGCCCGCGTGCGGTTTTACACCCGGTGCCCCCAAGGGAGGCCAGAAACCAGGCTTGGGTGCTGCCCATAGATCCGTAACGGGGACAGGGGGCGAGTCCTCAGGCGGGACCGCAAACGCGACACCCGGGAACGGGGAGGGTTTAAGAGAGGGGCGAAATCAGCAGCGGCGGAGGGAGGGCCTCGCTTTCCCCCTTGCGCAAGACCCTTCGGGCGCCGCCTCCAACACCGGTTGGAGGTTCAGCTGCCGCGGAGGATGGAGCGCTTCTCAGGCCGCCGTGCTCTGGTGACGGGTGCAGGCAAAGGTACCGTCCACGGAGCCGCGCCGCTGGAGCACCACTGGCGCTTCGGGGACGAGCCCCGCCGTATTAGTGGCGGGCAACAATGTTGTGCTCCCCTTCGCAGGGATCGGCAGGGCTGCGGCGGTGCGGCTGAGCCAGGCGGGGGCTCAGGTGGTGGCGGTGAGCCGGACCCAGGCAGATCTCGAGAGCCTGCAAAAAGAGGTAGAGGCAGCGTGGCTCCTGTTCTGCTCAGCCTGTGCCCAGTTGTGGATCTCCTTTGGCTTCTGCGTGGCCCGGTCCTCGCTTTTTCTCTAGCCTGAAGGAAATCCTCTCTTCCTGGAGGGTCATGCCTGGGTGGTTGCCAGTAGCTCAGAGGAAGGATGGCTTTGCTTCTGGGAAACAGCAATATAAGACAAGCTTTCCCACTGGGGTCTCTGCATGTTGAACTAGATCAGTTCTCAAAGATTTTAGCCCGGGGACCTCTTTACATTTTTAGAAGTGATTGAGGACCCCAAAAAGCTTTAATTTGTGCGGGTTATATCATTGTTTATGTGTAGTATATTAGAAATTAAAACAGAAATGTTAAAATACTTATTTATAAACTACTCCATCATCCCCTTGAAAGAGAAGACCATACTTTGAGAATCGCTGTTCTAGATAAACCTTGAATTTCATTCTGTAGGGCCCTTACTTCAAATTTGTTTGTTTGTGAATGGAGCTACACACCAAGTGCATCCTATTATTAGCCCACCCTCAAAAAGCCCTTATACATGCCAGATGTATGTTCCTATACATACCTGAAAAATCCCTATACATGCCAGATCTGAACTATTTGAAGATCTGCAATAGAATGATCAGATCATGGATAACTGTAACTCCTAAGCAGATACTATTACATTTCATCACTCACCGTTGTGCCAAGTGCATGGCTTGTGATTTTAACCATTGCAAAAGCAGACAGACTTTCCACCCTGTCTTTCAACTACATGTTCATGATGCCTCAGGTAACCAATTAATCAGAGTATCCAGTTGGAGATTATTGACCGATCCTAGCCATTTTTATAGATTATTGCTCCCTTTCCTTTACCCAAACATTTGAAATACTTTTAAGACAAAATCTGCAGATCACAGAAAAGCTTTCAGGGATGTCCCCATTTCACCTACTTATTGGGATTGAGGAATAAACAGTGGTCCCATTTTTACCAGCTGCCCTAGCTTTCAGGCTGTACTGAAAGACAAAAGAGCAAACTAACTTCCACCTTGTTTTCTGCATCTGGACACTTATGACTTGAACTAATCTAGAATTGCCTGGGTTTTATAGGTTAAAATCTTGTGCCTGGCCTGCTTGAAGGTGTCATTCAAAAGCCACTTGCTCTCTATGTCCCCAGAACAGCACTGATTTAAAAATAAGCTATTTACTACATTTCTCATAATTTTCTCTATGTAGTATTCAAGGTTTAAAAGTCTTTGGGGGGGGGAGTAAAGTGACAACAAAATTTCTCACAAAATTGCCATGAAAAGGAAGTTGTACTTTGTACCAACTGAACTCTCTGCCATTCTTGGGACATTTTTCACATAGCGTAAAACATGTTTCAAGGGCATCTTTTTTATTATAAGCAATTATTGCAGGGTATAGAAGAATGTAATTAGAATTGCAGCTCTCCAAAATACTCTTTTGAGTATCAAAAAAAATTGGATCCTTGTGTGAAAATATCCTTGCAGTTCAAATTTAATGAACTACATATCCATGGCTATTTGTTTAAAATCAGTATTCTGTCCTGGTAAAGTTTATTTTGTATACTTTGTATACTTTGAAAGAAAATTCACTTGAAAACTAGTGGTCCTAAATCCCCTACTTTGCAAACAGCTTCAGTTTCCGTCTTCCTTAACGTTACTTCTGTCCTCAGTGTCCAGGCATCCAGACATTGTGCGTTGATCTCGCAGACTGGGAAGCTACAGAGGCTGCATTAAGCACAGTAGAAGATATTGATTTGTTAGTGAATAATGCTGCTGTGGCAGTTTTGCAGCCATTCCTAGAGGTGACTAAGGAGGCCTTTGACAGGTAATCGAGGCGAGGGGGTGGCAAGCAAACAAACAAACAAATGCAGACCAAAGTGTGTGTGTGTGTACAAACACACACACACACACACACACACACAGAGAGAGAGAGAGAGAGAGAGAGAGAGAGAGAGAAATTTTAAAGAAAATAGGACCCACAATTAATACTAGGTAACTAAAGGGAGATGGGAGATGTGAGAATTTGGTTTTATAAACCACTGATGTAGGGTTCTGATTTTCAACATTAGTGGTCTTTTCCATTTCACTTTGAACAGTAAATATAATAAAATGTTCTTCTGGAAGAAAAACCAAGCTGCAGATGTTAATTTGCTTTAGTTTGCAAATGTTTTCCTTGTCCTCTATGAAAAAAGTGCAGACTTGTTTGTTTTAGCAACCTGATTTAGCAACTTTTGTTTCCTGATAGTAGAGATGGGATAGGGAAGACAACTTGGGGCTTAGTATGCAATCCCTGTATTTTGGGCTTCTAGCAATTTCCCACTTGGCTTTTCTTGGTGTATTTAATCTGACTTTCCTTTCATATAGATCTTTCAGTGTCAATCTTCGGGCTGTGCTGCAAGTCTCCCAGGTGAGAAATCTGCATGATATTGGAAGGACCATGTAGGACTGTAGAAGCAGCTAGTCAAAAAATTACATTAACAAATGGAATATTATGATGGTCTTAAGGAAGGTGGATTTGTGCATTTACTCAGAAATAAATCTCCACCTCACTGCTTTGGTAACCCTCTTCAGATTTAACACCAACGCCGTGGATATCATTAAAATGCAAATGATAAATGTCTGATAAATTCTTTGTTGTCATAGATTTTTGCCCAGAAACTGATTGCCAGAGGAGCACCTGGAGTTATTGTCAATGTTTCAAGCCAGGTTTCCCAACGGGCTATGTTAAATCACACTGTCTATAGTGAGTATCACTGCAGGAAAGTAAAGCAAAAGCAAGGAGAAGAGGGAAGAAATGGGAGCTTTTAATACACTTAATTTTTTTCTGTTTGCCTGCAGGTGCAACCAAGAGTGCCTTGGATATGCTGACAAAGTCAATGGCTCTGGAATTAGGCCCCCATAAGGTAAGCACCTCTGTCTGAAGAGCAAGATAAGGCAAAGAAGAAACAATAACTATAGGGCAAGCAAACAGCAAACAAAAATAAAACATTTTGTTATTTAGGTGACCTTGTAGAGCTTAATAGAAACCAAACCTGCAAAAAAATGCGAACCTTCCTTTGAAGAAAGGTTCAGTACGACAGAGTGATATTTCACCAAGAGAGACAGTTGATTAAAATGTTAGCTGTTTTCATAGTGAAAAGCCAATTCCTGAAGAGTAACCTCAAAAAGCTGGGATGAATAATGTGTGACCCTTCAAATGTTGCTGAATTCCAACTCCCATTTGGCCTTGGCCAACATGGCCTGATGAGGGATGATGATAATTCTAGATTACCAATATTAATGAGAATTCTAGACCATCAGCAGTTCTAGACCACACCTTCCTTAAAGACAGAGAGTGTATCTGCTGGGTGCTTAGTCTAACGATGCATTCATTATTGCCTTTCTTCACTTTTCAAGATTCGGGTAAATTGTGTGAACCCCACAGTTGTCATGACAAACATGGGACGTCAAAATTGGAGTGATCCCCAGAAATCTGGACCTATGCTTAGCCGCATCCCATTGGGAAAATTTGCAGGTAATATGGAATACAAACATCCTGTGTCAGAGGACAAGAGAGGGTCTCTGTAGACCTAAAAACATGCCAGAGGCAAAGTGGTTAGCAATCACTGAGAAACGCACCAGTGCTGTGGCTGCTTTAAAGAGCCTGTTCATCTGGAATGTACAAGCTTCTGATCAAGGCCTATAGTCTTCCAATTGTTCTACTTCTGATATTGAAGCTGAAATAGATTACATTTCTGGAGAAGAGCTTTCCCTATTCCTTACATAGCAAGCCCTAAGCCATTTTACCTAGATAAAGTTAATGAAGTGTTTTCCTTGGAAGGTGGTGATTGTTTTTTCCAATTGGAGATTTATCTCTGGTACCTTATCATCTCAATTCTCTCTGTTATCAGCATCACACCAACTACAGACAATTTTAACAACAAAAATTTTCATCTGTTCCTGTGAAAAGGAATTTATGAATTTAATTGCTAGAAAAAGCCGTGAGGGTTGAGTATTTCTGACTGGATAAGGTAAGAGTAGGTAGTATCATTTGGTTTTAGGAATAGGAAATTCCTTCCTGTCTGTGAAAGGCTCAAAGATTTCTATTGATTTGATTGCCTTCATGATTTCTTTCAACCATCCTTCATGTATCTATTTTTGCAGAAGTGGATGAGGTGGTAAACGGTATCCTGTTTTTATTGAGCAACCAAAGCAACATGACCACTGGTGCCACACTACCCATTGATGGAGGATTCCTCTCCGGCTAGAATACCTTGTTGGGTAAATTCATTTGGGATGAATAGCCCAAATTCTTCATGATTTATCCGGTTTAGTCCTTTGCAAAATACTGAAGGATCATGAAATGGAACAATACGATATACCAATAAATCAATAAAGTAGTAGAAAGAATTTATCTTCTTTAATGCAGTTAATAGGAAGAGGGAGTATGAAATGTTCTTCCTTCAGCTGATGACTCTAAAACACTACTTACTTATGGATAAATGTTTATTGTATAAAATAAGAGGTGTTCAGCTCATCACTACACGATGATTAAAAACTGGACCCGTCTCCATCCAAATCCCTCAAAGCTCTCTCTAACCCAACCCCCAGCCCATCATTCCTGTCAAAAGGAAGGAGTCGCTTGACATCTTTCACACGTCTTATGGAAAGGTTCCTTCCAGGTGGCCCTCTTTTGCAGAGGCTGGACAAGGTAAAGAGACCTCCCTCTTCCCCATCTTTAGGGGAGTTTGATGATTAGTCAAACCACTCAGAAGCAGCCAACAGGCCAATGGCCTGAAAGGCAGTGGTAGCTTTGAATAGCACAAGAGTGGTCCTGACCATTGGCTTAGCTAGTGTCCCTCTTCGTAAAGCACAAATGGCTTGTTCTTCAACCTGTGTCTCATTTGTCTTTCCTGCCGCACCTGGGGTTCGTTATATATTCCCACCACAATGCTCTAGCACCAAGAGAAGTAGTAAGAAAGGGCTGTTCCTTTCATTCATGAATGAAGTCCTAGCAGAGAGCCATGGAGTGTGTGTTTGTTGCATGGCTCCACCCTGGGGGCAGGATAGCACCGAGCTCCTCTTTTTTTTTCCATGCGGCCCTTTTACATCAACACGTTAAATTAAAGAGACATTTAAAAAACACTGACTTCACACATGATGAGGGACCCCGCCATCCCCTTGTGGGAACACCCGACAAACTCTTCCTCCTCAGACCCTAGAGGAGTCATCCATAACATGTGGAACTCAGGAATGCTCTAGAACACAGTGCATTTCTTGCCAGGCTTCTTCACAGGTGGAGGACAGAGCACAGCACGGATGGCTTCATCAAAGACAGTCTTGAGGCCTCTCTGGGTAAGGGCAGAGCATTCTAGGTACTTCACTGAACCTGTAGGGAGAGGGCATCAATGAGTTGGGAACTATGCTTCTTTCTTTCTGAAGACTTCATCGGAGTATGGAGCTTTTATTATTTCATTTTTAAAAAGTTATGACAAGGAAAACAACAGGGATCCCTTAAACATTCTATTCTCTCTCTTGGCCATAGTGCTTCAACTGTGCTGGGAGGTGACCTGGCAGTTTTCTGGAACTCTCTTTGAGAATAGGAAATGGTTTGCGGTTTACTCCCTAAAAACTGCCAGATCCCCTCTAGAATTGCTGAATGTGGCCTGAAATCAGAGATGAATTTGGAATTTCTCAGGATGTCCTATATTTGGAAACAGACTGTTTTGAACATCATTTCATGATTCCAATGTTTTCCTGAATCTTGAAAGCTTGCACCAGTTTTCATAATGAATGTCCTCTCCTCTCTCCTTTTGATCAATATCGCCACAATTCATTTTTAAAAGGAAAGATGCTACTTAATTTAACACGGGGGTCCCCAACCCCAGTCCGTGGACCAGTACCGGGCCATGGCATGTCAGCAACCAGGCCGTACAAACAAGCAAAGCCCATCCATGAGATACAGGCAGCACACAAAACCATACACCCTTCAGTCCGCGGAAAAACCTCTCCACAGAACCAGTCCCTGGTGCCCAAAAGGTTGGGGACCGCTAAGAGAAAGGAAAATGGAGGATAACATCTTTCCCTGTTTAGGAAAAGAGTGATAAGAGATTCTTCACAGTTTAAGTGAATTGTGTTTTCTCATGCAACAGAATGGGAATTCAGCTGCCACTTTTCAGCAAACGTGCCATCAATATTTAACAGGGAGGGAGTTCTGGAAGCTGCAAAAAAGGGGGCCTCATTGCTCACTCCTATTCTCCACTCTGTTTCTAAGACTCACCAATTTCCCTGGCCATGGCCAGACCTTGGGGATAGGTGATGGGAGCCAATTTCTTATCGCGTAGCCGTTCTATGGTGTCCTTGTCATCTCTCAGATCCAGTTTGGTGCCCACCAAAATGATTGGTGTGTTAGGGCAATGATGTCGAACTTCTGGGTACCACTACAAGTAAGACAGAATCGTCTATTCATTTGATAACTAATGTAAGAAATAGATGGAGTGGCAGATAATGGTTTCAGGATCAAACAATTGTTTCTTGCATTTTAGCTGACCAAAACCTGGTTATCCTTAGAAAGAGGGGTAGGATGGATTGTGCTCCATATCCAATTCCTTTGTATTACATTTCTATTGGAGGCATCCTTTGTTGCCATCGACTAAGAGTAAAATATCCTTTATTAATCAATAGCAAGAATGTAAGCAACAGTCTCCTCCTTAGGAAAACAATGCTCAATGTGAAAGAATATTACCTTGGCTCGGACATTTTCAAAGGAGGCGGGGCTCACCAGTGAGAAGCAGATGAGAAAAACATCCTATAAGAATATGAGCAACAGTGTTCATGTGAAATAGTCAAGGTTGCAAACTTTTCTTTCAGGTCACGTCAAATCTTGGATTTCCCACCCACCCAACATCAGTTCATAGAAACTCTAAATCCGAGGTTTTATAAAACTGACATATCAGGTCATACTGACAGTTAATTGACTGGAACTGATATTACTCATGTCTGGTTCTTATGAAATATGGAATGGGTTTAGTGTAGTTTGCACAAATAGGATCTACTGGGACCTAAATTCCACTTCAGCACTGAACAGAGTAACAGGGTTGGAAGGGACCTTGGAAGCCTTCTAGTCCAACCCCCTGCTGAAGAACGAAACTCCATACCATTTCAAAAAAATGGTTGTCCAATCTCTTCTTAAAAATCTCCAGTGCTGGAGCACCCACAATTTCTAGAGGCAAGTCGTTCCACTGATTAATTCTAATTGCCAGGAAATTTCTCTTTAGTTCTCAGTTGCTTCTATTCTTGATCAATTTCCATCCATTGCTTCTTATCCTGCCCTCAGGTGCTTTGGAGAATAGGCTGACCCCCTTTTCCTTGTGGCAGCCCCTTACTTACCGTCTGGGGATAGGAAAGAGGTCGTAACCGGTCATAGTCTTCTTGTCCTGCTGTGTCCCAAAGGCCCAGATTTACGGGCTTTCCATCTACCATGACATTGGCAGAATAGTTATCAAATCTAGGGCAAAAGGTCTTGTCAGCAGTAGTTTAGTCAGATGAATACATTCTCAAGATAACTCAAATTCTCTTTTCTCAATTAGTAAAAGTCTCTATGTTCTCCTTTAATAAATATCTCTTTTATTACTTTTGCTCATTAAACTCCCAGCACAATTTCTATGTACAAACAATAAGCAATTAAGACTGAGGTCTAGTTAAAAACATGGTTTTCTCTTCTGTATTATGTAAGCCGCTTACAAGATGCTGTTTTCTGAATGCCTTTTGTACTTCTGTTTTGTTTTTTATAGTAAGCTAGCACTATATGGACTTAAAAAAAACTGTCTTCAGAGACAGTAATTGACCATTAACAGCAGTCCCGCTGTGGAACAAATAGAAAACCAGAACCAATGAGCAGAAAGCTTAGTGTTGGACCTCTGGTAAATTTTAAAAAAAGTGATACATTAAATTCTCTGTGAAAACACAACTTTCAACTAACTGCAGAAAAACTGTCTTTATTTATTTTTTATTTATTATTTAAACTTGTATACCGCCCTATTCCCGTACGACTCAGGGCGGTTTACAGGGAAAAATTAAAAATACATAACATACAAAGTTAAAATCGATTAAAACTAAGATTAAATTAAGTCCCTGAATTTAAACTAAAACCCCATTAATAAATAATTAAAACCCCTCAGTCTGGGCCAGACAGCTCAAAAAACCAAGTTTTCAAGTCCCTGCAAAATGAGTGAAGGTCGGGGGCAGTCCTAAGCTCCGTGGGAAGTTGGTTCCAAAGGGCCAGCGCGCCCACAGAGAACGCCCTTCCCCTGGGGATAACCCGCCGGCATTCCTTGACCAACGGTACCCTAAGAAGGCCCTCCCTGTGGGAGCGCACAGGACGATGGGAAGTTGATGCCGGCAGCAGGTGTTCCCTTAGATAATCCGGACCCAAGCCATTTAGAGCTTTATAGGTCATTAACAGCACCTTGAATCTCACCCGGAGGGCAACCGGAAGCCAATGCAGCTCACGGAGAAGAGGTGTTACACGGGAGTATCGGGAGACTCCCATAACAACTCGCGCAGCTGCATTCTGCACCAGTTGAAGCCTCTGAGTGGTCCTCAAGGGCAGCCCCATGTAGAGAGCGTTGCAGTAGTCTAGCGGGGAGGTCACGAGCGCATGGGTGACTGTGCGTAGGGCATCTTGGTCCAGATAGGGCCGCAACTGGCGCACCAGACGAAGCTGGGCAAAAGCCCCCCTGGTCACGGCTCCTATATGGTCTTCAAAATTGAGCTGTGAATCCAAGAGGACGCCCAAGTTGCGAGCCCTATCGATGGGGGGTAACACCTCACCCCCCATCATTAGTGGTGGAACAACCTGGTTTATCCGAGATGCCGGTATGCACAGCCACTCAGTCTTGGCAGGATTGAGACAAAGCCTGTTTCTCCCCATCCAAACCCAGACCGCTTCCAGGCAATGGGACATCATGTCAAGTGCATCACTGGGTTGGTTCGTAGTGGAAAGAAAAAGTTGGGTATCATCAGCGTACTGATGATACCCCACCCCGAAACTACGAATGAGCTCGCCCAGCGGTTTCATGTAGATGTTGAACAGGAGGGGAGAGAGAACCGACCCCTGGGGGACTCCACAAATAAGAGACCTCGGGGCGGACCTCTGCCCCCCCGTGAACACCGACTGCGAGTGGCCCAGGAGGTAGGAGGAGAACCACCGTAAAACAGTGCCTCCCACTCCTAACCCCCTGAGACGCCGCAGTAGGATACCATGGTTGATGGTATCGAAAGCCGCTGAGAGATCTAAAAGGACTAGGACAGAGGAACATCCCGTCCCGAGCCCGCCAGAGATCATTCACCAGTGCGACCAATGCCGTCTCCGTGCTGTACCCGGGCCTGAAACCCAATTGATACGGGTCAAGATAATCCGTTTCCTCCAGGAACAGAGGGAGCTGATGCGCCACCACACTCTCAACAACCTTCGCCAAAAAGCGAAGGTTGGAGACCGGACGATAGTTATTTAAAACAGCCGGGTCCAGGGCAGGCTTCTTGAGGAGGGGCCTCACCACCGCCTCCTTCAAAGCGGTGGGAAAGATACCCTCCTTCAAGGAAGCAGATATTACTGCTTGGAACCAGCCTCGTGTCTCCTCCCGAGCCGCATAGACCAGGCAGGAGGGGCACGGGTCCAGTAAACAGGTGGTGGAACTCAGTCTCCTCATGATCCTGTCCACGTCATCGGGGGAAACAGGGTCGAACTCAGTCCAGGTAACATGCTGAAGACCACTTGATTCCTCCTTTCCAGACTCTGCCCAGTCAGAGTCCATTGTCTTAAAGTGACAATGTGCTCAACATTAGTTAATCTGTATATTACGGTACATACCAATAGGTTATATAATAACATTTCAAGATACGCCTTGAAAAGATCCTTTTCTCTTCTCTGCCTTTTAGCAATGAAAGCAGCTAAAGCAAGAAAATAGAATGGAACTTGTGAACATTTATTTTGTGAAACTAAGTTTGAGGGCAATCCTGGGAATTACTTTTGCCAACATGAGCTATGTCACATCATAATATTTCCACACTGTATGTGCTCATACACAAAACAATGTAAAATCCTCAAACACCTCGTCTTCTGCAGAGATCACCCAAGGACACTTTATGCATATGTGAAGCTACACTATGGAATAGTGGCTAATCTTGACTTCTTGGTGGATGTACATACTTAGTTAAGTCCCACGCTAAAACTTCATGCATGATTGAGTTTACTATTTCTCTGTATAGAACTTGGTCACGCTTGAAGGCCACCTTGGTGTATCAAATTCTTCTGATATCCAGCGTCTCCAAATCCTAATATGGAAACAGTTCAAATCACTGTGCTTTTGCATTTATCTTATCTCCTGAAACCTAAGTTTTCTCCCACAGTACTCACACAGTGGGGATGTATTCTCCAGGGAAGGCATTTGTCGTGTAACTGATCAACAGACAGGTCTTTCCCACAGCCCTGAAAACATGAAAGGAGAAACATTAAGCTAGATAAATACAGTAAGATGATAAATCCAAGAGTTTGGAGGAAAAACAGATATGCTCTATAGCCCTAAACCTCGTTAGTAACTCAGGTTTCTTTGCATCCCATACATAGAAAGCACATCTACATATCATCATTATTATTGTTTGTCATCAGATAGTCTGAATGTGGTATACTTACTACTGATTCCTTCCCAAAACTCTAAGACAGTTAATATTGCTATAACATATATTTTTCAAATCATTTTTTTGTAATGGATGATAAAGATTATTTTGCAGCGATTCTTCCAATGTACTCAAAAACTATTATTTAAATTACCAGGGCACAATCAGATTAAAAATTAGAGGAATAAAATGTAACACATTCAAATTTTGAATTATTAACCCAAGAACACCTTAATGTTGACTTTATTTCACCTTATATTGTAACTCGCTAGTAACCTTACCTTCTGCAAGCTCAAGAGCTCTTCTTACCATGTCCTGGAAAAGCCAATGATTAAACTGGTAGACTAGAAATCCATACTTTTGCCCCAAAGATAATGTCAGCGACATGTTGGCACATAAGAGTGCTATTTGGCAGGAAAACAGTGCTGAAGCACCCTATTTCTTAGGATGCCTTTGAAATAGCTATTCAGAAGATGGCAAACATATTACTCCCTGCTATTTATCTTTCAATGCTCCCCAGCAATTAATGCTCTTTCTACAGACTATCTTGAGATCAGCACCATTTTTAGCAAACCAAAATGTAATAGGAAGAGGGTGTCAAATAATGCATAATTTGGCTCTCACTTCTAATTTTGAACCAGGGATATGTTTTTGAGATTAAGGATCTGAATTATAATTTAGAGGACTTTCTTTTGTTAATTGTGTAGCACTTATAGAGTATGTCCGAGTATTCAAAATAATGTCCATATATTCTCATATACTAAATACAAGTGCAATGCAGTGGTTAGGGCAGTAGTTTGGCATGGGGATGACCCTAGTTCAAGCCCACCTGGCCCAGTCACAAAAACTCCCTTGGGCCAGGTAGTCTCTCTCAGCCCAACCTATCCCATGGGGTAGGTTACAGTAATGAAAAATGGGAGGAGGGAGCTCTACGAACACTCCCGAACTTTTGAATGAAACCACTTAGATAATTTCGTATTGGGGCAGTGTACCTGAACTAATGGGCAGTGAGGACAGATGCCTGCCACAAATTAGATGGGTAGATAGACGTTGAAGTCAGATGATAACAACTATATTATTTAATGCATCCTAACAGCAAAAAACTAAAGCTGTTATCTCTTTTCGTCCTCAGAAATAAGCCCACGGTACAGAATTCCACCACACAGTGACACAGCAGTGAGGCTTACCTGTAACTCCTTGGCTTTCACTTAATGTATTATATGATCCAGGCATGATGATTTGTAGTAATCAATGGCTTACCAAATAAATAACTTGATTAAGCACCATCCAGCCACTAACAGCACAATCCAACAACAAACCATGATTAAGTAGATCATTGGTTAGCATGATGCATGAATCATGGCAGTGACTACCCCAAAGCATAATCAGCAAGGATCTAAAGCTCGAAACTCAGCAGCACCTGCCAATTCCCTCCCCCTCCCAACACATGTTGCAAAGTTATGCTGTACAGCCACAGTCCAAAATCTCTTCAAATTATTCTGGAACCACAGGTGGTAACTTCCACAAGTCCCTCCCCTGCCCCAACAGGAAAGCACAATACTAAATAAATTAAGATATGATTTGCTGCCCTTTCACAATGCTGCAAAGTAGCTGCTTCATTCTGCTTAGTAGGATGGATGGTCTCTGGGTACAGGAATCTAGAATGCTTCAAGTCCAACATTCCAGTACTCTACAGACTAATCTGCTGTATTTTGTAGATATTACAGAGGGAGACTTCACAGAATTATCCCCAAGCGTCCCTTTTTTTAAAAAAAACAAACCAACCTGCTTTTAATGCTTCAAGATGCCCCCACCATCTTCTGTATGCAATAGTCTTGTTTAAAGCTCTATTCTCTACTAAGTACCCATGTCATCCTAGTAAGCCCTTTTCACCCACCCCTTCCGGTACACTTGACCCTCCCACCCTTCTCCCACTGTTAGGGGATCACAGAATGTAAGAGAGCCAGAACTTGAAATCCCTGGGGTTGGGCACTGGATGGAGTCTGCTAGTCCTAGTCCTAGGTTTTAAACTGGCTTTCTTTTCCCATCATTCTGGAAGCAAGCTGGACAAGCATCCTGAATCATCATCCCACTCAAAAGATGCATTTTTTTATTTTTTTATTCCATTTATATCCCGCCCTTCTCCGAAGACTCAGGGCGGCTTACAAGCTTAGCAGTAGCCTTCATTCTATGTATATGCCTGCTTATTAGGGCTTTCACACACACACCCCCAAGCGGCATTATTACAAAGTCAGCTTAATTGCCCCCAACAATCTGGGTCCTCATTTTACCTACCTCGGAAGGATGGAAGGCTGAGTCAACCTTGAGCCTGGTGGGATGCGAACCTGCACTAATTGCAGGCAGCTGGTGTTACTTTAAGGAGGCATTAGCCCACTGCTCCACCAAGGCTCAATCTACACTTTTCGGTACAATGAGAGAAGTTTTGGGGGACAAGGCTTCGACTGCTTCCTGGCCACAGAACAAGGCTGAAGGGCGAGGGATCAAGCAGCTGCTGCTTGAGAAAGCAGCCTTATCAAACCACATGGCGAGGCTAAGGGGGACCAGGAAAACAGATGGGGGGGGGGAAACCTCCCTTGAGACTGCAGCAGCAGCAGGAGGAGGGGTGGTGGTGGCAGAGCTGAGCAACAGAAGAATGGCGAAAGAGCAGTCAGTCACCAGCAAGGCAAAGACTTCAGAAAGGGGCGGCTTCTGCGACAATAGGTGGAGAAGGGCGCCCGGGCGCCTTACCGGGAGAATGGATGGGCGTGTGCCCGGCGCTTCCCAGCTCCATCTCGCCTCCCCGCCGGCTCCCCACCTCGGGCTCGCTTCCGAACCGAAGGGGGAGGTTGAATGCGACCTCCAACCCCCACCTCCTCAAGTAAAGAGGCGGCAGCATCCCCGCTTCCTTACGGAGACCGGCCCCACCCTTCCTTCGCCCAGCGGGCAGGCAAGCGCATGGATTGCCAAGCGGCGCTCCCCACCCCCCACCCCCCAGCCCCGCCGTCGCTCACCCGTCTCCCACGACCACACACTTGATGGCCTGCATCTGCCCTGGGAGCGCGGTGGGCTGGGAGGGACGAAGGCGGCGGCGGCGGCGGCGGCACCAGACTCAGCGCTTCTCCTTCCTTGGCGATGGATGCCGCCCCGCAGCCGCAGTGAGCGAGCGAGCGAGCGAGACCCGTAGCAGGGCGGGGCCGGGGAAGGAGGAGGGGGAGGAGGAGGGGGGACGGAGGCAGAGCGGGAGGCCGGGGGCCCCTCCCTGCGCCCCTTTGCTCTCGAGAGCCGCCGCGTGAAAGGAGGCGGCCGCGGAGAGCAACACACACACACACCCACCCCTCTCCCGCCCCCACCGGGATCCCGGCGTCTCTCCCGGCTTCTGAAGGGGCTGAGCTTGGGAGCAGCCCGGGCGGTATCTTAGCAACTGGCGCGCGTGCTGGCCCCTCGCCCGGGGCCGAGCGCTGGGAAGGGGCCGGCGGCCCTTTGTAATGAGTGGGGGGGGGAGGATTGGAAGCCGACGGCTGCTCGCTGCCTGGGTCGGCGGGCCACAGAGCCTTTTTCCCCGGGGCGAGACGGCTTTCTTACCCATTACTTAAGACCTGCTTGTAGGATTCAGCGGGGAAGCTTTTCCAATTCAGGTCCTCGGATATTTATTAATTTATTTTTATTTTATTTTATTTTATTTTATTTTAATTTTAATTCCATTTATATCCCGCCCTTCTCCGAAGACTCAGGGCGGCTTACAAGCTTAGCGTTTGGCGGCTTTCAATAGGCTTTGTTCGCGGGCGCGTGGGTTTACAGTTTTGATTAGTTAAAAAAAAAACAACACCATAACCCACAACGTGTGGCCTTTCTGCCTGTCATAAATGTGCCTTACTGAGGGCGAGGCAGTTAAAGCCAGAATTTGGGCGGAGCCCGAACTGGCAGGCGGCAGCAACCCGGTCCAGTGTCAGCACCGGCCCATTTTGTTCGGGGCTTCGAGTTATTTGCATTGCTATTGCAACCCCCTGGCTGAGATCCCAAAACACACTATTCTGTGGTGGTTTGCTTATTGATTTGTATGCTTCTTTATGCACTGCCCATTTCTGAAGACAATTTTTAAAAAAGCAAAGAAACCCTTCCAAAATAATAAACTTGCTCATAAATGAAAAAGAATATGAATAATACAAAAAAAGGGGGGGAACCCCACATTTTGGTAGAGACATTTGCAGGGGGGGGAGGTCCAGAAGGTTGGTTGGTGCAGTATATAATTGAAGCTGCACTCCCTTTAATGTGTGTTACAAACCTATGAAAAGAGGCAGGGCTTCAATCTCACTGCTGTGCTCCCCATTTTGACTTTCTGGATTCCTCTAATTGATATCCTTGTTTTGGCTGAATGAGATGTGCTAGTCCAAGCTACCTGGAGTGTCCCCAAATCTCCCCCCCCCCCCCCGGTTTTCTGCCCTTTGAAGAACGGCTGCAGGACTTGGCTTTGGCTAGAAATGGGTGACAGGATAGCAGTATTCCAGTATCTGAGGGGCTGCCACAAAGAAGAGGGTGTCAAATTATTCTCCAAAGAACCAGAGGGCAGGACAAGAAACAACTGTTGGAAACTGATCAGAGAGAAGCAACCTGGAATTAAGGAGAAACTTCCTAATAGTGAGGACAATTAACCAGTTGAACACCTTGCCTTCAAAAATCAAGGGCGCTCCATCACTGCAGGTTTTTAAGAAGAGACTGGACAGTTACTTGTCTGAAATGGTATAGGTCCGTGGTGGCGAACCTATGGCATGCGTGCCACAGGTGGCATGCAGAGCCCTCTCTGTGGGAGCGCGCACTGTCACCCAAGTCCTAGACCTTCAGCTGGGTTTTATAAAACCTTTTTGCTTTAGGCCTCTGCCGCCGTGTGCAAAAAAAAAGAGGTTCAATCAATCAATTTCAACTTCTTGTGGGGAAAAAAAGATCTCGCAAAGTTGGAATTGATTGATTGAACTTTTTAGTCCTATCCAGTCTGCCATTACCACTGCAGCCATGCCCACCCAATGGGCCATGCCCACCCAATGGGCCATGCCCACCCAGCACCTGACAATACATAAGTGGGTTTGGGGTTGCAGTTTGGGCACTCAGTCTCTAAAAGATTCGCCATCACTGGTATAGGTTCTCCTGCTTGAGCAGGGGGCTTTACTAGAAGACCTCCAAGGTCCCTTCCAGCTTTATTCTATTCTCTTAAATGCAGCTACTCTATCACCCCCAGTTAGCAAAGAGTTAATTCTGTCCTATGGTCAACAACCATAGTTCCCTGAGAGTTATTCAAGTGACCTACTTTAGATGGAGTTCTTGTGTGAAAGAAGAGGGAAGTTATTTGGCCAGCATCTCATCTCATTTTACTAAGTAAAGCTCTAGTTGTAACTATCAGTTTTTCTAGATTATTCCTGTATACGTACTTCTTAGTTTGCCAAGTTGAACAGCCTCTGGCAATTGGTCTCTTGCTTTTGGCTATGTGAGGATGGTCCATATAGGCAGGTTTGGCTTCTGATTGTATCTAACAGTGATCAGAAGCCTTTGGGGTCTACCAATAGAGTTAAAAGCTCCATTTGGAGAAACATTCAAAGTAAGAGAATCTCAGACGAGCAGTTGGCAAAGAAAGCTATCCATAATGTCATGTGCCCTGGAAGTCAATTCTCTTTTTTCATCCACAGTACTCAGCCCAAAGAATTGCCAACATAGATTCCCCTCTTACTGATTTTTGTTACTTCACTGGAAGATACAGTCCAAAACAGAATTTTAAAGCCTGGAATATGAGCTTTTCAGTTCTCCTAATTAGATGTCTAAAACTTCAGACTAATCTGTTATTGCTTACGTTCATCTTCTGCTCCTTCAAATATAATCTCTGCCAGTCTTAAGAACTAGAGAGAGGAAACCTAGAGCAGAAGTTGAACTGTCTGGTTTCAAGTTTGAAGCTGGTTTTGCTTTAAACAGAGTATAACTGGGGTTGGGGACAGGTTGATTTGATGTTAACCTTTGATAGCTTCGAAACTGCCTATCAAAGTCATAGTTTGGTGATTAAAAACTACATTCAATCCTGTGGCTCCTTTCAGCAAGCAATTCTTTCCCACAAGTGCCATCACCTGTATAAAAAGACACTTATCCACAGTCCATTTTCAATGCCCTGGCTGAGGAAAGGAGATTCTCATCCAAGATTTGACAGTCCATGGCTCTGTCCATCATTCCTTTGATACGGTGAAGTTCTCCTATCCCCTTAGCAAAAAAACACCTCCAAAGCATAATGTTTCCACCTCAATGTTTGACGGTGGGGCTGGTGTTCTTGGGGTCATAGACAGCATTCCTCCTCCAGTGAGTTGAGTTGATGCCAAAGAGCTCAATTTTGGTCTCATCTGACCACAACACTTCCACCCAGTTCTCTGAATCATTCAGATGTTCATTGGCAAACTTCAGACACGCCTGTACATGTGCTTTCTTGAGCAGGGGGTCCTTGCGAGTGCTGCAGGATTTCAGTCCTTCATGGTGTAGTGTGTTACCAGTTGTTTTCTTGGTGACTATGGTCCCAGCTGCCTTGAGATCATTGACAAGATCCTCTCGTGTAATTCTGGGCTGATTCCTCACCATTCCCATGATCATTGAAACTCCACAAGGTGAAATCTTGCATGAAGCCCCAGACTGAGAGAGATTGACAGTTATTTTGTATTTCTTCCATTTGCAAATAATGACACCAACTGTTGTCACCTTCTCACCAAGCTGCTTGGCGAGTCTTTTAGTCCATTCCAGCACTGTGTAGATCTGCAATCTTGTCCCTGACATCCTTGGACAGCTCTTTGGCCTTGGCCATGGTGGAGAGTTTGGAATCTAACTGATTGATTGCTTCTGTGGACAGGTGTCTTTTTATACAGGTAACAAGCTGAGATTAGGAGCATTCCCTTTAAGAGAGTGCTCATAATCTCAACTCATTACCTGTAGGGAGCCAGAAATCTTGCTGATTGATAGGGGATCAAATACTTACTCATTAAAATGCAAATCAATTTATAACTTTTTTGAAATATGTTTTTCTCGATTATTTTGTTGTTATTCTGCCTCTCACTGTTAAAATGAACCTACCATTAAAATTATAGACTGCTCATTTCTTTGTCAGAGGGCAAGCATACAAAATCAGAAGGGGATCAAATACTTTTTTTCCTCACGGTACTTAACACTCATTGTTGGCTAGCAATTACTTAGTTTTTGTTTTACATTTTTATATGCTTGTTTTTAAAACTTCATACTATTGTACAATCACTGTTCTATATAAATACATATATTTGGTTGGTGGGGAAAAAACAAAAGAACTTTTGTTTTAATTAAAAATCCTAGTGTCTAAGTCAGGATCACAGCTAGTCCAGACATAAATGTCTAAAATTATGTCTGCCCCTCACACATTTTGAGTTTTTCTTCCATCTCTTGCATATATGTGGGGTAGGAAGTTAATTAGAAACAGCAGCAGCAGAAATGCAACAGCTGGAGTGACTTAGTTTGGCAGCTGTTCCTGCCACCTGTCTTTTTATTGGCCAAAAAGGGTGTTACAGATTAACTCTATATTTCATGAACATTTTTATAATTCAGTAAATATACCATATGAGTATATTATTATGGAAGAGTCTTTAATGAGATGTTAGACCTAAAAAAAATCCAGTCCTTCAGGAACCAAAATTACAATTCAAGAACTGCATGGAGGAGTTAAATCTGACTGATTTTTAGATACTGCTATGTTTCAGATAATTCAGAAAACTATTTTAGATTCACTCTCCTCAATCAAAAGATTAAACTTTGTAGGAGTATTTATTTCAAACACTTACATAGCCACACATCTTTTAAGCAGCTCTGGATGGCTCATAACAATAGTTCAATTTAAACTAATTTCAACTAATGATGTAATAAACCATCTGGATCTTACTTTATTGAGTGAAGTTGAATTTATAAAACAGATTAATTCTGAGATATTACAATAGTTTAAATAAAATGCAGATACAGCTCATTCCTTGTTTTTTTAATAGAAGCATATATTACATTATATCATATAAGAAAAAAATTCATGAGACCAGTATGAAAAATATATTAAAAACCCTTTGGGTCTAGATGTCTAGAGTTCCTACCAATAGTTTAAACAGAAAAATGCAGCAAATCCATATGCAGTAAACTCAGATCGTCACGAGATGTTTTTGAGGTATTTGGCTCAAAGACAATTCATGAAAAACCGAGTTTACATGTTTGTATCAAATATCTTGGGAAAATAGCTGGTTAGATCTTGGCAAATAGTTTGAGGAAGAAAAAAAGATGAGCAAATTATTACAGATATTAAAAATGAGGAAGGGAAATTATGTAGTTCAACTGAAGACAACTTCCAACCCCTAGAATTGATCTCTTGAAGTTATGTTGGTTTTTGTTTTCATTCATTCATTTTCCACAATTAGATTTTTTACACCAACAAGTGTAGCTACTTTGACTACTTATGAAATTAAAAATGTGATTTTACAGCTGAATAATTTTAAAGCAGCACAATTTGATGCTCTCCTGCAAAATACTATAAAACTATTGGACAAATTTTGGATGATTTTCCCTTATTGGAAATTCTCTATCAAATTAATTATTTTATAAATAGAATAAACAAATAGATATTTATACTCAACCCTAGAAAAGGGATTAACTCAATAGCAAAAATTTCAATCTTAAATAATGTGTTAAATTATGTAGAAATGCTTACAGTGGTATGGCCCTATTTTATGACCAGCACCCCAGCTACCTAAATTGCTTTCCACTTTAATATAGATGGCAAGCACCCATGTGGAAGGCCAAAGCAAAGATGGCAAGACAGAATAAATGTGGTCATGAAAAATGCCCAGGTGGACACAGATGCTGCATTTGATCATGCAAGATGGCACTTGTTGACCTGCAGGAAAAATGTGATGATGATGATAAATCTTAAATTATAGTAATAGCAATAGCACTTATATATCATTTCACAGTGCTTTACAGCATGGGTCCCTAACCTATGCTCTTGGCCAGCGGGCTGCAGAAATGGCTGGTTGGTGCACGCATGTGTGAGCGCACATTACCCACTCACGCTAGCACTTGTGGCCTATTTGCACATGTGTGCAGGCGCAAATGGGGATGCTAGCACGGGGTGGATGTCTGCAGCCCGTTTGCGCATGCACTGCTAGCCCGGGTGATTTGCAAGGCCCATTCACGCATGTGCAAATGGCCTGCTAGCCACTGGTGTGTGTGTGGGGGGGGGGTTGTTCATGCATGCACACAGTGCCAGCACTTGCCACATGCGCAAATGGGGCTGCTAGTGCCACACCAGTGTGTGTGGTCCCATGTGCACACGGAAATGTGCATGCACCAATTTTGAAGCTGCTCTCCTTCCCTCCAGGCCTCGAGCCCAGAAAGGTTGGAGACCTCTGCTTTACAGCCCTGTCTAAGTGGTTTACAGAGTCAGCATATTTCCTCCAACAATCTGGGTCCTCATTTTACTGACGTTGAACGGTGAGAATTGAACTGCCGAACTGCTGGCAGCCGGCAGTCAGCAGAAGTAGCCTGCAATATCACTGCACCACCACGGCTCTTATGTCATGTCTATATTTCAGATTCCATTTACCGGTATATAGAAAGTGCTTTGAATTAATGCTTCATTTAAATATATGTTTCTATATAGTGTCCTGTAATAATGATATTTTGGGAAAATTATTACATATACCAACTCAATTCAAATTTATAAATAACAATTTATACATGAATCCCTTGATATAAATTATGGGTGGTTACAGTTAAATATGGCTTTATAAATACGTTTGTGTTTCTTTTCTGTTTTTTTCCTCATAACTTGGTATATTTTTTTTCTTCCAAAATACTCCCAACTAAGTTTAGATAACACTACAGATTGCAGTTTAAATACATAAACTGATAGTAAATCATGATGGTAATTTATGATTAAGGTGCTCCTCCTTAAGCACAATTTCTTGGTCAGATTTAATGTATATTCTAGTTTCTCTTAAGATCATATAAATCCAGATATCATACTAGGTTTAACTTCTTTATGCTTTAAAGAATTGCGTGAATGAAATAGGAGTGGGACATATTTTCTGATTGATGCAAGTCTATAAAGTTATTGACAATGTATAATTCCTTTTTTCTTACAAGCTTACACTGTTGCTGACTTGTGTAGATAACATTCATAGAATCCACAGATAACAAAATAACTACATAAAATGTAACTAGAGCAAATTCCTTTCTTAGCAACTGTTGGGTTTTAATGGATTTCTAGATGTGTTTGTTTTTGCAGTCTAACCCTGAACAAATTCACAAGTATTAAACCTTTAAAAAGATTAGAACACCATGCTAAAGTTCTTTATGTTTCTTCTCCCTACTGAAAAAGAGTTCCATCTCTCTTGAGTTTAATTTCATTCCTGTAAAATGAAAATAAATCTCTAGTCATACAAGAAAGTAAGATTACCTAATTAGTTAAAGATTCTCTCTTTAAAAAGCACTTTTTATGTTTTGCCCTTGAATTTTCTGTTCAAGTATTATTTGGGAAAGTGTTTTCTCCATTTTTAATGGCTTTTCTCTACTTTTTGTCGTACTCCGTAGAATTTAGGTTTGATCACAGTGCCAATAATTTGTTTTAGCTGCAGTTTTCAAATAGCTACAGTTCTCAATGAACTGCTACTTTATATAGCAGCCATGGGCTATAATAAAAACAAAATCAGTAAGGCGTGAACATGGCAGCCACACAATCTAGCCATTTATAATTGCATGGGTGGGGAGTAGAAGCTTAAAAGAAAAAATGGGAGGGGAGGAGCCATTTGATGGTTTAATCATTTTTCTACTTGGAAACTATGGAAAAATGTGTTGCCTTTACCCAAAATTTTGAGATCAAATATCAGCCATCCAGGATCTTGGGATGAGGCTCCTAGGTCCAGAAATTGCTTTGTATAACATTTCAGGGGCTGGGTCCCATTAAATCCAATAGGCCTTCTTTCCAGAGGAGACACAAACATTTGATCACTAGTGCCACGGCTGAAGTCAACCTTGCTTCCACAAGGTCAGTAAACCACTGAAAGCAGATCGGACTTGGTTGCCAAAATCGAAATGTACAATAAGGGCAAGACTGATCTGCTGCCCTTCCCTTTTAGCCTGGCATTCCATAAAAGCAAACCTAACAAGAAACATTTCTTTTATACTCTGTCAAATGATATTACTGCCAAGGCATTGACGGGTTGCAGAGCGCTGATTATTTCGGAAAGGCATGAATAAAGAACACTCAACTTTCCTGCAAAAACAGGTGGACAAAGGTTTGAAAAGGGAAAGACAATTTTCAGCCAAATCCCTAAATTCCAGGGAGAAACTTCCTTGGTGCTGTTGCTTCGAAAATCCCCATTTCATTCCAACATTGTTGTTTTCTATATGAAAGATGGAAAAAAGGCAGCCACTTGGAATAGGAGTCGTTTCCTCATGCTTTTTGAATGCATCATCACTAAAATCATAGTCAAGAACTAGTCAAATCACCAGGACCAGATGGATTACACCCCACGGTTCTCAAGGAACTGGCAGACGTGATCTCAGAACCACTGAACTAAATTTTTCAAAGATCCTAGAGCACTGGGGAACTACCAGAGGACTGGAAAAGAGCTGATGTAGATCCCATCTTCAAAAAAGGGAAAAAGATGGATGCAGGTAATTAAAGACCTATCAGCCTGACCTCAATACTTGAGAAGATTCTGGAAAAGATAATCAAACAACGAATCAGCGAGCACCTAGAGGCAAACAAAGTCATTACTAAAAGCCAACATGGGTTTGTCAAAAACAGATCATGCCAGACAAATCTTATTGCATTCTTTGACCAAGTGACAAAATTAGTGGATCAGAGGAATGCTGTGGATATAATTTACTCGGACCTCAGTAAGGCATTTGATAAAAGTAGATTACAAATTACTACTTCATAAGATAGAAAAATGTGGGTTAGACAGCATCACCACCAGATGGATTCATAGCTGGCTGACTGGCCGTACTCAGCATGTGGTCCTCAATGGAACTGCGTCTACATGGAGGGAAGTGTGTAGTGGGGTGCCACAGGGCTCTGTTCTGGGCCCAGTGCTCTTCAACATCTTCATCAATGGTTTGGATGAGGGGATAGATGGGGAACTCATCAAATTTGCAAACTACACCAAGCTGGCAGGAATAGCCAATACTCCAGAAGATAGGCTTAAGATACAGGAGGATCTGGACAGACTCGAACACTGGGCACTATCTAACAAAATGAAATTTAATGGTAAAAAAGTAAGATTCTACATTTAGGCAAGAAAAACCAAATGTACAGGTATATTATAGGGGATACCTTGCTCAATAGTAGTAACTGTGAGAGGGATCTCGGAGTCCTAGCGGACAATCACTTAAATATGAGCCAGCAGTGTGCTGCAGCTGCCAAAAAAGCCAACACAGTGCTAGGCTGCATTAACAAAGGGATAGAATCAAGATCACGTGAAGTATTAATACCATTTTACAATGCCTTGGAAAAAAGATGTTGAGACTCTGGAAAGAGTACAGAGAAGAGCAACAAAAATGATTAGAGGTCTGGAAGCTAAAACATATAGGCAACGGCTGCTGGAGTTGGGTATGTCTAGTTTAATGAAGAGAAGAACGAGGGGGGACATGATAGCAGTGTTCCAATATCTCAGGGGTTGCCACAAAGAAGAGGGAATCAAGCTATTCTCCAAAGCGCCCAGAAGCAGGACAAGAAGCAACGGATGGAAACTAATCAAGGAGAGAAGCAACCTAGAACTAAGGAGAAACTTCCTCACGGTTAGAACAATTAACTAGTGAAACAATCTGCTCCAACACTGGAAGTTTTTAAGAAGAGACTGGACAGCCATTTGTCTGAAATGGTATAGGGTTTCCTGCCTGAGCAGGGGGTTGGACTAGATGACCTTCAAGGTCCTTTTCAACTTCACTATTATGATAACTAATGACACGTATCATAGGATGTATGTCAAAAGTAACTTGTCTTCCACTATGACAGCTTCCTAGCTTTGGTATGCACTATAGCAAAACCCCGCACTCACCCCCCATTCTTGATAACCTAATCTTTGTGCTGGAAAGGTCTTTTTTGTTCTGTTTTTCTTTACCTTCCTTTGCTAAACTAAAACAAGAAATAAGTTTTAAGTAAACCAAAAAGCTACAAGTTTTAATAAATTAACTTGTTTGCATCTTTTCCAAATCTATCTATCAGAACTAAGTAGAACTTACACAGTAGTTCAGGCACTGTAAGTTACATTGGCAGTTTTATTCTCAGTCCTTTTAAAATGATTTCTACTACAGAATTCTTTTTTGTTGCACGCCATTTTATTTAAGCTTCCCATGACAAGATTTATTTCTTGATCAGTCACATTGATATGTGTGAAATTTAGAGGTTTTGCTCTAATATGTATAATTTGAAAAGTCCTTACACTTAACTATATTTGCCACTTTAAAACCTATTCACCCATTTTAGTGTACTATCAAAGCAATATAAAGACATATGCAATTAAGTGTGTGTGTGTGTGTGTAGGTAAAGGTAAAGGTTCCCCCGCACATGCGTGCTAGTCGTTTCCGACTCTAGGGGCCGGTGCTCATCTCCATTTCAAAGCCGAAGAGCCAGCACTTGTCCAAGGACGTCTCCGTGGTCATGTGGCCGGCATGACTAGACGCCAAAGGGGCACGGAACGTTGTTACCTTCCCACCGTAGTGGTCCCTATTTTTCTACTTGCATTTTTACGTGCTTTCGAACTGCTAGGTTGGCAGAAGCTGGGACGAGTAACAGGAGCTCACTCTGTTACGCAGTGTTCTGTTCCAGCCTACTACCGGCCCTGCAGAAAAGTCAGGGACAACCCTTTTACAAAAGGCAAAAGGCTGGAAGTAAGCCCGCCAAATTTATTTACAGAAAACAGATCCAAAACAAAGCAAACTGAGCAAAACAAAATACGAACCACTAAAACAGAAGCTGTTCAAACGGTTGCCTTCAGCGACCAGCCCTCCCACACATCCCCCTTTTAAACAGTTTCAAGGCGTGGCTTCTCTTTGCCTCCTTCCGAGGTGCCCCATTGCCTTCCTCTGTTTACTCCTACTTGACTGCCTTCTGCTTCGGGCGTCCTTGAACAAGGCCAGCTGTGGGTCATCCTCATCCAAGCTGTCAGGCTCACCCAGCTGGGTCTGAGTAGTAACCAGATGGGAGGGGCCTGGCTGAGAGCTCTGCGATGCCTCAGAACTGTCCTCTGCAGGCTCTCCAAACCCCTCCTCCTCCTTCTCCTCTGAATTGTCCTACCCAACTGCCGAACCCACAAGCTGGCACTGAATCACAACACACGGCACTCGATATTTGACCCGCCAAACTGCCGACCTTCTGATCGACAAGCTCAGCGTCCTAACCCAAAGCCACCGCGTCCCTCTATGTGTGTGTGTGTATATATATATATATATATATATATATATATATATATATATATATATATATATATATATGTATGTATGTATGTATATGTATATGTATATGTATATGTATAGGTAAAGGTAAAGGTTCCCCCGCACGTGCGTGCTAGTCGTTTCCGACTCTAGGGGCCGGTGCTCATCTCCGTTTCAAAGCCGAAGAGCCAGCGCTTGTCCGAGGACGTCTCCGTGGTCATGTGGCCAGCATGACTAGACGCCAAAGGCGCACGGAACGCTGTTATCTTCCCACCGTAGTGGTCCCTATTTTTCTACTTGCATTTTTACATGCTTTCGAACTGCTAGGTTGGCAGAAGCTGGGACGAGTAACAGGCGCTCACTCTGCTACGCGGCACTCGGGATTCGACCCGCCAAACTGCCGACCTTCTGATCGACAAGCTCAGCATCCTAACCCACTGAGCCACCGCGTCCCTTTTATGTATATGTATATGTATATGTATATGTATAATATAATATATATGGAAATAAATGCAAGCTAGCTCCTACAATAATGGCAAAATTACAAATGTTTATTTTTCATACCAGTTATAAAACTAAAAATAAAAACCAAAAACCTTTCCTTGTTCCATGTGTGTCATCTTGTTCTCAAGACAACTACAGCTAAATCAGGTTGAGTTGGAAGTTATTCTAGCCTCTGGCTCACATTTCGAATGTTGTCATCAGTGAGAGAAGCTGTGTCTTCTTACTGAAACTGAAAAGGCTTTGTGGATAAATCAAACCCCACCCCTATTAGGACTGTTTCACCTTTAAGTCCAGAGGAATCAGGTACTAATGGCTAAGGGTTACTGTAAAAGAACTTCTTAGAAAACTAGACTTAACAGTGATATTCTCAGGCATGGAAAATAAATTCTGTGTTCTACTAGATCAGCACAGCCCCAAACGACTCTAGACTCAAAGTAGTCCTTTTGAGATTACCTGGAATGCTGTAGATCTTGTAGAAAAGGAAAATGAGCATAGGAAAAATCTTCATGATTGGCTGACTTAAATATTCCTTTTACTACTGTTGATTGATGCATTTAAAAGAGTCGGTCACATCAAAGCATTATTATTTTTTCCAACAACAATCATATCACAGAAATGATGTGCATTTTGGATCTAAATTTGAGGCCAAAATCGGTGAGGGAGAACTTGTGTGTACATACATTATCTGTGGGTTACAAATAGGAAGAGATGATTTATATCTTGAAGACCATTCTTGCTGCTGTGGCTGCACAAGATTTTGGCAGAGAAACTAAGAGGGTTTCTAAAGCAGCCCCAAGTGCTTCATTGACGCTTCACACTTAGCTCCAGGTAACTGGCCGTGGAGATTCTTGGGTCTTCAAGAAACGTAAGCAAGCCTGGGCTGGCCACCATGATCCTCTTATGATCCCTTTCCTTGAGGATGAGCCTTATGAACTGCAGAACCTACTCACTTCTTGGGGCTGAGAGAGCCAAGGGGGGAACCTTGCACATAGGTCAGGATGGCATTTTGAAGGAAACTGGCCCGCTGAGCTTCCTCCTCCCTTATCCTGGAGATTTCTGCTTCCCGAACCCGTAACTTCTCAAGCAGGCTGGAGATTTCACCCTCTTTGTCCAGTAGTGCCTCCCGGTGGTTACTGGACAACACTAGAAAAAGAAAAATGAAACATGAATGCATTTAGCCTTTTTTTTAAACTCAGGATAATGGACTCCAGATGATGGTAGAGGACAGGAAGGCCTGGAGGAACGTTGTCCATAGGGTCGCGATGGGTCGGACACGACTTCGCAGCTAACAACAACAACAATGCAATCCTTTAAAGGCAGAATACATTTTACATGGCCTCAAGAGAACTACAAGATGTTACATAATTTTTTAGATGATTGAAACATCTAGATGATGTCATTGTCTAAATTTAGAATGAAAGAGTAATCGAACCGGGATACATTAACTGTGGCTGATTTCTTCCTAAGGTAACATTAGCTTGGCAACAGAAAAGGTCTTCAGCGTTATTGAGCAGTGTCTGGCTTCAGGGTTTAGTGACTGTGGTTCACCAGCAACAGTGAGTGATATCTTTTAGAGTCAAGATGGTCTGCACATGTGGCTATAAAGACCACAGCTCAGTCAGTCCTTGCTCAGTTGCCTATGGCCTGACCGCCATGCCACTGAAGATGCCAGCCACAGTTGCTGGCAAAATGTCAGGAAATCAGTTGTTTAGACCACGGCCACTGAATCCTGAGGTTGCCAAGCAGATACCAGCCATGAAAGTCTATACTAGTATATTATCAATTAATTCTCCAGTAAGTAAGCAAATGGGCAACCGTCTCCAGCCAGAGAATGGAATTGGCTTTCGGCAAAGAAAGAGGATGGGATGTTACAGGCAAGGAGATGGAAAAGGTGAGACTTGAGGTATCTGTGGACCAGATAAGCCAAACAGCCCCCATCACTTTTATCTAGAATTGCAGCCTTAATCATGTACAGCAAGTGAAGATGGCATGTAGGAATTATGATGGCTGTCCACACAGTCAGCTGGATGTTTAGACTGGATTTGGCATTTTTGTTCACTTATATCAAATCCTTCTCAAGGACCTGCGATAGGCAGATATTGCTTAATAATATTAATGGTATTGTCATAATAGGATGAAAACTGTTTCAAGTAAAGCTACCCTTTGCAATTGACTGATGGTGATTTTGTCAATGTCCACAGTGTTCAAGTGGTGCTCTGGATGTTTTGGGATTGCCCCCAAGGGGCTTTCTTTATCACAGCCACTATTTGAAGGTTTTGACATTTTGTTCCTTTCTCTTTCTATTCTTTCTCTTCTCTTCTGCTATTTCCAGCAATTCAGTGTCCATGATCTGGACATTTTGTCTTTCTTATCAACAATTATTAAGTGTTGGGTGTTGTATGGCAGATGCTTATTAGGGGTCCTTGGTGCTCTCTGAGCTTGCTTGTTTTCTTGCAGACATTTCATTACCCTAACGGTTAGGGCCTAACCTAACTACTATAGTTAACATCATCAGTGCCAATAAGGAGTGCTGTTTGCTGTCAGTTTATATTCTGGTGTCTTGCCTGTCTGAGTGGGTGGAGGTGGTCTTAGGGATTCTTTGGTTGGGCTGTTTACTAGTGGCTCTGTGGCAGTTTCTTGATTGGGGAATTGCTTACTTGACTGTTGGTCTGAAGGTGATCTTGGAGTTAATCTATGCTGATCTGAGTGCTGATTACTGGAGAGGTACTGGAGTCTTTTTCTTTTGGGGGCTGGTTGATTGTCTCTTTCGCATAATCTGGAGAGGTTGTTAATGTCTATGTGTCTATTGATGGCTGATTTGTCAAGAGTGCCAGGGTTCTAGAAATTCTCTGGCATTTTTGGATTTGGCCTGGTCTAGGATTGTCTCATCTTCCCAATTAAAGTTATGAATAAGTATGTTGTGAAATCAAAGAAGTTTTGTCATGCGCTTTGACTGCCAGCTGGTGTTCATGGATACGTTCTGCCACTCTTCTGCTTATTATTATAACTGATAATAAGATGTTTATTGTTACTTATTATTACTGAGGTGCTCTCTGAGCTTAGTTTTTTTCCTGCAAATATTTCATTACCCAAACTAGTTAATATCCGCAGTGCTCACTATTGTCACATTCAGCTTCCTTCCTCTAGTCAGTTTGGGATGATGGAGTGGGAAAATGGAAGTCTCACTCTGCCTTTTGGGAAACGAGTTGCTTGGTTACTCTCTACTCACGAGGGAACACCAAGAGATACATATTAACGTCTGACAGAAATGCCAGGAAGCAGACATGGTGGCAGTGAGAAGTAGATGGAATCTCCCACTGGAGACAAGCCCACACTGCTGAGAAAACCAAGTCTGCCTCCTGTGTCCCTATTTCCTCCCTTATGTTAGTTCCAGATCTGGGTCCTCACTTACACGTCAGTTAGGTAAGGTATTGATTACGGGTGCAATATTACGGCACATCATATAAATTGCTGCAGGTACTTTGGTGGAAGAAGGCCTTTTCTAGTTACCTTTCAGCTGGCGCTCAAGGGCCGCAATCTTCCCTCGCAGCCCTTCTTGTGCTGTTCTCTCAGCTTCCAGGTGACCAATCTGCTCCTGCAGCTCCACACGCACTTTATTGACCTCGGAAACTTTCTCTTGTTCCTTACTGCCCAGCTCCTGCCATCCATAGCACAGTGGGGCAAAGTAATCAGCGGCTTGTGCTTCAAAATGTTGGTACTACAGACAAAGTCACCATAATGGCCACATGGGTGCACACCTTCACCATCGGCCCAACAGCCCTGCCCTTGCCCTGTGTCTCACACTCCCTTTACCACTCTTGGGATACGTACGTTCCCAAATAAAATTGGGTACGATGGGAGGCTGCCTAACAGGATAGAGCACCTAAGCGACTTTGGGTAGTTGTGGAAAACAAAGGAGGTTCAGATCCTGCTTGTTACTTGGATGGGACACTGTCAGTAAATCCCCAATTTGTAGAGTAGACGAGGAATACCGCTACCCACCCCTCATTTGAGAAGGCAGCGATAGGATGCCACTCTCAGCCATTGCCAGGAAAACTACACGGATGGGTCAAGTGCCCTACCAGGAGTCAGGCTCAATTTAAGGGAATTCTTTAATTTTTTATGATGAAGTTATGCTGAAACCACTAGAGATATTGCGAGTATTTGAGTATGAAACAGGAAAGGTGATCTTCTTTAAGGTTTTGCCAAGGGGAACAGGAACTGCATGCACCCCCAGCCAGCATTACCACGAGAAGCTCTTGGTTCAGATAAGGTGCTTCTAGGAACAGAATAAAACCTACAAATGTTAGGGGGTCATATATTATACTAAGTCTCTACTCTGGTTTGTGCTGTCAGTCACAAGTGATTGACTTCACAATACACTTAAGTCATAAACCATTGTTTACAACCTGCAACAACCAGGTATTATACGGGAGAACTTTCCTGGAGACAGAAAAAAAACTACTCGAAAGATGATCTTTGTTAACCAGACAATTTACTTGTCCTACATGTTTTATAGAACAGTCTACCATACCTAGCTTTGCAGTGTGGAATCCATAAACTAGGAGCATCTGAACTTTGACTGTTTTTTAAACCATGCCCTGTGTCTATTCAGAAGAGCCTGCAGATAGTCCTTGAGCTACAGCTATAATGGAGTCTGCCCATTATGGTCATAATTCATGATGGTCGTAAAATGGATTGGTCACATAACTGACCTTATGATCATTTTTGCAGCAGCTGTTAAGTGACTCACTACAGCCTTTAAATAAACCAATCACTCGCTATGGGCACAGTTTTGCCAAAAACCAGAGGAAAACTATCACATGACACCAGGATGCTGCAAACAGGTGTAGATGCGGTCTGGTTGCCATGTGCTCAAAGTGCAGTCCGATGACTATACGGTGGGTGGGGGAGGGGAGGAGAGACCTGACCATTGGAAGTTCAAACAATGGCTAGGTAACCGTTTGTAAGTCAAGGACTATCCCTATTCCCAGGTATGTACGCAAGGAACAGTAGCCTACTTATCAGAACCTGGTTGTTGGGAGGGGGGTAATTTCTTTATTCTTGTGGGTTCTGCCATAATCCTGGGGGGAGGGGGGAGCTATGGGCACTACAATGTATCCTCTCTGCTTTCCTCTATCTGCCTGCTCTTTTATATATTTCCCTTGATGTCGGTCTGGGGTAAGAATGGAATGTGCCTCCGGCCATCTGCCTTATCTCTAGCTGCGGAAGAAGAGGCACAGAGACTTAACCGCCTAACAGCCTTGGGAACGGCGCCTTACCAACCCCGTTCCCACAGCAGATTTATACCTGGGGATTGGGCCATTTGAACTGGCCAGATGGACTATTGGGGTGGATTTTGCCAGTTGCTCTTTTAACCTATTGATTCACGCGGGAAACCCTCAGATCCTGCCTTCTATGCCTGCTGTCAACTTCTCCTAATAAAAGTTCCTTTTGGAATGAAGCTGTTCCAGGAGTTATGCTTTCTTGGGAAGAGGGATTGAGGCAGGTCCTTACACTACTGTTGAATGCTGATATCAGGCTTCTTCCTGTGGGACTTTTTCAACTCGCTCACCTGCTGAAGCTCTTCCAGTCGCCTCTTGAGTCCTTCCACCTGCAGACTCAACTGGCCTTCCTTAGCGTGTGCCTCTGCCACTGCTTGCTTCTGCTGCAAGCAGTATTTCTGTGCCTCGTCACGGGATTGCATCATCAGCCTCAGCTTCTCCTCCGCCTGCTCCTGGCGCTGTTGCTATTGCATTGCCCACAAAAAAGAGAGAGAGAGAGAGAAAGGAATAATCTTTTTTCAACCTATTAATGATATGTAAGAATTGGACACATCTTATTAATAAGGTTTTATTTTATTTCCATTATGAGTTTTAATCTGTTACCTGAACATGTTGATCTTTTTTTAAAGCCTCTCTAAATTAGAAAGCATCATCAACTATCCCTCAACTTGGGTACCTCCAATTATACTGAGATGTAATCAAAATTCCCAGGTTGGTCTAGACTAGTTTTTCCTCAATCTTGTCATCTTTTAGAACAATGGAGTTCAACTGGTGAATGCTGGCTAGGGAATCCTGGGAATTGAAGTCTACACATTTTAAAGTTGCTAAGGTTGAAAAACACTGAGGATATTAGAAAAGAATGGATGCTTCCTTGCCACCTCCAACTTTTATAAGGAAGACTTAAAACACAGTTCCTACTCTTAATTCTATTTTACCTAATAATAACCCTGATGTGAGATAGAATAAACAAAGCCATCAGTTCTGGGCCAAGTAAGAGTGAAATTATTTTGCTTGGTGCGCCTGAAAACGTAATGTTAAATTCTCCCCAAATGGACATTCATCCAATGTTCCAACTCTAGAAAACCTTAGCATGCCAGTTATAAGAAAATACCAGTCTCTGTCTATACTTCATTTTACTTTCTGATGTAGCATTGGCACGAATAGGGAATGGACAGATAAAATTATGTAGCAATGCTGCTTTTGAGCTGCCCTGTCAACCTTACCTCTTCCAGCCTGGTTTGGGTTTTGGCTCTGATGACTTCTTCCTCAATTTTGCCTCGTTCAATGAGGGCAGCAGCTTTCACTTGGCCCAGTTCCTAGTGACAAGGCAGAAGAACAACGCACTGCAATTTCTGATTGTAAAAGCAAACCAAGAAACCTGCTGTGGTCTGAATCTGGATACATATTCTTAGAGAAAATCCAAAGCAACTGAGGACAAGATTCAGCTGGTTTTCGGGAAAAAGTCCACAAAATTGGGAAGCCATTCCACTCACCTCCTCAAGCCCAATGCGGATGGCCTCCAGCCTTTGGATGCGCTCCTGCAGAGCACGTTCACATGTCTCCCTATGTTGAGTTATGTGTCCCACCTGCAGGTCAAGCACCATTGTTCAGAGGATCTTTAGCAGCACATAAATAACGATTGACACCAGCCTTTCTCTTGGGTAAATGGGGGACACACGAGGAATATTGGAGCAAACAAAATTTCTTTATTCAAGAAAGCTTGGGGCACATTTTCCAATTCCTTAGCAAAAAATCCAAACATAAAACTGTAATATGAACCCAGAGAAAGGGACTGACTTATTCTGTCTGTCTGTCTATCTATATCATAGTTCTTAACTGCCCATCCTCCTCAGATATGTAATGAAGAAAAAAGAGGCCTGGATTTTGAAGGGTAAGGGTGATCCTACTCTAAAGGAAGGAAGACAAAGAGTTATTCAGGATAGTCTTGATTCCCAAAACCCTGAACTAAAAAAGAAATCCATCAAAGGGAAACATAATTGCCTTCCCTGGTCTCAAGACTCTTGGATTGTAGATGTGAGGCAATAGTGAAAGTGTGCAGTTACTTCTGTGGAGCTGGGGGATTGGGGGCTCTGTAATGGAGAAACCCTGGAAAAGAAACAATTTCCTAGCATTCTGACCAAGTCTTACAACAGTCCCAAGGGTCTTCCTTTATTCATATGGCCAGGATGGAAGAGCTCAAGACTCTTGTAGGCAAGCCATGCTTCCATCGTATCTTATAAACAAGGGTAGAATGGGTAGAATTTATTTTCAGGCCAGAAAGCACAACTACTTCAGACACACTCCCTGTCCCTGGAGGAATGCTAAAATTCCCACAGCCTCCTCACCTCCTTCAGACGAAGGGATTCTGCATCATTCAGGACCTGCTTGAATCGCTTCTTTTCATTTTCCAAACGCTCTGTAGAAACACAAATATAGTGAGGTCCCCAACTCCTTTCGTCTTTCTTCCCTTTCTGAAGGACTCCAACAAAGCTCTCCTTTCACTCAGTAGCTGCAGACGACGTGTGAGTTACACTCACCTTCAGCCTGTACAGCTCTGAGTTTCATTTCTGCTGTTGTGTGGGTCAGCTCCTCCTTCACCTGGAACAGTTGCTCTTGCTGGTTTTTGCATCTTCTTTCCAGCTCATCCACCTAGAAGGAAATCCACTCGTAGCAGAGAGACAGACAAGCTCCCATCTCTCTACAATAGGTTGCTGGGAAAGAGTGTCAAGCACAAACAGGCAACCTGTAGTTCACAAGCAACAAGAAATCCTTGGCAGCCTTCTGTCTGAAGGGCTTCCTGGTGGCCCACCTAGCAACTGATTAATGTCTATGGAATAGGTGCATTGTGTTGGATTGACTGCATTTATACATTTATGGCTTGTCACAACACAACAAGAACCTGTAACTCACTGAAGCAATTGCCCAAAGCTGCTATTGCCCAAGGCTGCATCCAGGAGCCAAAAGCTAAGTTGAGAGAATCTTAGTTGAATAACTCTTAACGCAGTGTGTCTCAACCTTGGAAATTTGAAGATGGGTTGACTTCAATGTCCATGGTGGCTGGAGAATTCTGGAGATGAAGTCCACACATCTACAAGTTTGTCAAGGTTAAGAAACTCTGCCGTGATGCCATTCAAACATTTTTTACCTCATTTTTGAGCTGGATATTTTTCTCATTGGCTGTGAAAAGTTCCTGTAGAAGCTTTGCCTCACGATCAGAAGAATTCTGCAAAAGCAGAGATGCATCAGTCAGCCCTTCTTCCTTTTTCCAGTGTCCTTCCTGGTTTGATCCAAACCTCGGAGCAGCTTCGCACCCTTTCCCCACTAACATTGGGCTTGTTTCAAGCAAAGACATCTGTTTCAGATGGTGCCAGATATCTTGCTTGATTATATGCACTCCCTGACTCCTCAGATCTTCCCAGATATCTACCTTCTTGTGTTGTTGAAACTCCTTGGCGTGCTTCTCCACCAGTCTTTCTTGCTCCTCTTTTGCTGCACTCAAAATTTCTCCCAGGCTGCACACCTTCTGCTCTGACAGTGCCAAAGCTGCCTCTGTCATCTGGAGTCTGCAAAGCAGCAAGTTTCAAGTAAAAGCTACTTTCAAGGCTACCTTGAGGTTTTCTGAGCTAGCTGCCCAGCAATAAGAGCACCTGCACTGCAAAACAAGACGTTGTTTCAGAGTAACAAGATGGTAAAGGAGCTAAGCAGTTCTTAAGTTTGTAACTAGTGCCAAATCTACCCATAAACCTCAACCTCTGGATTTGGAGTGTCAGGTTGACCAAAGCAGATCCAGAATTTGCACTCCTTGACGGCCTTTCTTAATACATGTACCAGAGACCAAAATCTCTGGTCATTAATTGAGACGGTCATTAAATAAGATGTCATGTGACCACTTCTCTCAATGACTGCAATCCTGGGACTCCCGATTGCAGTTGTTAAGTGATCTCCTGGTTTCTTTAGTGGACGGAGGAAAAGAGCTGCCTGCAAAAGGGACTCAGTCTCACATGGGGCTAAAACTCCAAGGACGGCTCTCACAAGAGGCTGGCTGGAAAAAAAGTCCATCCCAAATCTAAGCAGGATTTGGGCACAGACCATTGGCACCATGGGGCATTTGCAGGAAGCCCCCAGACACAAAAGGACTCTCCATGCTGCATCTGTCCCCAAACCTAAGCAAGGTTTTGGCCAAGTGTTTTCAGCACAAGGTGTTTGCAGCCAGCCCACAGAAACCAGAGGGAGTCGTCTTGTCAGGCAGCAATGGCTTGAGATCTTCCCTACCAGCTTCCACACTGACTTACTGGGGAAGCTGGCAGGGAAGACAGCAAATAGATGACTGTGGGACGTTTGTAAGTGTGCAATAGTTGCCAAAGCACCCGAATTGTAATCGGATGACGGGGCACTGCAATGGCTGTAACTATGGACACAGGTCACAAGTCTCTTCATTCAGTACCATGTAAATCTGAATGGTTGCTAAATGAATAATTGTATAAGGACTACCTGTAGGTACATACATTGATTAATATCTGCTCCACACAGCATTGAATGAATTCTTGTGTCGCCAGCCACATTTTCCAACAAATATACTACAAGTCAAATTTGTTATTTGAAAAACTGTCTCCAGTATGCAGAACAACAGGAGCCTGGCTTTTTTTTTTAAATCATCTTCTTAAATTCTGTCACACATTTTTACAATGATAGGTACATTCCCCATTTCTCCCTGCTCCTCCTCATTTGTATATTATTTTATATTTGTGTTTAGGAAGGTGAATAGTTCTATTTCAACAATTACTGAATTTTGTCCTCTCTGACTTATTCCTGTTCCCTCCTCTGGTTCCACAATTTTCCATTCATTTGAATCATGAAGTGGAATGCCAGCTGGACCATTCCGATTGGAAATCAAATCTGAGTTGGGACTGTCATCAACAACATTAGTCTAGTTTCTCCAACATTGCCAAGCTGTTCTCCGTACTTTGCTTTTAGGGAATTCATCATCGAATAGCGCTCATTCAGGGCCTCTTGCAGACGCCCGACTCGTGCTGCCGATACCCTGCAAGGAGAGCAGAGGGGATATCCATGTATAAGGGAACATACACTGTGTAGAATCTTTGCTGAAAACTGACAAGAGAGGAGCCCTTGTGGCAACATAAGAGCCAGGTAATGGTTAAAACTGCTCCTTTGGGTTTATTTAGAGTGCTCTCTCCCCATCCTGAGCTGGCAGAATACCATCCCGGTGTATAGATGATTGGTCTCCATCAGGTAGCTGCCAAATAATGGCATCCTTATTTACTATATATGGGCTTGCTTCCTTCCCTAATCAAATGTCACCAGCTGAGAGAAAAACATTTGCCAATGATTCTTTTGAATCTAAGAGGGGCTGGAGAAGACAAGGTTAGGGAGATGTCTACTGGTAGGTTTAATCATTTGTCAAAATTCATTCCGATTTAGCCTAAGAAATGGATGCCAAGATAACCTTGTCAACTTTGTGAACTTCAACTCCCAGAATTCCCCAGCCAGCATGGCTGTAATTGAAGTTCACAAGTCTTAAAGCTGCCAAGGTTGGATACCCCTGGCCCAAAATATGTGTAATGTGGAGAAGGGAGGATGCAGGGATATGCAGCAGGGCTCTCTCTCTCCCATTGCACCTTGACCCTGCCTGTCACTCACTATTTTTAAATCAGGTTTAGCGATTTTTCAAATTTTTTCAGGGAGTCTCAGTGTTGTGTAGGAGAGGGGTTGTGCAGTGCAGCAAAACTCCTGTTTCCCTGCCTAGGTGTCAGTCACCACTGGACTGGTGTTCCAGTGAACTCTTGCTTTAAAAATAGTCTGACTTAACAGCTGCTAGGTATGCAAGGGTGTTGAGTGATACAACAAGAAGGAAGGACCCCAGGCAACCCATCTGGCAGCTCTTATTCAGGTTTTATTTGTTTGTTTGTTTTATTTGCTAAATTTTTAAAACTGCCATCTCACAATGGAACTCAGCTATACATGTTGGCTTACCTGTTGCTCTGGTTTATTTCGTCTCTCTGCTTGTCAATGGTGTCCATTAGATCCAGGAACTGTAAAACAGATTTAACATTAACAGCATCCTTTCAAAGTACAAACATTTGGTAGCCACACCTACTCTGCTTATAAGTAGCTAGTCACCTTATTGAGTGAAAAATAAATTTAGGCTGAAAGTTTCCAAAGTTAGGTCCCAGAGGGAAAGAAACTACTCTTTTTTTTTCCTTCTAGGAAGATCAGGGCGCTCTAAATAGTTTTATCCCCTTTTAATCTCACAATATAAAGAAGGCTAAATTGAGAGATAATGTTTGAGCTCACACACTGCACTAAATTATAATGTTGTTTGATTTGGGTTGATGATTGTGATCCCAGTCAACTGTTCCTTGTTCAGTAAACCATGGCAAAACAAATCCAAGGCTTTGGGTGATTTCAGCCACTAAAGCAGGCATGTCAAACTTGCCACGTCATGTGACATCGCGTGATGTATCGGGACTTTTCCCCCATTGCCGGCAATGGAGTGGGCGCAGTTTCAGCGTGACGCATCTGGCCAGTGGGCCGGCAGTTTGACATGCCTACACTAAAGTAACTTAGTTTTCATAGTGGAGCAAGGTATACATTCAAGCTCCATCACCTGCCACAACTGTTAATTGCTTTTGATCAACTAACCTGTTTAGCTTTCTCTTCTTTCAAGCACATCACCTCTTTGCTGAGAATTTTTGTCATGTTACGACTTTTGGAGAGAATATTCTGACGCTCTTGGTTATGTTCCATCGCTTGATCTGAACCATAAAGAAACATGAAACAAAGTTAACGGTTCTCTCATTCAACAGGCTTGTAGGTGTATTCAGATGTTGTTACTTATGATCCTGCAGGGGGGAAAAAATCACCACCTGGATCTGACAAAGGTTCTACCTAGAGCAGCATTTTTTTTCCTTAACATTGATTAATGAGTTATCACTTTGGAACCCACCCACTCAGTCAAAACAATCAATTTCCTTTATAATGTACCCCCCCCCAAAATCCCCGAAGATTATATCTCTGTATACACTCATCTAATACCTACTCATTCTTAGAATATATAATTTATTCATTACAATATTTTTTAAAGCCCACAAGCTGGACGTAACAGCAGTGTCTTTAGACTGCTGTTGTCCACTCCCTGCCCACTTCCAGAGTAGCTCTCTAAATCCAGAGTTAGAAATGTCTCTGAAAATTCTGAAAAAGTCTAGGTTTTCACGCTGTACGGTGATTCCTTAGCCCTACAGCCATAAAGGCAGGAGTCACACAGTAGAACAATCTGTAGGTGGAGTTGAATCTAATTATTTTTTTATCAAGTAGAAAGCTGGCACGATTGCTTACCCACAGCCTTCAGGATATCACTTGGTACATTGTTCCCAGCTAATTCAAGCTGCCGTACTGTCCGGTTGCTATGAAGACAGTTCAGAAGTGCCCGGCCCCCCAAGAGTCCAATATTATTCCATCGCAGATCTAAGCAAGAAACAAACATTCATACAAGGTCTTGCATTCCCAAATTGGCACACCAGTGGTTGAAACCAGCTGACTTTTACCAGAATGAATGCTAAACAGTATTTCTCAAAGGGTGCTGAGGAATTTATTACATTGCTTAGGAAGGCAGAAGCAAGTCCACCAGCGTGGGTTAACTTTTGATAGTTCTGTACCAAATTGTACAGAACAGGGCTCTCAAGCTGTGCCCACAGTTGGACATTTCTGTTTCCCCCCCCTTATTTGGAAGACTATGTACAAAAGTATCTACTTTTGAACAGAGGTACTGCACTACAATATCTTTGCCAGCTGAGATACTTCATTAATTGTCTAAACATCAGCCCTAATTCTGCAAAAAGCTACGCCTAGCTTACACATAATTCATGCAATTTTCAAATTAGCAGGAATTATTTCCAGACTTCCAGTGGAGGTATGGTGAACTGAAGATGGCTCTGTGAAAGTAGAGCAGATATCTGTGGCAAAAACCAAGGAACCAGTGAGCAGAGTGGTTTCTTGTTATCTTTCTAGATAAGGATAGGATAGGAGATTGTCCAGACGTGTTCTAGAGCTGCTCCTTGTAAGAAGATTCAGGACAGCAGTTTTGTCCAGTTATAAGACAATGGGATTAACCATCGTGCTTGCAATTATGGTGGAAACTTTTAAAGGTTTTTTTTTTTAAAAAAACCTCAAACTTTAAAACCCTGAGTGAGATTTTTGAAGAATGAAATCAGAAAACAGTAGCCACAATATCAGCAATGTCAGTAATGATGTCTGCTTCTATTGGTAGACTATGTCCAAAAGGTGTTATTGAATAAATGATAGATGTAGAACAAATTTTATCTGACAAGAAGAGAGGAAATTGGATTTACAAATGACGGGCCAAGAGAAAAGGCTAAGGAAAGGATGTTGCACTGGATCTATAAAATAAATTGGATGAATTTAAAAGGGAAATATAAATTATAAACCAAGAAAAACTGTTTTTTTCCTACTCGATTAACAAAAGTGGCTTGTTAAAATCTTGAAGAATGAGGCAAAGAAGAAATGAAGAGAAATCAAATCATATGACAATATCTGAATGAACTGAACTGTTAAAAGTAAAAGGAAGGAATAAAAAGCTGGTTTATTTGATCAAGGTTACAACAAGCTTTGTTATTACTTTTGGCAACCTTTTATGGACTTTCTACTGACACCAGGACTACAAATACGTTTTACGGATTTGTTTATAGAATAAGAGATGGGCTATGGGATGAAGAAATATCCCATACTTTTTACAATGTTTGTCTTTCTTTAAGTTTAATTTGCATCAGTTTTAACTCTTATAATCAAAATTCTTAATAAACCAAGCATAAAAAAAAACAATTAGCAATCTTTACTTCCCAGTACAATGGTCTAAGTCAAGGGTGTCAAACTTGCCACATCACGTGACATGTCACAACATATCACGACTTTTTTTTCCATTGCCGGCAATGTGGTGGGCATGGTTTCACCCTGATGCATCCGGCCTGTGGGCCAGCAGTTTGACACCCCTGGTCTAGCTGGTCAAAAGGGATGGCATGGGAGTCACCCTCTGTTTTTAAGAAGGCTGGCCTTACCGAGTTCTTGTAGACTAGAATTGGCTTTCAGTGCCATGGCCAGTTCTCCTGCTCCCTGATGGTTGATTTGATTATTGCGCAGGTCCAACATCTGGAGATGGTGGTTTGCACCAAGCCCCTCGCAGAAGACAGTGAAGCTTTCTTCCCATACACCTAGATTGTTCCACTCCAAAGTGAACCTTGGGAAGGAGACAATTACGATAATAGAGGCTGATGCATAGAAGACATAGGTTATAGTTGAAAAGGGAACCCCGAATCCTCTCCCGAGAAGAAGACATAATACAAATATAATAATCCTCCTTGGACAATCTGAACCAATTGTTTGTCCACTGCTTGAGAGACCCTCCATATCCCTGTGATTGCTCACCTCTGGATAGTCTTGTTTTGCCTGAGGAGCTTTCCCAGAACCTCAGCCCCAGCAGCTCGCAGGTTGTTTCCCTAAAAGAAACCAAACCTAGTTAGTCTCTTCATTTCTCAAAACATGGATTCATCCAGACATTAAACAGAACCAAGACTCTGAAAATTCAACACGACTTTCTCCTCTTCACACAACTTGTTAATTCATGCTCACTTTGCAGAGTTTGCACTTCTCACCACAGAATTCATACATTTATGTCCATTTCCATATTTTACATTTAGTGGGTCGCACGTTATCTTTACGACTCTACCATTGTACATCATTTTGTGTATAAATAGAAAGGGAGAATGGAAATTTTATCAATAACTTCCCAGTATTGATTTGGAAAGAAACTATGGTGAAAATTGATGAAAATTTGAGTCACAAATATGCATGCATATGTACATCCATACACTTATGTGTGTGATAGTCAATTAATAACAAATTCAATAATATTCTCCAATGTCAAATTATGTAGTAAGGATTGGGAAATATAAATATGCTTAAAAACAGAAGAGCTGAAAAACAATTCACCAGAAGTTCTTTCTTTTACCTCTTATTCTATTTGTGCATTTTACATTGTTATTTAATTATTCAAAGATTAGATACTTATCTTCAACTGCTATTCTAAAACCAACAAGTTTCTTAAGGTTGCACACACACTATAGACTCCAGTTATATGTTTTGCCTCAGAAAGCTTTTCCACTATTTTAAGCCCACCCTGTTATTATTCCCCAAAGCAAAAGCATCCTAGACATTTTGCTACCCTAAGACTAAGGTGCAGCACACTCACCTTCAGATTTAAGAACTTCACAACTGTATTGGAACAAAGTCCGTGTAATAGCAGCTTGGCCCCTACAAGGAAAAAGACTCATATCTGAAAATGTTAGCAACTTTCCCAATTTAAAAAAACCCCATATTCACACATTGTACTGAATCTTGTTTTGTTTAACTATGATTTATTGAGTAAACCACAGTGGGTGAATTCATGCCTGATGTGACATGTGAATCCAGTGACATATTATTAAACAATATATAGATTTATTTTATTTATTTTATTTATTTTAATTCCATTTATATCCCGCCCTTCTCCGAAGACTCAGGGCGGCTTACAAGCTTAGCAGTAGCCTTCATCCTATGTATATGCCTGCTTATTAGGGCTTTCACACACACACCCCAAGCGGCATTATTACAAAGTCAGCTTATTGCCCCCAACAATCTGGGTCCTCATTTAGTTTGGCTGATCATGAGAACATACTCTTGAAGACTCTGACATTTCCCTCTCCTCCTATTCTTGGGAAGGTATATATTACCACATGTCCTTGTGCTAAGTTAATGACTAATTTCCACTTTAGAGATGACCCATCTAGGCAAACTGTTAGCACAGACAGTGTCTGATTACAAAGTGAAGTTAACAGCAAGCAACACAATGGAAGTGAAGGTGCCATGAACTCCAATAAATTTTCAGGACAGGAGAGAAATCAAGAATTGCCTTATGGACAGACGAAGTCCCACCTTCTTCACTCAGCATGCAATCGTTCAATATGATCTCAGTGAACTGGAGGTCATCCTGCAAGAGCTTGCCAAGGACTCCGCAACTATCTACAGAAAGGCTTTGTGTGGCTAAATCCAAGCGGTTTCTTCCCGTGGCTTCCTCCAAGTGTGGCAGGATACTCTCCTGAGGCTCAGCACCACTCTCTTTGCACAGCCTAGTATAACACTGTCGGAAAGCATCCATCTCTGTGGCAGGCATCAGCATCACTCATTTCCCCCATGTAGATAAGGGGTTAAGACCGATGGCAAGATCAAAAGGCAGCAGCTGGTAGCCTGGTGGACAACAACAACCGTAGGTTATTGCCAGAGCACATATTGCTTAGTGATCTGATTTGAACCTCTATCTCCAAATGCTGAAGCCAGCCAGTACCTCTGTTCCTAGAAGCCTTTAGACAAACAATCAAACCTGTTTCAAAAGCTTGCTGTGGGTTGCTAGAACTAACAGCCAATGCCTACTTTTGTAACTAAGGAGACTGGAGCATGTTGGGAATTGTAGTTAAATGTCTTTTCTAAATCTTACTACCTGGGAAATAGGGCATGCTGGGAACTGTAGTTCAGAGGCATTTTAATTATTTCTTTCACTCTACCAGAAACAGTAGATTTACTGTGTGATTCATACTTTAGGGAGCATACTTAAATAAAAAGATCAAGAGCAAAGATATCAGTTAAAACATATGCTAAGATACTGTTTTGGCAGAAAAATAAATGATTCAACTAAACAAATAATACATTTAGTGCTTGTTTTATGGCACAACTGTGTTTTGAGATAAAATATACCAATTGCATTCTATGAAGTTGTATCTTCTGGTGGAATTAAGAGACCACTCATTACCATAAACATGTGTGCAGCCCTGTATGTGTGTGTATGTTTTGTACAGGATTCCTTGAAACTCAGTGTGTGGGTTTTACTGTTAAAATCTGGATAGCACATTCTGCAAAATGTACGACATCTGGCAAGTTTGTCTATTCTGTGTGTCAACAAGTTAATGTTTTAATTTAATTTAAAATGTAGGGATGGAGCCAAAGTTTTGCACAAAGGCGCCAAGTTGATACCTCTCTCTCCAGACATTTGTTTTAGAATCCAGTTGCCATTATAGTGTTGTGGTCTATGAGAAGGTAATGTAGCATACTATGTATAATTACAACTAGGCACTTTATGTTTCTGTATTCCAGGCAGTAATAATCATATATTTTAAATTTGTTCAAAATTTGAGTGACATATGTGTTTGTCACTCAGAAACTGAATCTACTCTCAAAGCCCAAACACTGAGACAATTTCACCTCAAACTGAAATGGTCCTTAAATCACCATGTAATGTCAGTTTTGAAGTCTGTGGACTCTTTTCTAGAAATACTTTGTTTCACATGATATAACATTAATACAATGTAATCTTTTAAAATGTGAATTAAAAATGCTTGAAAATACTTAATGCATACAACTCACTAGTCCTCCTACATTTTATTTCAAAACATCACAGCAATAATTTATTTTTAATCTTTTAGTGAACTTTCTACAGTTAATCTCTAAACATGTTCATCTCTCTTTAAATACTTACAAGAGGAAAAATTAAAAAATTAAAAATTGAACTGTAAGAATGATTGGGGGGGGAGAAAAAGGAAACATCAACAACTAAACATAACTTGTTGGCTTGGAACCACTCAAAAGGCACTTCTAAATTATTTTAGATTTAAACTGAGATCCTAAGCAGGTTTACTTTACTCAAGTCCTAACAGAATTGCCTTTAGGGGAAAAAATCAGAACCCCTAGCCACTTTTTTTAAGCTAAATTACAGGACTAAATTCAGCGGAGTTGAGTTGCAAACAGTTCTATATCTATTAGTAGGTCCTACAGAGTTCAATATAATATTATGCCTCTACAGAAATAGATTTCGGTTCTGAATCATCACTTGTTCACGTGAATCCACCTATTTTCTTGGATGTAAGTCCCACAAGCAAAGAACTAAAGTTTAGGACTATGATTCAATAGGATCGACGCAACGACCACCCGCAGTCCATTCCCACAACTTTTCCGAAAACGAGGGCTGATGAGCAAAAGGCTAAGAAAGCGGAACCGCTAAGCAAGCGTCGACGAGAAGCTGAGAAATGCGTTCACTAAGCAGGACACGTTGGCAAGGATGGCGTTCCTGAACGACTTACTGTAATCAAGACTCTCATATTCTGATCGCTCCCCCTCCTTTCCCTATTTCCTCCATCCTGAGAGCCTGACTCGATGCTTTCGGGCACCGAACCCAGCTCAGTTTTTGTTTTCTTTCCTAAAACGAAACTTCTAATTTAAACCTTCCGCCTAACTTAAGCCTCCCGCCTCTTTTCAGATCAGCAGCTACCGAGACTAAAGGGAGGGTGGGCGGGCGAAAATCAACTACACGTCCCAGAATGCCTCTTGTTAAGAGTCTGGTGGCCCCGTTCTTCTCCGGAAGTAAACGGTTGAGGGTGGGACTCTAGGAACTACATTTCCCAACATGCCATGCGCCGTTCTGACGGTTTTTAGCGCCGAATCTAACCAGGGATGCAATGTGAAATGGAGACGAGGGAAGAATGCGCGGGAGGCTTCAAAAAGGTTAGGGAAACAGGCCGAGAAAAACAGTGGGGAAACAAAACAAAACAAAAAAAAGAGTTCAGTTTGGACGTTCTGGGTTAGGATTAAGATGTGTGACAAAGGAAAAGAGGCGTAGCAATTCGAAGTTTTGACCGTACCAGGATGTAACGGGAGACGTAACTCGTGGGAATGGCCGGAGGCTTACCATACAGAGCAGCTATCCCAGGGGGGAGTAAAGCGCCAGAAGCGTTGCTGCAAAAGTAGAAGAGTTTAAGGCTCGGGGATGCGGCTGTCCGGCAGGACGGAGGCTGCAACTTGAACTGAGGGAGGGATAGTCCATTGGTCTATCGGCAGTCTGGGAATGGAGTCTGTGTAATAGGAATCCGTCAAGTTGAAATGAGGTCGCGTGGCTGAAAAGCAAAAATTAGTACTCTAGGCTAGGGGGAAATGCCCAGGAGATAAAAGACAATTCAGAGACTCTGGCGGCGCCTATAAAGTACAAGCTAGAAATAGATTAAGTTGGGGTTGGGCTATAAAATGAAATCGAGTTTCTCTGGTATCCTGGAATGGGGGCGCCGGAGGTGATTTCTTGTTTTGCCTCCCTAATATCGTCTACGGAGAAGTTTAATAAATGTTTATTATTAATATTGCTATTATGACATAATCTAGGACTGCTTATTCATCATGAGGTATTTGCACTAGCTTTACATTATAACGCGAAGGCAAAGGCCCTTTTGTTGTAGGAGTACAAAACTGTATACTGAGCGTTGTACCTTGGCGCTATCTTTGTGACATGGATAAGAGCACGTCAAGGTTATGAACATGCAATTAGATATAAATTGTTATGTTCAAAAGGGGTGACAACTTGGATTAGAAAAGAAACAGCCTCAGACTTAATTTTGAATAATACTTGGGATTTAATAAAAGAGGGATACAGTATACTGTTGAATTCATGGAGAGAGATGATCGCAGTATTGAAATTGGGACTATTGTCGATAAAATAAAAAAATAAAATGTGATTTAAAAAAGGTCATGCATTCTTAGAATAATAGTTTGCTTAAAAATTTAGTGAAGATAAAATACCACGGATTAGGAAAGGTCTAATAGAATGGCAGTATGGTCAGGATAGTAAAGTAATGAAGGTGGGGACAGACTGCTAAAAGAGGCCAGGAAATGTATATAGATGTTGAATTCACTTTGGAGTAAAATGCTATCAGTACTGAATAATACCTTTCACTCAACTTCTCAAGCTGTATATTAATAACTATCATTATCCAGGAATGCATTTTAAAAGACACACAAATGTATCATTTAATGATTCTTCAAGTGAATGTTAGGTGTTGAATTAAGGAAATTCTTTGGAGCAATTCTAGAATGATACAGCAGATAGCACTAGAGCTTTCATTTCCTATTTTGTTTCTTATTAAGCCTGCAGTAAAACACAAATTGCCTGCTTCTTTTGTACAAAAGATGTATTTTTAAAAATTACTTCAAGAGCCTAATTGAATGCATTTTTAATTAGCCCAGTTTTATAGCTCAGTTTTACATTAAGTGTGCCTAAGCCCAAGTCCAAATTTTTAGAAGACAAATTACAACTTCTCAACTTAGTAAAGTGTTGGCAAGTGCAATTGCAAAAGATCAGAAATCTTAGAAACTTGCTAGGCAGGATATATAATATTGAACTTGGTTTACCAGTAGTCTGACTTGATACACAATTGCATGCATAGGAAGACAAAAGTACCCAGCTCTAGAGCTGGCAGAACACTTTCTTTTTCTTCTATTATCTTTCATGGAAGGAAAATTCTGGAAAAACTACCAAAAAAAGAGATAAAGCTGTGCTCCTCCTATTTATTCTGATTAGCATAAGCCTATGAAGGTTGTCACAAATAATTCCTTTCATCCCTCCCTGAAATCCAACCTTCATCAAGTCGAAGAAATGGTGCTATAGAACGTTTGAAGTGAGAGAATACAGCTCCTTCCTGACATGAGCAAGAGAGGAAAATATTTTTTTAAAAAAATCTGTAAACTTGGCAGTTGTTGGGACGTTCTTTGTTAAGAATTATTACTTTGATAGCTTTTGTATTGTGTATTGTGTATATTTGTATATTACACAAATATGTGATCTGAGTAAAACTGAATATATTTGTATCATGTTACATAAATATGTGATCTGAGTAAAAGTGAGCAGAATAGCAAATTAGGTCTGCTTGGAAATACACTTTTTTCCCCATCTATCTGTCAGATATTTAACAATGGCTATTAGTCCATTTGAACTACTTTTTAATTGTTCAGTTCTTTCTAGTTTTTTCTTACCATGCTCATAAACTCTTGGTTCTCTTTATAATTCACAGAAATATTTCTTTTTTTAAATGGTAATTTTATTAAAGATTACAATTTACAACAATAAAAATTAACAGATTAAAAAAATAGAAGATGCAGAATAGGAAAAAATATAAAAAATAAAAGTAAGAATATAGTGAAGAAAAACAAAATAAATATAAAAGATGATTTCCCCCTTTGTCACAGCAAGTATAAACAATTTTAGTAACATCACCTTTTAAAATACAACAAATGATCTCTTCTTTCTCATTTTTATAAAATCTATATCCTATATCTTATCTGTAATTGCATTCATAAAACCTTGTCATTTTGGGCATATCAGCAGATGTCCATTTAGGGTTACCAGAGGCAGGATATCTATTTTAGCCTTGATCAAATAAACTAACTTTATATTCATTCCTTTTACTTCTTATAATCTTGATCTTTACTCCCTTCAAACAATGTCTCAGAACTTGATTTCTTTTCAATACTTGCCCTTCCCACAAAATTTTTCTTTAACATGCCTCTTTTGTAAATCTAGTGTAAGAAATTATCCATGTTAGTTTGTTATTTGTATAATCCTTTTAATTATTAAAACATCAGCATCTTTTGTATATCCAGTGTAACCTCTTTTTCCTTGTTATTCTTGTAGCCTGTCATTTTTAAATCCACTTTCAAATTTGTCTCAATCATGTCAGGTAAAACCTCTTCCAAAGCATCTATTTTCCTCTAATGCCAATTTTTATAGTCTTTTTCATTTTTAAAAGGATTCAGAATTGTATTTTCCCATGAGAAGTGTTCTTTATAATTAATTCCAAAAAGTTATTTCAAAGTTATCTGGACCCACAGCCATTTGAAACTTTTTAAAATCAACATTTTAATCACCTTTACTGTTTATTACTTATTTTTTGTCCTTAATAACTTCTTTCACTAAGGATTGGAGGAAACTCATTTTGTGCTGTAAAATGTATTGCTCCAAAGGTTCCTAACAGCTGAAAAACTGTTAACAATAAATTTCCAAAAGTGATTAAAAAAGAAAGTACATGAATTTAGTGTCCTTTCAAAGGTGCTGATCCTGGTTTGATCAAGATGGTTATTCGCTCGTCTCTCAGAGCTCTAAACTCACCAATGACCTGCAGAGGGCAACTCTCTGGAGCACTTGTGGGCACTCTGAAATCCTCTTCTTGTCTGGAGAGGAATTACAAAAAGCTGTTTTTCTACGGATTGATCTTCAACTCACCATTTCTTCCCCAGAAGACCAATTCATGGAATTATTTCCCTCAGTGTGTTGATCTTCTAAAATGTCTGGGGTGAGGTTTGATTAAGTAGTAAACTCACCAAGAGTACTTAATTAGTGGGGTGATTCATGTCCATCACATGTAAACTTTTAGTATCAAGTTCTGTTTAAAATGGTTGCTGTATATCATACATGGATTCATTTACCAGTTTCTTCAGTTGCTAGAATTGCAATTACTAAACTGTAGTGTTCTGGCTCACCTTTCACTTTTGGAAGAAAAATGCAGCTTGTCTTATTAAACACAAATTAATAAAGTTTCCAAAGAAATCATATTTTTGTCATCACTTTTGTTTTCTAGTACATTTTATGTCTTTTATCAAAAATTGCTATATTGCTATGTAATTTTAGGTAATGTAGAATGCAGAGTTGCTAGAATTTCTGAGGTTTGATGCACTGACTTTGATATTGTATCACTTAAAAAACCCCAACCTAAAAAAAGTTTGATACATGTGACCTTACTTTCTAGATTAATCAATAATGTATTGGTTTAGAGCTCAAAATTCAGAAATGGTATGAGTTTTTAACAAAGGAATGGCTGTGAAATTTGTAAACCCTGGGAAGATACACTTTTATATCCCCTTATCCAAGTGAAAGCCCATTGAATTCATTAACTAGTAGATGTATCTATAGATTTACTGTGTTAAATACTTAGAGGTTTTTCTGTTTTTGCACTGTCCAAAGTGCATAAAGTCCAATAGTTTTGAAGTTGAGACAAATGCTCCTTTAATTGGAAATAGTTCTTGAAAATCACAAACAAAATAATAGTTGTCCCAGCCAAACCAGTGGGTTGCAACCAGTTTTAACTAGCATAACAGTACATGTAAATGTTGGTTGTAGAATAATAATATATCACATTATTTTTGAAATTGCATTGTTTGTTCTAATAAGAACAGAAAAAAATAAAGGAGGGTTGTTTTGCTTTTAAACTACAAGAATTTTTCCCTTGAGGTGTGCATATTAAGATATTGCCTATGTGATACTTGACTAAAATCAGCTAAATGTCATTTAATACATTTAGCTCTATTTTCCTCTAAAAATTGTCCTATTTACTGAGAAAAAAGCCTCTCTTGTATGTCTTTACCCACCCACCACCCCCACCCCAAAAAGAAACCACCTCTGTTGATAGGAATAATGGAAAATGCCTAACAATGTACTTTATTGGTTTTCTACCATTTCCAGAAAACCTAGAAGTAAAGAATAAAAAAATAAGGCACAGCCTTCTTCGAAATAAGTAATTGTAAACAGGTGGGATGGATGGAGGATATTTTATTTTATTTATTTTAATTCCATTTATATCCCGCCCTTCTCCGAAGACTCAGGGCAGCTTACAAGCTTAGCAGTAGCCTTCATTCTATGTATATGCCTGCTTATTAGGGCTTTCGTCCCCCCCAAGCGGCATTATTACAAAGTCAGCTTAATTGCCCCCAACAATCTGGGTCCTCATTTTACCTACCTCGGAAGGATGGAAGGCTGAGTCAACCTTGAGCCTGGTGGGATGCGAACCTGCACTAATTGCAGGCAGCTGGTGTTACTTAAGGAGGCATCAGCCCACTGCTCCACCAAGGCTCTGTTAAGTAATTAGAGTTTGGCCCAAGCAGCCAGAAGAAGGGTGGATGATGGGGCCTTCTTCTTGTGCAGGTATGAAGGCTTCCATAGTTGTTTCCCTCTTGCTCTCAAGAGAATAAGATCTAAACCTGGTAATGTATTTGGTCAGTTTCTTTTGATGTATTCCCCTATATGCCAACAGAAGCTGACCTAAAATATATTACTTTACTTATTGAGTAGCTTTTTAAAATGGAAAGATAAAGAGATTCACTTTTTCTCCATTAACACTTCTTGACTGAGTCCCTTTCTGTGCAGGAGACCGTGAACAAACTGCTCCAGCTCCACTTCAAAGATGACAAAACGCGAGGTAATTGCTTTCCCTTCTGCCTCTGCAAAGAGGCCAACTGCTGCTGGACATCTTCCCAAATGTTTCTGTGGTGAGACCGTGCCCTGGAACATGAGAAATAACTGAAAAATAGTCGTGGTGTATGGGTTCCGGAGTTGCATGTGCATGAATGTGTGTGGGAAAAGGTGATGCTTAGACATGGTCTCAGGAACTTTCCTTCTCTTTCAGCCAGTGGTGATGCTGTGTTGTTGATGGCTGAAATGCTTAAAGTATTTGTTCGAGGTGAGTAATTAAACTGGACTGAGTCATAGAGGGGTGGGACAGGGCCTGTAGAATCTTAACGTTTTCTTGTGCAATTCTACATCCTATTTGAAGTTCCAAACTTTTTACTCATCCTTTGATGTTTTTAACAGAAGCAAGTGTATCACTCATAAATCTTTTTTATTCTGATCCCAGAATTAATTTCTAATCTTAATATTAGCTGCTTAAATAAGTATGCATGCTGATAAAAATCAGAACTTTCCCAGAAATGTTAATTCATGAGTTACTACTTAGGATGATAAAAATCAAAACTTTCCCAGAAATGTTAATTCATGAGTTACTACTTAGGATCCCTCTGCCTCTTATAATCTACTCATATAACAAGTCTAGTCATGTGTCAAGTATACATATAAAGAGAGCACATGCTTGCTTACTAATAATTTTCTGTTTTTATAATAATGGTGACAAGAAAAAGCATCACAAACATCACAAACCCTTTTCTATTAAGAAAAACCTTCCCGATATGCCATTTTTGCCCTCTTTCCCAATGTCCCACCTACTTATTTTTGCTTGCTATGTTTGTGTCTTTTGCAGAAGCAGCAGCACGAGGGGCACGGCAAGCTCGGACTGAGGATGTAACTAGGGTGGAAGTGGAACACGTGGAAAAAATCCTGCCACAGTTGGTATGACAGCATCTCAGATTCCATAATTAATAGGTTACGGATATGGGCAAAGGGATCTTAATCTCCTTTTACAGGGATATGTTTAACTGGTAATAACTGGGCAAATGGAACTCAGATTTGTTAATTAATTTGGAGCAAATCTGTTGTTTATGTTAAAATGCTTAATTTCCACAGCTTCTGGATTTCTAGAAACCTGATGAATGAAAAACCTGTATTCCTCTTACTAAGAAGATCTTGAGCTGAACTCAGAAGCAAAATGATTGATAGACTTGTAATATGGAATTTCCTACAAAATGTGCTGACTTCCTGGAATGACAACTTCAACAACTTACCTTCCTTCTCAGCTCTGTTTTCTATCTCTTTTGGGGTGCTTAGTGGCTGTCACTGTTGCCTAAAATAACTGAGTTTGTTGGGAGTTTCTTGTAACAAAATTCCTGGAGCAGATGGTAGCTATCTGAAGTTGTGCCCTGCCCTTCTGATTCCCATTTATAGTCAGGTAATGTCTTTACTTTTCTAATGGGAAAAACAGGTGCCACCTTCTAGAGGTGTGTGGAAAGGGTGAGTATGCTTGGAAGACTTGGCCACATCAAGGGCTCTTGTCACCTTCGGGAATGAGTGCTGTCTTAAGTTCTTAAACAGGAGCCTAGCTCCAAATCTGTGCCAACAAGCAGGTACCTGATCTTTATTTTATGAATAAACAGCCCCTGTCCTTCAATCCTTTCCCACATTCCACAGGGCCATGACATCAAAGAGTGCATGGAAGCTTTTAACCATTTGATATTCCTCTAAGAAGCTGCTTTCCCTCTGCTATAAATTTGTTCTTACAAAGAAATGTCAATAAATCAAAAATAACCTCCCTCCCTTGTGTGGGCTCCTTGTTGCAATTAATCATAGAAAGTCAAGTATCTTCAAAGAGTTGTTTGGCCTCCCCACCCTGCCTTTTCTTTGTAGGACGAAAGAAAAACTTTCAGAAAGGGGCAGAATAACAAACAGCATGTGTGAGGATCCCACATCATGCAAGACCCAGCCCCTCTGTCAGCAGGGGAGGGGGGAAGCTGTGAAATAGTAAACCTTACACATGGAGGCAGGGCGTAGCCTAATGATTCTGGTTCTGTTGTGAAAGAAAGATCAGGCCTAAAAGAAGTGTAATTGTATCTTAAGGAACTCAGAAGTAAGCTCCACTAGGTTCAGTGGGACTTAGGGGACATAACTAAGAAGGACTGCTCTTGTGGATATTGGATTACAGGTATCATTACATCTGGTCATCAGACAAGCTGAAGCTGTAATCCAGCAACGACTGGGAGTAGCAAACTCACCATTCCAGATTTATATACAATACTCTGTGTGTGTGTGTGTGTGTGTGTGTGTGTGTGTGTGTGTAAAATTAATGATACTCATATCAGCTTTAAAGTAAGAATGGTAATAACCAAGGTGGTCAATGAGCGTTTCTACATATTAGCTTTGTACAAGAAATTACTATTGGTTTTCATTGTTTCTGGTATACCTAATACTAGTTACTCCTAAGACAAAGGAGACATATTAGCTGGGATGCTGATATATTCAAAACTATTTTAAGAAGCAAGTGCTTCCGACACAAGTGTAATGTAAGTATTATATTAACCATATTATCTGTTAAGAGGTAGATGAACAACCAGCCTAAATTTATTTTTTTATTTTTTATTTTAATTCCATTTATATCCCGCCCTTCTCCGAAGACTCAGGGCGGCTTACAAGCTTAGCAGTAGCCTTCATTCTATGTATATGCCTGCTTATTAGGGCTTTCACACACACACCCCAGCGGCATTATTACAAAGTCAGCTTAATTGCCCCCAACAATCTGGGTCCTCATTTTACCTACCTCGGAAGGATGGAAGGCTGAGTCAACCTTGAGCCAGTTTTGAGTGAATGAGGATGTGAATGTTGATTTCTCCAACTGAAGCCAGATCCTATTCTAGAAGGGTTTTTCACATTGGCTTTATATTTACACATATAATCAAGTTAGGAAATATAATTGCAATCAAAAGTAATCAAGTTCTTGAAGCATTGACAAGAGGCCCTAGTTACTATTAGCTTATAAACTTACTTTGGTTGAAAAAGATATTTGTCTAGCAACCTCAACATGATTATTACCTATATTATTGCATGTATTGAAACAAATTGCTCAAAATTTTCTTTTGGTTTGATTTTTGTATTCCCTGGAGAGCAAATAGCCAACACAGTTTCTTCATATACACCTTTAACTTGAAACCAGTCTAGGATACTGCCAAAGGCAGGAAGCTCTGTACTCAAGGTGAAGTTAATCAAGAAACATACATGCATGCAATTATTTCATTACAATCATTCTACTGCATATAATCATTCTCTAGTATACAGCTAGAATTAATAAAGTGTCCTTGTTTGGATTTTTCCAAGATAAATTCTAATTCTAGCCCAGGCAGGATGTTGAAAAAGAATACTGTAAATTAAATGTGACCTAAACGTGATCTTTAGGGTTATTCAGTGAATATGCTGTAAAGAATTGGTACTTTTAGGAATTGGATTAAGCTCTCTCACTAAATTGTGGTACACATAAAAAAATATATAATTGCTTTTGTAGCGGCACCACTGAATCTGTAGAGGTAAGGCTGGAGAGTTCAAATCAGCTCTCCCTGAAAACATCCAGTCCTACAATCTTTAGCTCTGCCTCCTGCCTTGATGCTGTTTTTGCTGTTGCCTCCTTGCTTTCAGGGGGATGTCTATACCTGCTCTTCACAACCGGCATGCCTTATTGATAAATAACAATGTGCATGCACCTTATTAATGAATTAAAAAAAGGAGAAAAAGCAGATAAAAACAATTTAACTGCCTCCTGGGTGAGAAACAGACATTGCACTAGAATTGGGCCCTTCTATCCATGGAGAGATGAATCAATCTTTAAAAAAGTTGATCCATTTTTTTTTAAGTATAGGTAGTCATTGACTTATGACCACAATCGAGTCCAAAATGTTTATTGCTAAGTGAGTCTTGCCCCATTTTATGACCTTTCTTGCCACAGTTGTTAAGCGAATCACTGCAGTTAAGTTAGTAACATGGTTAAGTGGAGCAGGCTTCCCCCATTTTCTTCGTTTCTCAGAAAGTCACAAAAGGGAATTATGTGACCAAGGAACATTGCAACTATTATAAGCCAAGACCCAATTCCCAAGCATCCGAATTCTGATTACATGATCATGGGGATGCTGCAACAGTTGTAAATGTGAAAAACAATCATAACAGTCAAAAACAGACACTTTTCAGTGCTGTTGTAACTTTCAATAATCACTAAACAAATTTACATACAAAACCACCAGTGGTATAGCAAATAAAAATATAGGGCTAAACAGGCCTACTACAATCAGGCAGTGCCTCTAAAATTCAGGACAAAAGATTTGGCAGATACCAATGTAGTTCTAATGTGCTCTCCTTTAGATGCAAGTCTTATATAAAGGCTAATTTGCATAAAATGGGTTGAATTTTTAAGTCTGATTATTTGATTGTCTGTACAAACAGACAGAAAATGAAGCTAAATTAGTACATTCTTAGCTAACATTTCCTCTAGATCCTTGGAATTGTGCCAATGTGTTACTAGGAAAATCCTTTTTCCAAATTCTGATTTTATTCAGAGGTTACAGAATGTATTTTTCTTTTTCTTTCCACCCCTTTGGTTTGCAGCTTGTCTACTATGTGAAAACTGTCTGCAGTTTCCAAAATTACAAAGGTTTTTTCACCTGGAAAGGGAGTGGTTGTGGGTGATCTCTTTTGGTTACACACTAAAGAAGCATTTCTTCAAGAAGATCCTGCCCAAGACAGACAGACAGACATTTCTGCCTGAGAAGCATTTGTCAATCATGAATGCTGGATGACATCAACAATTGTATCAGTTTTAAGACCAGTTATGGCAATTGAGTGTTTCAGATTTTACTCCAAGAAACTGCATCATAATGCCAAAGTAGTTATCTGCAATTTTTTTCAGTGCAGATGTACCTTTTCTTGGGATTTTGTAGCTGCCACATGATAAACCATACAGCTGCTGTAAAGAACTGCAAACAGGTGTTTGCAAACAGGCAGTGCAGAGAGTGGTGAGGATGGCCGAAAAGATCATTGGCAGTTCCCTCCCTCCCATCCAGGACATACCACAGAAGCGTTGTTTGAACAGGGTCCGTAAGATTATCTGGGACACTACTCATTCTCTTCACAACCTGTTTTCCTTGTTACCTTCTGGGAGGAGGCTTCGTGGTATCCGTAGCAGAACATCCAGATTCAGCCAGTTTCATTCCATACAGCATTAACCTTGTGAACTCTCAGGCTTCCCTCTTCCATTATATATTCAAGATGGACAGTATTTAATATTTTATTGTTATGTATATGTCGAGTGTGGGTCTATACATATGTTGTATATAGTATGTTTTAGGTGTGTGTCATGTATGTGTTTCACTTTTAATTGAAAGCATTTGGGGGGGGGAATGAATCCAAAACGCTGGACTATCCTAATGATTATTTCTGCAACATGGTGATTAGGAATTGCAAATGAGAGCTGGAAGACTAAGTTAAGATTATTTTCAGTCACAAAATGTCATTGAGTGAACTTGGCTAAGAAATAGTGATGAGGTAAGTTGATAACCCAATTTACCTCATAAACTGGAAAATAAAGCAGGAAGGGATACTGAACGTTATGTTGAGAATCTGGAAAAAAACTATATAAATTACAAATAGCAATGTAAAGTTTGGCATGAGAGCATATAGTTATTTTTGATAAAATATTAATAGGCTGAGCAAGCTATGCTTTTATTTGGAGTATAGAATAGGTGTGAGAGAGGATTGTCACACTTTCAAAGAATCTGCTGGCTATAAATTGTGTAAACGTACAGCTGCAGGCCAGCCTGCCTTCTCAAAACAGAGGTGCTTCCTCTTCACTTCTTGAAAGTGCAAGATAAAGCAAGCAATTAAGTCATTTGAATTGCCTACAGAGAATATTTGGAAGCAAAAGTACTTTCTGGGATTACTGTGCTATTACTTTAACAATTTTTCCAATAAATCTTACTAATCAGAGTTTGTTCTCCAGTCTTAATCACTACTAGTTTTATGTAGTGGTGGAGATGCTAGCCTAGAAATCAGGAGTTCTAGTCTAGGCATAAATGCTGACTGGGTAACTTTAGGCCAGTCATCCTCAGACCAATCCATCTCACAGAGCTGTTGTGGGGAAAATAGGAGGACAATATATGTATGTTCACTGCCTTGAGTTACTTATAAAGTAATAAAAGGGATAAAAATTAATAAATACAAAGTTTTGACAATTATGCCTTTTTCCCCAACTAGCATTCAGTAAGAATTTATGCATTTGTGATAAGATCCATGTGTGTTTCCAGCTGAGAACAATCTAAAGCTAAGCTAATTTTCAGAACCGTAGTCCTGCTTCAAAACCAACGTTTTGAAACAGAAGCACCTCTGTGAAAATTGATTATTCTGCATTAGTAAGCATCAGATTTATTAAGTTCTTCTGGAAGTACTAGTATTCGGTATTAGATATAGAAACTTTTAGAAATGATGGCCAGAAGTAATTGCACCTATGTTAAAAAAGTTTAAAAAATTGCCTCTTACTGAAAAACAGTGGGACAAAAAAAGCAGAAAACTCTTCAACTAGGGCTCTTAATTTGCTGATTTTACCTTGCAAATCTAATCTGGCATCCAGCAGAATGCATGCCAAAGTATTAAAACAAAATTCTCTTATTTTTTTTTAAAAAAGCCACATATACTGTTAAACCCAATATATCGTGCTAATACGTACAATCCTTTGAATAGAAGGGATGTAAAGATGTTGTAGCACAGAATATCAACTACCCAACTATACAACAGTATAGCATATAAAAGGATACTGTATGAAAGACCAAAACCAGCTCTTGTTTGACTGGTTCAAAGGAAACAAAACTTCCAACGCAGGATGCAGAAATAAGATACCCGCTAAGCTCTTATGCAGAGATGGACTAACTGAAAAGTATACAGACCCACATTCTTTCAGTAAGAATAGGGTGATTGATGCAGACTGTTTTGTATAGTAACCTGAATTAGGTTTGTAATTATTTTTTAGAGCAGACACTTTAAGTATTATGGGCGATAGTAGAGGGGGTGGGCAGAACTGTTATATGGATTCAATTTTCATCTTATTTTAACTGACATTAAATATCACGTTGTTTGCTGTTTTAGTTACCTTCTGTTCTTCTCACTCAGGAACAGTGGCGTAGCGTGGGGGGTGCAGGGGGGGCCGGCCGCACCGGGCGCAACATCTGGGGGGGCGCGCTCGCACTGAGCTGCTCGGTAGCCACCGAGGCTCTGTGTCATTTCTGTCCACGCCGCGGGCTGCGAAGAGGCGGGGCGGGGCCAGGCCGCCGACATACACGCCGCCCAGTGACAGGCGGCGCACGCGGGCCCAACCAGGAGAGGCCCCCTGCTGCAGAGGCCCTCCCCCTCTCCCGGCCCCCGCCCCCTCCCGTGTCTCCTTCATCCGCTCCGGGAGAGCGAGCCAGAAAGGGTAGTGGACGGACGGACGGGCGTGCGGGAGGGCGGCGGCAGGGTGACTTTGGATTCCAGTTCCGCGAAGGAAGAAACTGGGGTCCCTTCTTTCTCAACGCACCGGACTGCTCCAGAATAAGAGCCTTCCTTAAAAGTCGCCCGGTTCGGCTCCGTGATAGCCGGCGAGCTTGAATGCAGCGGCTCTTGCAGGTCGGAGCCCCGCCCAGCCGCCCTCGAGAGGGACCCGGAAGCATCCCGCATGCGCGCGACTCTTCTTGGAAAGTCTACGCCGCTGCGGGGCGTGTCTTTTCAGCAGTGCCGTGAAGTCACCGCCCGCCCGCCCCTCTATTTCCGCTTCCGGTTGCCTTGCCCCGCCCCGGGTGCTGACAACCCACGCTACGCCACTGCTCAGGAATGTCTTCCTACCTTTTTCTTCCCTCGTTCCCTCCCAACTTTCTTCAAAGCAGCTGGAAGCATTTGGAAGTAATTAGACCTGAAGGGAAATGTTGGCCAATCTAGGAGACAATGACAAGTGCCAGGAATCCTTAGTGCCCCTTCCAGCCACTTTCAAGTTCATTCAGATTGTACAGGGCTGTTTTCTTTGTTAAAAAAAAAAGTGGAGGCAAGAGGGAACTGGGCCAGATCAACCCCACTGAATGGAAAGCTGGTTACTCTGACTGCGTCTGAACAGTGGATAGAGGTGAAATGTAGAGATTCAAGTGGAGATTGCACAGCCATTTTAAAGATATTTATATCCTTGCAGAAAAGGCACATCCTTTGTTTGCCTAATGTGAACTCCATTTGATCATCTTTCAAGATTATAAAAAGGCAGGCATAGATTAAAAAAAAACACCTTGTGATGTGGATCACTTATTTCTAAGAAGAATATGCTGCTTCCTTCAGTGACATGCCAACACAGGAGAACGATTCAGCATCTTTTGAGCAATACAGCACAGATGTTATTAGTCTAGCTTTGTAGCTATTTGCAGGGGTGCATCTCTTCTATCTGCCCATTCCCATGGTGAATAAATATAGAAGCTCTTGAATGCTTAAGTACTGTTGTCAAGTGAAAATATGCATGTGCAATAATTTGTAAGCAGAGCTATACAAAATGTTCCACATTCCAAATGAATGCTTTGAAACTCTGAGCTTCGGGTGGTGGGGGGAAACCCCAGTGGTCTGAAGATTTGTTCTCTATTAAGGACAAAATAGGGCATTTTGTTTCAGTATTGTAGCATGTACTGCCATTCCCATAACTGAAGGAATGTTTTTTTTAAATAAGCCAGCCAGAGGCTTAAAGTGTATTAACCAATAAAAAAGGAGGAACGTGCCACCACTGGTTGAAGGTAACTGAAGGCAGGAGGGTACAATAATAAGAGTCAGCTAAGTTTATGTTCAGTGGTTGAAAATTAATTTTTATTAAAGAAAAAGACTTGCCTATTCACTGGGGTTTCAATTCATTCTTATTAGGAAGTTAGAATCCAATACTGGAATACAGTGATAGTATTGACATGTTGGGTTATCTTTTCAGGTAGGCTATTAAATGCAAACACCGCATTACATATAAGATAACCTACAGGATATCAATATCAATAGCAACAGCAATAGCACTTAAGACTTCTATACCGCCCCATAGCGCTTTACAGCACTGGATGGTTTACAATGTCTGCCTATTGCTTCAACAATCTAGGCCTCATTTTACCGACCTCAGAAGGATGGAAGGCTGAGTCAACCTTGATCTCCAAACTCCAGACTGTGGGCACAGTTTGTCTGCAATACTGTATTCTTAACCACTGCACCACCATGGCTCCTAATGTAATGCTGTATTGAAGTGAATCTGTCCTTAGTTGGGGTTACTTATGCAGCGAAATTTAGCCAGCATAAGTTTAAAGAGCACACAAATTATTATGCTGTAGTAGTATGGCTTCCCCATTTTACCTGCTTTTGTGGCTTTATGGCATAAAATAAAGGCAGAAAGGACTTGTTGCAAATCCCTTCTGCTCTTTTTGGCAGAACACTCAATATTTTGAATGTTCTATAGCAGACATGTCAAACACAAGGCCCAGGGGCCGGATCTGGCCCGTGAAGTGGTTTCATGTGGCCCACGAAGCCATCCTGGAAACAGTGAGGGAACGGCCCCCACTGCCTTGGCCCTGGCCCGGAGACCCTCCTCCTGCCAGAGACCCTCAGATCTGTCTCACTCCTGCCCAGGCGAACAATGTAGAGCTGGCCACGCCCACCCAGGCCATACACACTAGCCACGCCCACCCAGTAGGCCACGCCCACCCTGGCCATACCCACCCGGCCCCCTGAGGGCAACCACAATGCTGATGCGGCCCTCAATGAAATTGAGTTTGACACCCCTGGTCTAGGCAGTCTATTTCCTTTTTCTAGTGTTCTGAGTTGTTGCAGTACATTTGTGCTTGCCTGAATTATGTTGTTACACAGCTCCTTTTCTGGGAGTTTGGGTTGTTACTTTGGTAGTGTAGTACTTGGTTAGTGTATGTTTCTAATTTGCTGCCATTTCTCTTTTGATGGATATCCAGGAAGGGCAATGTGTTGTTTTCTTCTTCCCTTGTGCATTTTATTCCTTTGAAGATGTAGTTTATTGTTTCATGTGTTTTCTCTAGTTGCTCCTTTTTTAATATGACAAAAGTGCCTTCCACATTCCAGATCCATATTTTTGGTGGTATGCATGAGAATGCTATGGTTTCTAGATACTGCATTAGAGTCTGTGCTATGGATTCTGAGACTGGATATGGGTGTTTCTCTGATTTATTGATATATGTGTCCATCAAACTGAAAGTGAGGCAGAGGTTGATGAGACAGATTGATGAGGTCCATGATTATGAGTATTTTGATGTTAGTGTATTTGGTTATGTAGGGTATGTTTTATAGTACTGCTGCCGTGGATTCTTTCACTAGATCTGGGTCAATGGATATAAAGAGTGCTGTAACATTGAATGAAACAAGGATCTCTTCTATTATTAGGCGTTTGATTTTTTTGAAGACACTTAATGGAATATTTGGTCCCCTCTGTGAAATGTCCAAGGTTTCTTGTAAGTCTTTTAGTTATGTTCTGTGTTGGGATCCTTTGTAACAATGCAATCAAACAAAAGAGATATGTTGAGCTTGTATATTTTTAGGTGTTGATAGAAGTGTGGGATGGTGGGTCTACATCTTTTCATCTCCCACCGTTCTTTTGTGATTTGACCTTTATTAATTATTTCATTAAGAATTGTCCAGATCTAGTTGTCTAGTTTCTGCACTGGGTTGGTGTTTACGGGGATGTAGGCTTGTCTTCTAGTAATTCTTTGGTTTTAAGTATGAACTGTGATCTGTCCACGATAACTATGCTTTGGCGTTTGTCTGCTGGGAGAAGGGTGATATTTTGTACCTTGGACAGAAAATATTGAGGGCTGCTCTGTCTTCTGCTTTGAGATGGTTCCGATTCTGTGTTTTTGTGGTCTGTGGTATGATTGTCTCCCTTATGTTTTCTTGGCTCTCTGTGGTATATCCTGTCCTTTTAAATGCTGTTTTCAAGGCTGCACAGATTTCTAATTGAATAGCATTATCTATGTTATAACTGAGGTCTTTCTGTAGGAGATTGTGTTCTGCGTTTTATGTACATCTCTAGCCTCAAGGAGCTATTTAGGACTTCTTAACTTTTATAGGAGTTAGCTAGAGAAGCCTAATATTCACCTGATTCAGCACTACTGTATTCTATAGAGAAGTATCTAGCTACTTCATTAAATATGCCTTTTAGTTTAAAGCACACTGCCCGCATATGACCAAGCAGTCTTACGTTATTAACTACCTGGGTGCTCTAGTCAGCAAATGTATCTTGCTTTTCATTAACAGAAAGAATGATTCAGAAGACCAAATGTATACAGAGGTTAGACCTGAAATCCCTAAACCATTATAAGGTGAAGCAAACTAGTATATTACCAAATCGAAGAGCAGCATCTCCTTCTCTATTAATTTTTACAATATAAGCTTGCACAAAATACAGAAAGGAACAATAAATTGAGGAAAGATTAAAAAAAAACTCTAAACATGTCCACAGCAAATATAGCTTTATATCATTGTAAAAATATCTACATTTTAAGCAAGGAATATGGTAAAGCCTTAATATAATAGACCGTGTTTAGCAGGACAGATTTTGTCTGTCCACTGTATGCTGCATATGCATAAAATCTCATTTCCATTTTATGAATTATAGTAGTTAAGGCATCAGGCTAGAAGCTAGGAAAACTTGAATTCCAGTTGTGGAAAAAAAGCCAGCTAGGTGACCTTGGCGCAGTCACTCTCTCTTAGTCCAACTCATCTCACGGGGTTGTTGTTGTGGGGAATTTAGGAGAAAAGAGTATTGTGTGTGTTGGTGGCTTTGAGTTATTTATAAAAATAATAAAGGTAGGATATAAATAAAGCTAAAATTCATTTGGTTTTAATCAACTTTCTGCTTTAAGATATCCCTTTCCCCTCATTTAAACTGAGGGCTTTAGTGTAATTTGCTGTCTATCCTAGGTACTGAAATTATCAAATAGAATCATCTGTACTCCTTCTTTACTTAAATCATCCCCTATTTTTTTTCTGAAATATTTAGGAAGCAGATCTGCTCATTAAGCAGAGAATCTTATATGGTCAAAGCTTCTCTGGTCCATTCATTTTAAGTACCATTTCTGCATCCTAGCAGTCCCCAATAGATCGGTTTATCAATTTCCTGAAAGACCTGTCCCTTCATGGAAAGGTAAAGATCTTCAAATTTAACTTGATTCCTGGAATGTACCTAGGAGGAACTGTGGGAACCAGACAGAGGAAGAGATCAGTGGCCAGGAGAAGAGGCAGTGTACCAAGGGTGGCAGCTAGGAGAAGGAAATATTTCAGAGACCCCACCCGTAACTGACTTGCTGTAAACTCTGCCTAGGAACCAACCTTTACTATTTTAAAGATTATGTTTACTGTGATTATCACAAAACATGCCTTTCTGTAATCCTATTTCTTGAGTTTGCCTGCCATGTACAGCTTGACAGTGCTTGGATATTCCCATACAATTTTCTTGCCAACAGTACAGAAGTGATTTGTTTTCTCTCCTTTTCCAGGGTCTATGGATTTAAAAGTCTTATGGTCTATTCCATAGAAGTATGACTTAGGTCTGACTCTGCTTAACATTTTCAAAATCAGCCACAACTGTCTCACAATTACTACCCACTATAGATTCACATTGAGTCCTATACTCTTGAAATTCTCAGCATCCACACAAAAAGATGGCAAATGATTTTGCCTGAATTTCTGTACTGACTCCATTTATGTCATAGGAAGCTGCAGCTTTCTCTTGCTTTATACCATCCAAATATGCAATGTATATGTCAACAATGCTGCAGAACACAGGCAACATTCATTCCCAATTTAACATAACTGGCAAATGGAAACAGCATTCAACTTTATTTTGAAAAATCATTTGTAGATCATATATTTTAGCTTGTTGGAAGCAGAAAATGGTAATGTTGGTTCACAACCAAGCAAAGCATCTTTCTGCAGCAGGTATTATCACTTCTTCATCTCTTCCCACCTGAAATGCAAACATAAGGCAAATGAGTTTGTACAGTGGAGCTTTCGTGAACCTTTCCAAAGAAAGATTTTCAAACAGAAATCCAGATAGTACATTAGCCTACTTAAAAACATTAAGCATATGCATTCTCACATTCTAAAGTGATAGGGGGAAATAAGTTTGGACTCAATGAGGGTCAACAGTTGGAAATAACTCCACACAAAATGGAGGAATTATGGGTGTGAAGACAAATTTGGATCTCTTTTTTCTGAAGAAGCATCTTCTTATTACATGTAATGTGGTACCTGGCAGCTTCAGCCACTTTGGCACTTTTCCAGGTGGGGCCCTCCTTATTTGTGGCTGCGGTGTTTCAAGAGTTGTTGATTCTGAATGCTCTGCTACAATATTTTGGTTAGTCTCATTTGACACAGGTGAGGAGCTAGGAGCAGATTCCAAATGTTGAACTGTATGATCTACCAATTTAGACAGCCGCCTGAAAGAAAAGATAAATATTAGATTTTCATGTTGCTCCTCTCCATTATTTAAGTACAATAAATTGCACGTTGAACTAAATGCAAAAGCCAAAGGTGCTGTTTTTCTTTCAATTTCCGTGGAGTTTGCAAATAAGTGGTCCTTTCATCATTCAGATGGAATTTAGACAGATGTAAAATAACATGTCTATATTCTGCCAACTGATAAATTCCACTGAAAATAATCCCACTGATCTTTGAAATAAATTATTCACATTGTAACACTAACAACAACAACAACAACAACAACAACAATAGAGTTGAAAGGAACCTTGGAAGTCTTCTAGTCCAACTCCCCTGCTCAGGCAGGAAACCCGGCCTATACCATTTCAGACAAATGGCTGTCCAGTCTCTTTAAAACTTCCAGTGTTGGAGCATTCACAGCTTCTGGAGGCAGATTGTTCCAGTGATTGATTGTTCTAAATGTCAAGAATTTTCTCCTTAGTTCTAGGTTGCTTCTCTCTTTGGTTAGTTTCCATCCATTGCTTCTTGTCCTGCCTTCAGATGCTTTGGAAAATAGCTTGACTCTCTCTTCTTTGTGGCAAACCCTGAGATATTGGAACACTGCTATCATGTCACCCCTCGTCCTTCTCTAATGAAGACATACCCAATTCCAGCAACCAATCCTTATATGTTTTATCCTCCAGTCCCCTGATCATCTTTTTTGCTCTTCTCTGTACTCTTTCTAGAGTCTCAACATCTTTTTTTTACATTGTGGTGACCAAAACTGGATGCAGTATTCCAAGTGTAGCCTTGCCAAGCGTTATAAAGTGGTATTAATACTTCACGTAATCTTGATTTTATCCCTCTGTTAATGCAGCCTAACACTTTTTTGGCAGCTGAAGCACACTACTGGCTCATATTTAAATGATTGTTCACTAGGACTCCAAGATCCCTGTCACAGTTACTACTATTGAGCAAGGTACTACCTATACATTACTTGTGCATTTGGTTTTTCTTGCCTAAATGTAGAACCTTACTTTTTTCACCACTGAATTTCATTTTGTTAGATAGCGCCCAGTGTTCAAGTCTGTCAAGATCCTTTGGTATCTTAAGCCTATCTTCTGGAGTGTTGGCTGTTCCTGCCAGCTTGGTGTCGTCTGCAAATTTGATGAGTTCCCCATCTATCTTCTCATCCGAATCATTGATGACGATGTTGAAGAGCACTTGACCCACAACAGAGCCCTGGGGCACTGTCCATATAGATGCAGTTCCATAGAGGACCACACGCTGAATACGGCCGGTCAGCCAGCTATGAATCCATCTGGTGGTGATGCTGTCTAACCCACATTTTTCTATATTATCAAGTAGTAGGTTGTGGTCTACTTTATCAAATGCCTCACTGAAGTCCAAGTAAATTATATCCACAGCATTCCTCTGGTCCACTGATTTTGTCACCAGGTCAAAGAATGCAATAAGGTTTGTCTGGCATGACCTGTTTTTAACAAACCCATGTTGGCTTTTGGTAATGACTTTGTTTGCCTCTAGGTGTTCGCTGATTCATTGCTTGATTTTCTTTTCCAGAATCTTCCCAGGTATTGAGGTCAAGCTGATAGGTCTGTAGTTTCCTGAATCCATTTTTCCCCCTTTTTTGAAGATGGGAACTACATCAGTTCTTTTCCAGTCCTCTGGTAGTTCTCCAGTGCTCCAGGATCTTTGAAAGATAAAGTTCAGTGTTTCTGAGATCACATCTGCCAGTTCCTTGAGAACCGTGGGGCGTAATCCATTTGGACTTGGTGATTTGAACTCATCTAGGGTGGACAGGTGCTCTCTTACCATTTTCTTGCCTATCTTAACTTGTGTTTCTAATCTGTTTTTATGGTACTGTTTTTGATAGTTTGGACTATGTTTTTTCCTTTGTGTAAAGACGGATGCAAAAACCAAGATAAGTAGTTGTGCTTTCTCTCTGTTGCTTGTCACCTTCTTGCCATTTTCTCCCACTAGTGGACCAATCATTTCCTTAACCTTTTTCTTGTATTTACATGTTGAAAGCAGCTTTTTTTTGTTATTTTTGACTTTTGTCGCAAGCCTTAGTTCATTTTGAGCCTTAGTTTTCCTCATTTCATCTTTGTAGGCCCGGGCTATTTGCTGATATTCTGCCTTAGTTATGTGCCCCTCTTTCCACTTTTTATGCTTGTCCTTTTTGTCTTTCAATTTATCAGAGAGTTCTTTATGCAGCCATGCTGGTTTCTTTTGAGAGCTGTTATTTTTCTTCTTAACTGGTATTTGCTAGACTGGGCTTTTATAATCTCACTTTTTAAAATTTCCCAAGCTTCTAGGGTTGTTTTCTCCTTGAGGATTCTCATCCATGAAATCCTTCCCAAGCTCTAAGTTTATTGAAATTAGCTCTCTTCAAGACTAATTTGACTATGTTCTGTATAATGTTGAATTCCAATATTGCATGATCACTCCCCCACCCAAGGTTCCTGTGGCTTCAACACTTTCTATCATTTCATCTCTGTTAGTGAGAATTAAGTCCAATATGGCTGATCCCCTAGTTCCCTTCTCTATTTTGGGGGAGACAACAGTTGTCTGCTAGATTTGTCAGGAATCTGTTTCATCTTCCACTTGGTGTAGAGTTTGTCTCCCAGTTGATGTCAGGGTAATTAAAGTCCCCCATTACTATTGTGATGTGCTTCTTGCATACCTTAGTTAACTGACTAGCAAAACGGTCATCTATTTCCTCTGTTTGGTTGGGTGGCCTATAGCATATACCGATGGCAATGTCATTTCCCCCCCTTTTTTTATATTGACCCAAATGCTTTCAAGACAGTTTTCATCATTGTTGTGCTGTATTTCTGCAGAGATGTAGTTATTTCATATAGAGAGAGCAACTCCACCTCCTTTTTTATTTGGTCTGTTTCTTTTAAATAATTTAAATCCCCCTAGCTTTGTGTTCCATTTATGGGTTTCATCCCACCACGTTTCCGTAATGGCAACAATATTATATCTGCCCTCATTTACCTGAATTTCTAATTCACCCTGCTTATTGCTCATACGCTGTTTGGTGATTAGACATTTGAGTCCTTTGTGACTGACCCTGTGGTTACTTTCTACATAAACTGTGTGGTGCCCAAGTTCCCCTATTTCCTTACCTTGATGAGTGCACTTGGTGTGGCACTCACTATTAAAAGCTTGATTTTGCTTGACAGCAAGGTTGATATTCTTATCCGCACACACATTTATGTTACATGCACTGATAACCCTATTAGTTTTAGATTGCCAGGGACAGGAATGTTCTATATCAATTAACTCACTGTCCCCATTTTTCAGTTTAAATATTTCTACAGAAAATCTGTGAACACTTCCTGGCTATCAAAAGACACGATCCACTATCCCTCATGTCCGTCCACAAAGACTTAGAAGGACACAAGGTTGATCTAACCGGGACCACAGTTGTAATCCAAGCAAAATCAAGGGGACAAAGAGAATTTCTCAAAGCTTGGTTCTCCACCAATAAGTCAATAAACAGACACATTGACAACAACCCAGTCTACCAACCACTGAGAACGGAAGAACTACTTCAATCACGAAGGCAGCATGTAAAATGAACGAACAGGCATCCCACCACACAGCCACAAAAATTACAACCTCCCACAAGAAACTGGACCACCTCTCAACAATAGCCAGCCAGCCAAACAACCTGAAAACAGACCATACTCAGAGGCAACCAAACGAACAAACACCATTTGCATCACCCAAACAATACTTAAATACCAAAGACTATATCCCAGCAACAACCAGCCAATCAAATAGCCCGAAACCAGACCATGACTCAGAAACATCCAGATAAATAATACCCACACCAATTTACATCACACAAAAAGGTATTTAAAGGCCAGATCAAACCAAAAGCCCAATTCATAATTTCTACTTACCTAGCTACTAAAATGTCAGCTTCAGAAGGGGACACAGCAGATTCCAGCAGATCCAATCTCAAATAGTGATCTGTAAAAATGGAACAATTTTAGGTGTTCTAAATAAGGTAACATATTATGCAAAGATATTAGATTCTTTATATAATCTTTGAAATAACATGCTTCAAAGAATGAAGCTACTAATGCATCTGTGTCCCTCTTATAAAATTACCTCTCAAGCCAGACTAACCCTCTAGATCAGGCATGTCAAACTGCCGGCCCGCGGGCCAGATGGCGTCATGCCAAAACTGCACCCACCCATTGGCAATGGGGGAAAAGTCACGATACGTCCCATGACATCATGAGTTTGACATGCCTGCTCTAGATGCTTCTTCAAACACACAAGACATCTGTAAACATCTGAGATTCTACATTTTGTTATACCCATTATCTTAGATCCTATTCAGTGAACTGGTCAAGTGCAGATGAGTATTAACAAAAATAAAATTGCCAAACAGATTGCACATATGCTTCTCCTGTCAATTAGTTTTTGAGGACTTTAGGCTGTTGACCATTTTCAAATAAATAACACCATCAGAAGAGAGAACTAGCTGATATTTTCAACCTTCAGTATCATCTTATTTTAATCCGTCTTGTAGACCAATCCTCTATTTCAGTGAATTGTTGCAATCAATATATACTTTTAAAATAACTGCAACAGTATTACATAAATACTTGCTCTAGGACATAAGGTGAATCATAGTTTGAAGTACTTGTCTATGCTAGCATTTACCAGTGGTTCAAATAATTGCAAAAGAAAATATTTAAATTATAACTTTAATCCAATTTAATTAAAAGATTAAAATTTATGTTATATCATAATCCAAAATATATAAATCTTTTATAAAGTGATATATATCTAGAATATATAAATTTATGTTGGAAACAATGAAAGTGTCATTTTATCATGCTTCATGGGCATATAAAAACAGCAGAAAACAGGCTCAAATGCATAAAGTGAGTAAGAGGATTTTAAAGATTAATGTTCAACTGAAATCAGAACATTTCCTCCTGGGTTTAGAAAAGAGACTGGTACAAAAGAGCAATGGAATAATCTTTATTTACATATTTATTTAATTTCTATAGCCATCCATCTGAATCAATGACTTTGGGCAGCTTACAATTCAAACAGAAAACATATATTACAATTAAAAATACTAAAACATTTTAAAATAATAAAAACACAAAAACATCCAGATTTTGTATATATAAGTACAGTGAGATTATTGTGTGTGCAAAGATGGAAAAAATCTGGCAATATCTACAATGGAAGAAAGGTTAGCAAAGATGACAGAACTTGCTAAGGTGGCTAACTTCTCTAATAAATTGTTTGATCAGAAAAAAGACAATATCTACTTATTATTGACCAGAAAGCTCTTATAGACTTTTTCTGTAATGAAGAAAAATGAACTTGTGGTATATGGTTTTGATTATACACGATAAGACTATGGAAAGAAGAGTCATGATGTAATCTTACAGAGAGAGGTTACTTATAACTGCTGTGAAGAAGATCAGAAACTAATTCTTTATATCTTCTTTTTTTCTACCTTCTTCTACCTTTTCTTTTTTGTATTTTTAGCATTTTCTTTTATTTCTTCATCAATCTACTTTATATTAATTCTTACTATGCTGTTGAAACGTGTGTGTGTGTGTATGTAAGTAATATCTGTGGACTTCTTGCAGATACTCCCCAGATACCCAATTCTGTCTCACTTGATATTTTTTTTAAGTTCCTAGAATAAAGAGGCAGGGGAAGGATTGAAATGTTACACTCCTTTCTCAATGGCAATCATTTTGTAACCATGTTCACTAAAACTGAGCTGCAGGTGATGTAAATAAATGATGCTTTCAGATGTCAATTTATACCACTAACAACCAAAGGGTATCATGCAGCTTTGCTTCTTTGCTTTGCTTCTGAATATATCTTTTCTGTAACAGTACAGGTAGCCCTCAACGTATGACCATAATCAAGCTCAACATTTCTGGTGTTAACATTTGAAACATTTGTTGTGAATTTTGCCCCATTACTTTCTTGCCTCAGTTGTTAAGTGAATCACTGTTGATAAGTTAGTAACCAGATTGTTAAGCGCATCTGGCTTCCCCATTGACTTTGCTTTTCAGAAGGTCACAAAAGGGGATCTATATGACCTTGGGACATAGCAACAGTCATAAATGTGAACCAGTTTCTAAGCATCTGAATTCTGATCATATGATCACGGGGATCAGGTCGTAACTGTGAAAAACGGTCATAAGTCACTTTTTCCAGTGCTGTTGCAACATTGAACAATCACTAAACGAACTTTTGTTAAGTCGAGGACTACCTGTATGACAGGATTAAAGTACAAACAGAGTGTACTTTAAAATTCCATGAGTTGGATGATAAATCTTACTTGGAACTGTCCCCTATTATTTCACCTTCCAGATACTTCCCTTATTGATATTTTCATACTGGAGTGACTACTTCAGCAGCTATCCAAAGAAATATGCCTTAATTTAAAAAGTCCATAGAAACTGATATTCTATACATTTATTAATACCTCTATAATCCAGAGGTATTTTTTTTTAAAAAAATTACATATCACAGAAAGATTTTCACACTTTATCTACGCAGCCTCTACTATGGAGAGACAACTACTCACCTTTGTGCACTTCAGATCCAAAATATACAATAGCAGCAGGGAAAAGATTAGCCTGCAATAGGGGAGAAATCAGAGGATAAGAATAAACATGCTGAAGTTGCTCATCTTCTATCAGTCTTGCAAGAATACTTCCTCATCAAATAGCAATAATTTTAATCCTAGACATGAGATGGGACCCCATCTATTTCTCTTAGGAATACCAGACTAAGCCTCCATTCTGGAAACAAAACACTCTTTAAATATAGAGGATCATAATATAATTCAACATTATAACTCAAATATTTATTTACTCATAGATTTCTTAGTTACAGATCCTGAAAATAATTTTTACCTTAATATTGTGAGTGGTATGTGGAAAATACTCTTTTCCACACCGACTGATTGTCATAAGAAATGTGATTTGAAAAACTGATGCTTAGCTATATGTTGTTTTATTCTTCTTTCCTATCTATTTTTTCTAGTGCAACCTACTTTGTACATTGTAAACTAAAGGCCAAGAATTAGCTTACGTCTGACTTGTGAAAATTGTTCTGTGAGCCTTTTAAGTAAACACGGGGTAAAAATGCTTTAAATAAATGATATATTGACATTTAGGAGATTACACATGAGAGGAGCCTCTCTCAGTATTTGTTCCATTCTCAGGCAACTGTTCTTGCCAGTCTCCCATTGAACCCATCTAAGCATACTAGACAAAATACTCAAGAGTTGTAATAGTCATTTCCTTCTTTTTTTAATTATCTAACAAATGTATATACACCACAGTTGCAAGATGCTCAGTAGTTTACAGTAAAATATATACAATATATAACAATTAAATCTTCATTCTGACATACTACGTCTCTGCAGAGCTTGCTAATGTTATCAACAGAAATAGTTTTTATGACAAATCTATACACTAGATTACAAACTTGGGATTTTAAACTCGGTAACTTGCCAATGAACAACTGGCTAGTTTTGAAGCAAAGAAGTTCCCTGTGCAGAAGAACTGTTGTGTATGGAACTCTTGCCCTATTATATTCAAAGGAATGCATAGAAGATTATTACTCTATAGTTATTATGCATGATTTTAAAGCTTTTGATAAACCTCCACCAAAATCTTCTGAGTAAAGTAGAAGAGAAGGGACAAGATTTTCATTATTCACTTTGATAATTTCATAAAATGTCTACCTTGGGAAAGTTTTATGTGTATGTGTGTGGGAAAATTATTCTAAAAATAGTTTCTTAAAAATAATCTGAATGTATATCTGAACAGCAAGATCGCCACTTTAATAATAATAAAAACCCACCAAGCTGTGAAACAATTATTTCGAAATTAATAAACAGGGAGCAGAATAAAATGCAGTGAATACAAATATAAGCAGGATTTTTATTTCTAACGAACTCCTATCAACGTTCATAAGGAAAGATAATTTCAGATCTCTTGTCTAATTACTAGAATGGTACAAACACACTGCTATTTTTGAAATGATGATTCCTGCCGGTATCTGGATACTGGAAAAATCCAGGTATAACAGTGGAAAATAACAAACTTTAGCAACTACTTCACCACAATCCCTGAGATACTGGCCAACAAAATTATGCTCTAAAGAATTCTAAAGAATTGCCTTTGCATGGCACCTAAGATTCCATCTCTCTTTTAGGGAATGGGTCCTCCAGAGCATCAACCAGATACTATAGTGGCAAAAACAGTATTTATTAGTCTTTTTAAAATATTTTTCTCTCCCAGACAGTGGGACACAAGGTTGGCTAACATCACCAGAAGCCAGTCACAAAGGCGGCTCTTCGTAAACGTTTTAATTAAAAAAGTACCAGACACAGTTAAGAAACTCCAAGAAAACTCTTATAAAAGCTTTGAAGTTTCCGCTGTCTTCATCTGAAGGGATCCTACTATTTAGAGAGTGGATTAAAGGAAAACAACAACAACAAAACCCTCCCTCAGCCTCTTTGCATACACACTATCCTTTTCACGCCAGCCACAGAATTGGAAAATGAGGTTTTGTAGTGTGTTAGTGTTGGAATTTTTTAATAACCTCTTCTCTCTTTTTTTTTCCTCTCTTGCCCAATTATCGTGATGAATAATTAACATTCTGAAGGAGATAACTAAGCGCAGCATCTCGGAGCTCAAAGCCCTTTAGTTCAAAGCCCTGCCCTTATTCAGTTTCTCCAGTTGCCGCCACTAAAACTTCCTTGTCAATCATGCTCTGGGCACACACTTCAAAGCTTCAAGTGGGAATGGCCCCAAGGGGTCAGAGAAAATTCATGGCAGAGCCTGTGAGGGGAACACAAAGAAGAGGGAGAGAGCGGGCACAGAGGAACACAGTCCAAGAATGAGAGACACACGCAGTACAAATGCTTCTCCCTCCCCCCCCCCTCTCTCTCTCTCTCTCTCTCACACACACACACACACACACAGAGCTACCCTATTTTTACTCACAAGTTGACAAATAAGCCCAGCTTTAGCTTTCCAACTCCCCCCCCCCTCAAACAATTCCCAGCACTGGCAAGACATCAGACCGAGGCGCTTTTAATTGGAAGAGACTTAAAGGAATGAGACAGCAGTTCTGGAGCACACAAATTTCAGTCGCCACCTCTCCCTCCCCCCCCCCACACACAAAATCTATTTTCTTTCCTCAAGTTGGCCAATAAAAACTCTCTTCAGAGAGGTTGATCCATAGCTTGCTCTTTTTTTTTTCAGGCTAGGCACACAGCATGCTCATTTGGGCACCAATTGTCTCTTTTTGAATAATGTTTTACTGGAACCCCCCAAAGAACACTATGACTAAAAAAAATTGTATTGTGGCCTGTAAGATTTGGATCCAAGCAAGTGCAGGCTAACAAAATGATAAATTATGGATTTCTTGGATAGCTTGGACCTCTTGGTATTTTTTCTTAAGTACAAGAATTGAATACATATATCTATCCAACCAACCTAAGGATATACAGAGAAAACAACTTATCTCCACACCTTTTTTCCTCCCCAGACTCATCTTCAACACTGCTCGACAGTATCGTTTTAACCACTTTCACTCTTATTTGCTTGGAATTATTACATGAAAATAGACGACTTGAGGCAATTTCCAATTTCTTCATTGACAGAAACTTTGTGAATCACTCCCTATTTTATAGTATGAATGCCTATAGCTTTTGAATATTTAGAACTGCTCCTAACCCTTTTTATCAAGATAACACATTCACAATTCCTGCAGAACTCCTGAAAATCACATTTTCATTTACAGAGTTTTCAATTATACAGCTGAAAGCTTCTAGACTTCATAAAAATTATAATTTTCAAAATCAGACTCAGGTTAGAGGAGAAGCACTGCCACCAATCAAACAAAATAATTGAGAACTCAAATGCTGCACAATGTAGGAACTTGTAGATTTAACAGTTTAGCCAAGTTGAGTACAATTTTCTATCCCACTTGTGAAAAACATGCACCATTCTTCTACAGTTTTATAAAAACATTTGTGACTATTTGTTATAATGGTATTTTTGGAGTGTCTTTGTATTATCATCTCTGTGTATACAGATACATACATACACAGTACAGCAATAGCAATTCCACTTAGACTTATATACTGCTTCACAGGGCTTTACAGCCCTCTCTCTAAGCAGTTTACAAAGTCAGCCTATTGCCCGCAACAATCTGGGTCCTTATTTTACCGACCTCGGAAGGATGGAAGGCTGAGTCAACCTTGAGCCGGTGAGAATCGAACCCCTGGCAGTCAGCAGAATCAGCCTGCAATACTGCATTCTAACCGCTGGACCACCAGGGCTCTTACAAATTAAATAGATAAAAACAGAAAAGCTGTGGGAGAAAACTTGTAAAATAAAAGAGACGGGTCATTAAATGTAATAGATCTCTGCTATCACAACATTTCAGCTTTAGTGCATCACTTTAACTACAAGGATTAAAAATACTAGCGTAATTACAACCCAAAGAACTGCCTTGCTGGATCAGAGCTACAGCCCATCTAGGGCAGCATTCTCCTTCCAAGACAGATGTTTCTGGAAGATTACAGACATAACATGGAATTAATATACTAAAAGAAAGATATAGATATTCATGAGATTTAAGTGACTGGTCAGTGCATCAAACTTACGAATTGTTACCAATGTATGCACTGAAAAATAATATGGGTAGGGAAAACGGCACTTGACAATAATTCTCTTGAAATTGTCAGGTCTTTTATTCTGCCTCATTTAGAAACAATTGGGAAAAAATAAATGGGAAAATGACAGCCTATGCAGCAAAGGGATCTTGAATTCCTAGTGGACAATCACTTAAATATGAGCCAGCAGCGTGCTGCAACTGCAAAAAAAGCCAACACAGTTCTAGGCTGCATTAACAGAGGTATAAAATCAAGATCACGTGAAGTGTTAATACCGCTTTATAATGCCTTGGGTAAAGGCCACTGCATCCAGTTTTGGTCACCACAACGTATAATAGATGTTGAGACTCTAGAACAGGAGTGTCAAACTGCCGGCCCACAGGCCGTATGCATCATGGCAAAACCGTACCTTCCATTGCCAGCAATGGAAAAAAAGTCATGATATGTCACGACACGTCACGTGATGTTGCAAGTTTGACACAGCTGCTCTAGAAAGAGTGCAGAGAATAACAAAAATGATCAGGGGACTGGAGGCTAAAACATATAAGGAATGGTTGCTGGAATTGGGTATGTCTAGTTTAATGAAGAGAAGGACGAGGGGTGACATGATAGCAGTGTTCCAATATCTCAGGGGCTGCCACAAAGAAGAGGGAGTCAAGCTATTCTCCAAAGCACCTGAAGGCAGGACAAGAAGCAACGGATGGAAACTAACCAAAGAGAGAAGCAACCTAGAACTAGGGAGAAATTTTCTGACAGTTAGAACAATTAATCAGTGAAAAATCCTGCCTCCAGAAGCTGTGAATGCTCCAACACTGGACTTTTTAAAGAAGAGACTGGACAGCCACTTGTCTGAAATTATTCTATTCTATTCTATTCTATTCTATTCTATTCTATTCTATTCTATTCTATTCTATTCTATTCTATTCTATTCTATTCTATTCTATTCTATTCTATTCTATTCTAAGCATACTTATCTTTGTTTACAATAAATACACTAAATTTGAGGTACAAGGTAACATATAAGCACCTGGAAAATTTTGATGCAGCTCCATATTTTCAGTAAATTAAATAAAGTTTAGTTTTGTTGTAGTCATAACCAATTTTGCATAGGTTCTATCATATTATTCAAAAAACAAATTGGATCTTGGCCTGAAAAAAACAGTACATCCTCAATTTACAATGTTATATCTAGGCTCCACATTTTTTCCACAGGGATTCTTACAAAGTAGAAATGGTCAATATCTGTGGTAACATACTTCTAGTTTAGGAAGAATGTCAGAAAACATGTAAATGGGTGGTAGAGACCATTTTAAGACAGTGGGAAGAGGAGCTTACTAATTTGCCTTGGAGACTGACTTTTTGCTATTGGCTATGCTTTTGATAGCCATTTTGTGAGAGCATCTAAAATACCTGTAGTCACAAATTTGATTCAGCAGGTCCAAATGATTGCCTATCCCTTGTACCATGTGATCCTGATCAGCATTAAATTCCTTTCATGGAAAGGATGACACAATGACAATCATTTCCAAAAAGACAATGCATTATTCTAGTGCAGTCTTGAATTACAGTTGAAAAGTCATCATCAGTGCCGAAAAATGTGATGCGCTGAGTAGTAACTGATTAAACAATGAAAAGGAGTGCTGTGGAAGTGTACTAACCGGATATCCTGCAGCAAAAACATGGATGCATGCCCATCATTCTGGGAAAGACTGTATCTCTGGAAAATGATCAAAGGCAACAAATGTCCTTTGTTTCTGAATAACAAATGAACTGCAGCAAGACACAGAAACATTGTTATTTTACAAGGACAACGCTTTGAGCCTTTCTTTCATGTGAAAGCCTAAGTATGGCTAAAAACGTTTTAGGTTTTACCTATTCCATTTTTGGGGAGAACAGGAGATAGAATTAAGGAAATAAAATTTCAAAATATGCTTATCTGTAAGTTATCCCTACATGACTGCATACTTTTTAGAAATTCACTAACCTTCTACGTCTTTGATGGTTTTGTACTTTCACAGTACATATTTCTCTTTTAATCAACAAACAATTGGCCTGTGCTTCCAGAGTTGCCCTTTACCTCCACATCAGTAGCATTTTATAGTATCTAAGTTCTGAACTTCTGAAGCCAGACTAAGATGTCTTTCAAGTGTAACAAATATACCTTCTGCACCAGATAATTATAATCTCTCGATTCACCTCAAGCAGCGAGCAGGTAATACAGATTTATTTTATGACATTAGAAGTCACATTTCATCACTTCAAACAAGAAGTTGTGGAAAGCAGGAATATATCATACTTAAGACAAACTTCACATTCACCGCACCTTGCTTAGTACTTAAGATTTTTCTTTGGGGTGGGGGTGGGGGTGAGCAAGTAGTTGGTTGAAATTATCTGTCTGCATTTTCATGAATCATTTTTCAAGGGAAAAATCCTCTTCCCCATCACTCCCTTAAACAGCTTCACTTTTATATATTCTCCTGCCTATTGTCCAAGGTAAATCACCCTCCTACCAAAAGGTTGCTGAGGGGGGGGGGGAAAGATTTGCCAAGTTTATTCAGAGAACACATGACCAAATAGTGGCTGCTGTCTTTGGAGGGCTGAGGAAAGAGATTTGCAGCTGCCAAAAGGAGAAGCATTCTTTCCATGACACGAGTTGTAATGACTAGAGTGCCATGAGTCCACGGTTAGTTTGATGTGTAAAGATTAGTAAGTATATGAGAACATCAAAGGGGACATGCACATGAATGCAGAACTCTAAGCTAGTAGCATGAAATACCATATAATCCAGAACACCCGCCCCATCCCCCACCATTCACTGAACACAGAAACCAGCACTTGGAAAATTTAATTGGGGAGTTTGTGGATCAAAGCTCCTCTGACAGGAGGCAAAGAGCATCTCCGGAAGGGATATAAACATGAGAGCCACGGTCAAAGGGACACCATCTAAATGGCCTTCTCTTAGTACCTGAGAACAAAGCTTCCCAAGCTGAGAAGATCCTGATCAAACACAGAAGGCAGCTGGGAAAGAAAGGCTTAAGAAGACTATTGTTTTTATCAGATAATGTCTAAAAGTTCAACTTTTACTCATCGGCCAGAGTGCTGCTAGCTGTTTCACCAGAGTGCTGGCTCTTTTAACATTGTAATGGATTTATTGTAAAACTTCAAATGCACTGATTCATTTCCTTACTCCTATTCCTTGGTGTAATTATTTCTGCAATTCTGTGTACACCCCAACCTCCCTGGTCCCACTATGCTGCCCCACTGTGACAGCTGAATATGTTCCTGGGAGGAATGAACGAAGAATGTTTGGGGGATATTCCAGGAGTATATACTCAAAGCTGCTCAGTTGAAGCTGACACGACATCTATATTGGGCAGCAGCAATATAGAAAGAGAAAGGAGGCAGATAATGATTTTAGCAACCATGGCAAGGCATACTGTGCAGGACAGGGCAATGGTAAACCATTCCTGACTTTTACTAAGAAAACCACATGGACAGACAATATAAAATAACTGAAAAGATAATGCTGGATGATAGCACACACACACACACACACACACACACACACACACACACACACCCAAGTCAGTTGGCTCCTAATATGCCACTGAAGAAAATATGGGGTTCTTTTGGAATATCAACGGTGTTATGAATTAGCTAATTCTGAGCTATGGGAGCTCTAATTACTGATGTTACTATGCAGAAGAAGAAAATCTGAGAGTCCAAAGACAGAATTGGAACATGTAATGTAATTGTGAAAGTGTGAAAATGATTCCAAACTAAGCGAAAGACGAAATGAAATGGCTACATACGGACTTCTTAGTCACGTGAACTGAAATAGATTGCAACTGGACACTTTCAGTCAGATGATCATACTGTTTATTGCTCAAGGAGATGAAAAATGAAGAAAGAACTGTGTTGTTTTTAGTCAGGAAGACAGTACCTGGCTAATAAAGACAGTTCTTAGGTACAATGGAGTCAATGACCAAATAATATCAATTAGACTTTGTGGACAAGCGTTTAATATTACAATTATTCAAGCTTATACTCCAACCTTATGCAGAAAGAAGGTAAGTTTTACGCTCAGATCAACAGAACAGGCAAGCAATATGTGATGGTTTTGGTTGGAGCCAAGAATATGTATGTTGGAAATAACATGGACTGTATGACTTATGAAATAGAAATGATAAAGAGAGCAACTTCAGTGTTGCTAAGCCAGTGATTTTTCATTCGTAACATGGCTTTCTAATAACTGAAATGGCACCTCTATACATGAACATCACCAGATAAAATATAGAGAAATCAAATTAACTGTATTATTGGCATTAGGAAGTAGAAGAGCTACGGTATAATAGCAAAAGACATTAGCCAGGGTTCCCTGTGGAATAGATCACCGACCGCTCACGTGCAAGTTCCAAGTACAGCCAAAGCAGAAGGACAAAGCCAACCAGTTTTCCATAATACGATTCTGAATGTATACCCACCATTTTCAATGAAAACCTCAGGAATTGCTTTGAAGTCCTAAACCTCACTGATAGGCAACCAGAGGAACTGTGGAATGAAATCATAGAACTTGTTAAAGATGAATGTAATAAGGGATTGCCAAACAAAAAAAGCAAATGGGGTCAACAGATGACGGGAATTGCCAAGAAAAAGAGAAGCTGTCCCCAAGAAAGACAAAGAACTCAGGATGAAACGTGAATTTCAAATAATTGTTAGAAGAGACAAGAAGCAGTATTACATCGATATCTGTAAAAACAGTGAAGCTGAAAAAAGATCTGGACAAAGAAGAAAAGTGTCCAAAAGATCCCCAAATTCAGGAGGTTCGAATCTCGAACTGATATGTTAAAAGACATCAAAGAAAAACAGTAAATTGATCCAAAGAAATGAAAAAATATACTATTACTTTTTATAGTTGAACGTTAACATCCAAGATATCTTAGAAATATCCCCTACTTATAAGAACCCCTAGTACAGTGATGGCAAACCTTTTAGAGACCGAGTGCCCAAACTGCAACCCAAAACACACTTATTTATCGCAAAGTGCCAGGGCCGCATCAGCATTGTGGTGCCCTCAGGGGGAGCAGGGAGGCACCTCTGAGTGCCGCCTCTGGCATGCAAAAACTGGGGGTGCAAAAATGGCTAGTGAGCATCACGCAGACACTCGCCCCGCCCCATTTGCAGCATATGTGTGCTCACAGCCCCGTGCATGCATGTATGCATGTAAAATGCTTTCCCCCCTCCCTTTTCTTCCAGTCCACCAATCGACAATGGTTGGTGACCTCTGCTCTACCACCTCTACTCAAGCTTGCTAGTCGGCTGCTTCGTCTCCTTTGTGCTGGGCGGGGCTCCTGCTCTGGGCGGCGGTGGTGGCCTGATGAACCTGCTGGTGGCAGCAGTAGCGCGCGTGCCAACAGAGAGGGCTCTGAGTGCCGCCTCTGGCACGCGTGCCATAGGTTCTCCACCACTGCCCTAGTAGCTAAAAGTTCATATGAGAGTTACAATTAGGTTTTGGCATAAAACCTACTGACTAGAAAGCTAAAGCTTTTCCTTTGAGATATATATATATATATATATATATATATATATATATATATATATATATATATATATATATATATATATATATATATATATATATATATATATATATATATATATATATATATATATATATATATATATATATATATATATATATATATATATATATATATATATATATATATATATATATATATATATATATATAAGATTGGTTATTATACAACATATATTCCTATAATGTGTTAAATGTGATGCATATGTTGTATGTACTTACCAGTGGCTAATAATATATTTATAAGTGATACTGAGTGAAAATATTTAACTGTGTTACAAGTTTTCATATTACTGTTTTTAACTGCCAAGCTTTTATAGCAAAAAAAAGCAGTTATTACCACAGTTTTTTCCTAGTGCTTACTTTTAAGGCTTCAGAATTCTGTTCCTTTTATCAAGGACTTAAATGTCTTTTATCTTACATTTAGTTCTAAATTATTCTCCACCTTCCAACCCTTATACTTCAGGAGGTCCTGCTGGGGGTTTAATTGCTCCTTTGTACTAAGTTGCTTCTCTGTCTCCCATTCCTTATCAGTTTGTAGGAGGGATAAAGCAATTATTTGTTGCTAACTGGCTGTAGCTGGTCAGTGTCTTTGGAAAGTTTGTGAAGCTATAAGGCTCTGTTACTCCTTTCTCAGTTGTAGTAGATTTAGATTTATTAAATTTATATGCCGCCCTTCTCCCCAAGGACTCAGGGCGGCTCACAACAATAATTTTTTTTTAAAAAAACATAAACTACAAAATTTTAAAAAGAATTAAACAATGGAAGTAATAAATAAATGACAATTTATTGTCATTTAGTAGCTTTAGAGTCTCAAAGTTCAGTCCACCGTTTTAGTTTTTCCTCCTCTACACACAACTGGCTTCTTTAATTCTCGGACACAATTGCATTTCTCTCTTTGACATTTACACTCTGTGCCTACAGTACTAATCCTTTATCTCCTTGCTGTACAGGTTATGCTACTCTGATAGCTGAACGTGCTCTTGGAATAAAATAAAAAAAATGGGACAATGATTAAATATAAAGGAAAACAAATTAATGATGTTAGATACAGAAATCTAGAAAGGCTAGAAAGTGGGAGACTGTGAGTTCTAATCCCACCTTAGCCATGAAAGCCAGCTGGTTGGGCCAGTCACTCCCACAAGGTTGTTGTTGTGGGGTAAATAGGAGAAGGAAGCCGTATTGGATAGGTTTACTGCCTCGAGTTGTTTATAAAAATAATAAAGGTGGAATATAAATAAACAAACCAGCATTAGACACTGATAATAGTTTCTGCCTTTAAGGATACTCTATCAACAGTAAAAGAACCAGCAGTCAACAAATACGCCATGGATTAGCTCTTGTTAGGGAAGCAGTGAAACTGCATTGGGAAAAAATATTCAGATGCTGTGATGTGTCAATACCTACAAATATCCAAAACATACAGACAGCGGTTTTCCTTGTGACAATCTATGGAAGTGAAAGTTGGGAGTCTGCAAAAACACAGACTAGACAGTATATAGTTGCTTTTCAACTTAGGGTTAGAGAAGTTTCTTTAAATTAATTTGGATAGCCAAGAAAACAAACACATGGTCCTAGAAGAAAACAAATCAGAGTTCACACATAAGGCACAAATGATCAGAATCAAATTATCACATTTTGGACACATTATTGCAAAGATCTAACTGTCCTTAAGAAGTCCATAATGCTGAAAAAGATGGAAGAACAGAGATGAGGAAGACAACTAGCAGAAAAGTGGATGTATTTCATTACAACAGCAGTGAGTACATTGTTGGGAGATGTGAAGGGTCAAGTTTGGGATAAATTATCTCATAAGATGAAGCAGTAGGCGTGAGCTTAAATGAACTCCAGAAGATGGTAGAGGACAGGAAGGCCTGGAGGAATGTTGTCCATGGGGTCGCAATGGGTCGGACACGACTTCGCAGCTAACAACAACAATCTCGTAGGAAGTCTATCTATGTGCTAAGAATCAACACTAACGTGTGTGCTAGAAACTAAAATGATTAATGATATCTGAAAGGAGAAGAAGCCCAAATTCTTTGCAATAAGGGTGTCTCAGAGAAACCAGAGTTGGACAAATTGGATATATGCAGCAATCAGAATAATTGCTGGACCTGCATTTTCCTTCTTACTAATTAAACAGGCTTGGCTCTGAAATCATTGGGTCTAAACTGAACCATATTTACATTCACAATAGAAAGACATTAATAAAAAGTCAATCTGGAAGTTGTTTTTTTGTTTTTGCTTCAAAAAGCATTTTAATAAATATGGTCCCAACAACAGATTTCACCCTGCGTAACCCTTTTACAATTTGCTATCAGAAGAAAACAAGAAGGAAACTTTTGAGGTCTTTTTAGTTCTTTTGATGAGGAAACTACAGCTGCGTTCAGTCTTTGTCCAAACTCTGAGATACCTACTTTCATTCTCAGCACAAATTCCCAGCACATATTTTAGAAATTTGCCAAACTAGTCTGCTCTAGTCCTATGAATGATGCCTATATGTGTTCCTGCAGTGGAACACGTAAGGAGGAGGAAGGGAAAACATATCTGAAAAGTCCAGTTAACTTAGAACAAGTACATAAACCAGCTGGAGCTTGGCTAGAATTCTGCAACAGGGAAGTCTGCAGTTGATCAGTTCTGCCCTGAAGAACATTTTAAAATAATTCATGGGCCACGGGGGTAATGCAGCCAGCACAAACAGCCATAACAAAATATCAAAGCCGATGCCTTGAAGTCTTTATAACTTTCAAAAACTTCACGTTGCTGCCAGTCTGCACATTTGTCCTGCTGTAAACACACACATACAACAGGATGTTCACTTCAAATATAGCCTCTTTATTTTTAAGCTCATATTCATCTAATTTTCTTTTATCCCACAACTTAAGTGTTCTATTCCTCCATGGCTACCAAGTTCACAAATGAAGCTCTCAAGGTCTCTTCCGCCTTACAAGGAAAACAAACATTAGTAGTAACTTAATAACTGAGCAAGTATTTACAGCGCATCTTTAATATTTCCTTTAACTTCTGTATCTATACTCCCTTCAGCCAACACACAACCCTTCAGAGACAGAACAAGACATGTACTAGGATGGTACAAGCAAGGGAATCAAAATAGTCTTATCAAAGTGATCTCAAGATAATGAAAGATACCACCAGCAAGGGGGATTTCTGGAATGAGACTGCTGAACTTAAAAGCATCAATGCATGGCAATTGCTTTCTTGCTCCTGAAAGCCTTCACAAATAATGGTATCAATGAGGCAAATTTCACTTTATATAGGGGTACACAAGCTTATTCCTTTCATTAGATTTGGGACATCACCTGACTCCAAAATGACTCGATGTCTCACAATTTAAAACTAAACAATATGCAAAACACAATATAAAAATATAAAAGATCAACATCTCTCTGGACAGTGTGCTATATATACAAAAGACATAATCCAATAAGGGGACCATATCCACCCCATTTTAAGGTCTCAGCAGTTTTTAATGCATTTTGGAATACCCTCAGGGTGGGAGCCACGTGATTCTCTTGGGAGAATCTGATTCCAGAAGGCAAACTTTCTGATTTCTGATAGGGTTGTTTAATTAAGAGGACCTAAGCATTCCAATTCTGCCAGCTCTTATGCAAGAGGAAATACCATCGGATATAGGCGATCCCTCAAATAACCTGCCCCCCTGCCATGTACGCTTTTATAATGATAACCAGCATCTAGAATTCTACCCAGAGCACAGTAGCAATCAATGTAGCTTGCAAAGCAGGAGTGGTATGTGGCCATCCCAAGGCATGTCCATCATTGCCCACATCATTGAATTCTGGACCAGTTGAAACTTCCAAGTCCTCTTCAAAAGCAGACTCGTGTAGAGCACATTGCAATAGATAAGTGACAATATTCTGACATAAGTGACTGTCTGAAGACTCCTGATCCAGGAAAGGGTACAGTGAGGCGCATGCTAAAGATAATTTTGTTAACTTCAGTTTTGGAGAGCTCACAGTGGCTATCACTACAGCCAGGGGGAAAAAATTATTTGATCCTCTGCTGATTTTGTACATTTGCTCACTGACAAAGAAATGATCAGTCTATAATTTTAATGGTAGGCTTATTTTAATAGTGAGAGACAAAATAACAACAAAAAAATCCAGCAAAATGCATTACAAAAAAAGTTATACATTGATTTGCATTTTAATGAGTGAAATAAGTGTTTGATCCCCTATCAATCAGCAAGATTTCTGGATGCCAGGTGTCTTTTATATAGGTAAGGAGCTGAGATTAGGAGCACTCTCTTAAAGGGAGTGCTCCTCATTTCAACTTGTTACCTGTATAAAAGACACCTGTCAACAGAAGCAATCAATCAATCAGGTTCCAAACTCTCCACCATGGCCAACACCAAAGGACGTAAGGGACAAGATTGTAGACCTACACAAGGCTGGAATGGGCTACAAGACTATTGCCGAGTAGCTTGGTGAGAAGGTGACAAAAATTGGTGCGATTATTCACAAATGGAAGAAACACAAAATAACTATCAATCTCTCTTGGTCTGGGGCTCCATGCAAGATATCACCTTGTGGTTTCAATGATCATGAGAACGGAAGGAATCACCCCAGAATTACACAGGAGGATCTTGTCAATGATCTCAAAGTAACTGGGACCATAGGCACCAAGAAAACAATTGGTAACACACTACGCTGTGAAGGACTGAAATCAGTGGTGGGATTTAAATATGTGAACAACCAGTTCTCTGTGTTGATGCTACTTTTGGAAGTCCATTCTGGGCCTGGGCAGCAAAAACTTAGCTGCCAGTTCTGCTGAAGTGGTGCGAACTGGCTGAATCCCACCACCACTGACTGAAATCCTGCAGCACCTACAAGTTCCCCCTGCTCAAGAAAGCACATGCACAGGCCCTTCTGAAGTTTGCCAATGAATATCTGAATGATTCAGACAAGAACTGGGTGAAAGTGTTGTGGTCAGATGAGACCAAAGTCGAGCTCTTTGGCATCACCTCAACTCACCATGTTTGGAGGAGGAGCAATGCTGCCTATGACCCCAAGAACACCATCCCCACTGTCAAATATGGAGGTAGAAACATGCTTTGGGGGTGTTTTTCTGCTAAGGGGACAGGACAACTTCAGTGCATCAAAGGGAAGATGGACGAGGTCATGTACCATCAAATGTTGGGTGAGAACCTCCTTCCCTCAGCCAGGGCATTGAAAATGGGTCGTGGATGGGTATTCCAGCATGGCAATGACCCAAAACACACAGGCAAGGCAACAAAAGAGTGGCTCAAGAAGAAGCTCATTAAGATCCTGGAGTGGCCTAGCCAGTCTCCAGACCTGAACCCCACAGAAAATCTCCGGAGGGAGCTGAAGGTTCGAGCTGCCAAACGTCAGCCTTGAAAACTTAATGACTTGGAGAGGATCTGCAAAGAGGAGTGGGACAAAATCCCTCCTGAGATGTGTGCAAACTTTGTGGCCAACTACAAGAAACGTCTGACTTCTGTGATCGCCAACAAGGGTTTTGCCATCAAATACTAAGTCATGTTTTGTGAAGGGGTCAAATACTTATTCCAACAAACAAATACAAGGTACATTTTTCCATTGAACTTGAAGTATGTGTTGAGGCATAGATCCAGGAGTTTCATGATGATTTCTGTGGACATGGAGTGTTCTATAGTGTCATCCTCTTTGTGGGTATGGTGTTTGGTAAGTAGGTGATGTATGGTTTGTTTATCAACACATACTTCAAGTTCAATGGAAAAATGTACAAACAATTATAAGGTACCCCAATAGGTTCTCCCATATCAGTCCTTATAGCAGAAGCAGTCATGCAACGATTTGAATCCATAGCTCTAGCCACCATCCAATCAGAATTCTGGACACACTCCATTGATGACATCTTCGTCATCATCACATGCTCCCAAATTGAGGAAACACACCACATACTTAACAACATATTCCCTGGGATCAAATTTACACATGAAGAGGAAACAGACAACACACTCCCACTCTCCACCTTGATGTAAGGAGACTGGACAATGAAGAACTGGAAACCTGCATCTACCACAAACCTACACACAAGGACCAGATCCTCAGCTTCACAGCAACCACCCCATCATACACAAAAGAAGCTGTGTCCAGACCCTCTTCAGAAGGGCCAGGACACACTACAGCATCACAACACTAAGAAAAGCAGAAGAGAAACTGTTGCTTGACATTTTTCTCTGTAATGGCTATCCCAAAAACTTCATATTCCGACACTGCAGCCAAACCACCCCACCCCACCCTACCCCACCCCACCCACACCACACAACCGACCACCATGCAAAAACTAACCCTACCATACACAAAAGGGGTGTCAGAAATGACAGCCAGAATGCTCCAACCCCTATGAATAACGATAGCTCTCAAACCCACAGCCACACTCCACCAGGAATTATCCAGAACCAAAGACAAGACACAGAAGGATGAAAGAAACAATGTTATCTATCAACTGTAACGATTGCAACCACTTCTATGTGGGGCAAACATCACGTCAATTAAAAACCAGGATCCATGAACACCGGCTAGCAGTCAAACGCTATGACCCCAAATCCTTAATCACTACCCAACACCAAAAAACAACACCAGTTTGTTCGAAGCAACACTAAAATCATCGGCCACGCTAACGCCCGCCAAGCTCATGAATTCATAGAAACCTGGCACTCCACAAGCAATTCCATCAACAGGCACATTGAGCTACAACCAACCTATGAATCCCTCAGAATCCAAATCAATCACAGTGAACCGAAGACAGCACTAACCCTCAGCCAACCCATGCAACTCCCCCCCAGCAGTTCACCTTCTAATGACCCTGACCTGATGTAATCTCCCCATCACAAGGCCCATCACCAGCCTCACATTGATGACTCACCCCTGACCCACTGATAATTCACACCCTCCCACGAACCTGACCTGAAGTAACCTGCCCATCACTTGGCACACCCACACCTGAAGCCCTTATAAGCATTGACACAGACATCCCCTAAACACCGAGGAAGATGTTACCTTAGCCTGGTAACGAAACATTTGGAAACCAACCCACAAGCTCGGAGAATGAACCTTCACCCTAAAGGGTACAACTGGCACACTAGATAAAGCTGTTCAAAAGCCTTCTTGGCACCACTACATTAAGTACAAAACAACCCCCAGACTGCACACCAGTTTTGAATGGGGAACTGCCATCCTATCCAAGATTAGCAACAACAAAAAAAAAATTCCTGGATCTGGGGGGACTCCTAATTCCATAGTGATGCCATCTTGACAGGACTATGATGGAGTTGGTTGCTCCCCATCTAGCCTCCAGGGACTGGGCCAGTACCTAAACAGAATAATTTGGCCATCTCAGTGCTGAGAAATATAATATTAAAAACACATAGCCACTTAAATCAGAAATGCTGCTATCAACCAGTACTTCCAGGCCTTACCTTTATGAATTTCTCAAACAGTTGTATGTTTATGTATTCAGGGTTCATCAAACTGAAATGGAGCTGGATGGATCACTTGACATCCGTGGAGCATCAGATCTCCCAGTAGTCCTATTTATTAATTATATTAATCAAATATAATCCTTAAAAGTTCTAGCATAATTTCAATTCAAATCTATGCTATGGCTCAGTGGGTTAGGATGCTGAGCTTGTCGATCAGAAGGTCGGCAGTTTGGCGGATGGAATCCCGAGTGCTGCGTAACAGAGTGAGCGCCTGCTACTCGTCCCAGCTTCTGCCAACCTAGCAGTTCGAAAGCACGTAAAAATGCATGTAGAAAAATAGGGACCACTACGGTGGGAAGGTAACAGTGTTCTGTGTGCCTTTGGCATCTAATCATGCTGGCCACATGACCACAGAGACTTCCTCGGACAAACGCTGGCTCTTCGGCTTTGAAACGGAGATGAGCACGGGCCCCTAGAGTTGGAAATGACTAGCATGCATGTGCGGGGGAAACTTTACCTTACCTTTTACAAGTATGTGCTTCAACTACAGATGCAAAAGAAACAGATACTGAACAGTTTTTTAGCAAATGACCAGAAAAATATTTCAATGAAATGGTGTAATTGGAAGTAATGGAGCAGGTGGATTAATGGGAAATTTTGATCTATGTATTCTATCAAGAAACTTAAAATATTCAAATATTTAAAATATTTGATAAAATATTTAAAGTGTTCCAACACTTTAAAGCCACGGGACACGAAATTGATTTTTAAAAAACCAGAACTATCGCCAAAATTGAACATTTTAACAACAGAATAATCAGAGAAGCCATTGAGATAGAAAAACGCCCCCACAGCATGAACAAACAAGATGATACCTCTCGCCTACCAGCCATTTGGAAACCTGCCTTGATTGACAGACGAGTCCCAACCACCAAGAATGATACCAGACCCAAACTCATGATAACATCACATGACATCACCACCACACAACCATTCAAAAAGCAAATCCGAACCCACAACGATAACGACACACAACCACAAAACAAAAACCTAACTACAGCTGCAACATTAGCCACTTTAAACCCCTCCAAACCATACAATAAGCAAACTGACACCCACTATAAAAACATGGCACCACCACAAACACGGAGCTGAACAAAAGCAGCACAACTCACCAGTTCAGGTCTAAGGCTGGCAGCTGAGACCAGCCCATCCACTCAAAACACATCCCCACCCAATCAGAACACAGCCCCCATTCAAAACACACTCCCACCCAATCAGAACACAGCTAAGCCCCCACCCAATCAGAGCACACCTCCACCCCATCAGAACACAGCCAAGCCTCCACCCACAGAACACACCCCCTCTGGCAGTTTAAAAAAGAAGAAAAAACAGCCACCATCACACACTTCTCCCAGAAGAATGAAGCTGAAGTCACCAGCCTGAAGATGATGGATGAGATTTCATCGAAACGTTGCCCTGATACCTCCAATTCTACGTGGGAAAAAACCCGAATGACCAAAGATCTACGTGTGTGTGTGTGTGTGTGTGTGTGTGTGTGTGTGTTTGTGTGTGTGTATATATATATACATATATACATGTATGACTGGTTGCACTATCCTGCGGTCACATGACTGCGATATATATGGGGGTTTTGCCAGTTTCCAGTATTTTTGCCAGTATGAGGCAAAAAAATGCTCATTCAGGAGAATGGGCTCACTCTTACGACCACATGATTTGCTTAACAGCCACATGATTTAAACTTACATTTGCATGACTTGCTTAATGACTGCCATAACAATGGGTCTGGTCACCCAGGTAGCTTGACATACAAATGTCAGGACATAGAACTGAACTTCTGGTCCAAATTGCAGTCATAAGCCAAGGGCTACCTATAACTCCATCTAAGGATAGATAAAACCCTGGATGGATAAATATTTGGTACTGAAAAATACAATGCTTTTTTGTGCAAACACCAGTGGTGTTTAATATTTTAATGTAGCACTGGACACCCAAATTAATAGCTTTCTAAAAAAAGTGGTAATGTTCAGGTTCTGGATGTTTGGCAAGGAATAAAACTAACTGGAAAGTTAACTTCTGGGTTTCTGAGTATTTAAGAGTAGCCACCAACAGTTCTGCTCAAAACATCAAGTTTCTGAATTGCTTTAATCTTCTCCCGACTTTTTCCAGTAGCCTAGGAAAGGATACATGAAGTCTGAATAGATTCTTTCCCGTTGATTCAGAAACAAGGAATTTAAAAACTTCTAAGTCATCAAATCATTACGCCAAGGACCCACCCTAAGCCTCATTTTCTTTAATCCTAATTTTCTAGTAATGTCTTCCTGCACATCTAAACTCCCAGAGTTCTTTGGATGGATCAGGTAATACAGAATGCTCCAAGAAGCATTTAATTATTTAGGTTCTCCTGGTGTAAAATAGTGAATGACAGCTTTTGTTGTTGTTGTTTTCCCAGGAAAGCCTACATATTTTATCATCCTTGAAATGAACTAACCACAGTTAACAGCTCCCACCCAATAAAATGAGGACAAAAGAAGTACTTAGAGCACATGACTGCTGGGACAAAACATTGAAAAGTGAATGCATCATAATTTTGATTGTAACTGTAATTACAGAATCTGGAGACTAACAATTGTGATGTAAAAATTTAGGACTGCAGAAGCCTTCAGAGGAAGACGTTAATTTTTATTCTATCCCAGCCCGTAATATGTTGGAAGGACATATTGGAAAGGGGTTTAGTACTCTGTCTGTCAGCAGGATAAATCTGAAAACAAAACAGAACAAGGACCAAATTTGGTGTACAGGAAGAAGTTGGCAAAAGAAAAACTATAGAGTTCAAAAATGTGCCAGATCCAGCTGAGGTTTGCAGAGATTAAAAATCTAGAATATATAAATCTCAGTGAATTCCCTAAGGTGAGGCAGTTGGGCAGTTATTCAGAAAGCTGCTGACTCTTCCATTCTAAGCTTTCCTCCTTCCTGGCTACATAATCCTGCATATGTAGGTGTCCTATATTTCCCGGTGCAAACATAATTGCGTACCACACAAGAGAAGTTATGGGTCAGACAAGATGCAACACAAGAGGAATAACGGGTCAGACAAGGACAGTACAGGCACACACAGAGAAACAGGCACTGTACATGCATACAGTATATCCAGATAGGTCCCTGGGGGGACAAAGTAAAGATCATACGTATTCCATATCTCCCTTTGTTACACAGAAAACAATATAATGTACCTGCTACAGCAATTGCTGGTGAAAGAGCAGAAAGGACTCAAGAAGCTCACCTTGCTGACAGAAATAACACAATTGTTTATCTTGATTTTTTTTAAAATGACTAAATATGTTCAGTAGCAACTGATACCTCTGACATTCTATATGTTGTCTTTTTTGCTGAAACCCCAATTTTATTGGGAAGGAGACACCATGACTACGTGTAAACCAGGGGTAGGCAACCTTGGCTCTTTTATGACTCGTGGACTTCAACTTCCAAAATTCCTGAGCCAGCCAATTCCTGTTGGCTCAGGAATTCTGGGAGCTGAAGTCCACGAGTCATAAAAGAGCCAAGGTTGCCTACCCCTAGTGTAAACTAACCAAGGATACTTGTAAACTCGAAGGCTGCATGCTTACCAGATTAAGCCTGCTAGTCTCACAGGGGCTTATTTTCAAAGGTGGCATCATAGACTCATCACCCTGCCTGGTCAAAATTAATTAACAAAATTAACAAACAAACAAAAATTGATTATTCTATTCTACTTCTAACATTGCAGGAATCTATAAACTCCAGAAGTCCAATTGTCCCCATTGTGCTTTATACTCTTATTCTTAAAACAGTTCATCAAGATGCAAAGAGGAGGAGATAAAATGGGGAACAACGGGCAACGCAGCAGGATCAAGGAGTGGGAATATATGCCCAGAATCTGATGGCTAACGTTCAAAACGGGTGCAGAAAAAATGAACAGGAAATAAAGGAAAGTACCCTGTTATAGAGAAATTTTCAAAAAGTTCTCCAAGTCTTAGGAATTGACCAAAAAGTCAAGTTCAAAGATAAAAGTGTATGTCAAAGTATATGTAGATTAGGAATGTCTGGTTTCAAAGGAGGATAGACAATTAATGTCCTGATACAAGTCAGAGGGGGGGGGGAAAGATGCGTTATCTAGCAGCAAAAGCTTGGCAGTTATAAAACACATGCAGTCAGGAACAGCTAGGATATTATGTATAAAGCCACACAGTTGTAACATGAAAGTATAGATTCTGTCTCTTTCATGAATGCACAGACATGCACACTCCCACTAAAATAGTGATATTCAGTGGTACTATTTCTGCTGAATAGTATCATTGAATAATATGAATTAACATTTTCTTCAAAAGTGAATGACGTCCTTGTTGCTGTTTGATTAAAAGGTTCAAAGGCTGATTAAAGTTTGCAGCCCTTATTTGGTTTACACCCCACTGCTAATTTCAGAAGGCCAACCAAGATAGAAAAAAGTCCCATTTTCAGATACCCAGTTTTGCCAATATTTTATATCAGAAGCCCAGTTTGGCTCTTTTCCAGTAAGCCTTCTTATGGAAACTTCTGATTTCTTCATCTTCCCACCAGGACAGATGTGTGAGAATCGAAGATCACATTGGGTGGCAGCTGTGGGCAACATGGCACAAAAGAAGTAAAGATGGGAGGAGCTGCTTTCTCAGTAAGCGGGAAAGTCGCCCAGTTCAAAGACTCACAGGATCTTGCCACTAGCACTTCTGCTTTTAATTAAAATATCTTCAGTGGCTTTGAAGGAGGAGAATTACAGGGAAAGACACTGAACTGGCTGCTCCCCACCACAACGACATTGTAACTCAGAAACAAAGGCACAGAACCTTCTGTTCCAGTGTTGAAGGCTGCAAGTGAATCTGAGTGGTAGACAGACTCAGGTATTAAAATCACTTTCAAGGCCGTTCTGCACCATCTGTTTATTGTCCAGTAAGAACCATTTGGTCCTAATTTGCTATATACAATCTTTATTACTTCTGCTGATTAAGCTTACACGAGAGACTTCCACCAGCCCAGTGCAGTTCTTCAATCTACACGGCTCAAAAGAGCTGACCTTCACACTTTTGTGAACCCTCTGTACACCCGTGGAACAATTCCTTCTGTACTGCAATTAAAAAGTGCATCCCCTACATTGTGTTCATAACTACAATTGTAGAGTTAATTCAAGAGGCGCACTGCTGGTGAGCAAAAACAGTTCTCTGGATCTCTACTACAAAGGCTCAAAACAAGTTATGCAAAGTTTCATTCATTTGCAGTTGCTTCATACTGTTGAGACATGGGCACAGGGTGCATGATCTGCACAGGCCTACTCACATACGTGAAATATACTTCCATGTTATTGTTTAAAGTAGATAGTTAATGAAAACAATTGGGCCATCTACCTTTTTCTTAAAAGAAACTGAGGTTTGTGTCCCTGCATTATGCTTTAGTTTAGTGTAAAAAAGGGCACCATTTTTAATAGAGTGATAAGCTAGACAGAGCTAACCCAAAGACACTAAAACTCAAGACTGTATCTGTTCTACCTTGTTTCCAGGAATAAAGCAATATTTTATGAAATTCTCTAAAGGATAAACACTCTTTTGGTCTAGAGTTGCCATCTAGCCAGATCTTTTGTTTTCCTTCAAAACAAGAAAAAACTTTCTGCCCAGGCAACTACCCACAAGTAGTATGTTTGTAAAAGTAGAGTACTACCCTTTGGAAATACTTTTGGGGAAATCATGCTAATTTATGGTTAAAATGTAGCTCTCTGTTTTGCTCATATAGAAAGGCCCTTGGGACAACATCAAGAATTAAATAGTCTACGTATCACACAACCACAGCCTAGAAACAACAAATATGTAACAAGGCTGAAAAGAACATAAACTCAACATATTTTCCTAGTGAAAGGGGAAAGAGGCCAACGTAAGCATTGTAACAAGAAATAAAATGTTATTGGTAATTCATATAGATATACTTTTTTTGGAAACCCAAACTTTTTGGCAGGAGATCTTCAGTTAGACACATTTATCAAAAGGAACGAAGCCTCAAATTTCGATGCAAGTAGCTATAGTACCGACTTTATATGTTCAGCACTCTTGACAGCAGCTGCACTTGTATCTCATCCACAAGAAGTCATGGAATTTGGAAAGATCAATTATAAACAACTTCAGAAGAACTCTAATCCTTTCCTAATTCAGTGTGCCGCCTGAGAGGCTATGAGATAGACTATGGAAATGAATTCCTAGTAAAACTCTATATAACCTATCAACCTCTAAGTGACTCTTGGCATATATCACATTCTGCAAGCAATATTTTCAGATCAGCTAAGCTATTTTTCATGCAAAATAATAATAATAATAATCATCCTGCAAGTCTCTTTCCATTCCACCTAAAATCTCACCCCCTTTATGAAAAGTAGCCAGTTTATGCAAAAATCTTTTATGCGAAGAGTTAAACTTAGTCAGAGCAAGCTTTGCTAAAAATCGAGGACACAATTTTTCAAGGCCTCTGAAACAGAGAAAGATTGTTCACTTGGCAAAAGTATGCTCTTCTCAGAGGCCTGGGGGCTAAGAGATCAAAAGAAAGAGAGGGAAGAAAGAACAAGCTGCGTTGACCCACAACAGGGAGGAACTTTTACAGAAGTTAACAAATTAACCTCAACTAGGAGAAGCAGAGGAAGGTCAGTCTAGTGATCTTCAGAACAGATAATCAACACTGTGGGATTATAGTAACCATAAACAGTGACTGATACCAGGAAATAAAACATAACTCATCGCATCTGGGATGTAATGGTTGCACAAGGGATCCTATCTCCTTTCTATATCTTCCCAAAGTAGAGAGTCGTTTCATGTTTTGTATACCACTTTCAAGCATGACGGTGTTGCCTGATTGGTAAAAAGCCTACAATTAATGCAAAATATAATTCAGAACCTGGATAGCAATGTAAGGCTTACTCACAAAATGCCTACAATATAAAACCGACAAACAGAGCCTTGGTGGAGCAGTGGGCTAATGCCTCCTTAAGTAACACCAGCTGCCTGCAATTAGTGCAGGTTCGCATCCCACCAGGCTCAAGGTTGACTCAGCCTTCCATCCTTCCGAGGTAGGTAAAATGAGGACCCAGATTGTTGGGGGCAATAAGCTGACTTTGTAATAATGCCGCTTGGGGTGTGTGTGAAAGCCCTAATAAGCAGGCATATACATAGAATGAAGGCTACTGCTAAGCTTGTAAGCCGCCCTGAGTCTTCGGAGAAGGGCGGGATATAAATAGAATTAAAAAAAAAACTGTACAGGAGTTTTTAAATAACCTAAGGCTTACTGCTGTTGTTTTATTAATTCTGGGAAATGAACCCAGGATGATAAGATAATTAAGCTATCTACAATACTTTTAACACTCCATTACAAGAATATGCAATTCTTTCATAACCCCTTGAGAGTGGTAGTACTGACTGATTAGTCATTAGGTCACGGGTGTCAAACTCGCCACTTTACGTGATGTGTCGTGACATATTGCAGCTTTTTTTGCATTGCCGGAGCTGGGGTGGGCATGGCCTCCATATGATGCAACCGGCCCGCAGGCTGGCAGTTTGACATTCCTCCATTAGGCCATATCAGAATACAAAATATAAAACACAGAATAGTAATAAGACCATTATGTTAAAAATAGAATAAAAGAAATAAGCATAAGAAAATTGGCATAATTTGGTATAGACATATTCATTTCCAAAAAAGCAAGACAAATGAGAAGAACAAAATCTGTTCAGGGCACATATTCAAACCTTCCGTCCACATTAACACCATATTTTCCTTAAGAAGAGAAAGATTAGAATGAAACATGAATTGTTTTCTCTCACTTAATACCCCATGCACTTTGCAAAGCAGTAGTCATATAACCTAAAAATAACTTGGACTGTAGTATCGCAAGACAGTTGAGCTGAATAATAAGTATGGGTAGTTAATGTGCCCAAATAAGAACAAGATACAAATGCTTGCAGGCAGAGGATAGACCAGCATTGTTATTATTTACCAATCAGTGGCTCTACAGAGAGATAATGTTTCCCACAGTCTTTTAAGAACTAGGAGACAGGCTTAAAACTTTGGTTTGTTTTAGAAATAACTATGGGACAATTATTAAACAATATCATGGCAAACATGGAAGACTGACTAAATCAAAGGCTATTCTGTTTGGCATGTGAGACGCATGTAGCAAAAATGTGCTACTCAATGTAAAGAAGGACAATATTGTCTTGCTCAAAGGAAACAGTACTGTAGTTTTAAAGGAACTAACAGAAGACAAGCAATTTAACTTATGGTGAAAAAAGTAAGGTTCTACTTTTAGGCAAGAAAAACCAAATACACAGATACAGTATAGGCAGGACCTTGCTCAATAGTAGTAACTGTGAGAGGGATCTTGAAGTCCTAGTGGACAATCACTTCAATATGAGCCAGCAGTGTGCTGCAGCTGCCAAAAAAGCCAACACAGTGCTAGGCTGCATTAATAGAGGGATAAAATCAAGATCACATGACGTGTTAATACTGCTTTATTAATGCGTTGGTAAGGCCACACTTGGAATGCTGCCTCCAGTTTTGATCACCACATTGTAAAAAAGATGTTGAGACTCTAGAAAGAGTGCAGAGAGGAGCAACAAAGATGATCAGGTGACTGGAGGCTAAAACATATAAGGAACGGTTGCTGGAATTGGGTACGTCTCTAGTTTAATGAAAAGAAGGACTAGAGGTGACATAGTGCATGGGGTTTTTATTGTGGATTTTTTATTACCATCTATTGTTTTAGCTCGGGCTCCTATTTAATTCTTTTTTAATTTTTGTATTCTGTATTTTTACATGTGCCCTGTTCACCGCCCTGAGTCCTTCGGGAGAAGGGCGGTATACAAATATAATAAATACTAAATACTAAATGATAGCAGTGTTCCAATATCTCAGGGGTTGCTACAAAGAAGTGTGTGTGTGTGTGGGGGGGGTTTGTCAAGCTATTCGCCAAAGCACCTGAAGGCAAGACAAGAAGCAATGGATGAAAACTAATCAAGAAGACAAGCAACCTAGAACTACGAAGAAATTTCCTGACAGAACAATTAATCAGTGGAACAACCTGCCTCCAGAAGTTGTGAATATTCAAACACTGGAAGTTTTTAAGAAGAGATTGGACAACCATTTTTTTTTGAAATGATATAGGGTTTCCTGCCTGAGAAGGGGGTTGGATTGGAAGACCTCCAAGGTCCCTTCCAACTCTGTTATTCTATTCTGTTCTGTTCTGTTCTAAACTTCGTATCACAATAATGCTCAAATTTACAAAGGAGTTTTAGTTCTCAAAAATCCCTTAGGTATCTTTCTCCTTGCTGCATCCTGAAAGATTCATTTTGCTGGACAAAAACTGTTAAATACATTACTATATAGCATTAGAAATAGCTGAATCCAATACCTTTTAATTATTTAAAAAATTTGATCCTGAATTTGATTATTTGTCACTTTGTTCTATTTCAGGCAATCCTATGTCTTAATTAGATGATCATGAGAAAAACTTCCATTGCTCAAAAACTACAATACTATGTAGCTATTCCTTTCTTAACTGATATTAACAATATTGTGACGATGCCATCTGTAACAGATTATCTCTAATTAGAAAAATGTTGGTAAAAAAGCATGAAACAGTTACTAATGAATGATAATGCTGCTTGTTCCCCCTTAACATTTTGTGACAGAGAAACAACGATTATGTAATAAACATTTTCATCCAGAAGAACCTTAACTCCAAGAAGGTGAATTATTACCCAGTTAAAGCAGTAAGAATTAGGATAAAGAGAGCCTTGGTGGAGCAGTGGGCTAATGCCTCCTTAAGTAACACCAGCTGTCTGCAATTAGTGCAGGTTCGCATCCCACCAGGCTCAAGGTTGACTCAGCCTTCCATCCTTCCGAGGTAGGTAAAATGAGGACCCAGATTGTTGGGGGCAATTAAGCTGACTTTGTAATAATGCCGCTTGGGGTGTGTGTGAAAGCCCTAATAAGCAGGCATATACATAGAATGAAGGCTACTGCTAAGCTTGTAAGCCGCCCTGAGTCTTCGGAGAAGGGCAGGATATAAATTGAATTAAAATAAAATAAATAAATAAAAATAAATAAAGAAATTTCACTGATCCAGAAATGTAACATGTTAAAAACTAAATAGGGCCTAAGCCAAATCAAAATGTTTCTACTTTTCTGTAGAATTCCAGAATGTTCTGTTTATTTCTGGGCAACGTTGAACTTCTCCTGGCTTTCCAGGCTTGGTCCAGCAGTTTTCAAGAAGTAACTTCTTGGAAGGAAGGTTGCTTTCTGGAATTCCAGACACAGCATTGTGAATAAAACAGGCACGTTTTAGGGCTGGATCACAGACTCAGCATGGTCTGGAATGAAACAATGTTTTCCAGATCAATGAATCCTGCATCCATTCTAATATCCAATATCCTCCTTCATGTTAATTCTGCCATTCTTTTATCAACAAACCATTATTCCACTCATTACCAGGTATTGGAGGTCTGGTAAGACAGATTTTCACAATTTAGAATAAAAGAACTATTGATAGAATCACCTATATGCAAAGCAAGAAGCATTTCAAGAAATTCTAGCACAAGAAATCAAGTCATTTCAACTGTCCTTCATTTGATAAAGATATACAAAAGTCATCATTGCTGATCTTAACAAACAAAATTATTTTATAATTTTAAAAAATGAATGAGTTATATAACTACTACCTGAAAAAGAGTCAAGCCATCGTCACTCAGAATGGATCTGGGTGGTGTAATAACTACAATAAAAAGAATAATTTCATTAGGAAACAAAATGAAGGAAACAAAGGTGGTTTAGGAAAGATCTAGGCACAGTGAAAGTTTGTCTCACTACCTTATATATGTCTCACTACCTTATATATAAATACAATTTATGGCTTGTAAAAATAATTTTCTCCAAATCAATAGTAGCAACAGACCCAGAATGTTATCTGTAAAAATTATAAAACATAAATCTGAACTTACACAAATAAAATGGTATTTCTGAATTTGCAAGGAGACTTTTCACAAAGGCTCTCAGAGCACCAACTGTTAAATAAAGCAAAAAAAAAGGTTAGTATGAGCTGCACATACATTATGAGCACCATTCTCTTTGATGGTATATTTTAAAGAGAATACCAACTTAGTCTTATCTCAAAGACTGACACAGTAGAAAGCAGAAACTTTAAATTACCACCATCTTTATTGAGTTCATCCTTTGATTCCAGCATTCATGTGGAACATTTTGCTTCTATATTTAAAATCTCCTTCTCCATCCTTAGAAGACTGGCTGGTGAAATGTTAGTTATCTTTCAACTATAAAAATTCTATTCTTGCAGGCAAGAATTAAAATTGGTTTATTTACACAAACTCTTCCAGCACATCTGTCTATCTCTATCCCAAAGTGATAAGGGTTTTTTGTATGGTTTCTGTCTTATAATAACAAGATCTCTTGCCTTCAAAAACCATTGAAGCAAGAAGTTTGAATAAGGGAAGCTTTTGGTTACCCAAATATAACTTACCGGTACTTTGAAATTATAAACAATAGAGACATTTTGAAAACTGATGGAAAATTAAAATGAAAAAGCAAAAACAGGATACTGATTGAACATACGGATATTAAGTGCAAATCCAATTAAGATATGTTTTGGTTAGAAAAGTTATCTAAAACTGATATTATTGATATTATGAGAAAAATGTAACAAAGATGTTGATATTGAATTGTATATTTACTAATAACAATAAGAATTGTATTTGTCTAGCGTGGGAAAACAAGTACTATTGGAAGAAGAAAGGAAACATTTGATGGTGCAATATTGGATCTAGATTGAATAAATTAATATATACCACTGAATTACTAATGGACCCAGACAACACATTGTCTATTAAGTACTTGATTGTAAAACTAGAAAATTAATTAAATATTTTTTAAAAAACCAGTTGAAGCAGCACTGCTTACCTGAGGAATATCTAAGGAAAACATTTACTAGCAGACACTGGGTACTGCCATGATGGTAATGAGAGATGATACAAAGAACATGGCTATTTCTAAGTGGAGGTAACAGCCAAACCATTCAAAAGCAAAGAGTAAGTAATACAGTAAAGATGCAGTGCTGTATATTTATGTTCTCCCAAATCTGCACATATAAGAATTGGAGATCCAGTTAAATCTCCAGATAAGCCCTCTATATAATCATTATAGTAAGAGAAGTTGGTGGTATAAACTGTCAGAAACGAGGATTGACTATGTCAGAGGCTGGTGGATTTCATCATTAAGACATTTACAAGCAAAGAACTGATAATCATTCATTAATAATGCTATAGCAGTAAATTTGCATAGGATTAGGATGGATTCTCTAGATTTCCTTCCAATTCTATGATTCTAAGCTGGATCTCCTAACTGATAAATTCCACCTAGCCCAACTCAACATGCTGATATAAGAAAGCAGAAACATTAAAATTACCTACTCACAATAGGCTTGGGAAGGTCAGCAAGTGGGGTTTAAGGGGTTTAAGAGGAGGCAGGAAAATCACTAGAGTAATAGAGGAAGATACAGCAGGAGAAAGAGGGCGGGCCATTTTCAGTGAACATAGACTTGGTGTTTGGTACGAGTTCCACATTCCAGCGCCGTATGCTTAGCTTCAGACTCTGGCCAAATCTCCAGAGGCATGGACTTTCAACTGCTGCTCACAAATGTCAGGTCTGTTTGTAATAAAGCCTTCCTCATTTGTCATTTAATCATGGATGAGAGAGCTGATCTGGCATGTATAAGCCGGTTGGGCATGAAGAAAGAGATTGCCCCCTTGGAAACGTGCCTGGCTGGGTTTCAGGTGTAGCCTCAGCAGAAGAGTATTCATGGTATTCTGGTGGCAGTTAGAAGCATTATGCCACAGATTACCAGGCATTAGACTATTTTCCAAGTTAACATCTAGGATCAGGTACCAGAATCCTTGCTGTGCAGTAAAGTCTCTGAGTTCTTTGACTCAGTGGTCAGATCAACAGTGAAGATCCACAACCTTATAGGCTTGAAGGATTTGAAGCTGCCTTCTCTGAGGGCATTCATGGATGCTATAGTAGTAGTGGACCTGACCATGCCTAATTATGCCCAACACATAATTATGGTCATACTTTGAACCTTGTCTTCCTGTTGGGGCACTGTTTGTGTGATCTGAATTGGAGGGAAATTATCACAACTTTCCTGCCAAGGTCAGACCACTTTCTGGTTACTCGGGGGGGGGGGAGCGTGATGAACTTCCTAGGCTCTGGAAGGAGCTTGGGATGATCCCTGAAGGCTTTATGCATAGTTCAACTTAAGCCTTAGTTACTGCTTGAAATGAAAGGGCAGCTAGGCCTTTGTACATATTGTGCCCTTTCCTCTTCCTCCTGGATTATGGAAGAACTGAGAAAGCTTTGCGTTGCAAACCAATTGTACCTGCACATGGACATTCATAGTCACCTCCACAACAGACTACTGAATAGATTAGGAAACAAGCTGTGCCTGAGGCTGCCTTTGAAGAGTAGCCAGAAAAATGAAGTTGATCAGAATGGAGCATATCCTGTGGGCAATTATGGCATTTTAGCTTTGCTACACAAACTGTACTAATTCCCAATAGGCTGGCATGTGCAAATCCAGCTGTTGTCACCTATAAAGGGCACAGGATACTTGAAAGACCACAACTCTGTGGTAGTCTCCATCTGCTATATTAGAGGTATTTTTGAGTCCAATCAAGTAAAGAATATTATCACGGTTCAGGCCTGGGAGGGATTAAACATTCAATGGGGAAAAGAGACATTTCTTTGGGTGCGTATCCTACTTTGCAGTTAGAAAGTCCTAGATTTTGCTATTTAAAGGTGCAAGGACTCTAGCTTTCCTCTTGACCCCCAGCACATTGAAGCAGAGTGGTTGATTCAAATTCTTTCCAACTCTTTTTTGGGCTCTGGCTGAAACTATGCTAGACCAACACCCTGTTTGTCCAATGGGCTCATCTGGGCATGAGTAATGCCGTGGTAAGTGGTCTGAAAAAGAAGCTAGCAGGCAGTTGTAGGAAACACATTCTGTTTAGAAAACAATCTCAGCTATCTCCCATATGACTCAGTTTTCCATACAACAAACTTTTAAAATAGCAGTAAAATAAAGCAGCTAGAGATGTGTAAATCTTGTTAAGTCACAAACATTAGCTTGATAGCAAGGCACTGTTGTCCTTTTTTCAGTTTGCTTATTTATATAAAGCCGTAGATGGGAGATAGATGTACTCCTACCTGTTTCGCTAGGGTGAAAGAAACCTTGCAGAATGTGGCGATCTGGGAAGTAAACACGTAATACCACCTAGTTGAAGGAAAAGAATCAGGCATCTACTCACGTAAACAGAAACATTAGGTTAGCTTCCTGCTCGTTTGAATAATACCGGCCCATTTTCAAAAACTTGCTTCTTTCCATGAATGGGCAATATAGCTTGGTGAGACTATACATGTAGTTTTCAAGCCTTTTTAGAATGGTGGAAACTGACCCAAACAGATGTTTTAAAACAAACTGCAACATAAAAAGCACTCAGGGAAAGCCATGTTCAGCTGAAGTGGCAGAGATGGCAGGAAAATTCAAATCTTATCCTCACTAGAAATTAATTAGGTAATTTCTGGATTTGATCTAGAAGGTTGTACTTTAAAAGTATTGTATAAATGCTAAGTATTCTCACTTCATTTTAGCAATAAAACTCTTGTATCTCACACCAAAAGAACAAAGAACATGCAGAATAAAACATGCAAGAAATCTGTCCTCTGCCCTGCTTTAAAAGTTCTTTCATGGGGAATCCTAAAACAAGACAACACTTACTGCTATTCAATGAGTATTCCAGTTCTTCCAATTCATGTAAAAAGAAGCAAAAACAGTAGTGGAAGATTTTTTTATCAAGCCCACATATTATTTACTACTTCTATATTCCTTTCGGTCACCAACACCTCTTTATTTCTAATTATGTGGAAAATTCATGATCACACAAAAAAAGGTTTACCTTTGGATAACGCTCTAACTTTCCCTTTGTTTGAGCTTCTCGCTGTGCCTTTGTCATCAAGGGAGCTTCTTCTAAACTCCTCCTGAGAAGAGACAAGACTTAGCAGACTGCCATAGGTTCATTCATTCTGACACGATCCTTTTGCTATCATCAACTTCTGTGTATAAAAGTTCCCTAGCACACTAAAGCTTAGATTCTTCAAAAGACAGACGCAACTTGAATCCTGCAAAACCTGCACAAAGTCATTTTAACAAAAACCTGTTGTTCCATTTTTCCTAAATAGATATCAGACAATTAATTTTGAAATACTGGAAATAACCATATTTTTATATAGCATACCTATGCTCTGTAAGTAATGACTGCATCAGTATCTTGATTAATAACAAATTTAGACTGTCATAATGCATTGCAGAATTTGTTTTAATTAAGAATAATATACCATTTGCAACAGACATATATATCCTTATCATTTTTCTCCCTGAGGATATATCACAAAAGTTGGAATTGCAATAAAAGTTGAATCTCTGTTGTCTTATTTTAGAAAATTATTGTACAGATCAGTATGATTTATACACAATTTATCCATCTTTGTATCAACCTATAAAGGAAAAATGTCAATAAAAAGATAAATTTAATTTTACATATAATGGAACAAAATCAACAAAAAGTTAAAGGCAGACATTTAAAATATTGATTCAAAACAGATAAAAGTATTTATTATCAATGGAGAACTGACAGTGAGCTTAATAAATACAACCTTGCAACTCTTCTCAGTCAGAAGTCCTCCAGAGGGCTACTTCCTTAACTCAAAATTCCAGCCAGCAGGGTCGCGGCTGGAATATTTGAGAATTTAGGCCCGTGCATTTAGAAAGTGACCAGTTTGGGAAGGTTTCTTATAAACATATTTATAGAAATTAATTTATACCCTATCAGGTTTTACAGAAGAGTGAAAGAAAACCAGTCTATAAAACATATGAATATTTAAAAAGCGTCAATAGCCGGTGTGCTTACAGTGTTTTAATAAATGATTTTGAAAAGCCAGAAGAAAACAATAGAACTATATCTTCTGTAATTTAGCACGCTGTCTTTGCTCATATTAACACAATTACTTTCATTCTATGTTATTTATTTAGCTCACTTTTTGTTCAGGAGCTCATGGTAGTATACTAAACATCCTCTGCTCCCACTTTTATTCACAAGCATCTCAGGTTACCCACTGCCTTTCTGCAACTGAGGGTGAACTTGGTCAGAGGTTTTGCTGGTGCCGATGTAATATCCTAATCACTACTTTCAATGGGGCACCCAATGTAATCATCAATATACAATGTGAAGTATTGTATTATTTTGAAATATTCTCCAGGAATTCTCTATAATCTGCTGCATCTATCAACAATTGGACAACCTCTGTTTCCTGTGACATTTCTTCCCTGTATATAGTCCCATTATATGGGTACTTTCTGGATTCTTTTACCTGCAGATGAAGACTCCAGATTTCAAATCAGTAATATCACAATTCAGAGGACACAGATATTGTGACTTAAAAGTAGCTCAGACTTGCTTTTTGGATTAACACTTGTGAAGACTTGCTCTATGATCAAAGGGAACTAAGTGCGTTCATTGTGATATAAACAAAGAAACCATGAGCTTTGTTCACCATTCATCCATCCTTTTTCCAGTGTTTATAACAGATGCATCTAAGCAGATGACAGTGTAAAAACACTTCCAAGCAATTTTGTGACCTAGATGAATTGGCTGGTATTCCTGGAAAGTAATAAGAACTAAGAAAATCCTAGTCCAAAGAATCTTCAGCATTGCAAGAACCAGAAATTGCCATCCACATATATTTGCCAAGTCTTAGAGACAGAAATGTGTGTGGCTAAGAAAACTTTTCTACTTAAAAAGTCAAGTTACAAATTACAAAGGAAATTAAAGTCTAAATAAGGTACTTACAGTATAGAAGTGGATTTATCTGCTACTGCTGAGTCTACATTCATACTTTCTTTGAAGTACATGGTACTTTAATGTCTCAACAATCATGTTTAAGAAAATACTGCATCAATGTTAAATTATGAACTAGATTCTCTAGCATTAGAGGGAATCTGGTAGTACATTTTCTAACTAATTTTATGTTATTAACAAGTGTATTTTTTGTATGACAGAATACAAGTATCTTCTCAATAAACAATAATGGTTGTAGTTGAGTTTTTTTAGATTACTTGAAACTTTTAAATGCAAGTCCAGAAACTCTTGCTAAATGGTGCTGTTAAAGCCTTGTTTTTCATTTTGGAAAACTGTCTCATATGTAACCTGCAATTTACATAACTGACCTGTATTCCCTTCCCTCCACCCCAAGTTAAATCCTACATCAGTCTAGGTATTCTATGCCTTTGATGAAATAAGTGTGGCTCATAAAGCTTATGCCTTTTAATACAGTTTGTTAATCGAAATAGGTGCTATTAGACTTGGTCTGAGGGAATTTTTTTGCTATCATAGACTAACTAATATAGCTCTCTTCCTACAAAGTTAGTACTTAGAGAAATCTCCCTAGGCAGGTGAACATACAACTAGAAGACTACAAGAAAAATTTCCAAGAATATGAAGAACATTAAGTATAACTGGGAAGCAAATCCTGAGCATATTCATTGTTTAGGATTCTGTCAGAATCAGAGAAACAAATCTATATTATATACACATTGGCCATAAAAGATTATTACTTAACTACTAGTGAAAAATAAATTTACCTTTCATTCTGGAGCTGGGCCAAACGTTTTCTCACATCATCTACTGTAACCTCAAAGAACTCATCAGGAAGATCTTGTGAATCAGACTCCAATGGCTCTTGAAGATCAGGATGGCATACAATTGGCTCTCGCTCCAAATGCTGTACAGTGAATATAAATTAAAACTTGGTGCTTGAATCCATCAAGGCACAGAATCCACACAGCACAAGGAATATAATCTTTGCACTTAGAAAAAAATGAGTTTTGTAGTAACCCCACACAGCACAAGGAATATAATCTTTGCACTTAGAAAAAAATGAGTTTTGTGGTAACCCCACCAACATTTCTGAGCAATATATTTAAATTTTTCTGTTTACTACATAACTTCATAACTGACTATGCCATGATTTTTCCTAATGTAAACTCTATCCTAATCTTCACAGAGTATACATTATATAAAAACAGCACCATCCTCAGAATTCATGTTTGACTACAATCTTTAATCTATGTTAGAGATATACTACCTTTCTCAGGCAAAGAAGTTCTGATTTTAGGGGTTAAAAACGTTACTTTTTATATCCATATTATAAAAAACCCTTTAAACTCGAATTAGTTCCATAAACAAAGAGCCACCATGCCTTAGCTGGAACTTTCTGGTGTCATCTAGTGATTAGCTGAAGTTTTATAGCCTGGATTTAGTAATCCTATGTAAGTAGGCAGGTTATTTAAAAATGGAAGGAAGAACTTTTTATTGGAAAATATTGATTGCTAGTTACTTCTAAGCATTTATTATTAATAGTTTTAAAACCTTTGAAAGATTGCAAAATGAATATAAATAACTACATCATCCAAACAATAATACATACAGTTCATTTATTAAGTTGTTTGATTTGGGTGCTTTAGCGGCCAAATCAGTTGTTTAAAATAAACTAGAAAAGGCTTTTTATGGAAATCAAGCAGCAACTAATATTATCAACAATTTTAAAAGATTAAAATAAAATTGGATAATGAATGAGCTATTTGGAACTAAGAAAAAATGATGTTCAATTTTAGGAAATATCCAGGGTAGTTCTTTCAATGTAAAACCTATATTAGTTTCACATTTAAAAACAGTACTGCACTTTTCAAAAAGATTGGTTACCTTTTATTCTTCTTATATTGGAGATGCAATACATTCAAAGAAATATATTATAGCAATGAAACTTTTTTTGTTTTTATATCACTATTATATATACATGCATTTTTTTCTTCTCCCTTTTTTCTTTTATCTTTAGTTTGTTCTTTTTGGTTTTTTAAAAATCTTATTCTTAATGAATAGTTTGGAATCAAATTAGTAAATTTCATTTTCAACAGTTACCGGTATTTGCTGTACAGTACTGTAATCTTTATTATTATTATTATTTTTTAAAAAAACTTAGCAAATGTATCTCAATATGGCCTGGAACTATTTATCACTTATTCTTGTGTAAACGTAGATTTACCCATGGAAAGATGTCAATCAGATAGATAAACCTGCTGTAGAAAATCTAGACTCAGGAAAGACTAAACATTATAGAAATTACTGTATAGAAGTGGCTAGAAAGAAGAAAAGACTGCTTCTTTTAGTCAGTGACTGACTAAAATGCACACACTGATGTAGTTACACAATAAAATCTACTAAATGAAACTGCGCTCTATGAGAAATAAAGTTTCCATTCCGTGCATAAAACTTTCTTAAGCATGGGCTAGGTTTTGCTAGTTCTGATAAACTAAATACTGCGCAATGGAACTTGGCTGACACATTACGAATCCAGAGCTATAAAGCGATGGCACCACTTGGTCTGTACGGTTAATAGGCTGCTTTGAAAACTAGCATCTTTGACCATCAATGATCTGCCTGGCCTGGCCCCAGACTCCATGAACTTGGATATTCCTATTTTTAGTCACCCATACCCCCACATCTTGATTTCTCTAGCATACCCTGTTTTTGCTCGCCTTCCCACCCATCTACTGTCCTATCATCCTGACTTCTCTCCAGCACCGCTACCCCTCCCGCCCTGAACAAGCCCTCTGGGAATAGAAGGAGCCTCTCTCAATTATCAGTAGAGACAACACAAATTACAAGGCAAGATTTCCTCTATTTGTGGGCACCGGAGGGTAATTTGGAAAGTTAAAAGAGTGAGGTTGCGTGGGTGGACCCTCAGCTACTTTTAGAAAGTTGAAGAGAGTCAGGTCTAACTAGAGGGTGAAGGAGCCTGATTGTAGCTTTCCCTGGGCATAAAGCACAAGGAGTACCCACGAGCTGCCAATCTGTCCTTTCACAATGACTACTGTCGCCTAACTCGAGCTCTTTAGAGGCTGGGCTGCCGTGTACATGAGCAATTGTCCTGAAATGAGAATCATGGATTCCTCCTCCTCCTCCTGGATTAGAAGAAAGAGAGTTGACAACTTCGCAAATCTGAGTAATTTGTCACTCAGCCCCATTAAATAGAAATGGGGTTGAGGGTCACTATTTCTAATTATCAGAACAGAATGGACAACGGGTGGTCATAGGGATGTTAGGGGACTGCATGAGAGCCCCTATTTCTATTAATGCTTGATAAATAAATTTCACACAACTTCTGATGGAGTCTCCGTAAGACCAAATAATTAATCCAGAACCTAAATACTATCAACTATATTCCGCTAGATATTTTTTATTTATTATAGCAAAGAGTAGCAAACTAAAGTAGGTAAAGTAAGGAACTCACAAGAAACAGCAAATATAGCAATTAACACAAAGGAATGCTTAGCTTAAAAAATTAACCATGAGGGTGAAATTTCAGCTTCAGAGGCAGTTACCTCATTCATATAGCCAGTTTATTTTATGTTCTCTTTTTCCTCTTCAAACTGGTCTTCTATGCCCTACGTAAAATTTGTTATACAAGTTATATGCCTGGAAAACTGAATTTTGTATCACATAAATATAATTATCCTGAGAACTATTGCCTAGAACTTTCAAATGGTAATTGACACAGAATGTAGCTTGTGATAGAAACAGAAAGCATTAAACTTTTAACTCTCCTCTTAACAGCAACGATTTCCAAAATCTGAAGTGAATTCCAGAAGGGCTATGTCTAGAAACAAGTAATTGACTTGAGGATGAAAACAATGCAACACATTCCTCTCTACTATATTAAATAAACCCAAGACACTGGCAACTCCCACTTGGCTAGGGATTGCTGCCCAACACTGAAGACAAAAGCACTGGTCCTCTTGTACGCAAAGATTTTCTAGTGGACCACCAATACTAACTAGGTCAATTGCCAGACCAGCGCTCTGTTTCAGATATGGAGCTACAGACTGATGAATAATAGTTCAGTTTCCACAACAGTTCTTAGAAGCAATTACAAGATTCCAAAGGAGGAGGACAAGCCACATATAGCACGGACTGGGTGACAGAATGATTAGATGGATAATTCTTTGAACTAGACAGTTCTTCCATTCCAGGAATTACAGCACGAGGCAGTTAAAGGAAATATAAACATAAACATACTAGTCTTTTTCACCTATTTTGGTATTGATTTCCAAACTCAACCTATGACAGAATCTTCAACTAGACTCTAGAGGATTATTATAGTGCTGTGGTTAAGCCACTCAAAGCTATCTATTACCCACCTAAATGTTACTGTGCTGCCCAATTAAAAGGTGAGGGGCCTGCTACAACTTCCAAAAAAATATGCCGGATAAGACTAAAACCTCCCGCATTGCAAAATTCTCTGATCTCTAGGGGAAAAGGGAGTGAAGCTACCTTCTAACAATTAATGTTTTGACATCAAAGTCAAAACATAGCTTGTCTGTGAACCAGTCCTAGCCCAGAAGTGGAGGGATGCCGGCACAGATTTTATCCAGCTTCTTCCATCAAATTAAAAAAGAAAAACCCACACACAGGCACAACATTAATGGGAAGATTCTTTTGCTAAAATGGACCTTTGATGTTTAAAAATAATTTGTTTTGTTTTGTTTTGTTTTCCCCCTTCTCCCCCTCCGGACTAAAAAGGGACAAAAAGCAGATGCCATGTGGCCAGCCCCATTCTAGGGTTGTTGATGAGAGCAAGAGAAGGGAATGGAAGGAATGGAGGAGGGAGTGCAACGTAATCAATCAGCAGCAAAGGCACCCAAGATCAAAGAGTCTGAAAGCAGCAGTCAAAGTCACATGCTGTTTAATAGGAAGGAGGTAAGACTCCAGCAGAACCTGCAAGTCACTCTAAAGACAGCAGTCTACCGGGTCTGGGAAGGCAGGCTCCAAGAGCAATTCTTAAGTAGTCTATGATTTTGGCAACGTCAGGACTTTGGTCAAGGTTGTAATAGGGGTTCCCTTGGCTAGAGGCAAAACAATGTAAGAGGGTGTATCCATGTCTCAATCTAGTATCAGAACTGAACACGTCAATCGTACGTAGAAAGATTAAATGATGTTTTTTGTCCAGCTCCTAATAAAGAAGTAGCACAGCATTCATAAAGAACTGTCTTAGACCTAACAAGATGAGTGCTCTAGAAAATTAAAACAAAAGATTATGAATGATTTGAGTCATCCAGTTTGAAGCGTTCAAGAGCATTACCACTCACCTACGAATCTGTTTGCTATCACAAAAAATATAAATAAATCATATAAAATAAACTAAGGTTTAGTTATTTCAGGGAATATGACATAGTTTTATCTAAATTTGGCAGAATATATTAACACATTTTCAATTGTCCTAAATATTTATCATTCTCTTACTAATCACTTTCTTTATTCATTTTTATATGAATGGAGGGGAAAATAAAACTTCAGGAACTCTATAGCAGAAAGATATCCAAAGGAAATGTAACATTCTTAACTATACGAGGAACAAAATTCATCTTGGGGCATTATAATAACCACTGCAAATCAATCCTAATTTCGGGAGGCTTCAATGCCACCTTTTCTTTCTCTTCCTCCTGATTTACTTATAGATTGTGATTATTATTATTTTTTTGCACCAATAGAACTCCTGTGGTTTAAGGAGGTTAAAAATTTTTCAACAATAAAGGCTAGAAGGCTTGCTAAATCAAGTCTTATTTTTGTTTCAAAGGAGGCATGAAAACAGATTGTCCAGACTTAAATGTTCGGTCATTTGCTGTGCTTAATCTTGCACAATGTAGAGCACACCCTAAATCTCTGTATTGTGTTCTTGTTTGAGTCCCATGCCTATCTAACCACATAAACTTAAAATTCACAAACAGATGAGATTAAATTTTCTCTTTCCATTACTCTCCCCCTCTGATCAATACATCAAGTAAATCAGATCGAAGAAGCTTTGTCAAAACTACATCACAGTCATCAATACCAGTGGCCATGGACAATGGTTTACTGTAGAACAATGACAGTAAAAAATCCAAAGTCAACATATCTTCTCCATCTCTTAAGGAGAACAGGCCTAGAGAACTTTCCCCTCCCAAAAAATACTGTAAGCAAGCTAAATCGCTACCTCTTTTTGCGCCTTTAGTTTCTCTTGACTGTTCTTTGACTTCTTTGGCTTGGAAGGCCCTCCAGGACTGGACAGAGAACTTGGTTGGTTTGTCAGTACTGGAGATAGCATTGGTGTGGGAGAGCCACCACCCAGGTGCTGACCACTGCACATGAATGGGACAAATGAGGTAGGCATAAGCTCTGAAGGAGGACGAAGCTCCTCTGAATTATCCTGAGATCCTTTACTCCAGTTCTGCTTATCGGTACATTGGTTGGTAAATGCAGCCTCACTTGAGCAGGATGAGCTTGGAAAGGCAGGCAGGTGTGGAAAAGACACAGCCTTTGGCTCTTCTGTAGAAGCTGGCCCTTCTGTTACTTCTTTAGAAAGAATTTCATTGCTCCCACCGTCTGCATTGTCAGAGGAAACTGCCTTCTTTGTGTTCACTCTATTAAAACAAGAGTCATGAAAAAGAGGGCGCAAGTATGTATACGTAGACTGGAGAAATTATTTTCCTCTTCAGTCAAAAAGTACAGAAATATATGGCCAATATATTATTGGGAAGTGGGATTCAGGTATTTTTCCCAGTAACAAATGGAGCATTTCTCACACAGATCCGTAACCAAAAAAAGGAACAACACACTGAGATACTAACATGCCATAGTTTCCAACCATAAATCAAAAATACTCTGCCAAATTTAATGAAGTTTAAGTTTGATAAAGTGTTAAAATTTACGGTCTTAAAGGGCAATTCATGGAGAACAGAGAATTTAACTCTTTTTGGCAGTATTCTTGAAGACAGTTCAGATAACCTTAACTGGCACAGGTATCTAATTGCAAAACACAGATATCTAATTGCAAAATGGGGTAGCTAAATAAGGAATACGTGTTAATGACACCGTTCTATAATGACTTGGGGAAGGCCTACTTGCTATCCTACTCACTCCCCCAAAATAAATTTATCCCTTGGGCAAAAAGAAAAGAAAGAAAAAACAAAAAGGGAAAGGAAAAAAATGGAAATAATGCTCTTCACAACCTGATAATGGCATTGCCTCCAGTCAGACCAAGCGACTTCAGACTTGTCTTCTCCAAAGCTGTTTTCCCAGATACCTACAGTAGGAAAAACCATACAGTTCTGCTTTATGAGTTTTGAAATGGCAACTCACTCAAACGTTATTTGAATACTTTAAGTATCAATGAGTAATATATAGCAACCTGTCTCTCATGTACTCTTCCTCTAAATGCTTCTACATCTATATTCTTGTTGATCCTTGTTCAGAGTGTTAAGGATTATTTTTTAAAAAATTATGTTAGTTCTAAATATAGAAATAAAATCCCACATTCCATTCTTGAAATTAACATTTAAAGAAATCTTAAGATAGCAGAACTAACAAGACATAACTGGAGATATTAGAAACTACCACCCGCTTGATTAACTGTTCTCCAATTTGGAATTAAGCAATTTCATTACATTTATGTTCTTCCTATCTTAGTAGTAATTTAAACATGCCCAATTGCATTTAGCTATATGATGACAAGTTTTTCCTCAGAGGAGGCATAAGAGACTTATTTTGCCTATCCACTCCTCCCCATCCCTTTCAGTATTCCACTTCCAGGATAGCAGAACTAGCACTGACTAGTATAAGGGTGATCTGTTCAGAACCTGGAAGGAGAGGCTGGCATTTATTCTAGGGTAGGTGATGAATGGTTCTAAAGTACTGACATATAAAAGCATTAAACAAAAATAAAAACCCTGCAGAGATCAAAACAAGCAAAAAGCAAATATTTATTAAGCTGTAACCACTGTTGTGATTCTTGAGTTTTATAAGAACTTGAAAAAACACTCAAAGAGATCATTGAGTATATTTTATGGGCTCAAAGGCTTGAGCTAAGCAGCCCATGATTATGTTCCAGCAGTTTTTTTCCCCTCACCCCACAAAATACTTCAAACTTTGAAGAGACTAAGTTCTTCCATTTCCCTTCTTCAGTGAGTCAAAAGGAGGAACGCGTTTTCCAGATTGGAAAGCTATGCAGAGTAATTTTGTCATTTTCAGTGGGAGATGAAGGGGAATGGTGGAGAAGCGGGTTTGTTGACTTACTTCATCTCGCATGTAAATACAGACAGGGAAGACTTCACTTTGCTGTTCCACATATTCCCTGCAAGGAAACATAAAAATGAAGCATGCCATATTGAAGAAAATCCTGTTCTGGTTTCAAATGTCCCAAAACAAATCTAATGTAAAGTCTGTGAATTTTCTAAGCCTTATCAGAGAAAAGACTATATAGAAAGTCCAGACTAGCTTATCAATATTAATACTCAATGGTTTCATCCTCATCTTCTACTTACTGTGGCACAAAAGGCCTTGCAAAGTTCAGATATGTTCTTCATCTCCTTCTTATCCCAATCCACTACAGCACGGGTGTCAAACTCGCCACGTCACGTGACGTGTTATGATGTATCGCGACTCTTTTTGCATTGCCGGCAATGGGGTGAGCGTGGCTTCGGTATGATGAAACCGGCCCGTGGGCCGGCAGTTTGACACCCCTGCACTACAGAGTCAGACCGAAGTTGTAGTCAATTGAAGCAATATTTTCTCCATTCTCCCAACTTAACTCATTGCATATAAACAATTATGTAACTTCAATGAGAAGGCTGGCAATCATATGCCCAATTACTACTGGCCATTAAAACATGCTTCCTGTATAGTTAATGAGCTCTGTCTTCTATGGCCATTTTGGCTTGTAGGAAACACCAAGACTGGCTGGTGCAACTTTAGTGCTATGGTTTTGACACAAGAATAGTAATCTCTTCAAAGAACAAGCATAAAACAAATTAAAAAATCTTGGCTGACAGGATTGTGGGAGTCAAGAAATGCTACAGATGAACTTGAAAGAGATATGTCAAGTTTCATGCAAGCTTCACCCAACCAACAGACCTTATATGTGTATCTGTATTTTTTAACATGGGCCAATTTACAGTATCTCCTACAAGACCAACTTTTTCATCTTTTTTTTAAAAATCCAATCCCCTTTGTCCTCTATCTCCATTTGGACTAGGCCTGCAAGACCATAGCTGGAGAGTTTTTTGGCCTTATGAGTATCAATCCTGATCAACAGGCCAATGTTCTTATGGTAAAAGAAAAAAAATCTGACTACTAGTCAGTGAGCATATCATGGAGCAGGATAAAACAGGAAGGAACTCTGTCAATCTCTGTATAAGCTTCTGACTGACAGGTCATGGGTTTTGTTTCGTATTCATGAAGAATATCTATACCTTTGTGGTAAACCAACACAATTTATTTAACAACAACCAAAGTACAGTTGAAGAATTCCAGAGTAGATGAGAGAATATAAGGAAGCAATCTATATGTAAACTATTATACATACAGGGAACCATTATCTGCAGTCTCTTTGGTTTCATATATCTTCAATTGGTAAATTCAGACGAGATCACTATCTGTGTTAACTTGTTTTGTGTATCTACCATTTTGGGTGCATGTTCTGAGCCATCTGTCATTTTGCACATGTGTAGAAGTATGCATTGGACCTCCAACTCTCTGATCTTCTAGGTATCTTCCTTCCTTCCTTCCTTCCTTCCTTCCTTCCTTCCTTCCTTCCTTCCTTCCTTCCTTCCTTCCTTCCTTCCTTCCTTCCTTCCTTCCTTCCTTCCATAACTGCCAATTTGGAGTCATTTTCTGGAGCTCCAGATCTAAAACTCTCAGTACTGATACTGGTAGATTCAAGATTCTATTATACACAGCTGCAGGCTTGAAGAGAACAAGGGCCTCCTATACTGCCATTGCTAGCTTTTATTCAGAAACTGGGTTAACAAGCAGATGTCTTTACTCTTATTCTTTACTTACCAAATAAGTCAATATGCACAAAGTAACTCTACAGCAGAAATAAACTTATCATAGTCCAAATTATCAATGGAGCATTTATGTTCAAATTATAGAAATAACAGCACAGATCTATCTTCTTTCAAAATTATTTTCTTTAGTCTCTACTCTTTTGCACTTAACACCAACAAAATTTGAACACATTAGCATTTAACTATTTTGAATATCATGGAAATAAATACTAACTTGCCAGTATCTGCATTTTGACACAAATTTTATAGATAAGCCAAGAATGGTTTTGGAAGGAAGGGGAAATTTCAGACAGTAAGTCTACCTGTCTTGGAAAATATATGTCATATATGTGAACTACAGAATGAATAGTTCTAAAAATGATGTTAAGATTAGTATGCATTTTGTATTTCTCTTCACAGAAGGCATTCTTGGGAAGGAAACTATGGTACCTACAGTATCTAAAATCCACAGAAGACTTAATGCTAATCCTTGATTAGGAAGGAATTAGCCGTAGGTTGTGGACTTTTTTAAACAGAACTCGATGTGTTTCAGTTCATTTAATGTGATTTTAGATACTTGGTAAAGATTAAAAGATCCAGCAATGTAGTATCTATAAAAAATAAAAGGTTTTCAATTAAATATCCAATACCACTAAACCAATAGTTAGTTTTCAGGACTGGAAGAAAAAACAACAAAAATTTAAATCTAGCAAAACTGAATTTGAAGTGACTTGATGAAAAAAACTCAAAATAAAATAATAAAAAATAGTGGAACAACAAATTTTCTGAGATCCAAGTTTTCTATAGCAATTCAAGCAGAAAGTATCCAACTTAAAAATATAGTAGGTCCTTCCAGAAGGCAATACCTGCCAAAAGACTTACAGAAACACTGTGGAAAGATGAAAGTATTATTTTTAAATTTACGTAAACTCTTATTACTGACTCTTACAAATGGAAATTCTCCTTCTTTATAGTTTTTTCTTCCAATTATGACCATAAGTTGAATTTCTTTATTCTCCTGCCAGAAGCAGCCCAATATGTTTTGAAATAGCACTCCCACTTTTTTTCCACATATAAAGATGCTGAACGGATTGGCAGTCGAAACGTCAGCACTGGAAATGAAAAATCGTCTTTAAATGTGCATGAAGACAGCAAGTCATATGGCACACAGCCTATCTGCCAATATTGTAAATCAGTGCCACTTATTAATCTCCTAGTATCTGCAGCATAATTAAGCCATCTTACTTTGCCTAATAATTGGGGTAAATAGATTTTGCATATCTTCTATCTCTTTTTGCTTATATGTGCATTTATCTCATTTCCTGCTAATTCCAAAGACAGTTTTTGGACTGTGTTGAAATTCTCTACAAGACTGAAGACAACATGTGTGGCCCTTCAGACTTCTTTTACTCATGACCCTAATGGAAAAAAATACTGTTTAAATCACTTTATGTTATATTTATGATAGAGAAAAAGAGATACCTTCCTTTTGCAAACGTTAGCAGTTTGGGAGGCAGGGGAAAGCTGGGCCTAACAGATGAATTCTGCCACACAGAGAAAAAAAATTATCCAGAAAGTACTTGGTCAAGGTAAGCAAGGGTACATCAGTATTAAGGGACAAACTTATTTATTAGATTTATATGACTGCCACCTCAAATACACAATTTTGGGCAGCCAACATTAAAAATAATAAAACCACATTTTAAAAAAGCCATACAACACATAGCAGCTGAAAGAAAACCAGAAAACAATATCATACAGATGACACCACCAGGAAACTGGCTCTGTCACACACACTCAGGGCCCCAGGCTTGAGCACAGAACCAAGTCTCCAAGGCCTTGGAGAAGGACAGCAAAATCGGCCTCAATCTGATCTCCAGAGGGATATTCCAGAGGATGAGTGCCATGGGAGAAAAAAGTCTACTCCTGGGTCCTGCCAAAAAACATTCCCTAATTGATGGGGACTAGAGGTGCCCCTCCTGCTGGTCTAGATGGCACAAGTAGAAACAATTCAGGAAAGATGGTCCCATAAGTACCCTGGCCCAAGTCACGAGGTGACCATCTGCACCTTGAATTGCACCTGGAAACATACTGGTAATCAATGCAGCTTGCAAAGCGAAGCGATTACATGCATTAAAATGAGACCCCCTTCATTGCTCACCCTGCCACATTTTGTATTAAGTTACTTAATCAATTCTTCAGTCCATGAGCATGTTAGAGAAATCTCACAGAACGACAAGTCCCTAAAGTTTCTCAAAACAATTTTGCTGCAGAAATTATTAAAAATAATCATTCAGAAACTTGAGAGCGTAATCTGTCAACAAGTATGCTAGTAAGTATATCCTTAACTCAAAACATGATATGAATGCTGTGATCAATAACATATTAAAGTGTAAATCAGAAAGGGACGTAAGTGTATTTTAAATAACGTTAGCCCAATTAAAGCTCTTGAAATTGTGGTTACTATTGTTCCTCTGAAGAATGATTGGCAAAAACCAGGGCCTGCTTCCTTATAAGACTTACAGAACCATAAACTGCTATAGCTATTCTGCTTCCTCCATCTCCAGTTTTCAGATTAGGGACAATGTCTATATTATTGTTACTAAATGCCAATTTTAATGTAGTGTCCCAATATTATATTTGGAGTGCAGAGGGATACCAACCTGAACTTCTTAAAAGCACCAAAGCTCTCTGCTTAAATATGCTGATCAATTTATCTTTCATTGAATTTGTTTCCCTATTTCTAAGTTCTTTTCCAGTTTGTGAGAAATACGCACATTTAAAAAAATTATTTTGAAAGGGTTACAATTCTCACTTATCCTTACGTTAAGCTTATTCATTTTTTCTACAAGCTACCTAACTGCAGAGGTGGGTGATCAGAGCCCTCAGGGTGGCTGTAACAAGAAAATATTCAAGACATACTTCTCCAAAGTCACAATAAACAGAAACCAACTTATTTGCAAAAGATAGGATCACAGGCAAGACTAAGAAAGCTATGATCTAGCAGATAAAATTTCAAGAAAAGGGACAGCTCTTTTAATTTCAACACCTCTGGCATTATTATCCAAGACTGTGCTCTCTGATCAAATGTCTGCAAAAAACAACATACACAAAGATTCCCAAAGGACGGTTAGAAGCCAGCACGCCCCTCCTCCAGCAACTGTTAATCCATTACGTGCATTCTCTGAGGCAAGCAGACACATCAAACAGGCTGCCATTACTTTGATGTGCTGTTTTTCAGAAGGAGAACAGCAGGCAGATTAGATTCCCTCATGTAGGGATCTGACAGGGCCTGTAAACATCTTGTGTAAGGGCTAGAGCATGCTGGAGGAGGAGGAGCAGCAGCAGCAGCAGCTCACAATAGCTTCCAGACCTTCTTCAGACCTAATTAGCAGAAATGGACACTAGGGACCTGGGGGAAAATTCCAGTGGGTTGACCACACTTATCCCCTTCTGCTCCAAAAAGACGCACAGACCTCTAACAACATTCTCCATATGGGACAGTCAGAGAATGATGTTGAAGAGCTAGCAGGCAGACAAAATGGTTGTGCCTACCAGAATCTATCCTGAAATAGCTATTTAGCCAGATACTTCATGAAATACAGAAGCATTCCAGCTTATACAATGTGAAAATGCAACTAGGAGTTCAAACTTGTTACTAAGCTAGCTCACATAAAACTTTTTTTTTACTATTCCCTCAATTTTTTTTTAAAAAAAGAAGTCATCCAAAAGTTCTTCCATCTCACACAGTATGAATGCCCAATGGTGTTTCAGGAATTAAGAGAAATTAGTACTTTTGTAATATTTACTGTATCTTGGGTGAGTTAAGCCAAATTTCTGTACAAGAAAACCAATTCTATTTAATATTTAAAATATTCATCAGAAGAACAAAAGCAGATATTGCACACGTTGGGAAAATATGCCTCAGTAAGTACCAAATTCATCAATTAATTCCTCAGATAAATACATGTAACTACCTAGACCAGACATGTCAAACACAAGGCCCGGGGGCCAGATCCGGCCCGCGAAGTGGTTTCATGTGGCCCCCGAAGCCATCCTGGAAACAGTGAGGGAACGGTCCCCGCTGCCTTGGCCCTGGCCCAGAGACCCTCCTTCTGCCAGAGACCCCCAGATCTGTCCCACTCCTGCCCAGGCCCCCATAGGCACCCTTGATGGCAATGACGTAGAGCTGGCCATGCCCACCCAGTAGGCCATACGCACTCCATCTGCGCCCACCCAGTAGGCCGCGCCCACCCTGGCCATACCCCCCCGGCCCCCCAAGGGCAACCACAATGCTGATGTGGCCCTCAATGAAATTGAGTTTGACACCCCTGGCCTAGACAAAAGCAGAAAGTCTCAGAAATTAACTATCATCAAGGCTTGGTATTTTTTATTTTCTTTAAACGGAAGTGCTTAAAGCTAGAAGTCTATATATTCAAAATGCATGCTGTATTTCTGAGTTAGAATCCTTCTACAGTATGAGTGCAAGGCTGTGTCTAGACATGAGACCTGTTTTATATTATATATTACTTTCTTAAGTTTTATTGTTTCAATAATTGAAACAAGGAATCTATACAATTCATTCCTATTAAGATTTTTTTATACAGAAAACCGTTTTATTATATTCACCGCCAGAAGAACTGTTAACAATATATAGTTAAATAGATAAGAAGGAAATCTGTAACATATTCTTTAAAAACAGTCACGATTCACTCGATGCAGCATACTTGATGGCATCAGAATTTCATACATTTTCTTGTTTCGTTAAAAAAAAATCCACAACAACCTTCGGAAAGAGGAAATGAAGGGCTATTAAGGCTGCACCCACATGCATGCCATTTACACCTGCAGATTGCTTCAATTTGCCGCTAGGTTAGGAAAACTGAACCTAGATTTAAAAAAAAGACACAAGACTGAAGTCTTAGTGATAGAGCATTTTCTTTTGAAGATATTAGGCAGTTGGAAGAAACAATGAGGGGGAGGAACAGAGGATCAAAAGGAAGAAAGGGGAGTGTTTCACAGCTGAAACAAACAGCTGTGTACAAAATGCAAACATATTTCCCACTAACCATGCAGTTTTTTTTATTGAACTAGATATCTCAACTGTTTTATCTAAATGTTACAGATTTTTTTCCTTTTCAAACACTGTAGAAATTATGATCATGCAGGCGCTTTAATTTTTTTTAAAAAAAACCCTGAAACTTCCAATATTATTGGGAAGAATTATTGAGTACCACTAAACTATTGAAGATATTGTTTCCAAAAATGTATAGAAGTAAACCATTACTAAGCATCTATACCTCTAGAGAACTGCATTTCCATTCTGAGTCAGTCTAAATAGATGATTGCATTAACAGAAAAAAACACAAAAGTAAAATATTTATAGTCCATTGACTAACTGATTATGACATTGCCTGAGTGAAATGATAATGAATAATTGCTAAAGCACCTTAAAAGGTACAGTTGAAGCCAACCCTAATATTTGTGTCCTAAAAGTAATTCAATACATTCCACTTATTTTTTGTTTTTATAAGTTAGAAAGTTCAAGAACTGTAATGGCACAATTCTAGCGATCTTTTTTACACACATACAGACACACACACATCAAACTAAAACAAATAATAATAATAATACAAAAATGTAAAATTAGTAGGCAGAGAAATTGCAAAAGTTGTATAGTTGATGCTCAATAAATGAAGGATTAATCATAAAAAGCAGAATACATTATTTTTGGCAAAATAGATAGGGATTTAATTGATTTTTTAAAATCTCCACACTGAATACTAGTATCTCCACTGTTTTATTATTTAAAGAAAATTTTTTTACTGAAAAATACTGGAAAATAAATAAATTCTAACTTCCCTTTAGTTTACTTCAACTGATATACAATATTTATAAACATTTAAAATGGTCATATAATTTTAACTTCAGTTCTTTAATCAGTTATTTTTTCACTTAAAAAACATACTGTTTAAATTTCCCTTACTGTGCAATATATAATATATATGGAAGCCTTTCTTGGTTGAATTTAGTCAAACTTCTACTGTGAATATACGCTATTAATTTTCTAATTGCTGCACATTCTCCAAGTTTAAGTTCCCAATTTGGTGTCATCAGAAACATATACCTTTTCCAATGTTGTGCTAAATTTTCCCTGTTGCTGTCTACATGTATCTTAGCAAACTGATTTTTTTTTGTTGATGTTTCTGGAGCTATGCCTATTATGCCTAATTTTTATAAAGTTGTTTCAACTCAACACTAGTTTATAAAATTCTCTGAATAGTACTATGTATAATTTTCCAATACTTACATGACCATCACATGTTGTAAAATGTTCCTTCTGTATCATAGGAGTTCCATCATTTATTACTATATGATTTATGTATCTTGGCAATTTACTAATGGAGTACACCACCTATAAATATTTTGTATCTGTTTTCTCTTAAATTGTAACCTGTCTCTGTATCATATTTAAGAGTCCTAACAACTGTTTTGGCTACAAGTAATGCTCTTCCAAATTTGAACTATTTTCTGATGTCATTAAAAGCAACTTTACTAATGTCGAAGAGTCCTTACAATTTTAAATCAATTATGTAATCAATCACAAGTGAAGACAAGGATAAAGAAAAATGGGAATCATCTTTGCTGCTTAGCATAAAATGCAAGGCACTACTTGACACTACTGAGTAATAGTAGATGAGCAATACCACTTTGATTTCCAACTTTAGTTTCATCACAAAAAATCAAAATATGTAACTATGAAAGACAAGGATGGAATAAATTTAAAGAAATAAGAGCTATCCAAAGAAAAACATATAAACATTAACAAAGCAGCATATTCTAAGCTTGTACTACATTTTATAATTAATTAAAAGGTCAAAAAAACTGAATTGAATTTCTGAAATGAACTTTTCATATTCATGAGGTACCTTTGGAGCATACCCAAAAGTTCAACAGCATGGAACATGCATTTATCTCCAAATATTCCGGAATCAGTCTTCTAACTAACTAAAGTTAGTTGTGACCCTTAATCATTTGCTAAATTTGAACTAAAGGAGAACTTTAAATAATATTTCTGAAAAGGGTGCTTATTCTAGACTTAGATTTATTTCAAGTAACCCTACCCTGCCTTAGTGATGCACAAGCGGACACAATTTAACACTTATGACTACTGCAGCATCCTCATGGTCACATGACCAAAATTTGGCCGCTTGGCAACTGGTATGTATTTATGATGGTTGCAGTGTCCAGGGATCATGTGATCACCTTTTCCAACCTTTTGACAAGCAATGTCAGCGGGGGAAGCCAGATTCACTTAACTATGTTATTAACTTAACAACTACCATGATTCACTTAACAACTGTGGCAAAAAGAGGTCATAAAATGGGGCAAAACTCACTTAACCACTTGTCTTGTTTAACAACAGTAATTTTGGACTAAATTGTGGTCATAAGTCAGGTCTACCTGCATTACATAACCAAGAACTTGGTAATATACAGTTGAAACTGAGCAGAAAAAAATCAAGCTTAGCCTAAAGTGATTATGGAGCAGGATGATTGCGGAGCTGAAGCAATTTCCCTATGAAGAAAGTTATGATGCTTTGGGGGTCTGAATCAGGAGGTCCTTGTCACAGTCCTTTTCTTTAATCCACACTTTTCCAATGAAACTAAATGGCAGCTTAAATTTGGGAAGATCTTCACAAAGAGCACGGTTAAATTATGGAAAACACTAGCATATGTTGTTGAGAGGGTTGCTAACTTGTGTTACTTAAAGGGATTGGGCAAATTCAAGGTAGACAATTCTTATTTCACAACTTCTAATTAAGATAGTTATATATGGCCTTCACTAATAGAGGCGATAGCTAGCTAAATATCAGTTGCTGAGTAATAGAATTAGGTAAAAAGGTAAAGGTTCCCCCGCACATGCGTGCTAGTCGTTTCCGACTCTAGGGGCCGGTGCTCATCTCCGTTTCAAAGCCGAAGAGCCAGCGCTTGTCCAAGGACGTCTCCGTGGTCATGTGGACGGCATGACTAGACGCCAAAGGCACACGGAACGCTGTTACCTTCCCACCGTAGTGGTCCCTATTTTTCTACTTGCATTTTTTACGTGCTTTCAAACTGCTAGGTTTAGTAATAGAATTAGCAGAATATTATTATCATGCCCAGTTGTTTCCCACCGGTATCACTATGTATTAGCAGATAACACTGGATGATGTGGACCATTAGCATAGTTATGTTTTATCAGCCCTTCTGGAATCTTTTTCAGAATGGATGTGAAGCAAAACAGTAGAGAGAGGAGAGAAAATCTCACCTACATAAAAATATTGCATTCTGCATTATGTAATTGTGAAAGGGGAATTTCTTATAGTCTGAAACTGTTTTCAAGCAAGGAACTGACTCCATACAAGACACTAATTTATTAAAGGGATTAATACAGAATTTGTAAAATGCAGCTGAAGTTTACTGAATAGGAAATGTGAGCTAGATAAACAATAGGTGATTTATCAGATCAGTGGTGGAGACTAAATTTAAAAGACTGTTAAATGACAAAAAGATAAAACCTCTACCAAGGAAACTCTACACAATGGTTTGTTAGTGAGCATATTAAAATATGAACCAACACATGGACAGAGAGATAAGTGACATCTTTTGGAGATATTTGAAATTAGATTCTCTATGTAATCACAACTCACTAGACATAAACAATATTATTTGTGAAATTGTATCTGGAATGTGTCAGGGGAAAAGTACAAAAATTTGTAAATCAAAGGTTGGCAAAGAAATAATAGTCATCTGTTTGTTGTTATTCATGTGAGTGTTCAAGTTGGCTCAACCATTCTTTCTTGATGGTCCTATCATCTCAGCTTTGGAAGTTCTACTCTGACAGTGAGTCAATGACTTTCTGGGATATTTCTGGAACAGTTCCGATTCTGAAACAAATAACTACCAATAAAACAGTTCTATAACATAACACATGGGTGATAGTAAATGTGTTTTAAAACAGAAGAGAACCTAGAAGATCCATTTAAGCACACACACACACAAACACAAAATCAAAGAACAAACAAAGAGGGACAAAAAAATGCACATCAGTGATGGTCCTTTTCTAAGTATTAGGCAAGCCCGCTAAGAAGTGGTTTTGGGGGGAAGAGGGAGAAGGAAGAGAAAGATGCTTCAATATAATTTGCAACAATTGTTTACAATTTAAGAAGTTCAGCCTTCTAAGCCACAAAAAACAAAGTTAAGTAACAAATCATCTGTGAAGTACAGACTATTAGTTTGACATTTGTTTTTAAGGAGTCTTGAATCCACTTCAGACAGAAAGAACACTAAATGTAGGCTGCAGCAAGAGGGAGGCAAACCATCACAGAAGCTTTATAATTCACAGAATATATGAAGCATAGGCAAATCCTTTTATAAAAAATACCCTAAAAGACACAAGAGGGCAACAATCAAGCCTTTCTTTAAAAAATAGCACCTCAAATGCTTGGAAATGCCCAGTCAATAGTTGAATTGAAACACTCTAGAATCTCTTCCAACAGGCAAGAGAAAATCTCAATTCCAGAACAACTGTTCTTCATGTCCCCTTTTGATTACAGTATATCAGAACCTAAGAAGTTGTACATAATATATACATATTAGTATATTATTAGTATACAATAAGCAGAGATGTTTAACACTAGAGAGAAAAAGTAAACAACTAGTGAAGCATAAAAATCGAGAATGGCAGAAAAGTAGGGTGCTGGCTTTGTTTAGTGGTTTTTCTGCTCTTACCAGTCATTTCATACATCATCCAATTATACTTTTGTAACCAAAAGAATCAAGAGGAAGAAATACATACCCACTGCTTCAGTTTAAAAATTTTGAAGACTACATAAATATTCCCAGGCATAGAAATATAACAGTGAGAGAACCTTACATAGGCATGAAACAAGTGTAAAATAATATTATAATAAACCGTGACAGGGGAAACCAATGAAGTCTCAGGACCAAACTGTATTTTGTATACAGTATTTTCTAACACATAACAAGACATATGTATTTACAAATATTTTATTAGTAATTCAGTGGTCTATATTAACTTCTTCAGTCTAGATCCAATATTACACCATCAAATGTTTCCTCTCTTCTTCCGGTAGTACCTGTTTTCTCACATTAGACAAATACAATTCTTATTGTTATTAGTAAATATACAATTAAATATCAACATCTTTCTTACATTTTTCTAATAATATCAATAATGCCAGTTTAAGATATCTTTTCTAACCAAAACATATCTTAATTACATTTGCACTTAACATCCATAAGTTCAATCAGTAAGTATCCTGTTTTTGCTTTTTATTTTAAATTTTAATTTCCCATCAGTGTTCAAAATGTCTCTATTGTTTATAATTCCAAAGTAAGTTATATTTGGGTAATCAAAAGCTTCCCTTATTCAAACTACTTCATACCAAAATCTAATATTTTAATTACAAATCTTATCTTTCTAGTTATAATAATACTTCTATTTCTAGCAATTATCTATTTGCCAACATATTCAAACAGCTAATTAATAGTATAATGTCCCATTTAATGGGTCAAAACCTCTAAGCTTTCTTCCTTTGCCAACTAACTTTCCAAGTCAATGCATTTGAATCATCAAGTAATTCTTCCTCTGTTTTTGTGTATATTGTTTAGAATAAAAAAGACCATTTGTTTAAAATATTTTTGGAAGAATGCTCAGCCCATTGATTTTCATTAAACAGCCTCCCTCCTTCTCCAATTCCCCACAGCTCTCCTAACAGCTCTATCTTCCATTCAATCAGTTCTTCTTTTTCCTCAAATGTGTTCTGAATTCTTGATTGGTAAGATGTCTTTTCCATTTCTGATATTATCGCTTCTAGTTCTTCAATTGTCTAAGTCTGTCCGTTAGTTCCTTCCTTTAGGTCTTCCATCATTAGATCTGCTTCCTCTAGTTTTCCTTCTATTTTCTGGGTGGCTAGTTCCTTCTTTGTAGTCATTTTCTGGGTTTGTAAATTTAGATTAGAAAATTGTTCCTTTATCTCCTTTGTGTTATTTTTAGTGTCATCACAAGCTAAAGCAATAGTCTCTTGCATTGATTTCAACATGCAGAGAATTACTTTCTGATCTTCATCAATATTTTCTTGCTGGTATATCAAACTGAAGACTTTGGGGACAAGTGTTAGGGATGGTTTTTTACCATTTAAAGCTGAGCATGGAACATGCATTCTATTTTTTGTAGGTGGTCTTTGTAGTAAAAATTGTTCATCAATCAAAGATTTATAATCCAAAATATTCCATCATCTCAAGCAATGATGTGTGTTTCTCCTGCAGGAAAATAGTTCCACAACACAGCTCTGAAAGTCAGCTAATATTTATATTTGTAGTTAGTTCATCGTCTCTGCCACACCGATAAGCAGCCCAAGAGTTTTTGTTTTTTTCCCCTTTACCCAGCTGCAATCTTCAAAAGTGAAAGTTTCCAAGAACAGCAAGAGTCTTATCTGAATCTGGGCTTCAAGCCAAGTTTCCTTTGAGCATAACAAATTATAGTCCCGTAATTTGCCACTAGATGTCATTAATGCCATTTTCCAGCTTTTTAAATCCAAACTTATATTACCAGTTTTCAAGTCTCTTTTTTTAAAAAAAAAGTCTCAAAAGCACGTTAGTCCCCAAATTTCAAAGCCATACATGTGTATTAATTCCAAGTTAAACTTGTAATTTTCTCTGTTTTCCCCCTAAGCAATTAATTTGCCACTTTTGTTTTCCTGAGGGAATGGGGTCTCTCTCATCGGGGAGGGTGCTTTGGGCAATTTTTGTTCCAGGAAAATGTCTTAGAATCATAAAGAGAGGATAGAGTCTCATCCAGTTTCAACCACGTTGCTGAAAAGTTGCTTGTTGGTACTTATTTTCTTCATTTGTCAGAAGCTTCTGATTGGCTACATGAATGTAGCCAGTCTTTCCTCCGCCAGTTTGGAGGATTTACTCAGATCAAACGGAAGGGCTGCCACCCTCCCATGATTAATGAGTGTCCCCTCCTTGCTCGTCGCCTCTATGGGATGACTTTCAACCCTTTCCAGGGTCCCCAGTGGGGCGAAATCGAATGTGAAAGATGGAGCCCCGTCTTCCTGAACCTGTTCTGCCGCAACGTCAAAACCAAAACAAGACAACTGAACTATCAACGGATAGACTTGTGTCTTTTCTATACCCCTGAAACTGTTGTCTCTTTATTTGTAATCTTCAGTTGGGCAAAAACGTACATCATAGGGCAACAATTTCTAAATCAATATATCTCAAATGGGTTAACTTACACAATGCACTCAAAATTCAGGACTCGTGACTCTTTGGGATTGAAATTCAGCAAATTTATGGCCACTTCAATGCTGCTGGGCCACTGTGATCAGTCATGGTCAGGTGATTATCATTTCCAAGTCACCAAGTCAATGGGTATCTCAACAGGAAATGCAAACTCAATCGTGATTGCCCAAGCTCCCTGACAGTTTCCCACAATCAAAGGAAGGAAAGAAGGAAGATTTCCGATGCTCCCTGCCAGCTTCCTACAAAGAAACTCAATGGGGAAGATGACAGGAAGTTGAAAACCATTCTCACTTCTACTTTGACGTAATTATAATTGATTAGAATATCATAACATGGAAGAAGGGTCACCAAATTAAAAGGTCCAAGTTATATAATAATATCAATTAGTATGCATTTTACCTATCTTAGGCAAGAAAGGCAGGTGAGTGACACTGAGCTAGTCCCTCTCTCCTAGCCATGTGCCGGTTCAAATATTTTATCAGTTCATCAAAATATAAAACAAAGAAATATAAGGAAAAATGAAGATAATGGGAAAATAAGGGGAGAAAAGGGGAAGAGAGAAAAGTGTAGGGTAAAGGGGAATTCTCAGTCCTAACAATTTTTTGCGTGCCTGTGGTCATTGTGTTTCTGTTTAGGTAAGGAAATATATCTGAAATGATGATCTAATGAGTGATATGTCTAGTTTATTATATAGTTTCAGCCAGATTTGTTTTTCTTTTTTACTGCTCGTCTATAGATTCAGAAAAAAATGATGAAGGGTCCTTTATTGGTGTAACTAATACAGTATACTGTTCTTTCCACATGGATTTTGAGAAAATAATTCAAGCAAAGTTTACATTAGCTTTCCATATCTTTAGCTAAATCATTTGTTTTAAATAGTGAAACCAACCAATTTCTTTAAAGAGAACATTATTTTGATCATCTTCAGTGTAAATGAATTGATGCTTCATGACTATCTTATTGCATATTCTTATCACAGTATGATCAAATTCTATCCAAAGTAGTGGCCATTACTACAATCTGTTCAATAAATGCAGGATTATGAGCGAAACTAATTATATTCCTAGACTGTATTTTAAGACAGATTTTAGTGAAGTAACAGCAGATACTCATTCTACAACATCTAGGTTGCCCATAACATTTGTTTTAAATATTGTATGTTCATGTTTCTTCTTTGATTCTTATTCTTACACTCACCTGGTCTGTGCAAAATGATGAAGAATATCCCACAAGGTCTGACTGGAGCTAAATGTGTCCTGGAGTCTAGAACCATCATCCAATTGCAGTGCAATCCGAATCTAGGAGATAAAATATATGTGTATTGAAGATATACGCATACTCATCTATTAGTAAAGCAGCTCATGAAACTTGTTCAAGATCACATCTGGCTAACAGAAATCTGGCCCCTGTCCTTGGTTTCAACTAATGCTTCAGAGCAGCAGGTATTTGTGGCATTTAACACTTATAAACAACATCTCTAAAACCAATAGCTGACAGCATGGATTAAGTTTTATTTTTATTACTGCCTTAGCAGAGTTATAAACATAAAAGAAAGTCCACTGTGGAATAATTCATTTCAAATTGCACCTGAAAGGTAATATCTTTACTCATCCAGTATGTCTGGAGGTGTCAGCAGGAAAATTATGTTACTCCATGACCTATTTGTTCCACAATAGTCAAGCTTGATAAGTGCCTTATTAGTGAACAATTTTCATAGAGACAAGCTTATGATAACTGAGAACTAAGTTCATTTCTTTGCATAATTTCAGGGTTATTTTATGTATTTCAACCTTATTTTTTTTTTAGAATTATTCCAGGGAATCATCCTAAAATAGCAAGCTTGGTATACGTTCATAATAATCATTTTGAGAATGAAACTTTAGAGATTCTTCCATCATACTGTTTTCATTAGATCTTAAATCTTATCTGAACAACTTCATTTTCTAAAGGTTTATTTTCTTTACCTAATGTCAAACTAAGTTACAACTATAAGCTTCACTGAACACAGTGTCATTTTTAACCCACATAACCTGTTATTTTAGTAAGGTTCCAAGCTTACCATATTTTTCTGAACTCAAGTACTATTATTCTAGCTTACAACAAATTTGAACTCCAGTATCTAGATTAAAAAGGGACGCGGTGGCTCAGTGGGTTAGGACGCTGAGCTTGTCGATCAGAAGGTCGGCAGTTTGGCAGGTCGAATCCCGAGTGCCGCATAGCAGAGTGAGCGCCTGTTACTCATCCCAGCTTCTGCCAACCTAGCAGTTCGAAAGCATGTAAAAATGCAAGTAGAAAAATAGGGACCACTACGGTGGGAAGGTAACAGCGTTCCGTGCGCCTTTGGCGTCTAGTCATGCCGGCCACATGACCACGGAGACGTCCTCGGACAAGCGCTGGCTCTTCGGCTTTGAAACGGAGATGAGCACCGGCCCCTAGAGTCGGAAACAACTAGCACGCATGTGCGGGGGAACCTTTACCTTTACCTTTATCTAGATTAAAGGGATCCAAAAGAGCCGATTGGGCTCTGCATAACACAATAAGCTTATACCCCTTATAACAAATGGCACACAGGAGATTACAAATGGCACCACTGCCTAATGAATTTCATAACTTGAGATCTGCTTCTTTGGGAATTGAAATTTATTTTATTTTATTTAATCCCATTTATATCCCGCCCTTCTCCGAAGACTCAGGGCAGCTTACAATTTTAAGCACAAACCAATGTGCTTAGCAATAGCCTTCATTCTATGTATATGCCTGCTTATTAGGGCTTTCGCCCCCCCCAAGCGGCATTATTACAAAGTCAGCTTATTGCCCCCAACAATCTGGGTCCTCATTTTACCTACCTCGGAAGGAAAGGAAATACTTGGTTAACATGCTCTAAACACACTTGTACTGTAGGTTCTTTTTCCCATGCTTATCACCCATTTGTATTTTCTCTTTCCAAATTCATAACAAAAAAAAATTCTTTAGAGAGCTAAACAAAGAGCCGTATTGGTTTTTCTCAAATTGATTCTGGACAAAGGAATATTTCTAGTTGCAAACAGGTACATTTGTTTATTTTATTAATTAAATCTGTTATCTGCCAATTGCAGAGGTTTACAACACTACATAAAACTAAAATTAAAACCAGAAATAATAAAATGAAATTGAATGAATAAAAATAGGTAAATTATAATAAATGCTTCAAAAAACCAAGCTAATTGTCTTAATTCAGAACACATTTCAAAGACTGCAACAGCACAAAGGATCAACTAGGAGGAGAGGGAGAAGAAAGGTCCATGGGTGGCTTCCCTGGAAGAAGGAAAGACCCAGAGCTCCACCCAAGACTGTATAGAAGGGACTTGAGGAAACAGTAGGTACCGTATTTGTCTGGGAAAAGTCAAGCAGTTCCAAGCACGTTAGAGTAAATTCCAGCCCCTCCTGCTCCCTCTCCTTCCTTCCTTCCTTCCTTCCTTCCTTCCTTCCTTCCTTCCTTCCTTCCTTCCTTCCTTCCTTCCTTCCTTCCTCCCCCTTCCGTGTGTGTGTGTGTGTGTGTGTGTGTGTGTGTAGAGGAGGGAATAGAGGGAGACAGCAGGAAACCATGCATTGGATGAACACAAGTATTGTGTTGTAAATATCTGCTGTAAAATATAAGCCATTGTTTATAGTTAAAAGTATAAAGCTCTGAACTGTCTTGTTTTCTGTGTCAATTGCTACCAATGAAGAACAAACTATAACTCCAGTTCAAAAAGAATCCTGTCACACTGTGACAATCAACCACAATGCTGTTAGAATCCAATTGGCTTAGTTGCTACGGGTCTAGCTCCTTCAAAGAGAACCATCCATATATTCATTCCAAGAAAGGTTCTACTCATTCCAGTTTGGCTAGGATTCCTCCAGAATACAAATCAGTTGTTCTTTAGATTGTTAATTTGTGCAAATAGAATTTATTCAGAAAAGGTTATAGAGAGTTTTTCTTCAACACAGCATTTGGGCCCTGGTTGCCACAACTGAGAGTGAGACATCTATGGAAGACATATTGCTAGATTATTTTATTTATTACTCTAGCTCTATTTTATTCTGTTATTGTTATTAATAAAATGCTATGAGTCATATTAAAGCATAATAGTATGGAAAATAATATAAGGTGACCCTTTGAGAGCTGAATGCAACGAAATTTCATTTTAATGTATGTCGATTAGTGTACATTGAAAGTGACAATAAAGTTATTATTATTGTTACTATATAAACACTTGGGGAGACCATTTTTATTCCCTTCAGAGGTACACATCACACCAAATTAACCATATGGTTGTCAATCCATATCAATGAATAAAAATGTGGTATCTATCCCCATCCAAAGAACTTTTCTCTGATTAGAATTAAAAAAATCACATGAGCATATTATTTGTGTCATGTGTAAGCCTGTGACAACATATTTTTAATAAACAAATCTGGTAATAGTCATGTTAATCTATGTTTATGGTAAAATGTGATCTGTATCCAAGACAGTTTGTCTTTTACTTTGGAGCCCAACTTTGCTTTTATTCCTGGTCTAGTACGGAAAAAACATTCCTAGAGTCTAGATCCTCAAATATCTTTTAAGCAATATAAATCACATAATGTTTAATATGTTTTAACTGCATTCACTTGAGTTCTGGATTTGGCAAAACGTCTGGCTGAATGTAATGTTATAAAAAACTTATTTTTCTGATACTGATTTTGGAGTCAAACCTAGTCTACATATTGTAGCTGTATAATGATATATTTCAAATTAACAATAAGTAGAGGTAACAATTTATATATGCCATCTTCTATCTTTCATATAGACAAAAAGGATAAACAAAGCAGATCAGAATTATATTTGCTACTTTTGAGGATACACTAATTTGGATATACTGATGTTCTGTTTAAAAAAATGCAGAGAATATAACTTTTTCCTGTTTTAATATCACCTATGCTACAGCTGAAAATCTGTGGTTCTCTAGGAGGTTACTGAATTACAACTCCAAGCATTCCTTACCATTGGCTTTGCGAGATGAGGTTGATGAATTATATAGCTCAACACAGCAACAAACAGAGGACCCACCTTGATGCTAATAAATTAAGTCAGAAATTATGAGCTATAAAATAGGTATAGGTTGCCAGAAGACCCTTACAAATGTTCAGAAACAAGTAGCAATTCCTAGTAGCAGAGAGAATATAAGTGTAAATTTGCACCCTGGGTTTTGATTCTGAGTCAGTTTGGTATTTTTTTAAAAAAATACTTAAAACATCAAATGAATCTAAAGCAGGGCTTTTCAAACAGTGGTACGGGTACCACCTGTGGTACATTGGCACCTGGCAGGTGGTACGTGACCATCCTAGAAAAGTAGTGGGGGAGAGGAATGAGCTGAACCAGTGGCAGCACCGCACAAGCCTGAGCGAAAGATGGCTGGAGCTGCAGGGCTGTCAGGACTCAGCTGAAGCACCAGGATCAGCATTTCTTCGGGGCTGTCAGGGCCCAGCAGAAGCACTAGGATCAACGCCAGGCTCCAGCTGGAGCTCGGTGCTGATCCCGGTGCTTCTGCTGAGCCCAGAAGTGCTGATCAGCTGGAACATTGCAGCATCTCCAGGGTCTTGTGATTTACATTCAGATGCTTGGCAACTGATTCATATTTATGACGGTCACAGTGTCCCAGGGTCATGTCAAGTGACCAAAACCTGCTGCAACCATCCAGCAGACAGGTGGAATCAACCCCTCCACCTGTTGTGATTCAGGGTCAGCCTGTGGGTTCGGCAGTTGGGTCGGATGACTCAGAGGAGGAGGAGGGGGGGTGTCGAAGAGCTTGATGAGAGTCCTCAGCCAGGCCCCTCTCATCTGGTCACGACGCAGACCCAGCTGTGTGAGCCTGACAGCGTGGATGAAGATGACCCACAGCTGGCTCTGTTCAAGGACGCCCGACGCAGGAGGCAGTCAATCAGGAGTAAACAGAGGAAGGCAATGGGGCTCCTCGGAAGGAGGCAGAGAGAAGCCACGCCCTGAACTGTATTTAAGGGGGAATGCGTGGGAGGGCTGGTTTGCTGAAGGCAACCGCTTGAAAAGCTCCTGTTTCTTGGTTTGTGTCTTGTTCTATTTGTTTTTGTAGCAATAAATTTGACAGGCGTAATTCCAGCCTCTTGCCTTCTTGTAAAAGGGGTTGTCCCTGCCTTTTCTGCAGGGCCGGTAGCAGGCTAGTACAGAACACCACCCTCGCTGCCAATCCTCAACAGAAATGCTCACAATAATGAAAACCTCGGACAGGAGGAAGAGTGCCGCTGGGCGGGCAGGCAGGTGTCTTACTTGGCTGTGGCTTGGGGGGCACTTTTTTCAGTGCTGCTGTAACTTCGAACAGTCAGTAAGCGAACTGTTGTAAGTCGAGGACTACCTGTACTTTATCACATTTTTTCCTTTTTTTTTTTTGGTCATCAAATTTTTGACACCTTGCTAGGAGACTGGTGGTACTCAGATGTTGCCATATCCTAAAAGTGGTACGATGGGTGAAAAGGTTGAAAAGCCCTGATCTAAAGAGCAAGAGTACAGAGCCACCATAATTGGATATTATTCCACCAATAATTCAAGGATCTGAAGAAAAAGACAGACACAACTAAATCTTTCTAAAATGTTGACAAGAGTTTTCAAAGTAAACCCTAGATGCTACAAAATTTCATATACACCATGTTTTTGCTGGCAGGATGTTTTTGATGTCATTCTTATAGGATAGCTAAGAGAGTGACCTGGTAGAAGCAATTCGATGCTCATGGGAAACAAGAGCATCACATCAGTCACCACTCAGAAGGACCAAAGTACTTGCATCCTTCACTAATAAGGCTAGCCCAATGCCTTCCCTGCCCAAGAACAGCTTTCAGATTATTGTTGGCTCTATAAAAGTGTTGACAGCTGACATCACTAGACCACGAGATGCACGCCCAGAAACCTATTCTGCCAATTACATCATTTTTCAGGCAAACGTTCAAAGCCAAGAATGTCACAAATACACATTTAGGCAACAAAAACTTTACAAAAATTCCAAGCTATTTATTAAAACTTAATCCAGAAAATAGAAAAACATGTCAATTAATTTCTAAGTTTACGAAGATGGGAAAACAACACTGATTAAGGGGTAAATTATTGTCTGACCTTTCCATCTGTGAATGTCCAGTCAATACAGGACTCTCAACTTTCACTGTCTTACAACTAATTCAAAAGTCAAGGGGGAGGGAGGGGGGATCTGTTATTACTCAATCAACCACCCTCACTGTGCTGTTCCCCACTGGGGCCCCAAGACGACTGATACAGTCAGGTTTTTAGGCACTTACGAAAAAAGATCATCATACACTCTGACTACCAGCTAATATTCATAATACACTCTGTCAATCTTCTGTCTGTTTGCCAATTCTGGCACTGTATGTTCTATAGGTTGTCCTCGACTTGCCGTTGTAAGTGGCACAGAAAGAGCTGCCTGCCGAAAGAGGGCAGGCAGTTCCTTCTGTGAAAACAACCTGGGCACTGGGATGGAGAAAGGAAGCCGAGATCCCAACGATCTGAGCTCTTTCCTTTTCTGGTTCCAGTCCTAGCTCTCTTTCCCTGCTGTGCTCTAGAAAGTTAAAAAGACTTTCTAGCCCAGGGTGGGAAGGGAAACTGGCACGAAGCACTGAAGGAAACAAAGCTTGGAGAGTTTCCTTTCTCGGACATAAGAGGGCTAGTTCCTCTGCCCCCTCTGGGATAGAAAGGCTTTGCAGAAAGACTGAAAAATCATGCAAAAATGGAGCATGTTTTCATGCGATTTTCATAAATTCTGGAGGCTGTGCAATTTCCAGAGGTCCCCTTGCAAAACTTCCAGAGGCCACACAAGTATCATTTCTACATGGCCTCCACAGTCTCCAAACGTTGCACAAAAACACACTCCATTCTTGAATGGTTTTTGGAAGCCAAGCAAGGCCAAGCAAGAATAGAACTTGCTCTCATGTGGCCCCTGCGGAAGTTGCACGAGAGGGCTGTGTGATTTCATGCATTTTTTTAGAAATTGCAGAGGTTGCACAAGAAACGCCCCCAAGCCACATCAAGACACCTGGGACTGCCTTGATAGGCCACGTACTCAACAGGAAAAGACTACTCTCTGAAGGTAGGTAGCTTGCAATGGATCCTTATGGAGGTAATCTCACCTTGAGCATGGCCTGAGGGAGACTTTCTGAGTGGCAGTGGAATTGCTAGGGCTGAAACTGAGGCCCAGGCTGCTCTTTTAAGCCCAGCCTCAGAGCTGCCATCCACTGCTGCTGTTCAGGGTGGTCTAGATAGGAGGGTTTGGCAGATGGGGGGGGTAGGGGGGAATTATAACATCCCCATCATTGGAAGAGTGGGTGTGCTGCCAAGTACTCAAATTTTGACCATACCACTACAGGGGCGCTGTAATAATTGTAACTTCAAGCAGGGGTCATAACTCTAGTCATTGCCATTGCAATTTCAAACGGCCACCGAATGAACAGTCATTAATCGAGGACTACCTGTAACAAAAGTTAACCGTATCAGGAACTAAGAATCTGGGCCTTCTTATTAAATAAACTGATAGAATAAAGGTATAGGGGCCTGGCAGATCCCAGGGAGAAGGGTGTTCCACAGAACAGTGTCTGCTCCAGAAGATATGCTTCCTAAATTCCACTAAATATCAACATTTAAGAAAAGGGACCTGTAGCATGCTTACTCTATCCAATCTTACTCTATCCAATCTCAAGGAGGAGCAGCCCACATAGGAGCCGTGGTGGTGCAGTAGTTAAAATGCAGTACTACAGGCTAATTCTGCTCACTGCTGGGAATTTAATCCTGACCAGCTCAAGATTGACTTAGCCTTCCATCTTTGCGAGGTGTGTAAAACGAGGACCCAGACTGTTGGGGACATTATGCTGACTCTGTAAACTGATTACAGCAGACATGTCAAACACAAGACCCACGGGCGGGGGCCCAGATGTGACCCCTGGAGCTGTTCCAGAAATGGCAAGGGACCAGCTCCCACTGCCCCAGCCCTGGCCCACCCCAACCCGGCTGGGCACCCTCCCGTTGCACGCACATGAAGCGGCGAGCGCTCGGGGACTGGTGGTGTGCAGCAGCAGTTGCAGCTCATTTGCCTCACCCCATCCCGCCCCTCCTGGCCTCATCCTGTCACGCCTGGCCATGCCCCACTTTACTGGGCCTCTCCTCGTCTGGCTCTGCTTTGCTGGGCCTCGCCTCACCACACCCAGCTTCACTTTGCTGGGCCAGGCACCAAAGCGCTGCTGAAAACAGCAGAGTCTGTGTGCGCGCCTGCCTTGCCTGTGTCAGCCAGGTTCTCCATGGCACACTACAGCTGATTCAAGGCATGGAGAGCATGGCTGACGGGTGAGCTTGTAGCAGGAACACATACAGACTCTGCTCTTTTCAGCAGCCCTTCTTGCTGCTGGGGCTGCTGTTCGCCTTCCTCTGCACAGCGCCTCCATGCCTTGGTCACAGCCTGCAAGGCTTACCTTTCAATGGGACCGCCCTGCCCCCGACTGGGAAAGCCACAGCTGGTGGCAGCATGGCCACCAGCAACACTGCCAATCTCTCCCCCTCCCCTCGCCCCTTCCTGAGCATGGAGGAGACAGAATGGGACCTTTAGGCCATGAGTCTTCTGCCTGCCAGTGTGCGATAGGCGGTCACAGGGGCTGTCGGGGGGACATGGCAGGTGAATGGCAGTGGCGTGCAGTTTCTGGCATTGGGAGGGGGGGGTTGGAAGCAAAACTGCCCTTCTGGCCGGTGTAGTGTCAATCCCGGTGTGAAGGCAACAGAGGGGAGGGTGGACAAAAAGGAAAGCCACTGCTCCGCACATTTTTTTAAGCTGCCAGAGGCTCTGGGCAGAGGTTTCCCATTTCAACCCCTCCTCCTGTCGTCTCTGCTCCTGAAGGGCCTCTGCATGGCTCTCAGCTCACTTCTCCCAGAACCTGCGCACATGTTTGTGTGATTGTGTGTGTGCACATGCGTGCGTGGGGGGGGGGGTTCTTACCTGCTGCAGCCCAATGCTATGACATTGGGGAGAAAAAGAATGGGAGAGATAAGCAACCTCCCAAGAAGCCTTGATCAACCAGAAAAAGCATGAGACCCCAGAACATTGGTGGCTGAGCTTATAGCTGTAAGGATCCCATCCACTTGCTCAGGATTGACCAATTCAAACTCCTCCTTGATAACAGGGCTTAGACATATTTTCCAAAGGATCTACCCAGCTGGAATACTAAGCAAAGTTGAGCATCTTTGTCTGACAAATGGTGAGAATGTTCTTCTCAATGGTCTTGGAAGAGTTCATATGGTTCCTCCTTATCAAGGAGGGATCTGACCACCCAAAAAAGGGTGGCCAGACAGTTATCTGCACACACAGTTAAGAGTGGAGTAGTTCATCCCAATGAAGGCTCCTACTTGTGCTCAGCTGGCTTCATTTTTTCTTTATCCAGATGCACCCTAGGAATTGTCACTTCATCTCTTGGACACCCTCAGTAAACCATGGTATTGTACGAGATCCACATACACGTACAGACACAATCTGGTTCACCTGCCATGTGCTCATTGCAAACCACAAAAAGGTCCTCTACCAAAACATACACCAGAGTTTCAGGAAAATGCCCAAGCTCCCTCTGAAAACTGCATAGAATCCACCAGGCACCTGGAATGAGCTGAGTGAAAAGGCTTCACTTCCATAGAACTCTAAACCAAGAGGGAACGATCCATCCATAGCACAGGACCCTAAATACATATCACAACATCACTGACAAGGGAAAAACCAGATCCAATATGCGATGTTTGCTCACCACTATCAATTAGTTTGGCCCTTGAATAAGTTTGACCAGGTCCATGATTGTTATGGTATAGTTAAAGAAACTATAGTAACTGTGTACATATAAGTATTTAACAGCATTATTCAGTTTATCTTGAATTTACATCTACTATAATCAAAGAAAGGGACGCGGTGGCTAAGTGGGTTAGAACGCTGAGCTTGTCGATCAGGTCAGCAGTTTGGCGGGTCGAATCCCGAGTGCCGCGTAACAGAGTGAGCGCCTGTTAGTTGTCCCAGCTTCTGCCAACCTAGCAGTTCAAAAGCACGTAAAAATGCAAGTAGAAAAATAGGGACCACTACGGTGGGAAGGTAACAGCGTTCCGTGCGCCTTTGGCGTCTAGTCATGCCGGCCATATGACCACGGAGACGTCCTCAGACAAGCGCTGGCTCTTCGGCTTTGAAACGGAGATGAGCACTGGCCCCTAGAGTTGGAAACGACTAGCACGCATGTGCGGGGGAACCTTTACCTTATAATCAAAGAGCTTATTCCAAGAACAATGTGCAGTCTTCTATTTTAGCCAACTAGCATCCACAAAAGTGCCAGATGAAATAAACATATTGGAAATCTTTCAATTTATCCAAAGCTATTATGGATGACATTTACAATATTCAGATGGTTCCAAACTAATTAAGTGTGCATATGGAAATGAACTTTCCTGTCTCTTCCCTTATTGAAGTCATGGATACAGCTAAATTGGCTGAGCTATGGTGTGAACTTTGAGGAACAATCTGCTTGCGTTAGTGCTTCCACCCACTTTTCAGTTCGCTTGTCTGATGGAGCATCTTTAGATCAGGATGCTGGGAGTAGCTTCTCCAGGGAAAGAAAACTAGTTAACAAGATGTGGCGTGGAATTTGTAGTCCTCCAACCTTATTTCATATGCTGAAATTTGAACTCAACACACTATTCAAGACACATTTATTTGAACAAGCCGGCTTGGCCTGATGGGGGATGGGTTGGGTTTTTTATTGTCATTTTTAATATATGTATTTACTGTTTTTAGCTTGGGCATATGTTTAATATTTTTTAACTTTTGTATTTTTGTATTTTTTATATCTCTGCCCTGTTCACCGCCCTGAGTCCTTCGGGAGAAGGGCGGTATATAAATAAAATTATTATTATTATTATTTACCTTAATCAAAGCTGCTGGGTTATCCCTGCAAAGCACAACTGGAGTGTAAAAAAGTATGTGATTTCCAAAAGTGAGATTTAAAATAAACTTTTACTATTTTTAAAAAATAATTCTGTTAGATTTAGAAATGAAAACAAATATACACAATATTTTAAATAAATATTCAATAATAAGATCAGTTATAGTTCTTTCAAGATAGAAGCTTATGATTAAATATACCCACTTCTAGATATAAAAAGATATAACAGTCATATGATGAAGTTATGCTGTTTTCTATTTATATCTTTCTGACAGAAAATAAATCAAGGAATATTTTATAATTCACTCATCAGAAATATCTAATTTCAATAGTAAACATAAGCTATGTGCCACAAATCTGATCATGTGCCATAGATTTGGCTTTTACTCCTGACAATGTTCATAATGATTTCACACTGAAAGTCTGGAAATCCAAAATCCTCTTAAATACAAAATGGCAGCAAGGAATATTTAACTTAGCCATACATAAAAAAGCAATATTGAATATTCAGGCTCACAGATTTTAAGAATACATTGAGAAACACTGTGACATTCACATACAACAGCACATGCTTGCTTGACTGGCTTCTCTCATTAATAAGTCAGGACAGACCCATTCATTTTTTAGAAATGATAATCAAGAGTGCTAACTTACTCCTTCCCAGATAAATCAAAGTTTTAAGCCAAGGGAAAGTATGATTTCAAACTCTGGCTTATTAACACAAGAATCAGATTTTCTAATTTCCACATAAGCAAACTACAATGCAATCAGCCAGGTTTGTTAATACCACCTACTGGCAGAAACAGCACATGCTTGTTTCCAGGTTGTGTAAAAACATGACTATAATTGAACTAACTATAATAGAACATTACTTTAAAAACTGGAATTCTGCTGTTGCTATGTTATCTCCATTCTTTTCTTTCTCTTTCTCTGAATTAATGTATTAATACAATTTAATACACTAAAATGTATTAATAAGAAGGGACTAAAAATGAAAAGTAAAATTAATATATTCTGTAGAGATTAAAGGATGCTTTTATACAGTCTTTTAAGAAGCATTGTGGTTGATTTAAATAATTTATATGCACACACACACACACACACACACACACACACACAGAGCATAAGATAGACAGGGATCCTGCTGAGGGGGGGGGAAACATATCATTGTCTAAGAAAAATCTACAAATCTAAAGATTTTGATAATGAATAAAAATAAAGTCATCACAAAGTGAAAAGTACATACTGTATTTTCAATCCCTACTCTATTACGAGAGATTGGCACCATCTCCAATTTGGCATTGTTGGGTAGATTGGCAAATCTCCACTGCAGAGAAAGATCCAGCACTGTCCTCTGAAATCTGCAAAACATACATTCCTATTAATAAGTTTTTACACTGAAGCTTCATCAATGTTTTTTTCAATATATTATTTCTCATATAAAAGAGATTGTATCAATAATCAGAGTAGAAGGCTAAGCTCTTAGTTGGGGAAACAATGATTAAAATGGTAGTCAGAAAGGCTAACTTTACATACAGGTAATCCCAGTCTTATGGACACTCATCCAGTGACTGTTCAAAATTACGGCAGTGCTGAATGGCCTTAAGGGCGCCTGTAGCTGCAGCTTTTGTAGCACCCACATGGTCACGTGATCAAAATTTGGACACTTAGCCTACCCACACTTATGACCAAAGAGGCATTTCAACTTCCACCTCCCTATCTATGTCCTTCTGATGTCTGTAGTCCTGTGCTTCACCTCCCCAGCTGATCTTCACTGTTTCTTGCTCCCACTGATGAGGCAAACTCAGCATGGCCCTTCACAAGGCAGCTACTGGCCACATGAGGCTTTCTTCCAGGTCACGTACAGTGACTTCCTTTCAAGACTGAGACTGGGACTGGGTTAGGGTGGCTAAGGCTTTGTAGTGCACTGCTGAGCTTTGTCCTGTGGCTCAGGGGGCTGCATTCTGCAGCTCCAGGGATGTAATGCACCAAAAAAAAACCCTTTATGTCATACTCCTGGGTTGGGTTAGGGCTGACCGTTGCACTGCAGCCCAGGGGCTACTTTTTGCAGCCCCAGAACCGTGGCGACCCTCTCATCATCAACTGGAACCAGATGACAGCAAAGGTAAGCCGGGGAGGGCAGAGTGCAAGGTAGCTGCAGCTTCCTACGGCATGACAAGCAGCCCCAGAGCCATGCAGTTCTGGGGCTGCCTGCTGCCCTCAAGGTTCATGACAACCCAAAGGGCAGAGAGGAGGCGACAGGGAGGGGGAGTTGGAGGCAGTCCCTTCCCTTACTGAGACTCAGGACCGGAAGGGACCAGGCTTGGAATTGCTGGGATTGGGATGGGTCCTCAGCTAATAATCACAATGGGGAGTGCAAGGACTGCGGCCGCTAAGCAATGCGAGCGTGTCAAATCTCACTTCACAACTGTATCACTTAGCAACAGAACTTCTGTTCCCGACTGTGGTATAAATCGAGGACCACCTGTATTGCACTAAGCCATAACATAATGTGTTTCATTTCGTTGTATGAAGCCACTTATTGAGATTTTTTGTCACCAAGGCTTATGGATTAATTAATGTTGCATGTTTCTAATTGTGGTTTATTCAAGAAGTCATATTTAGGCAAACCATGGCTTAGTACAATGTCTGAACCAATTAATGAGCGTGTTTACAAAGAATGCTAAGCCAAATTTTAGATTTGGATTCAGTTATGTCATCCAAACCCAGGGACAATTGAGAGTAAAGCTAAGGATTAAAACTATTGGAGTGTGGGTATATGCCCACTGATCATTTTATAAAAATGAAGGGGCTGGGAAAAGAACTAAATTTACATAAGTATGATTTCAACTCAGGAAGTGTCAGCTGAGAAACCAAAATAAAGTTGTCTGGAATACCAGCCAGGAGGAGAACGAGATACAAACTATTGTCAGAATTTTTTCTGCAGCTGGGACCCATTATATTTGGAACTCAACACAAATACCACTTACTCTTTCTCATAAAATTAAAGGTAAATGAGAAAAACATAACCTACCACAATATGGGAAACATACAGTTGCAAGAAAAAGTATGTGAACCCTTTGGGATTACATGGAGTTTTGCATGAATTGGCCATAAAATGCGCTCTAAATGTCATGTAAGTCACAACAATAGAAAAACACAGTCTGCTGAAAATAATACTACACAAACATTAGCTGTTGTCATGTTTTAATTGAACATAACATGGAAACATTCACAGTGCAGGGTGGAAAAAGTATGTGAACCCCTAGCCTAATGACTTCTCCAAGAGCTAATTGGAGCCAGGAGTGAGCCAACCTTGACTCCAATCAGTGTGATGATATTGGATGTGTTGCTGACAGCTGTCCTGCCCTTTAAAAACACACACCTGTTTTGGGTTTACTGGTCTCAAGAAGCACTGTCTGATGTGAACCATGCCTCGCAGAAAAGAGCTCTCAGAAGACCTATGAACAAGAATTGTTGACTTGCATGAAGCTGGAAAGGGTTACAAAAGTATCTCCAAAAGCCTTGATGTTCATGTGTGCACGGTAAGACAGACTGTCTACAAATGGAGAAAGTTTAGCACTGTTGCTACTCTCCCTAGGCGTGGTCGTCCTGTAAAAATGACTGCAAGAGCACAGCGCATAATGCTTAATGAGGTAAAGAAGAATCCTAGAGTGTCAGCTAAAGACCTACAGAAATCTCTGGCACATGCTAACATTTTTGTTGACACATCTACAATAAGGAAAACATTAAACAAGAATGGAGTACATGGGAGGACACCACGGAGGAAGCCATTGCTGTCCAAAAAAAATATTGCAGCACGTTTGAGGTTTGCAAAAGAGCACCTGGATGTTCCACAGCACTACTGGCAAAATATACTGTGGACAGATGAAACCAAAATTGAGTTGTTTGGGAAAAACACACAACTTTGTACCCAAATTATCTAATTATTAAGGCACTGATGGGTCTCCCTACTAAAACATGCTTATCTTACTGTAAGTAGAAAGAGAGGGGATATGAATTTCCATTATAGTACAATAGATCTGCTGCATTAGTGAATAGTTAACTTCTGACAAAACTCATAGAAAACATGCTCTTTCAGAATCAGATAACAAAAAGTAGTATCTTTGGAATTACTACTATAAACTCTTTCAGATGTTTTTTTCCTGTAAAATAATGGCAAAGAAGGAGGATAATGGCAAGCTGTCCACTGGTTGCTAATCTGCTTTCGGGTACAATTCAAGGTGCTGATTTTAGGTTTTTAGGTTTAGGTTTTATTAAATTTTTATACCGCCCTTCTCCCAAGGGACTCAGGGCAGTGAACAGGGCATATCATAAAACTACAAAAATACAAAAGTTAAAAAAGAATTAAATTATTGCCCAAAGTAAAAACAATAAAAATATATACAAATATTAAAACCCTAAGTAACTCCCCATCAGGCCAGGCCAGCTTGTTCAAATAAATGGGTCTTTAAGCCGCGCCGGAAGGAGCGGAGATCCGGTGCCATCCGGAGCTCAACCGGCAGTTGATTCCACAGAGCCGGGGCGCCCACAGAGAAGGCCCTCCCCCTGGGGGCCACCAGTCGACATTCTCTGACCGGAGGCACCCTGAGGAGGCCCTCTCTGTGGGAACGCACAGGGCGGAGGGGAGTCGACGCCGGCAGCAGGTGGTCCCCGAGGTATTCCGGACCCATGCCATGTAAGGACTTAAAAACCATCACTAAGACCTTGAACCTCACCCGGAAGACAACTGGTAACCAATGCAGCTCGCGGAGCAAAGGTGTAACATGGGAGTACCGGGAAACTCCCAAGACAACTCTCGCGGCCGCGTTCTGTACCAGTTGGAGCCTCCGAGTGGTCTTCAAGGGAAGCCCCATGTAGAGACCATTGCAATAGTCAAGACGAGAGGTCACGAGCGCATGAGTGACCGTACACAGGGCATCCCGGTCTAGATAGGGCCGCAACTGACGCACCAGGCGAACCTGTGCGAAAGCCCCCCTAGTCACGGCTACTATATGATCTTCTAAGGTAAGCCGTGAATCTAGGAGGACTACCAAGTTGCGAGCCCTATCCACGGGGGGTAAAGACTCACCCCCCATAGAAAGTGATGGAACATTTTGAATGTCCCGGGATGCCGGAATGTACAGCCACTCAGTCTTGTCAGGGTTGAGTTGAAGTCTGTTCATCCCCATCCAGACCCGAACCGCCTCCAGGCAGCGGGACATCACAGCGAGGGCATCACTGGGGTGGTTTGGGGTCGAAATGAAAAGTTGGGTATCATCAGCATATTGATGATACCCAACTCCAAAACCACGAATGATCTCACCCAGCGGTTTCATGTAGATGTTGAACAGGAGAGGCGAGAGAACCGACCCCTGAGGAACTCCACAAACGAGAGACCTAGGGGCCGATCTCTGCCCCCCTGCCAACACCGACTGCGAACGTCCCAGGAGATAGAAGAACCACCGAAGAACCGTGCCTCCCACTCCCAATCCCCCGAGATGCCGCAGCAGGATACCATGGTTGATGGTATCGAAAGCCACCGAGAGGTCTAATAGGACTAGGACAGAGGAATATCCCCTATCCCGGGCCCTCCAGAGATCATTCACCAGAGCGACCAATGCCGTCTCCGTGCTGTACCCGGGCCTGAAACCCGATTGGTACGGGTCCAGATAATCCGCTTCATCCAGGACCAGAGGGAGCTGATGCGCCACCACACTCTCAACAACCTTCGCAAGAAAGCGAAGGTTGGAGACTGGACGAAAGTTGTTCAACACAGCTGGGTCCAAGGCAGGCTTCTTGAGGAGAGGTCTCACCACCGCCTCCTTCAAGACGGTGGGGAAATTACCCTCACTCAACGAAGCAGATATAACCGCCTGGAACCAGCCTCGTGTCCTCTCCCTAGCTGCATAAACCAGCCAGGAAGGGAACGGATCCAATAAACATGTGGTGGAGCTCAACCTCCCCATAATCCTGTCCACTTCATCAGGGGTCACAGAATCAAACTCAAACTCCTCCCAGATAAACATTTAAAACCCTTCATGACATGGGACTGGGCTATCTGAGGGGCCATCTCTCCCTAGTTACATCAGCACACCCCATTAGACCTGGAAGAGAAGGCATGCTTGTGGATACCATCAGGTAGGGAATCTACATTTGGTGGGTCCCAGGAGATGTATTCTTTGTATTGTGGTGCCTGTGTTAAGGAACATTCCACCCCCCACAAAAAAAAATAGTTTGGTCCCATCCTGTTTGACATTCCAGAAGGCTTGACTATAAGACCAGGCCTGGGGATCCCACAGAACCAGAGACTTGGCTGGATGGCTCCATCGTTGAGGTGAGCACTCTTATTCTCTCTCTGCGTAGGGTTTGTATATTTGTTTTTTATGTTTTGCTTTTGATGTGGATTTTTATGCTTTTATATGTGTTGTTTTTATATCTATTGTTTTATTTGGTTGATATATGCCACCCAGAGTCACTTTTATATAATAAATAAAGCAGTAAGACTTACTTCAAATCATATTCATCAGGGTCAAAATTCTGCTTTCTACAAACTTCTTCCAAGACCTGAAGAAAAATATATATACAGAGAATTAATTTGGATTGGCATACACAAGATATTTCAAATAGATTAGTTTCTCCTCACTTATGTGTCAAGTAGGAATTCAAATTCACTTCTATATAGGGAAGAACAACCTTTTTTCCTCATAACTTAAATCAACAAAAATGCATTTTAGGATCATATTAACTGGTCATGGATGATACTACTTTTCACAGCAAGTGGGGTCACTCAATTATATTAGTTCTAGAAACAACATAGTCATTGAATTATGGCTATAACAAGTGCCAAAATACAAGTAGTCCTCAACTTAAAAATGTAATTGTGCCCAGATTTACAATCATAGGTCATGACAGTCATTACATGGGCCACTACTTGAACATGAGCAATTTTACAATCTTTTTTGCAGCAATCATAAAGCAAATGTAGCGGTTGTTATGCAAACACCACAGAAACATCATAAACTATGGTCACATGACCACAGGACACTGAAAATGACTGTAAACATGAGCCCTGTTTGCCAAGTATTCAAAATGTGAAATGACTATGAGACCATCAGAGCTTCAAATCTGGGTTGCAAGTAGCCCTAGGGTGGTCTGTTAAAACTTTGACTGATTTCTAAGTGACTGGTCATAAATCAAGGACTACCTGTATTTTATGCTGGGAGGCAATAGCTATGGTGTTGAATATGTATCGAAATACCTGTTTTTCTGCTCAATATATGTCATAGGCTTATAGCTGTGGGGACAAATTTAGGGGAAAGCTTATGGCCTTGAATTTTCAGGCAACAGTTCAGAAAGATTAGAAATTATAAATACGTTAAATGTAAGTATAGGCATCTATCTAATCTCAAAAATCAATAAAATCAATTTGATTAATATTTAGATAGAAAGCATGTTCCTATAAATTGAACTTGAAAGTGAAAAATCTGAATATAGGCATCTATCTAATCTCAAAAATCAATAAAATCAATTTGATTAATATTTAGATAGAAAGCATTTTCCTATAAATTGAACTTGAAAGTGAAAAATCTGTAGTAATAATAATAATAATAATCATCATCATCATCCTTATATGGATGGTCTGAATCTGTATGGAAAAACACCATCTGAAATAGAATCGCTACTCAACACTGTATATATAGCTAAGATATTGCAGTGGAGTTTGGCTTGGACAAATGTGCCACACTTACTATCAAACAAGGAAAAATAGTGAAAATTGAAGGAATCAAGATGCTCCACGAAAATAACATTAAGAGTCTGAAAGATTACTACAAATACTTGGGTATCCTGCAAGCTGACAACATCAAGTACACTGAAATCAAGAAAAAGAGTACAGGTGAATACATCAAGAAAGCAAAGAAGATCTTAAGAGTCCAAACTCAATGGACAAAATACCATGAAGGCAATCCACACCTGGGCAATTCCAGTCATTAGATAAACAACAGAAATAGTGGACTGGACTCAAGCAGAACTAAAAGCCATGGGTAGGAAGACCAGAAAAATAATGACAATGATGCATGCCCTTCATCCATGCAGTGACATTGACAAACTCTATCTACCAAGGCAAATAGGTGCGCGCAGAATGTTGCAAGTACATCAGATGGTTGAAGAAGGAAAAATGGCTTTGGAACAATATCTGAAGTACATTGTCTTAAGCCTATATATGAAAATGCACTGAAGTTAGTATATCAGGAAGGCTTACTGAATACTGGAGAGACCAAACTGGCCTACAAGAAAGACCAAATGAAGAACAGAATGGAGGCATGGGAAGACAAAACACTACATGGTCAGTACATTAAAAAAATAGCTGGAAAAGCAGATAATAACAAGACCTGGTAATGCTAAGAGCAGGAAAGTTGAAGAAATAGACCAAGGGACTAATTCTGGCTGCACAGGACCAAGCCTTAAGGACAAATGTATACAAAATCAAAATTGAAAAGACAGCAATAGACAGTAAGTGCCGCGTATGCAAAGCTGAAGAAACAGTGGACCACCTGGTAAGCTGCTGAAAGAAGATCGCACAGACTGACTACAAGCAGCGGCATGACAAAGTAGCAACAATGGTGCATTGGAAGATCTGCAAGAAATATCATTTGTCTGCAAGCAAGAACTGGTGGGACCATAAAATAGAGAAAGTTATAGAAAATGGAAAAGTTAAATTGCTCTGGGACTTTAGAATTCAAACAGACAAGCACCTGCCACATAACACCCTGGACTTAATAATTGTCAATTAGAAAGACAAAAAAGTCTGGATAGTGGACATAGCAGTACATGGACACAGAAGAATAGAAGAGAAAGAACTGGAGAAGATAACAAAATACAAAGACCTACAAATAGAAATAGAATGATTGTGCCAAAGGCAAGCAAGGGTTGTACCAATAGTAATAGGCACTTTGGGTGCAATCCCAAAACAACTGGACCAGCACTTGAACACCATCGGCATTGACAAATTCACCATCAGTCAATTGCAAAAGGCTATCATGTCCCCCCTCGTCCTTCTCTTCATTAAACATATCCAATTCTAGCAAGCATTCTTTATGTTTTAGCTTTTGCTCCTTTGATCACCTTTGTTGCTTTTCTCTGTACTCTTTCTAGAGTCTCAACATCTTTTTTACATCATGGTGACCAAAGCTGGATGCAGTATTCCAGGTGTGGCCTTACCAAGGCGTTATAAAGTGGTATTAGCATTTCACATGATCTTGATTCTATCCCTCTGTTAATGCAGCACTGTGTTGGCTTTTTTGGCAACTGCAGCACACTGCTGGCTCATATTTAAGTGAATGTCCTCTAGGACTCCGAGATCCCTCTCACAGTTACTACTATTGAGCAAGGTACCAACTATACTGCACCTGTGCATTTGGTTTTTCTTACCTAAATGTAGAACCATTGCATTTCATTTTGTTAGATAGTGCCCAATGTTCAAGTCTGTCAAGATCCTTCTGTATCTTAAGCCTATATATGACATGGCAGCATGTCACAACCTGCAAAAAGGAATGGGTGGCCAATGTGTTTGAATTTATATTTTAATATAACTGAAATATAATAAATATAATTCTTCAGCCATGCATTTAACTATTGAATTTCATTTTGTTAGATAGTGTCCAATGTTCAAGTATGTCAAGATCTTTCTGCATCTTAAGCCTATCTTCTGGAATGTTGGCTATTCCTGCCAGCTTGGTGTCTGCAAAATTGATGAGTTCCCCATCTATCCCCTCATCCAAATCATTGATGAAGATGTTGAAGAGCAATGGGCCCAAAACAGAGCCATGGGACCCCCCACTACACACTTCCCTCCATGCAGATGCAGTCCATTGAGGACCACACACTGAGTACGGCCAGTCAGCCAGCTACGAATCCATCTGGTGGTGATGCTATCTAACCCCCATTTTTCTATCTTATCAAGTAGTAGGTAGGTCATGGTCTACTTTATCAAATGCCTTACTAAAGTCCAAGTAAATTATATCCACAGCATTCCTCTGGTACGCTAATTTTGTCAAGGTATTTTCAAACCACTTTCACACTGCTAATAAAACAATGTGAATATGTTCATGTGGCTAACAGAAGCAGAACTCAACTTGATTACCAGAAATGAAATATAACCTGTATGATATAAATTTACTATGCTTAGTGTCTATGTTCATACATGACACATAACCATACAACTGTTTTGTCAATCTTGTCACTTGTACTTAATGGATAAGCCATACTTAAATAAAAAATGGCTTAGCACCAGGTGCCAAACTAGTCTGTATAAAAAGAGTATATAACCAAAATTTGTTTGCATGGTAAGAAAGAGTTAATGTGAACAAGCGTACTTATTTCTATATTTTCTTCCTCTCAGAGTTCAGAAAAAAATAAAAACAAGTTTAAACAAAATAAATCAATTGTGAAATTTAAATATTGCTTTACCACAGCAGGGCACTGGAAACATAGCTATAGAAGTCTTAAATTATGTTGCTATGTTAAATGGAAGACATAGCTCACACAAAAGGCATTAGCCATGTCCACATGAAGGTAAACTCTGCATTGTGTAGGACTCTAACCATAAACATTGAAACCCAGAATCTGTTATGCTTGCCATTATAGTGTGTATTCTCATTAACTGGATTTTTGGCTCACTGAATCATGTCAACACAGCAATAAATTTCACCCTATCAAGCTTCACACATCACACTAAGTCAAAAAGTTTTCTTTAGTTTGCCTTACTGTAATATATTATGAACAGTTGGTTGTAAGCCATGGGATATCATTTAACACAATAGGTCAGGGGTCAGCAACCCGAAACAGCAAAAGAGCCACTCGGAACCGGTTCCGTCATACACACAAAAAAGTGGGAGCCGCAAAATGTGTGCGCGCATGTGGGCACGCACGCGCATGCGCAAAACAAGCAAAAAATACACCACCCCCTACGCCCGCACCGCATCCTGAGCTGCACGCACCTGTCGCTGCCCAGTGCTGCCAGCTTACGCGGGGGGGGGGAGAGACGGACTTGCAGGCGACGGGCACTGGGTTGCGGCGGCGCCTTCAGCCCGGGCACCGCCGGAGCCACCCGAGCGCCCTCCCCCTCTCCCGGGACCTCCAAACCTCTGCGTTTGATGAATGCAGCAGCTCTTCAAATGTGGAGGCGGAGGTTTGGGGAGCTGCGCAGCTCTCTAAACCGCCGCCGCCCCGTTTGCAGAGCTGCTGCATTCTTCCGCGTTTGAAAGAAACACGAACGAACGCAGCAGCTGTGCAAAGAGGACGGTAGCAGTTTGGAGAGTGGGCGCGCACCTCTCCAAACTGCCGCCGTCCCATTTGGAGACCTGCCGCATTCGTTCATGTTTGACGAGCGCGGCAGACCTCCGAACGGGACGGCAGCGGTTTGGAGAGGTGCACACGCACTCTCCAAACCGCCGCCGCCCGTTGGGAGACCTGCCGCGCTCGTCAAACATGGACGAACGCGGCAGCTGTGCAAACAGGACGGCGGCGGTTTGGAGAGTGCGCGCGCACCTCTCCAAACCGCCGCCGTCCCGTTTGGAGACCTGCCGCGTTCGTTCATGTTTGACGAGCGCGGCAGACCTCCGAACGGGACAGCAGCGGTTTGGAGAGGTGCGCACGCACTCTCCAAACCGCCGCCGCTCATTGGGAGACCTGCCGTGCTCGCCAAACATGGACGAACGCGGCAGCTGTGCAAACGGGCCGCGGCAGCTTTCCCAACGAGTGGCGCCACTGCCCATTCGGGCGGAGGTGCACGCGCACCACTGCCTGTTCGAAGAGGTGCGCGCGCACCGGGCGACTGGGAGCCGCAGGAGACGGCTCAAAGAGCCGCATGCGGCTCCGGAGCTGCGGGTTGCCGACCCGTGCAATAGGTGAATTTGAGCTTATTTAATATATTTAAAAACTGAGGCTTAACATGATGTATAATCTCTTAAGGTGATGACGAAGTGTAATAGAATATAAATTAGGATTCATTAGTGATATCCAGTACATCTATGAAGCTTTATAAATTGTCTGAAAATAAGCTCATCACTAAATTAGATTGCTGAAAAGAAAGTTTGAAAGAAAAACTACGAGTCATTGGATATGAACACACTGTTTTAGTTTACCTCATGCTAAGCAAATCCAGTTGTGTTTAGCCTCTGGATCAGCATATCATGAGAACCCAGAAAAATAGATTAAGTAAAACATCAGTAAATTAACCATAGGAAGCATTTCATGCAAATACAGCAATTCATTTTTAATCTGGTTTTAAAGTAATAGTAAAAAAAGTACAATGGACCCCAAATGTCTTAAGTATCCCAATTTCTGATTCAATCATTTATACAGATAATTTCTCTTCATTTCCTTCTCCTTTAGACAAACCATATTTAAGAACAGTTAATTCAACTGCTTTTATTATCCTAATTTTTCTGGATTCACATAACACTCTGAACCATATAGTAATCATACAAACTGAGTTGGCAGTAGCTTAAGTTGTGGCTGGCTAATCTGTGACTCAATAGATAATGTAACTACTACCTTCATTTTTCAGGGTAGCCCTTTCCCAAGTTATACTTAAGCAAACCTGGACCAAATCACTTTGGTATAGTACAGGGGGCAAACAGACTCTTATAGGGACCAAATAGACTTTGCAAACTACAGGGGCTCTACCCTTCTGTTCCTCGTGAGAGAGAATTAGAATGGAGAATTCACGGGAAGAGACAGCGTTCCACGGAACCCCCTTTCCAAAGATGCACGTGAGAAAACACAACCCTCACTTAGATAGCACCGTCTTTCCCTTCTTCAAAGGCCTAGCTTTCTACTTTAACTACACGGTCACCACACGCTTTCTGCCTTCCCCACAACAAAATTCTGTGGCCCCGAGAGCAATTGAAGGCAATTACCTGTCCGCAGACCCAATCACAACTAGTCTGCTCACCTGTTTTCCAGACCGGGGCCAATCAGAGCGAAAGCAAATCCTTTCCCCCCCCCCCACCGCCCCCGCCTCGACCTGCCCGTCAGCAAACCCACCTGGATCAGCGCGGTGCTTGGGCCTACTCGGACCGTCACTCGCCTCCCGTTCGGGGCCAACACCGACACGACGGAAGTAGCCCCTCCGCCGGCCGCCGACATCTTTCTTTAGCTCGTTCGCTCTCCTCCTCCCTCCTCTTCCTAGAGGCCAGCTTTCCGCCAGCCCTCCCTCCCTCCCTCCCTCCCGCCCGTACGCACCAGGTTCTTCCGCAACGAAGCCGAATGGCCACGGCGGAGGGGCGCGGCTTCGACGTCGGACCACCCCGCTTCCCGCTTCATCCCTGCGGGTCTGTCTGTGCCTGACCCCGGCGACTCTTCTCTGTCAAGTGGAGAGAGAGAGCTTGGTTGAAGGAATTTCTTGGCACATGCAGCCAGCTTTGTCTGGACTCCCCTTTGGTAAAAAGAAGTGAACTTTTCGCCTTCCTGGGCTTTCTCCTGAGGCGTCTCCTCAGTTGCTCGCATTTTGCCGCCTTTTTTCCCCGCTTCTCATCTTAAGCAGTCTGGAGCGCTTTTCAGCAGTCCACTTGTGCCCCCCCCCGTGCAGGTGCTAAAATTATACGGGCCACCTGGGGAGGGGAGGAAGAGCAGCGTCTTGTACCTGTAATAAGATGGACAGGGTTTTAAGTACCCACAATGGAAGGCCCATTAAAAAAAAAGTTGGGTATACCCTTGCACTCAACAGTGCTTGACTGGATCGTGGCTTATTGAATAAAGCACAATTGGCGTAGTTACTCACAAAAAAGCCTATCAGTGTGCTGCCTGAGTCAAGAAGTTTCTTCGGTCCTAGTCGTGGTTGCAAGTTGATAATTCTAGTGTTATCTTAGACTGAACCTTTAGAGGAATAAAACCTTTTTCACAAAAGATATTTTCCCATTGTTTATGGAATGCAAATGTCACTGGTTTCCATTTTAATCTATAATGTGATTTGTTTAATTTTGGCTAGTGTTTTTATCGTTCAGGTTGAATTGCTACATATTTATTTTAATAATATAGTAATATTTAGATTGAATATTATCTATTTTTCAGTTCCCAAGGCATTTTGTCATTGGATAAAAAGTCACATAGAAATAAGACTACCACTTTCATCTGGCCAAAAACTAGAAAAGCATAATCTGTGTGTCATAAACATGTATTGATAGCAAACTCTGATTTACCAGCAGGAGAGAGTATATTTCTTTCAACCTTGGCTCTTTCAAACTCTACCTGCCAGATTTACACCTTGACCTGACTTAAAGACCTAGTCTAGTGCTTGAAGAAGGAACTCCATAACTAATAGTTGTGAAAGGACTGAGTGGAGTGGTTATTTGCACAACAGTAATCTCCTGTTCCTGGCACAAGCCTGCTATTGCATTAACTATTAGGTGAGCCTTTTTTAAAAAAAAATCTGTTTAAAAATGAGAATGTTGAATACGGTACATTGTTCAAAGTCTAAATTTTAAAAAAATGCTAAGCATTCTGTGGATTCCATAATGCAACGGGAATCTCCATCACCACAGCATGAAGCCTTGTGTCATCTGTTTTGTCTAGTTACAAGGGGCTAAAACCCAAAATCTAAATCTAGAGCTGAAATCCAGGGCTTCTGAATGCATCCAACATGCTACTAATCTGAAGTCCTAAGACACATTGGGAAATATATTGGCAGTAGTCTAGTCTCTCCAACTCTTCTTTCTCCTTCATTCTTTCTCTCTTCCATCAAGATGACAGAAATATTCACATTTCTGTCCAGTCCCGTGGAGCTTAGGACTGCCCCCGACCTCTGCACATTTCGCCGGGACCTGAAAACCTGGCTCTTTGAGCTCTCCGGCCCAGGCTGAGAATTTTTAACTGGGGTTTTTAATTCTAGGGATGATTTAATCTTTTTAAATTTGTTTTTAACTTTTGTATTGGTTGTTTTAAATGCCCTGTAAACCGCCCTGAGTTCTTCGGGAAAGGGCGGTATATAAATTTAACAAAATAAAATAAATAAATAAATTAAAATATTAATGTTCTCTGATGTGTTACAGATCATTCAGGTACATTTTAATATGAGCCAGTATGAGATACGTGCTTTTTTTTCCACGTTGAAACAGATCTCAAGAAAGTGGCTGAATTCATACGTATTAATGTGTTTCATAGTCAAGGCTATGGTCTTCCCAATTGCAATGAATGGCAGTGAAAGTTGGACCATAAGAAAGGCTGAGCGCCAAAGAATTGAGGCCTTTGAACTATGGTGCTGGAGAAGACTCCTGCGAATCCCTTGGACTGCAATGCGATCAAACTGGTCAGTCCTAGAGGAGATCAACCCTGACTGCTCTTTAGAAGGCCAGATCCTGAAGCTGAAACTCAAATACTTTGGCCACCTAATGAGAAGGAAGGACTCACTGGAGAAGAGCCTAATGCTGGGAAAGATTGAGGGCAATAGAAGAAGGGGACAACAGAGAATGAGGTGGCTGCATGGAGTCACTGAAGCAGTAGGCGTGAGCTTAAATGGACTCCAGAAGATGGTAGAGGACAGGAAGGCCTGGAGGAACATTGTCCATAGGGTGGCGATGGGTTGAACACGACTTTGCAGCTAACAACAACAACGTGTTTCAGTTGATTTTGATATACTACATTTTATAAACCCAACAAGCATGTAAATTATATTCAGTATGACTACTCACTCAGAGGGAAACAGAAAAATGATCTTTCAAAATATTTCAATATAACCCTTTTAGAAATAGTTTTCATTCTATGCCTCAAATATTAATACAAACCTTGCCTAATTTCCATACTGATTAATTGCAGTCATTCAATATTTCTTTTCTAGACTCAGTGCTTATATTGCAAAATCTTCAGTTGATTTCCCAAAGTCATATTTAATATGAAAATACTTTTGTGATCAAGCCACGTGATATAAATGTGATTCTTACATCAGTAGGCATGCTATTTTTCCTTGTGAAATGTATCAAAAAGGAAAATTTGTGTTAGCTAGTCTGTTAGCAACTGGTTCATCTGCATTGCTAAGCATTCATAGTTTCTTTAGCCAATAGGTAGGGATCATGTCTAGGCCAGGTGCTTTCCAGTTCTTCATGTTTTTGACCAGCTGTTGGATATCTGCTACTGTGATGGTGACTGGTCTTCATTCTGAGTAATTGCTATGGTCTGCTCTCAGGTCCTACAGCCACTTTGCACTAGAGGTGTGCATCTTTTTTCCATCTGTTCTTTCAGTACTGATTAGTTTATGCCAGGGGTAGGCAACCTTGGCTCTTTTATGACTCGTGGACTTCAACTCCCAGAATTCCTGGGAGTTGAAGTCCACGAGTCATAAAAGAGCCAAGGTTGCCTACCCCTGGTTTATGCTATTGGTGGCTCTGCTATTTCTGTGCTGCTGCACTGCAGTTGGGGGTACACCTTGGATGGTTCTTTGGAGAATAGGGCATTTATCTTCTTGGCCTCTGTTTCTCTAGTGTATCTCCTTAGCCTAGTAGCCAGTGCCACGAACCTTGTTTAGCAATTCTCTTGGGTTTCACCTACAGCTATTCTTGATTATGTAGCCAAGTATTTCCAGGATTATAGTGGCTGTAGTGTATTAGTTGTTAATTAGTTTTTGTTATGGTAATAGGGATTGTCATGACCATACTATCTGATAGTACTTCTTTACAGAGCCTTGGTGACTGGTCTCAAGGGTTGATTGTAGCTAGTTTAGCCATTATCTTATGCCTCATATTTGCTGCTATTCTCTATAATAGAGGGGGTGTCTGTGATGTTCCAGCTTCAGGTATTGGCTGCACATTCAGTTGTTCTTCCAAGTCGTCTTGAGTCCAAGATGTAATGTGTAGTTGGCCTACCAAAAGTTATAAAAGCAGTTTCCTCTTTACTATGTTGAAACATTGGGTAACTAGGTATTTCCCAGTTAGTTTGGATGCTAGTCTTCTGCCCATCTATAGTTCCCTCATATGTTTCATATACCCCCTCTCATTAGGTCTACTATTGCAGTTACTTTCCATCAATTCCTGGTTCTCTTGTTTCATCCATATATAATTTGTTCCAGCAGCCCACTTATCGTTGTGTTGTCCTGGTTCCCAAACATCTGACATAGACCTTGTTAATTCAGGTTATGTCCCAGCTGGCATGATTTTCCTAGTTCATGTCACTCTCATTTTTGTGGTAGGCAGGTGAAGCATTAGGGGGGGGCCTTATCCCATGGAATAGGTAGGTTCTAGCTGGGATTTGAACCCTGATCTCTCACTTCAAAATCCATGCTGTAACTACTAGACTATCCAGCTGCACCATACATATTTATCTCTCTCACACATACTCCTTCATCAAACTTTCTAAAGTTTAATGGCAAATATAAAATGTTAAGTTAAAACAGGCTACATATTAAATTTTATGACTGAGGCATTTGGAAAGGAGATGGGCCTAGCTGACGGTCCTTATTAAGCTTGGTCGGTGTGTGTATGCGTGTGTGTCAGAGTTTCCCTGCTCCTTGAGTTAAAGCATTATATATATCTAGGCTAAGAAAGCAGTGGAGAGCTGCTACTAGCCAGAGTACACAAGAAACATGAACTGTTTGGTAAAGTAATTACCTTAAGTGGCAGGAATTGTTGAACATAGTAATGACAAAGTATTACTACATAGTGCTTGGAATACCACTAAATAGCCTTCAGTGTATCAGTAGATAATGTATACTCTTACCAGTGTCAAAATAAAATTCAGCTCTCAATGTTGTATAAAATGAGCAGAGTGAACTGTTTTAGCCTTTGTCCAGTGCAGATAATGTATTTGAGTGATTTAGAGGCAACCCAGATCATCTCTTTAAACTTGCCAGAACAAGGATTTATCATACTTACAACTTTAAACATACTGAAAATAATTAAAATAATAACCTGAAAAGGCACAGCTCATGAAAACCAACTGGCATGTATTTAAAAAGGCTATACAGCCAGAGCTTTTTCCTTCACCCAGTCTGAATCTGGGATGGCCAGTGTTCTTCTCTGAAGCATACAGCTGTTTTCCATTGTGTGTCTGAAAGTAGCACATCTTTATAAGAACTGTGTAACTTCTGTAAGAACACTCTTTGAAGTAACTTGAGCTCAATTATCCATGTTGCATGATTTAAGCCAGTGTTTTTCAACCACTGTTCCGCGGCACACTAGTATGCCGCGAGATGTTGCCTGGTGTGCCGTGGGAAAAATTGAAAAGTAATTATAAAATACTTTCTTTGTGTTTATTTGATTCCTATTCAAGAGAATTACTTTATATATAGTCAATATAGGCACAGAGTTAAATTTTTTAACACTTTCTAATGGTGGAGTGCCTCGTGATTTTTTTCATGAAACAAGTGTGCCTTTGCCCAAAAAAGGTTGAAAAACACTGATTTAAGCAATGACTCCATTTCCAAAGGCATATAATACAGTAATCACAACTGTTGTAAGAAGGTGAAAGGTCACATTTCATATCCAGCACTACTTCTAATTTGAAATAGTTGGGTAAAATTGGAAGCATCAGGGCACAGAGGAGGGGGAAGGGACTACCACCTGGAGCTTATTACAGTTCAGTAAAGAGAGATACATTCATCAGAGAAGAGGTGACTACACACTTTTCAATTCTCATGTCTTCCATTGATTTATAAAATAATTCTTGAAGTTCATTTATATCCCACTCTGCAAACCTCAACTCTTTTGCCACTCTCTCCACAACTAAAAAATGTTTTAGCTATCTTCCCATTCTCTTTTAACTTCATCAACATAACGCTCAAAAGACTTAGCTAAAGGACCCATAATTCAATCTCTAGCTTTGTAAAAGATATCATAGTCTTATATCTCCAGTGAGAAAAAGTAGATGTTGTTGTTGTTAGCTGCGAAGTCGTGTCCGACCCATCACGACCCTTAGTGACTGTTTGAAGTTACAATGGCACTGAAAAAAGTGCCCCCCAAGCCACAGCCGAGCAAGATGCCTGCCTGCCTGGCGGCGCTCTTCCTCTTGTCCGAGGTTTTCACTGTTGTGAGCATTTCTACTGAGGATTGGTAGTAGGGGTCGGGGGGGTGTTGGTTTTTATTCCCCTCCCCCTGCTGGGTGGTTCCAGCAGGTTTTGGTCACTTGACATGACCCTGGGACACTGTGACCGTCATAAATATGAATCAGTTGCCAAGCATCTGAATGTAAATCACAAGAACCTGGAGATGCTGCAATGTTCCAGCTGATCAGCACTTCTTCTGGGCTCAGCAGAAGCACCGGGATCAGCGCCGAGCTCCAGCTGGAGCCTGGCGTTGATCCTAGTGCTTCTGCTGGGCCCTGACAGCCCCGAAGAAACGTTGATCCTGGCGCTTCCGCTGAGTCCTGACAGCCCTGCAGCTCCAGCCATCTTTCGCTCAGGCTTCTGCGGTGCTGCCACTGGTTCAGCTCATTCCTCTCCCCCACTACTTTTCTAGGATGGTCACGTACCACCTGCCAGGTGCCAATGCACCACAGGTGGTACCCGTACCACTGGTTGAAAAGCCCTGCTTTAGATTCATTTGATGTTTTAAATATTTTTTAAAAAAATACCAAACTGACTCAGAATCAAAACCCAGGGTGCAAACATTCCAGCTGATCGGCGCTTCTTCTGGGCTCAGAAGCGCCACGATCAGCGCCAAGTCCAGCTGGAGCCGGCGCTGATCCTGGCGCTTTTGTTGAGCCCTGCAGCTCCAGCTATCTCTCAGGCTTGTGCGGTGCTGCCACTGGTTCAGCTCATTCCCGTCCTCCGCTACCACTTCTCTAGGATGGTCGCGTACCACCTGCCAGGTGCCAATGTACCACAGGTGGTACCCGTACCACTGGTTGAAAAGCCCTGTTGTAGATGACTCTTGTTTTTTCTTAAGGGCTTGTTAGGTCTTTTGGTCTGCCTAGAACAGTGGTGTCAAACTGCTGGCCCGCAGGCCAGACGTGTCATCCAGAAGCTGTGCCCACCCCATTGCCGGCAATGGCAAAACCATCCCAATACGTTGTGCGACGTCATGTGACGTCGTGAGTTTGACATGTCTGGCCTAGAATGTTGGGTCTTTTGGTCTGCTTAGTTGGCATGTGTGCTATGTTGATTTCATGTGGTTGTAAGAGTCTGTTGGTGGTTTCTGAGATAATCTTGATGTATGGCAGTGTCTGTCAACGCTAACATCGGATGTTCTTGCTTTAACAACAAATGGAAATGTAGCCAACTTTTCTCTTTCTCTTTTAGAGTTAGTTCATGCTGGGAGGGGGATGTGGATGAGAGTTCAACTAGTCATAAAAATGATAACTCAGCCATGGGAATCCAAGGTTATTGCGCCCAGAGTTGATAAAGATTTGGCAGGCTGGAGAGCTGGAGAGAAAGCCTGCGCCTCAAGCTAATTGGGAAATGTGATTTATGACCGTTAATTGGGGGAGGGAATTGTATTTTCCTACTTTGTGCCCAGGGGAGGAGAATTCAGTTTTTGGCTTCAACTATGTAGTGCCGATACTTTGTTTCTCGAATAAAAGATTCTTTAAGGTAAAACAATGCCTTGAAGTTCTTTTGAAGAGTTTCATCTGTCAGAACCATGACATTAAGCCTAAAACTACAATTTTTACTTAACTATCTTGGGGTCCCGAACCCCAGTCACTGTCCCTAGAATTGAGGGATAGACCGACAAAGACTTGGGGAAGATCTCAGCATAGAGAGGGAAGGAATGCCTGAAACCAGCACCCCCGCAGCAGCTGCTACCCCAGAGGGGGGAGCGCAAGCCAGTGCACTGGTGGAGAAGGAACTTTTTCAGGCCTCTCAGTTGGGGGCAAGGCTCAAGCCGCGAGGACAATTAATCTGGTTGTCCGAATGGAGTAAAGACTCCAGAAACCTCGAGACAGCCTTGCCACAATCAAGTGCTTCGAAGGTGGACGAGGTTGAGCTGCAAAGAGGGGACTCCCACACGTTGCGTTCCCCAGACTGGTGGCGAACCACAAAATTGTCTACTGCTGAGGACTCAAGTGAGTGCAAGTACCTATCTACAGCCCGTACTCAATCAGTGGAGAAGTTGGTGGAAAGATTTGAGGAGCTAGAGATGAAAAGTGGAGAACAACCTTCCCATTCCCCATATGTGAGCAATCATGATGATCGGCAAGGCAGCTACTAACTCCTGCCAAGTTGAACGCCCAGTCCCACCTGTACAGATCAGGCAGCCTCCCCATCCTCAAAGCCACCAACCGTGGCCTCCAGCCCCACGGGGAGAGACAGCTCCAGTTATCACCCCTCCAAAAGCTCAGATCACTGACAACGAGATAAGAACCCAAGCTGTCGCTGGGACAGCCAAACCCCGGATCGACACGCTTACTGGCCACCCAGCCTAGGGCCAATAGAGCAATGGGGGATGTCACAGCCTCCTCAGGTGGGAAGCCAGCAGTCGATGGCGGTGCAGCAGCCGAGCTGGGGGTGGCCACAGTCCCAGAATGTGCAGCAGCAGATGGGGGCCTTGGAACAACCGGGGGGTGATGCAGCCACCAGGGGTTCAGCAACCGCTGGGAGTACAGCAGCAGCAGTGGAGCTAGTCACTGCCTCCAAACATGCAGCAGCCACTGAGGGGCCTGCAACCAATGGGGATCCAGCAAAAACTACCTCCAGGGCCACAGGGGGGCCTGCAGCAACTACGGGCACCATAACCCCCCGCAGGTCAGCAGCAGTGGGGATGGCAGCAGCCTCCCCATGCAGCAACCACTAGGAGGCCCGCAGCAACTGGGGGTGCCATTACAGCAGCTGCTGAGACCAATGGGGGTTGTACAGCAATTGGGGATGCCACAGCTGCTGGCAATGCAGCAACAGCCCCCGAGTGTGCAACAATTGCTGTGAGGCTTGCAGCAACTGGGTATGTGGCAGCTGCCATGGGGAGGCCAGCAACAGTTGGGGATGCAACATGTACATTGGGGAGGCCAGTTCTTAGAGCAACCTTTGATGGGGATCCGGAGAAGCTGATTTTTTTCCTCAACCAGGTGCGCTCTCATTTGAACCACTGTGCCTATTTCTATCTGAACCCAGCCGCTATGGTCAATATGATTGGTTCCAGCTTGGAAGGAGAAGCATCCGAGTGGCTGAACAATTTATATAATGAGCAAGCACCCGAGTTGGAGGACCCCCATCTCTTCCTCCTAGGACTGACAGCAAGGTTCGACGACCCATCCATTGTCCTCAAAGTGAAGGAACAAGTCCACAAAATAAAACAAGCCTGCAGGCTTGCACTGGAATACATACGTGAGTTTCACAAGATAGCTGGCCGAATAGAGAGGTGGCCTGAGCAATCCCTAGTCCATCATTTCAAAGAGGGATTAGACAACCACCTCTCCCAGGCCTGTATCTATCAAGCAGTCCCTGATCAGCTGCAAGAATGGTACCAAGCAGCAGTAAGACTAGACCAGGGGTCGGCAACCTGAAACAGCAAAAGAGGCACTTGGAACCGGTTCCGTCACACACACAAAAACCTGGGAGCCGCAAAATGTGTGCGCGCATGCGTGCATGCACACGCATGTGCAGAACAAGGCAAAACGTGCACCAGCCATCCTGCACTTAAAGCCAGACACCCTCCTTTACCCCCCTCTGTGTGTGTGTGTGTGTGTGTGTGTGTGTGTGTGCGAGAGAGAGAGAGAGAGAGGGAGAGAGAGAGAGAGAGCAAGTCTGTTGATTTTCCAGCAAGTTACCACTGCCTCATCTCCTGCCCTTGTTGCCTCTCCTGTGGAGATGCGTTTGGGTCTCTCTGTGTCTCTCTCTGCCACTCAAAGCCATCCTGCAGCAGTTTCAATTGGCCCCAATTGCCAAGCATCCCCATAGAAATCAATGGAACTCCGTGGCGCCTCAAAAGGCCAGCAGCGGCACCTCCAAGTCTGTTGGTTTTACCGGCCAGCCACCGCCTCCTGCAGCTCTGCACCACCTTCTTTCACTCTGAACCATGGCTCGCGAGGATTCCTCTCCCCACAGCTGCCACGTGGGTTCATCCCTTGCTCTGTTGGTGCTGCGAGCCGCGGGGGGGCCTCGCCCCAGCGGCGTTGCTGGCCCGCCTCCGCTGGCTCCTCTGTGCTCATCAGGCCACCTGGCTTCCTGGCAGCACATCCCACAGGGGAGGTCTGCTAGGGAGGCGGCGGTCTGGCATTGTTTCCCCCCTCGTGTGTGTGTGTGTGTGTGTGTGTGTGAGAGAGAGAGAGAGAGAGAGAGACCTATGGGAACGGCTGGTAGAGGTGCCGGCAGTCCGGCGTTGTTTCCCCCCTCGTATGTTTGTGTATGTGTCAAACGCACAGAAACAGCTGGAAGAGGCAGCCGGCGTTGTTTCCCCCCTCGTGCGTGTGTGTGTTTGTGTTAGACCCGCGTGAACATCTGGAAGAGGCAGCCATATGGAATTGCCAGCTGATCCTTATGGCCAGCCCCGACCTCTGCAAGTGGAAAGCGAGGGAGATTGTCAGGAGCACTAATCAGCATGTGCTGAGAAATGCCGATCTCGCGCTGCTGCAATCTCCCTCGCTCAGTTTCAGCTTCCCTTGCTACAAGAGAAAGCAGGCTGAAACAGAGCAAGGGAGATTGCCAGGAACACGAATCAGCTGATTTCGCGCTGCTGCAATCTCCCTCGCTTGGTTTCAGCTTGCTTTCTCTTGCAGCAAGGCAAGTTGAAACCGAGCAAGGGAGATTGTAGCAGTGAGAGATCGGCCGATTCACATTCCTGGCAATCTTCCTTGCTCCATTTCAGCCTGCTTTCTGCAAGAGAAAGCCGGGCCGCAGGGCTGCCTCCACGGGTGCTGCTCTAGCGTGGAGAGGGAGAGGCCGGTCCCCATTCGGCCTGCCAGTCCTGGGGGAGCCCCACATGAGCGGCTTGCCGGCTGCTGAATCCTGGCTTTCGAGCAGGAGCATCCTTGCCCTGCTTGCCCTTAGTTGACACCGGGAGCAGCCACCGCCACCTGCCCCGCTTTTCGCAAGCCCTGCTATGCCGCCGCCGCAGGTTTCCAGCAGTGGGAGGTTCCGGGACAAGGGCCTGTTGGGGGTGAAGGATTTGGGGCCGCTCCGGCGGGCTGCTTCTGTGGCAGTGGGGCATGTCGGTGTGCTGCGCTCCGCTGCAGGGACCACCCTGGGAAAGGTGGAAGCACAGCTGTAGTCGGGGACGGTCAACCGCTCCGAGCCCTGTCTGGCCGGCTTTGTGCCTCCGTCCCCCAAGAGCAGCTGGTTGTGAGTTGCTAGCGTGCGCTTCCCTGGGTGCGCCTCAGCCCCGAATCTCCCCCACCCAGGACTCCGGCTGCATCTGTAGAAGGCGAGCGGGGTGAAGGACGCTTTGGTGCATCTTCCATCCCTCCCGTGTGAAGGGCGCCTTCCTGCCCCGCAGTCCACAGCAGCATTGTTGGCATGCATGGATTGACTCTGAGCAAACTCAGAAGAAGAGAAAGAAACCTGATGCCCACTTAACTCTTTATGAAGCACCGGATGAAAGTTGGGGAAGATCTATCAATGATACTTGGAGGTTGCTAGCTCATGTAATAAGCTTTATTCCAGCAACAGAAATTGGGGCCAATTGAAACTGCTACAGGATGGCTTTTTGAGTGGCAGAGAGAGACGCAAACGCGTCTCCACAGGAGAGGCAGCAAGGGCAGGAGATGAGGCAGTGGTAGCTCACTGGAAAATCAACACAGTTGGTCTCTCTCTCTCTCACACACAGAGAGAGAGAGAGAGAGAGAGAAAGAGAAAGAGAAAGAGAAAAGGGGGGAAAGAAGGAGGGGGTCTGGCAGCGTCCAAGACTCCATATGCTGCTCAGAACCCCCCCAACCCCCCCACCCCTGCATGCCCCATCTGACCGAGCCACTCACCTTTCCAGCAGTCCTCCCATCTTCCTCCGCTGCTGCCACGTGCAGTCTGAAGAAGAGGTTTGTGGGAAGTCTCACAAACCAAAGAACTTCAACCAATCAATTCAAACTGCACAAATTTTTTTCCCCATGAGAAGTTTGAATTGATTGGTTGAAGTTTTTTAGTCCCACTTTTTTTTTCTGGACTGCACATGGTGGCGGCAGAGGACTGGGAGCCGCAGGAGACGGCTGAAAGAGCCGCATGCGGCTGCGGAGCCACAGGTTGCCGACCCGTGTGTTAAACTATCAAAGTGTGAGTTTCACTAGACCCGATTGGATTATCTTGGCTACAGAATTTCCAGCGAGGGCATTGAAATGACAACCCCCAAAGACTCGCAAACAGCTCCAGAGCTTTCTGGGATTTGCCAACTTCTACTGTCAATTCATCCCTTCCTTTGCTGAAATTGCCCTGCCACTTATGGAATTACCAAAAACAGGCAAAGAGGGAGGAAAGCCGCATCTGGGCCAACCACTAGCATGGACTATGAACTGTCAAACCACTTTTGAAAATTTAAAAGGACTATTTGCGGTCAAACTGGTCTTAAAGCATCCTTGCCCAGGGAAGCCCTTTGTGATTCAAGCCAACATCAGAGCTGTGCTACTGCAAAAGAGTGGGACCCTACAACCCTGCATCTATACCTCAAAAAAATCACTGACTGTGAGAGGAGGTGGGCTGTGTGGGAAAAGGAAGCTTTCACAATCTGTTGGGCTCTATTAAACTGGCGACACTATCTAGACTCCCCACACATTGTCCCCAAAACAAGTACGATGGGCACAGTACTTTAATCATTTTAACTTCACCCTAAAGTACATACCGGGAGGAAAAAACTTCTTAGCTGATGCTCTATCCAGACTGCCCTAGTACAAAAGCCAATGTGAAGAGGTTAATGAGGCAATTATCTCCAATCCACAAACTGCTTCTCAATTTACCCCTCTCCGAGTCCTACCTTCAAGAGCCCCTAAACCCATTGACCCTGGGGTGAAGCAAATAAAACAAGAGCTCCTCACCGACCAATGATTCAAGGACAATCGAACCTCCCTAACATCCAGGGATGGTTTGGCTTACAAAGGGGGAAAACTATATTTGCCAGAGACCCTCCGCCTTAACGCGCTCTGACACAGCCATGACGTAAAACAGGGTGGGCACTTTGGATATTTAAAAACCCTACACCTTAACCGCCATGAATCCGGTGGCCGGGATTGAAACAGGACGAGGAAAACTATGTCCGGAGTTGTGGTGTATGTGCCACCATGAAAAGAATTCTGGGGAAACCCCCTGGGTTATTGCAAACAGTGGCAGACCCTTCCCAACCATGGGAAGAAATTGCTATGGATTTTATACCTACCTGAAAGTAGGGGAAATACGGTCATCTGGACTGCAATAGATCTGTTCTCAAAGCAGGCTCACTTCATTGCCTGCAAAAGGTTCCCATCCACCCAATGACTAACCAAAATGTTCCTGAAACACATCTACAGACTGCATGGCGCACCTAAATGAATAATCTGTGACGGGGGTTGCAGTTCACAGCTAAGTTTTGGAGGAGTTTTCTCAAATTAATTGGCTCATCTCAAGGACTATCATCGGCTTTTCACCTGTCTACCAATGGGGCAGCTGAATTTGTGAACTCAATGGTGGAGTAGTATCTCCAATGCTATGTGGATTATCAACAAACGAACTGGACTGACCTCCTCCCTTTCGCAGAGGTGGCTTACAATAACTGTTCACAGCAGCACCGGCTTCACGCCTTTTAAAGTGGCCACAGGAAAAGAGTTCAGCCCAATACCCGAATACCCCCAAGTGCCCTCCACTTCCCAGACTCTTGATCAATGAGTGAGGGGTGGGAGGAAGTTTGGAAAACCATGAAAACTGCTTTGAAAAAGGCTTCCAAGACATACAAAAAACAGGCAGATAAAAAGGGCTCCTCAAAAAAACATTCCAAATTGGGGAAAAGGTTTATCTGTCAACTAAATATTTACAGCTTAAATTACCTAGTAAGAAGTTAGGACCGAAGTACTTAGGACCCTTCCCCATTGTAAAGATCATTAACCCGGTCACGGTCGAATTAAAACTTCCTAGGCTCTTAGGAAAATTCACCCTGTTTTCCATTGTAGCCTGTTGAAACCTTTTCGGGGTTCCACCTTAAGACCTCCCCCTAAGAAGGCACCTGGACCCCTTGTGGTGGCAGGACAGGCTCACTATGAAGTAAAGCATATTCTTGATTCTAGAATTTTTAAGAGGAAATTGCAGTTCTTAGTGCAATGGAAGGGATGTCAGTTGTCTGAGGCCACCTAGGTGAAATCTAGTGATGTAAAAGCTGACAGACTCATTAATAGGTTCTAAAAGAAACACCCTAATAAACCAAGAGGCAGCCCCTAACCCAGACATGTCAAACTCGCGACGTCATGTGACGTCGTGCAACGTATCGGAGCCTTTTCGCCATTGCCGGCAATGGGGTGGGTGCGGCTTCTGGATGACGCATCCGGCCCGTGGGCTGGCAGTTTGACACCCCTGCCCTAACCTGTGCTTTTGTTCACATTACAGGATTTGTCCTTTTTGTAAGGGGGGGCGGATGTCAACGCTGCTAACATTGGATGTTCTTGCTTTGACAACAGATGGAAATGTAGCCATCTTTTCTCTTTCGCTTTTAGAGTTAGTTCATGCTGGGAGGGAGGATGTGGATGAGAGTCCAGCTAGTCATAACAATAATAACTCAGCCGTGGGAATCCAAGGTTATTGTGCCCAGAGTTGATAAAGATTTGGCGGGCTGGAGAGCTGGGGAGAAAGCCTGTGCTTCAAGCTAATTGGGGAATGTGATTTATGACTGTTAATTGGGGGAGGGAATTGTGCTTTGCTACTTTGTGCCCAGGGGAGGAGAATTCAGTTTTTGGCTTCAACTATGTAGTGCTGATACTTTGTTTCTTGAATAAAAGATTCTTCAAGGTAAAACAATGCCTTGAAGTTCTTTTGAAGAGTTTCATCTGTCAGAACCATGACAGTGTCATTCTTTTTAGGATTTGTGTTAGTTGTGCTGTATTGGGTTGAGTGGTCAGGGACTTTTTGATAAAGTTGCATGGATATCCATTTTGTTAGAATAGGTTGTATAGATGTTCTGTTTCCTTTTTCTGCTGTTCTGCAGTGTGTTTGGACTTGTCTAAATAAAATCCTCAGGCAGCTTCTCTTTTGGGAGGTTGGGTTGTTGCTTTGGTAGTGGAATACCTGATTAGTATGGGTGTTTTTTCTGTAGACTTGCGTTTCTAGTTTGCCATTGTAGTCTCTGCTGATCACAGTGTCCAGGAAGGATAACGAGTTGTTTTCTTCTTCTCTACTTATTGAGAATGTTATTGATGGTTCTGTGGATGTTCTCAAATTGGTCCTTTTTTATTATGGTGAAGGTGTTGTCTATATATCTAATCCATATTTTTGGTTGTATTTGTGGAAGTGTTATGCTTCTAGACATTATGACAACTTCCACTATAAGCCCTGAAAGCCGTGGTGCCATAGGTGTCCCTTTAATTTGTTGGTAAATTTCTCCATCAGATTGGAAGTATGTAGTTAAGCAGAGGTTTATGAGATCCACAATCCTGGGTGTTTCAATCTCTGTGTATTTGGTTAAGTCAGATGTGCTGTGGAGAATTGCGGTCATGGATTCTTTGGCTAATTAGAGATCTACTTTACAGATAGTTTCATCCAATCTATCTAAGGTCAGCCATAACATAAAAGACATAAAGATCCAGTATTCAAACAGCTCCACTTTTGAATTTAGGACACTGGTGGGGAACGCTGTGATCTCTTGATGCTGCTGGCATTACCGTATTTTTCGGACCATAAGACGCACCTGACCATAAGACGCACGCTGTTTCTAGAGCAGGAAAACAAGAAAAAAAATATTCTGAACCAAATAGTACCGGTATACTAGGAAGGAAGGAGGGGAGAGAGAGAGAAGGAAGGGAGGGAGGGAGGGAGGGAGGGAGAAAGAAAGAAAGAAAGAAAGAAAGAAAGAAAGAAAGAAAGAAAGAAAGAAAGAAAGAAAGAAAGAAAGAGGAGAGAGAGAGAGAAAGAAGGAAGGAAGAAAGAAAGGAGGGAGGGAGCAAGGAAGAGAGAGAGAGAGAGAGAGAAAGAAGGAAGGAAGGAAGGGAGAAGGAAGGAAGAAAGAGAAGGAAGGAAGGAAGAGAACGAAGGAAGAAAGAAAGGAGGGAGGGAGGGAGGGAGGGAGGAAGAAAGAAAGGTAGGTACCCGTAGTTTCTTTTCCCTGAATAGGTTTTCTAAGATGCTGAAGCAATTTCAAACAATTAGCAGTATTATCTTGCAAATGGGAAATCACTTCCAATAAACTTCGCAGAGAAACCTGCAGGGACAACTCCTCACGGCTTTGCTGGGGCAAGTCGCCTATGAGGTTTAGTTCAGCAAAAACTATTTCTTTAGCAGCGAGGTAAAAGAAAGAAAATGTGCGCGCGCAGGGACGGGGAGGCAGTCAGAAGGCATGGCAGACACGTCCATATTTCTTCCCCTGCCGACCAATCACACGGGCGGGACGGAGAATTCCACGTCTTCATTCAATCACGTCTCTCCAATGGAGCTGATGGACGACGTTGACTGAACGGGAGACAAGTGTTTTCGCTTACCTTCGGACCATAAGACGCACCTCGTTTTTCCACCCACTTTTGGGAGGGGAAAAGTGCGTCTTATGGTCCGAAAAATACGGTATTTGCTATGGTTCCAAATAAGTCAGAATAAGAGTTCTAGCATTATCTAGAAGAGAGATTCCCACTTCCTGTTCACGGGGGGGGGGGGGTCCAGCAGGCCAGGCAGCTCATCTGGAGATGATATTTAGCTATTATCTGTCTGATATGTCTTGAGAATAAATTAATAAAGTGGGTCTTGCCCCACATCTCATTTACTGATTGGCAAAAGCCGTCTGGCTGGACAGCCTAGGGCTGATAGTGCCGGTAGTTTTCTTTATCTCCTTGCTGCCATCTAGGGGTCACCGGGAATCTTGCAGCCCGGATATGGGAAACCTAACGGTAACTTCCGTGAAACTTGAAAAAGTCGGATTCTGCCTTTGACGTGGGGAAGAGGATTCGGAAAGCAGTCGGGATCGAAGGCAGGTGGACTCCCGCAGATCCTCCCGTCTTTTCCCCAAAGAGAGCTTCGGCTCTAGAGAACCCCTGCTGCTCCCCACCAATACGGTGCACACGCGAGCGCCGAAGAGGCTGCCAGGCGCTGCCTACGTGGTCTAGGGCATCCCGCACTGGGGCAGGGGACGGAACTCGAAGGAGCCGGGCGGTCAGCCGCGTGGGGAGGGGGGGTGTCTCTGGAAGAGGAGGCGGGCTACCGTGGCCGATCCTTGAAGAGAAGAGCCGAGGCCCCGGAGTCTGCGGCTCGTCTTTCACCGAAGCGACCCCCGCCCCATCAGCCCAAGCTCCGGCTGCGAATGAGGGGAAGGCGACCGCGCAGCGGCATCCGCCCTCGGCCGGGCTGCAAGTCACGGCGGGAAACCTGGGGAATTCAAAGCGGCGCCGCTTCGCCCTCCCCTCCCCGCTTTCCCGCTAGGAAGGCCGCCCTGCGTTTGGGCGGGAAGTTACGAAGGTCTCGTCAGACGGGACGGGAAAACGAGCGAAGAGGGCGACCGGCAGAGCGACGTCTGTTGGCGGGGAAATGAAAGGGAAATCTTCCCCTCCCCTCGCACTCCTCCCCTTCTCTTCCTTTTCCAGCGAAGGGGAGGCGGGGGCTCTCTGGCCGCGGCCGCCCCGTGCGACGCCCAGGCTGGCGGCGCCCCCGGTGGGCTCCCCGTGACTCCTGGCCCGTCTTGTCATGTTTGTGGTTTGGGACGAGGCGGCGAGCCCGCGCGCCAAGAAAAGCCCAGCGCCCTCGAGCCCCGCCGCAGAAGCCGGACCGCGCGAGCGCCAGGCACCGGCTGCCTCTAACTACGCCCAGACGCCGCTTTGCTCGCACCTCATTGGAGCGAGCCAGACGGGGCCGCGGCTGCCAGACCCTGGGCAAGGCGAGGCGAGGCACGGAGCAGGCACAGAGGCCGAAGCCCCCCAGCCCGCCGAGCGCCTTCGGCCACCAGGGGCGGAAGGAGCATCCCGCCGCCCGAGGCCAGGCGGCCGATCCCGAGGCCAGCTCGCCCCCCTTCCAGCTAGCCGGGGCCGCTTCCCGGCCCTCTTTCCTTCCTCCGCAGCAGGTGGCTCGGCGTCGCGATGGGGAGAGGGAGGGCGCGAATGCTGCTGCTGCTGCTCTTGGGGCTCCTGCACTGGGGCCCTGGCGGGGAGGGCAGGAAGAGCTGGAGGCGGCGTGGACCGCAGCAGCAGCAGCAGCAGCAACCCGCCGCGGCGGCGGCCCGAGAGCGAAGCGAAGCGGCCGGGCAGCCGGTGGAGAGCTTCCCGCTGGACTTTACAGCCGTGGAGGGCAACATGGACAGTTTCATGGCTCAGATCAAGAGCCTGGCGCAGTCGCTCTACCCTTGTTCCGCGCAGAATCTGCACCAGGAGCTGAAGCTTCACTTGCTTCTGAACAGCTCGGTCACCTGCAACGACGGCAGTCCCGCCGGGTGAGTGTAGATGCCAAACTTGCCGCGCCCTCATCTCTTTCCGTTTCGTTCGATTGCCCGTCTTCCTGGACCTTATTTATGCCTGGTAGAAAAAGAGAACTTTTCGTTGAATGCTTCTTCGTGGACTTTGCTTCGTGTACCTTAATTTGTAAAGCTTTGCACCAGATTGCGGATCTGCATCCTCCCGTTTATATATTCTTGCCCGAAATATCTGGAATGAAAAGCAATACTGCTGGAGGTGCCTTGATTTGCAAATCTTTAACTGAAGGCAGACAAAAATCCTCAGACGAGGGTGGAAAGAAGTCTTCTAGATTTCTGAGATATTGATATCCGATCCATATTAGATAAATTTATTCTAGTGCAAAAGATCAGATGTTTGCAGAATGTATTGAAAAGATTTGGAAAGTTTCTCTGGGTTCTAATCAAAATGTAATTCTCAGCCTTTTCAGAATGAGCTTAGCTCTGGATCAGAACTTATTGAATTTTCTAAGCAAGCCTGTAGACTTTGTGTGTGTGTGTGTGTGTGTGTGCTTAATGCATGGCTAGTCCCTTTCCTTTTTTCCATAAAGCATCATTTTTACCCCAAGAAGAGATGCTTCAGAGAACACACCGAACTATTTAGTATTAATACTTAGTACTTTGAAAGTGCTGAAACAATCCATCCTTAGTGTTTAAGCTTTGCTTCCACCGTGTGGCTGTTACTAAGAGCACAGTCAGTAACAGGTGGAATAACTCTTTCCTGCCTGGAAATACTTAGGAATGCTAGGAATTTGTTTAATGCATTTAGTTTGGAGCAAGATGAAAGCCGGCTTGGCCTGGCTCTGAGCCCCTGAGAAGGTCCTTTGATCAGACTCTGTTTGGAACTCTTCTGACAGCCATCCTGTTTCTTTCTCTTGTTCTTTAACCAAGCATTTTATGTAACTCTCTTGATATTATAATGAGTTGGTGTATCAAAGAGTTTGTGGTCGAGCGAGCCAGTCTCCCTAATTAAGTTCACGCTGCCTTCTATTTGTTCTTATTTTAGCTACTACCTCAAAGAATCAAAAGGCAGCAGAAGGTGGCTTCTATTCTTGGAAGGTGAGATTGAGTTTTCTTTAATTTTATCTTGAGTTTTAAAGCAAAGTTCAATGATTTCAGGCTCTTTAGGTTAAAAAAATTCAAGAGATGACAGAGTAACGTCCCAGATGCTTTCTTCAAATGTTTGCAAGGAATATTAATATGTACTGCCTGCTTTCTCTGCAACCAATGTATTCATCCTTCCATCTTCACCGCCATTGTTGCACATGTGTCTTGCAAACTTGTGACAGTCTAATACGTCCAATAATTCTAATCAGAGCTACATATAGGGGAAAAATTCACTGAGTTCCATGAGACTTAATCCATAGGTTTTCTAACTTGGTGCACTTCACACTGAGTACAATTTCCAAAATCACAACTCAGCAATGCAATGTCTGAAGGGCACCAGACAGTGGAAGGATGGTACATAAAGGATCCTGTTGCCTTGGCTTAGTCTATCAATCCATTCCTTCTGTTTGCTTGTACTTTAATTTCATCTCATCCTTGTACTTTCTAGATTTTGCTGTATTTATTCAGTAACCCTGTGAAATTGGAAACTTTTGATGCTTTTTCCTCCCCCCCTTCTAATTCATAAGCTTTTCTATTTTGATGTCTCTGGAGATTCTCAATCATCCAGGTCATGGTTGTCACAAGGTGCTTTTCCAAAAGATAACTGACTTTCTTGGTTTTTTTTTCTCTTTGAAAACATTTTGCTCCTCATCCAAGAAGCTTCTTCAGTTCTGACTGAATGGTGGGTAGAACGTTCTTGGGACTGAAGGTTGTCCACCCCAAAGATAAAACCTCCAGACACAAACTGAACAAGGTGGTTTATGCAGTGTAATGCAGTGAGACACGTGCAGATCTGTACATTAGGGAAACAAAACAACCACTTCACAAACACATGGCACAAAACAGGAGAACAAGCCCATCAAGATAGGATTAAGCAGTCCATCTACATCTGAAAGAGAAAGATCATTCTTTTGAAGGCAGCAAAGTCCACATTCTGGACAAAAAGGACCACTGATTTGAAAGAGGGGTCAAAGAGGCTAATAACTATGTTAAAATTGAACAGCCTTCTCTCAATAGAGGGGGAGGGAGATGACACTACCTATCTTCTGTTTACAACAGAGTCTTTTCAGCAGTCCCCAGAAGGTTCCACCCCCATCTGCACACTGATTCAGGTGTCTCTGATGATACAATAAACCCTCAAGTGGACTGAATGATGCTCAGAGAGCTAACATGACCGCTAATGAGCAACCTTCAGACTGCTGACAACTAGATGACTGCAAAGAATATAAATCCTTCCATTCCCCACCATTCAGTTAGAACTAAAGAAACTTCTTGGATGAGAAGCAAAACATTTTCAAGGGAAAAAAACACCAAAGAAAGTCCAGTTGCCTTTTGGAAAAGCACCTTTGGGACATTTCTATTTTGATCTTAAACTATCTGTTTGGAAGTAAGTCCCGCTAAGTTCATTGAAATTTTGTTTCAGATAAAAACAATTAGGACAACAATATTATGCTACTTTGGAAGGAACTATCAACTTTTGTCTAAGGATTACTATTGTGATATTTTTACATTTATTATTCTGATAAACAAGAAGAATAAGAACTGTCAAATAGCTCTATTCTAATTTCAAGAATCTTGTCAGAAATCCTGCATTTTCTACATAGGTAGTCCTTGGTTTTTCATCTCAACCCTCAACGTATACCTTTGAATCTAATAAGGAAAAACAGGTGTGTGTGTAATATATGTAATTTGTAATAATATATATATTACTCACAGACTAACGGCAGAGTCAAGTTTTTGTGGTTATGACCCGGAAGCAAATCCTAAAGGATTTACACCCATGGATCCTATCCTAAGGAATATGCCTGTTATGTGCCCTGTAAAGAGCAGAACTATCGTTATTGGCATTTGATTGCTCAGTCAGAAAATAATAAAGCAATCCTATTTTAATTGGATCACTTCCAGGTAAAAGAGGGTGTAATATGGAAAAACCAATGGCATAGACATTAATTCTTTGAAAGGTACTAGAAAGCTGAATGAAAGCAAACATGATTTGTGAGGAAGAAATTCAAGGCAGAACATGCTGTATTATGAAAAAGATAGCAATCTGCCAATGAAATCAGTATTGGGTTGCTAGTTACTTTTACAGTAGATGTTAAAAAGATGGCAAAGGTGATAGACTACAATGCAGTCCTATCCTATTCAATACATACTTTCGTATTTACAGGAACATAATATTGCTGTGTTCAGATGGGATTATTGCAAAGGAAGTTTGCATACTATGACAAGTTTAAGGTCTCGATCAAATTAGATTCAATGTTTACTTTATGTGAGATTTTATATAGCTTTTAAAATATATCTGATCTATAAATTTGCATAGGAAAAATAATATCAACTGTTATAAAAACAATTTTATGACTAATTTAATTCCACCAGGCGTCTATTTCATAAATCATAGCCTAAAATGATGTGAATTAGTGATACAGGAAAAAGTTATTGAGATATCATCATCATTATTGTTATTGGATGCAGGAGGCTGGTATTGCTTCAGCAGAGAGAATTGCAACTCTCGTTATGAAACAATGAGGAGATTAATGAGCTCCAAGGAGTGGCCCCTTACCAAAACTGGTAAATGTTTTGTTCCTATTAGTCTGAGATTTACATTGTGAATTATAGATTGTTTCTGCTGTGTACATAAATGCCTAATTATGAATACATATATATTATCTTTAGTAATGTTCTGTTATTCATCTGAAATAATGTTTGTTTTGTTCACTTAGTATTTACACAGGTTTTTTTTTTAAAAAAAACCAACAGGCAACATACCAGAATCAAAATAATGCGTGTAATTATTTTGAATTTTAATAGAAATGCAAAATCTCCAGTGCAAAATCTTTTCATTCTTTGCAAAGTAGATCTTCTATAAATTTATGAGAATGGGAAATATTTGAGTAGAATCTTAAGAGCTGGAAGAGGCCACTGCAGTCATTAAATCTAGCCCTTTATTTAGAGTATTAATTCTAACTGATATATTGTTGACAGCTGACTGTTTAAACTTAGTATGAACTCATGTTGTAAAAAGAAGCCCACCACCTCTCTGATTAATTGGTTCCATTGACAATTGTAATCGGCTCCACTGTTGTTATTTTTTTCAATCAGAAGCTGCCCCTTCCATAACTTAAATCTATGATCTCCTGTTTTCTAGAATGGTATGAAATAGAAATGCCAGTCTTAGACTACACAACCAAGTTTGGATACTTCTGTTGCAAGAAGGGCTGTGTGATAATGAATCTGAAATATTTTTTTATGTTAGAGAGCAATATTAATCTCAGATCTAACTAGCCTTGGAAGGAGTGAGAGTAATAATTAGATGGATGTATCCCCTCTCTTGCTGCACCACATAAAAAGGTAAAGGTAAAGGTTCCCCCGCACATGCGTGCTAATCATTTCCGACTCTAGGGGCCGGTGCTCATCTCCGTTTCAAAGCCGAAGAGCCAGCGCTTGTCCGAGGACGTCTCCGTGGTCATGTGGCCGGCATGACTAGACGCCAAAGGCGCACGGAACGCTGTTACCTTCCCACCGTAGTGGTCCCTATTTTTCTACTTGCATTTTTACGTGCTTTCGAGCTGCTAGGTTGGCAGAAGCATGCAGATTCCCAAATGCGTGTTACAGAAGTGAGGCAAGAGGGGGAAAGGGACCCACTTTCCTTTTTGCCAATATGGGTATGAAGCAACAGGGCTTTAGATAAAGTTAAGAGATCAATTTCTTTCAATCCCACCTCCTCATAGATAGTCATAATCCGTTTTAGATTACACTGCTAAATGAAATATTTGCATATAGAATTGAAATTTGTAGTGATATTTGGTTATATATTTCTTTTACTGTATTCCCATATGTGTTTTGAGTACATCTAGATGGAAAAGTGGCATAAAAATGAGATATACCTATGCCTATATTTAGGAATTATGAACAGTGCATTGTTGGCATCATTTTCTCTACTTGGTGCTGGATAAAGGTGTTGGAATACCGCACAGCTCACCTTATCCTTAGCCAACACTGGGCATGTTATCTGAGGATCTGAAGGATGGTTTGGAAAAACTAAATTATTTTCTTTGGCTGAGATCTTATATATCCAGACAATATTAATAAAACATTGCTGTCCTTATATGGCAGGTTTAATTATCATAGGAGAAAGCACCGGTTCAGAAATGGAGATTGGCCAACTTTTGCTGGCTCACCAATACTTCGTGACAGTGTTAGCATCTTAATGCCTAATTTAATAATCAGTTATGTTCAAAATGCTCAGCATGTTGTTAATTTTCCTTTGTTCCCTTGCTTAGATGAGTCAGTGTGTTCTTTACTTCTAAAACCTTTAGAGGCTGTAGTCTATCCAAAACATATCTGAGAACAAGGGTCCCTGAATATGCTGGAGTTACATTTAAGTATATTGTACATGTTTAGGTTTTCCGCTATGTAAGCCTGTTTAGACCAAAAAGAAGAAATCTTTCAAATATCACTTGTATAGGTTCTATTTTTGTACACATGAAATACAAAAATGAAGTGTTAAATCTAATAATTTCTTGTCTTAATCTGAGAGATTTTTATTGTGACTATTGCATCGTTTTGGATGCTCTGGCGTATATACCTACAAATGTTTTTTTTAACCATCTGTCAGTGTATTAATACTGAATCTTCTTTGTTCTTTGCATTAAAGATATTTTTCTTTATGCGTTAGTATATATATATTTCTCCATCTACAGGAACAGGCATTTTGTCATCACAACCAGAAGAAAATCCTCACTGGTGGAATGCAAATATGGTGTAAGTAGAATAAACAACTGCGGGAGTTGAATGGAATAGTCAAGCAAAAATAAACAAGATAGAAGAACAGTAAACTAGGGGAAAGGAGAACTTAGCCTGCATGTGAAAAAACAAAGGACCAGAGCTTGCAAGTTATAATGTTCCTATAAAGAAAGCATGAGTAGAAATTTACAAATGAGAATAATTGCCAGACAGAGTGGACGGTTAGTACATTAAGAAAGTCTTCCAAAACAATTTAAAGACAATGAGGAGGGAAAATCCTAATGGTCAGATCTGATGTTCTGCCTGATTCCTGCCAGCAAGGCAGAAGTACCATAGATGGGTAGGCTGGAAAGAAAAAAAAACCAATATTACCCTGAGGCCTTTGTACTTTTCCCTTACTCAAGGGCTGTATTGGAAGCACCACTGCTAGATCTCTAAATGCAGAATGGCTTGGCCATAATGGAGAAGCCAGTGAGGGTGGATTTCACTTTTACGCCCGAGGAACTGTAGTCTTAGGTATTTCCTATAAGAGTAATTGAACTGAAAATTTTATTTTGATTATGTGCCATGTACACAGAGTTTGTCCAGAAAATAAATTCATACTAAGCCTTTTTAAAAAGTAACATAGTCCCATGTAAATAAGACTTCTGGCTAGGATGATTGGATAGCAGACTTGGGAAATAAAAGCAAATATCAGCCATTAACCCGAAAGCCCACTTGCGAGCTACTGTCTGTATGTAGTTAAATGTTGTTAGAATGGCTGATTAGAATTAGAATGGCTGTACTATTCAATAGGATTTTTTTTTCATTGCATGGCCTTGTTTTTGGATAGCAGGGACATTCTTGACCAAGAGTAATTTCTAATTCAAAAAGGATCTAGATTATTTATTTATTTATTTATTTATTTATTTATTTATTTATTTATTTATTTATTTGGATTTATATACCGCCCCTCTCCGAAAGGACTCGGGGCGCTGTACAGGGCAATTAAAACACTATAAACAACACATAATGTATAAAAATTAAAATGAGATTAAATCAAATAGCCCTAAACAATAAACACATACTCAAATTTAAAATTTTTAAAATTTAAAATCTAAAATCCCAGTCCCTCAGTCCAGGCCGGCAAGTTCAAATAGCCAAGTCTTCATGTATAGCTATCAAGTAAGAAGATGTTGATAGCTTTAATGGAGCCAAAAACAGAGGAGAAAATAGAAATAGAGAATCAAAACAGTGGCATTTGCCATGCAGATCTATGAGAGTTTTAAAATTACTGAACATTTTCCATGCTTGACATAAAAATAAAGACCTGGTTTCTGTTCTTAAACATGTATTGGAAATGCACTAAACTTTGACCAACTGCAGCTCCCTGGCATTTAGCTCAAAGTGTTACAGGAATTTTCATATTTTTTTTCTTTGATGCTTCATGCCCTGGGATATCAGTTATTGTATAAAAAGCTGGTACCATCAGATCTGAGTGAGCCGAGCTTAAACAATTTCCTCCTATCGCTCTTAGGGTTTAATTTGCTGGATTTTTACTCTTGTCTTACCCTTCCATGCATATCAAAAGAATATTGGTGCTCAAGTACATCTGTTCTCTTGCAGTTTCATCCCGTATTGCTCAAGTGATGTCTGGAGTGGAGCCTCTGCCAAAACTGAGAAAAGTGAGTGCTTCTGACAGGCTCTTGCTGCCAAACAGGCATTATGCATTAAGGGGGAATCTGGCCTGAATTCTCCACAGTTGTGCAAAGGAAGAAAGGATTCTTGCCAGCGGGCAGGAAGAAATAATAAATATCCTCTAGAGATAATGCATCCGCTTGCAAGCCCTGCTTTGTCACGGTTCAGAACCCCACATGGGAGTAACCGAGCAACAGCCTGAGAGAAATGGTTGCATCTCAAGGGTCTGAGCAACTGTTTCATTTAGCTAAACTTGAAATAAGGAAAGACCAAATGGTGCCAGGACTTCCAAACGGAATCGAGAAAGTTCTTGATATCTGTGCATGCGCCTGAGGGCCATTGCCATCTAGATCTATCACAGATGGCATGGGAAGGCACTGCGTGGACAGAAACATCCGTCTGGACGATGTTGGATGATAAGTGACCAAGAAACATTTGCTTTTGGACTAAAGAACAGCTTTGGGCAGTTTAAAATTTTGGGACTTTTCAACATAACTGACTTAATTGATAAATGTGGACATTTTGTATTTCTCTTTCTAGAATTTTATATTCTCTTTAGGATGCCTATCTTCCATTTGGTGTCCGTAGCTGACACCACAGATTCCGGGATATCACTAATATTGGAATGATCTTGCACGAAGAATATCAGTTTTCACAATGCTGTCTGGCAAGACTCATATCTAATTAAATGAAAGATTTCTAACCTTAAAAGGGAAAGGTGTATAGGGAAAAAAATCCTTTATTTCAGTTAGTTACCTTTTTTGAAGTGGGTTGATCTCCTGCCTTGACTTCAGGGACAGCAATAGAGGAAGTTTTCTGAGCACCGCTATTTAACTGCCTTATCTGTATTCCCTTAAGGAAGAGTTTGCCTCACATTACATTAGGAATAAAGGATATTGTTTCCATCCTTGCACCCTTATGTTTTGCAATTTTCCCAGGCAGCTGTTCTCAAGGGAGGACCACAATGGCCAAACGCTTTGAGCTTCAGGATCCTGAGCTACAAGCGTTGTGCAAGAGAACTGGGATTGGCCATCTTCCCAGTTTTCCTTTTGCATGGAAAACAACTGAGGAAGTTGTGACACTGTCAAGCCCCTCCGCTGTTTTCCATGCAAAAACGAAGACACCCTCCCCGAGTAGTATCCTCAAGAACTGTGTTTCTACATGTAGTTCTTTTCTACATTCTACAATAGGATGTAGCCTTACTTCTCTAGGATGCACTTCTCTTTCATCATAAGACATCCTTTATGTTGGCTGAAGGTCATGGTTTATTTTTTTATTTTTTTTATTTTAATTCCATTTATATCCCGCCCTTCTCCGAAGACTCAGGGCGGCTTACAAGCTTAGCAGTAGCCTTCATTCTATGTATATGCCTGCTTGTTAGGGCTTTCACACACACCCCAAGCGGCATTATTAAAAAGTCAGCTTATTGCCCCCAACAATCTGGGTCCTCATTTTACCTACCTCGGAAGGATGGAAGGCTGAGTCAACCTTGAGCCTGGTGGGATGCGAACCTGCACTAATTGCAGGCAGCTGGTGTTACTTAAGGAGGCATTAGCCCTCTGCTCCACCAAGGCTCAATTGAAATTGGTTGAAACTATATTTTCTCTTCTTCAACCTTCTAGTTTTTTAAGACAGAAAAGATGTAAAGTACATTAGCCTAACTCTCATGTTGCAACGAGTCATAATATAACTGGTTTGATTCTGGCACAGAGTTATCGTATTTGTGAGCGTATCCACTATGGTTTGTAAACTAAGACCAAGGCCTTTACACAGTCTGGAAGACCAGGCAGTTGTTGTTGGTTTTTGCTAAATCATAGTTTGAGATATTCTATGAATACAATCCCAGTTTCCAGTGGCAGGTTGGGTGGAAGCAGAGGCAGGCAATTGCCAAAGCATGCTACAATCTTTCTCAACAGGACATTCTCACAGGTGCTTCTTCTTTCGGTCTTCTGTTCTACTCTTCCAGTATTTGGATGGGGAACTTGTAGCTTCTAGATCAGCTGAACTTCAGCTCCCAGCTATTGAACCTATCATGGCCAAGATAAGAGTTGAAGTCCAGCAATATTTTGAGGGCCACCAGTTCTGCTTTCCTGAAATAGGAGAAGTATATACCATAATTCAGATTCCCTGCTGTGGATAGAGATCCATCTCACTGCTATTTTTTAAGAAGCTTTCCCCAGAATTCTGTTCTTTCTTTGATCTGCTTATAAACCATGTACCTAGGAGGTCAGGCAAGTAAATGTTCAAAAACTAGTCGTAAACATTAAAGAATATGAAAGGGAGAGAATGTCCAGTTTGTCACACTCAGCAAATAAATAAAAGAATTTAGATTTGAAGCATGGTAACAGACTTGCAATATTTGCTAGATTCGTTTTTCCATTGAACATTCATTGGTAACTTATGGTATAAAAGTATATGTTTCAATATTCATTACTCCATATCTTCAACAGGAGTGGCAAAAAATCTTCATCAGTTTTACTTACTATGCTTGTTTTTTTTTAATCTCTCCTCCCTCCCCTTAACTTCCTACAGATGAATTTGTCTTCATGGGTGCTCTCATCATACAAGAAGTTGTAAAGGAATTATTGGGGAAAGGCCTTGGAAATGCCAAGGTGTTGCTGTTGGCAGGAAGCAGGTATACGTCTGTTTATGAAGACACATCTAGTAAATGTATGCTTGTGTGTGAGGTGTTGAAGGGTATTAATAAAACATTTCAAAAGTAAATAAAGAAAAAGAAATAATAGAAGCAAAATTTTAAATGGAACTCAGGGATACCTATAAATAACTATGACTAACAGTACTTGCTGAAATGCCCAGTTAAACAAAATAGGGTGGGGGTTTTTTTTGCTCTGAACATGATGTCAGCTCCAAGAGAGATTTTTTGGGGAAGGGTGTTTCACAGGTAGAGCACAGTCTTCAAAACATGTTTTGACAATTGTCCACCTGATTTTAAGATGTTGGAATCGACCTACAAAATCTATTCCCTTATGTTTTTTCTTGTTTGATAAAATCATTTTTTGAGGCCATTCTGCCAATGCCCTCTCATGGTAAGCATTCAGTGGAAGCCATGATGAGCTCACAGATCTTGTGTCACTATACAAATGATAGCAATTTATATCACTCATTTGTACAATGTTGTGACATCAATCTTACGCAGCAGGGCAGTGAGTTACTACCTGGAATGGGCTTTTTCAATATCCATTCTGCAGTGTCTTCCAGTGAAGTACACTTGGTTGTCTTTTCAGAACCAAAGACATTTTTGTTTTCTCCAGATAAAACTACTGTTTAATCAATTTATTAACAGATATGCTGCTTAAAATCTTGCTAATTATTCTGGCTTCTTTTTGTTTATCTTATGTGTTTTAATTATTGCATTTTAAATTCATTCTGAATTCATGTGATTTTTTTAAAGCATCGTAAATGGCCCAGGGAATGAACAAATGAATAAGCAATTAAACTTGGTATTTAATTAACATTAATTGATGTGATGTGTAGACCTTGCCTACAAGCACGGTTCTGCAGGTAACAATATGGAGGAGTTCTGCTTCAAAGACTTCACTTGTCGTTGCAGTGCTGGTGGAACGGGGGTCCTCCTGAATGTGGATCAAGTGGCTGAACAGCTGGAAGAGCTGGGGTATCCTGGGATTCAGGTCCGTGGCCTTGCAGACTCTGGCTGGTTCTTGGATAATAAACAATATCGTAGGACAGACTGCATTGATACCATAACCTGCGCCCCCACAGAAGCCATCAGGAGAGGAATTAGGTACTGAAGTTTTTAACATCTTTCCTGGAAATCTAAAACTGGAGTGAAACATCCAGTGAGACTTTCCCTTGATAGTTCAGATAGTTCAGGGAATGCTAAGTAATATTCATGAAATGTGGCTGTGTAAAAAGTACACAGTAGACATTCTAGTAATCAATCAATAGACAGAGAAACTTAAGGTGTATTTCATTCCAGCAGAGAAACTTAAGGTGTATTTCATTCCAGCAAGCAGCACATGACGGGGTGAGCTCCTTTTCTTGCCCCAGCTCCTGCCATCCTAACAGTTCAAAAGCATGCAAATGTGAGTAGATAAATAGCTTCCACTTTGGTGGGAAAGTAACAGCGTTCCAGGCACCTTCAGTGTGTAGTCATGCTGGCCAAATGACCACAGAAGCCTCTTTGGACATTACTGCCTCCCTCTGCTAGGAAACAAAGATGAGCACCGCCCCCTAGAGTCAGACTCAACAGAAGAGGGGAAAGTTTTACCTTTTAATTTTTTTTAAATTTATATACGGTACATTTTCAATGTGTGATTTGTCTGCCCTCTACTGTCCACTGTTTTTGGAATTTACATACTCAGTGCTTTTTTGTAAAAGAAAAAGGTGCCGGAACTCACACGTCATACAACCCGCCTTGCCTACCCCACAAGGTTCCATCCAAAAAAGGTGCCGGAACTCCGTTCTGAGCGTTCTATGAGAAAAAAAGCCCTGTACATACTAATAAAGCAGAATACTTGTAGGTCAGGGCTGACATGAGGGGTCCTTGGTGCTCTCTGAGCCTTGCTTGTTTTCTTGCAGGCGTTTCATTACCCAAACTAGGTGTAGCCTTGGTGGCGCAGTGGGCTAATGCCTCCTTAAGTAACACCAGCTGCCTGCAATTAGTGCAGGTTCGCATCCCACCAGGCTCAAGGTTGACTCAGCCTTCCATCCTTCCGAGGTAGGTAAAATGAGGACCCAGATTGTTGGGGTCAATAAGCTGACTTTTTAATAATGCCGCTTTGGGGGGGGTGTGAAAGCCCTAATAAGCAGGCATATACATAGAATGAAGGCTATTGCTAAGCACATTGATTTGTGCTTTAGATTGTAAGCCGCCCTGAGTCTTCGGAGAAGGGCGGGATATAAATGGGATTAAAATTAAATTAAATTAACATCATCAGTGCTATTCCTAGTCCTAGCACTGATGAAGTTGCCTAGTCTGAGTAATGGCACGTCTGCAAGAAAACAAGCAAGGCTCAGAGAGCACCAAGGACCCCCCATAAAATTTACACACTCTTGCCTCTCAGTCCAAGAAATTCTATATAGCATAGTTAACTATTTCTAGTAGAATGAATCTGGATAATTAACTCCAGCTAATTTTTTTTAACTCCCAGATATTGGCATGGACTTGTTCCTGAACGCTGCAAAATGCAGTTTAGAGAAGGAGAAGAATGGAATTGTTTCTTTGGCTATAAAATTTATCCTACTCTCCGATGTAAGTGTGCCAGTGAAGGCCTATTGCTGAGTGATTTCTGAAATGCATTTCAGACAAATTCTCCTTATCGGTATAATTAATGCTAATTAAGTGGCTATTATTAAGCATTGCTAGTATTGTCAACTAGATAAAGGTTTTGATTTAGTTAATTATGTGATTTTTACTCTCTTAATTGATTTGCTGAATACAAATAAATATGTACCTTTAATACTTCAGTATAAGTGGGATGGGTTTGGGGTCAGCAAGACTCTTTTAATTATGAAGAAAGTGTGGAATAACTTGCAAGAGACATATACACTTTAGCAAATAAAGACTACCGCGTGATTAAATAAAAATGGATTTAATAGTAAATGCACAAGAAAATGTTACATGGCATACCAGGATATACCAAAATTTATCCTTAATTTTTTGTTTCTCTTTCTAAAATTTCCACATACTAAAGAAGTCTAATTCGTTCTTGGTTACTTAGTTTATCACTTAAGCCAGTAAGTTTATAGCCCTATAAGTGATGCTATTGGTACTAAATTCTTCTCTTTGTAGCTCCTGTTTTTGTGGTGCAATGGCTGTTTGATGAAGCTCAACTCACTGTGGACAATGTACATTTGACTGGCCAGCCTGTACAGGAAGGACAGTGGCTTTATATCCAAAACCTGGGCCGCGAATTGAGGAATACTCTCAAGGATGTGACGTTAGTTTTGCTTCATGTTTTTAAATTTCCTTTTAAGGAGATTTCCTTTCCTGGGGTCTAGGGATTTTTTAAAAAAATCTTCCAATGATATGTCACATTACAGTGTTAGATAAACACTAGAACTTGTTTAGTTAAAATTTTTGTTTGTATTGCTGTTAGTGGGAATCAGCACTGCATCTCAGGCCTTTTACTCTGCTAAAATTAAGATAAGGACACTGGCTTTATATTCCTGTCATATGACTCAGCTGTTTTCTCATGACAGAAGTATTCACAATACCCAGTCACAAGAGATAATGAAATTAAATCTGTGGTGACTTAGCTTCTCTATGTTATGTTAAGCATAGTGCTTCAAAGCAACTCAGGTGTAAGATCTAAGCTTCTTCCACCTAGCAACTTTTATAGGTAACTTTGTTGCAGCAAGATGCCTAATTTCTACTATGAAAAAACTCAAAGTTGGTAAAAAAGACATACCAAACTGTTTCTTTTTCTATCACATTGATTTTATGACTTTTCCCCCTTCTCATTCAGAGCCAGCTTTGCTCCAGCTTGTTTGTCTCATGAGATCATAACACGCAAGTAAGTACCGGTATGTAGGGTGGAAAGGTGCAATGTCCTATTTTCTCATTTCTTCTCTATCAAATGAAAGACATTCACTCAGTTATTTATTAAGAAAGTCTGGCTAAATGGGCGGTGAGCAGAAAATAAATTGAAATCTACAGTCTATTTGTAGATTTCTGGGTAACTTACATTTATAAGCGTTTGTGATTGGTAGAGGTGACATAAATTACCCCATGCCTTTTAATCGGACTGCTAAAAAGAAGGAAAATTGGGGTGGGCAGGATTGATATTTTGCTCTAAAAAGACTAAATACAGTTTGGATACTGAGAATAAACGGTTGGTTTCAATAGACTCTCTTTGAGTTATGCCTGTCCTCTGATTAGTCACCTCTAAGGTAATGTTCTAAGTAGCATGCAAATTGTCACACGCTTTCATCTATATGGGTTGCTTTTTCAGTCATTGGACAGACATCCAAGTGAAAGGGACCTCTTTGCCCCGAGCTTTGCACTGCTGGGATCGCAGTCTACATGACAACAATAAGAATGGGAAAGCCCTGTTCAAAGGCTGCCCAGTCCATCTGATTGACAGCTGCCCGTGGCCGCATTGTAACCCATCATGCCCTACCATCCGGGACCAATACACCGGCCAAGAGATGAATGTGATCCAATTTCTCATGCATATGGGTTTTGATGTGCAGAAGATGGCACAGCAGCAAGGGCTGGAGCCCAGTAAACTTCTAGGGATGCTGAGCAGTGGTAGCTAGAAGTGTATTCTCTTAATGACAACGGCTTGACTCTTGAGACACCCAAACATTCTGCCTTCTTTGCTCACGTACAGCATGTAAAGATCTACAGGCATAAGTAGCCAAACTAACGCACATAGCTCTTGCATAACTAGCCTATCAGAATCAAATGGACAGAATCTCATCTACCCACTTAAATGAAGCATTACCTCCACATTACTGCCAAGCAGTACCTCTGTTCACAAGGACAATCTATAGGAAGTAACGGGTGCCTAGAAGCTCCAGTTTCAAGAACCCATAAGGGCCTTCATGCATTTCATCATTTCCAAGGTATGTCTAGGCCAGGGGTAGGCAACCTCGGCTCTTTTATGACGCATGGAATTCTGGGAGTTGAAGTCCATGCGTCATAAAAGAGCCGAGGTTGCCTACCCCTGGCCTAGGCCATAGAGGGCCTTTGGGGATGGGTGGGAGCACTGAATTATTCTCTCATCAGAAGTGAAGATACGACCACGAGGACTTCCTGGAGCCAGCAGCTCACCATGTAAGATACTGTACAAACAAAGCACAGCGGCTACAAATGGATCTACCGTGTATTCAATTTACTTTTGTATTGTTTTATGAAATGATTTTATTACTTGACTTTTTTAAAAAAAATAAGCAAGAAATATAAAATTAATGATATTGTTTTGTAACATATTTTTAAATAATGAAGAAAACAGCTTATGCTATTTTGGCAATGTGAAAATATTTATTTTAATATGTAAATGCTATTTATAAGGGCTGATCCAAGATATGCTCACATGTTGTAAAGTTGTAAATACTTTCTTGGGAAGGTTTTCCTTGTGAACACATATGTATGGGAGAGGGCAAGGGTCAGCATTGGCATTATATTATTATTATTATTATTATTATTATTATTATTATTATTATTATTATTATTATTATTATTATTATTAATTAAATCCTTATGACTTCTTTGTACTACATTCATTTGTGGAAATGAAATGACTAAATTATGAGTGAAGGATTCAAGAAAGGGCTTTTTTCTAATGTAATCCATATGACGTTTGCACCTTTATTCATCTTTTCATTATAGGAAATGCACAAATTTGAGGGAGAGAAGCAAGGGCCACATAGAATAGGATTCTGATTTAAAGTGGGTATGTATGCAGGTGGTCCTCACTTAACAATAATTGGGGCTAGGAACTTCATTCCTAAGTGACGTGGTTATAAAGCGTGTTGTCATGTGAATACACCAGTTTACCATGGCAGTTGTGACAGTCCCAGTTGCCATCATTAAGTGGATACTGCACAGTCACCGTATCCTGTGGTCATGTGATTGCCATTTGCAACTTCCTGACGGCTTCCCCATTGACTTTCTTGTTGGAAACTGTCAGAGAACAGAGAAGAATAAACATAAATTCTATTTCCACTCCCCCGCCTTTGAAACAATAGTTATTTGGCCCTTCTTTTGCTAGTCTTGGGCAGCAACAATTGACATAACAGTTCTTCCTAACCTGAAAATATCTTATTGTTGAATTATACACTAGTTCCTGTTGTCCAGTTGGCCCAAGATATTTTACTTCTCAAATAAGACAATCCAAATTATACATTTGTGTTAGAAATAAACCCAATAACAGACAGTGTTCTGTGCTTTAATGTTACTATAAAACCTGTTACAAGCACTACCATCCATGCAGACCATAATGCTGAAATGAAGACAGGTATGATAATTGTGCAAATGCAACAATTACATAAAATGCACACTTGCCTTAGGACATCAGATACATGTACAAAAATCATCCATTGTCATGCTCATATTGTCATTGTGCCCTCCATCCAGCCAATACCATGCCCAGTTGGGATGTTGCCTTAAAATTTTATTTCTACCAATAATAATATGAATGTATAAAGATCAGTATCTCAAGGAAAAAAATGTGAGTAAAGTGTTAAGAAAGACCTAATGTTACTTATTCTTGAAACCTGGCTACAATTGTGCTCCACTTCCTTGTCTCTAATATTTTCTAAAAGTAAACTTGAAAGTAGAACAAGCAATGATAAGACAAAACTGAGATACTACTGTTGTGAGGAAATATTTGTGAAGGCTCTCTAATATAAAATGAATATGTAAATACTGTGTTGTTGCCACCTAGTGGTAAAGTCATAAAGTGTTTTTGAAAAAAGTAGTTCCAGGATAGTTGCCATATTGAGGACTGTACAGGTAATCCTCAATTTGCAATAGTTCGTTTAATGACTGTTCAAAGTTACAACACCACTGAAAAAAGCGACCTATGACCATTTTTCACAATTACAACTGTTGCAACATCCCCAGGGTCATGTGATCAAAATCCAGATGCAACTGGTTCACACTTTGCAGCGTCCCAAAATCACCTCTTGCAACCTTCTGACAAGCAAAGGCAGTGGGGAAGCCAGATTCATTTCACAACCATGTTACTAACTTAACAGTTAGTGATTCATTTAACAATTGTGGCAAGAAAAGTCGTAACATGGGGCAAAACCCACTTAACAAATGTCTCACTTAGCAACAGAAATTTTGGACTCAGTTGTGGCCGTAAGTGGTAACATGGTTGTATAGCAAAGACAAAAAGTCAGCAGTTCTTCCACCTTACTGTATTAGTGTTTGTGAATATTGTGGAATGCTAATGTTCAGAGCTAAAGCCAGTTTGGGTAGTGGTGGAGGCATCAGACTAGCGACCAAAAGACCATGAGTTCTGGACTTGCCTTGGGCACAAAGCCAGCTGGGTGACCTTGGACCAGTCTAGGGGTCGGCAACCTTGGCTCTTTTATGACTCGTGGACTTCAATTCCCAGAATTCCTGAGTCAGCATGGCTGGCTCAGGAATTCTGGGAGTTGAAGTCCACAAGTCATAAAAATGCCAAGGTTGCCTATTCCTGGACCAGTCCCCCTCTCTCTCAACCCTAGGAAAGAGGCAAGGGTAGACCATTTCTGAAACAATATTGCCAAGAAAACTGCAGAGAGTAGTCCAGGCAGTCACTAGAAGTCAAAAATGTACTCAAAGGTAGGGGGGGGGAATTTTTTTTAGGACTAAGAATTTCATCCCTTCTTTTTAATCTTTATTATTTTGAATACTGGCTCTATATTAGATATAAGAAAATGTTTCAGTGAATTGTGTTCCTTGTGGGTACTACAGTTACTGATCCAGATAATTTAATTAATTTAAATGTCTTCAATACAGGTAGTCCTTAACTTGCCACCATTCGTTTAGTAACTGTTCAAAGTTACAACAGCAGTGAAAAAAATTACTTATGATCATTTTTCACACTTATGACCACTGCAGCACCCCCATGATCGTGTGATCAAAATTCAGGGACCTGGCAACTGCAATGTATTTGGACTGTCCTAGGGTCACATGTTCACCATTTGTAACCTTCCCAGCCAGCTTCCAACAGGCAAAGACAATAGGGGAAACCAGATTCACTTAACAACCACATGATTTACTTAATAACTACAATTATCCGCTTAACAACTGTGGCAAAAAAGGTTGTAAAATGGGGCAAAATTCACTTTAACCGCTGTTTTGCTCAGCGACATGCCTGTTGGGCTCAATTATGATCGTACATCAAGGAGTACCTGTAGTTGAATTTTTAGTTTCTGTTTTTTGAAGTGAATGGACACACTTCTGTAAAATAAGCCACTTGTAAAATAACATTAATGGTTGTCATTTCAATGCAGTCTGAGGGCATCTTCATGCTTAGAGGGACATGTGGCTGAACCCATTGACGGTCCCCCTCATCTTGTATTAATCTGCTATATCTAAGGTGCAGAAATATGGCTGGCCATTAGAGGACAGCAGAGAACAGCAGCAATTTCTGTATTTTGTTCCAATCTAATGTCCAGATTTGCAGTCCATCTAAGGTAGTCTCAGATAGATAGGTTTTGCTCTAAGGATTGTTAATTAAGATTTAGAAAATTACCAGTTCACCGTTGCCCAGTCACCATGAAAATGTCAACCCTAGCAAATTATCAGGAAACAAAGGAAGAGATAAGGCACCTTGCCAACTATGCAAAATTATCTCCTAACTTCATCAGAGTGCTATTCTTCAGCTTCTTCATGTTTGCGTAGACTCAAGGAAGCTGGCATGGTCATCAGGCCATCTCCACCTCCTGCTGACATGTGTATCCAAGGACACAATCTGATGCTACCCATTAAAATGGTATATGAAAGTAGTGAGAACAACTTGTCATCAATTGAAATGGATCTCCATCAGCAAATTTACACTCCCTACCTTCAGAAACTCCCTACCTTGCCAAGAGAGCTGTTTTTAAGAAGAGATTGGACTACCATTTGTCTGAAATGGTATAGGATTTCCTGTTTGACTAGGGGGCTGGACTAGAAGACCTCCAAAGTCCTGTCCAACTCTTTGATTCTGTTCTGTTATCTATCTATCTATCTATCTATCTATCTATCTATCTATCTATCTATCATCTATCTATCTATCTATCTATCTATCTATCTATCTATCTATCTATCTATCTATCTATCTATCTATCTATCTATCTATCACATTTCTGAACCCTCCATCTCCCTCACATATATAGAGGGAGATGGAGGGTTCAGAAATGTGAACCTTCTCTGACTAGTGCAATGGCTAGGCACAGGTTGGCAGTTGCACCTTCTCTGACTAGTGCAATGGCTAGGCACAGGTTGGCAGTTGTATCCAAATTCCCATTATTTCTCTGACATTTATCATTAGACTTATATCCCATCTTTCCTTCAAAGAGGCAAAGGAGGCATACTTAACATCTCCTCCTCCTATATTTCCTGAAAACAGCAATCCAACACCAAAAACAATACACAAGATAGGTAATTGAGTCTGAAACAGGGCGAGTAGTCCGTAGTCACCAAGTTTTCCCAATGCTAATCCAATTTTTAATCATTGTACCCCACTGATTCTCTAAGCCATGATAGTAGTGCAATTTAATTATTGTACAATTAACACTCTTTTTCCTTCCATTCAAGTCAATAGGAAGTTTGGGATGGAGGGGATAAAGAAGAAACAGCCCTCCGCTTTCCTCTGCCTCAGTCTTACTATCATTGTATGAGAATACTGTCTAACTCTGCATCTATTCCCAAAACATCTCAACTTTTATATAAATCCCACATGAATAAAATGGCTGTGTTCACTATTATTTAATTGTAAATCACTAAATAAATATCTGAATTTGCACAAAAAATTAAGTCATAGTTTACAAACCACTAAGGCTGGCTTCACAAAACATACCGCACACATCCTGTATACATGTATCTTATGCTAATCCCTTTTGGGATAAGCAACATTATGAATGTATGAACCTTTATTGTCAAAGTACAACTATGTGTACATTGAGATTAGCTGAGCCTCCCTTTGTGCTCCCACCCCACAACACACAGTGACAACAAACCCTCCATCTTACTACACCATGTAAACCAACTACACCACACACCGGTGTAGAAGAAGAATAAGAAGAAGCAATGAAAAGCAATTACATCCAGAGACAAAACAGCAGAAAACTAACTAAATTAGAGTTGCATTAAAACTATACCTCTTTGTTCCTTAAACAGCAAAGAGATGTTAGGTTTACCCAAGAAGTAAAGTTCCTGGGCTGTAGACCAGTGTTTCACAACCTTGACAACTTGAAAGCATGTGGCTGGAGAATTCTGGGGGTTGAAGTCCACAATTCTAAAAGTGAAGTGCAAGATAGGCGGTAGATAGATAGATAGATAGATAGATAGATAGATAGATAGATAGATAGATAGATAAGCTGTTCAAGAGAAAGAAGGGAAGAAGTGTAAAGGATGGACATGGGCTACAGTGACATCTGCAGCGAACCATGATGATATCAAAATAATGGTACCTTCACAGTCTTCCAAAACATCCTTGGTTCTACCATATCTATACCCTGATTTTGTTATCTAGAGCTCACTTCTCTCTTTTGGAGAATCTCATTCAGCTTTACCTAAGGACCAATTTCTTGGTCTCTTCCTTCCTCTCAACCCTTTTGCATGTTTCTTTATTTCTTTTGCATCTCCACCCTCATTTCTTATCTATAAGCAAACGTCCTCAACATCTGTCTCTTGGTCACTCTGTTTTGTATTCCTTCAGTAGCAGTTTCAGTTGAATCAGTATTTTCAATCTGAAACAAACCAAAGCAAGACAAGGTATTGGAGGACAAGAAAAACTATAGTTGAGGCCCAACAGTTGCTCTCGGGTGCAGAGTGAGTTCATACAATATGTTGTTAAATCAAAATGTCATTTGCTTTTAAAAGAGTAAAAGTTTAAATAGCCAGTCTTATTTGTACACCAAGATTTAGAATAGAATAACAGAGCTGAAATATACCTTGGAGATCTTCTAGTCCAACCCCCCTGCTCAGGCAGGAAACCCTATACCAGGGGTAGGCAACCTTGGCTCTTTTATGACTCGTGGACCTCAGGAATTCTGGGAGTTAAAGTCCACGAGTCATAAAAGAGCCAAGGTTGCCTACCCCTGCCCTATACCATTTCAGACAAATGGTTGTCCAATCTCTTCTTTAAAACTTCCAGTGTTGGAGCATTCGCAACTTCTGGAGGCAGGTTGTTTCACTGGTTAATTGTTCTATTTGTCAGGAAATTTCTTCTTAGTTCTAGGTTGCTTCTCTCCTTGATTTGTTTCCATCCGTTGCTTCTTGTCCTGCCTTCAGGTGCTTTGAAGATTTGCTTCTTCTTTGTGGCAATCCCTGAGATATTGGAACACTGCTACCATTTCAGAGACATACCCAATTCCAGCAACCGTACTTTATATGTTTTAGCCTCCAGGCTACATTTATATATAATCCCCTAGGCTAAAATGTGGTGCATTTGTAACTCAGTACAAAATCCAGCAGGTATTGTTCAGAATTTTGCACAAATCTTGATAACTAAATTAATTCATTCAATCATGATTCAGTTAAGTATCAGTTGGCATACACATGTAGATACGGTACAAAACAATGTTCTAATCTTACAAGTGATATTTTTTTCAACCCACGGCTAAATCAGCAGGAACTACCATTTTTCAGTAAGCCCTTCTGAACAGATAAGCAGAATTCCTCAAAGCACAATATGACTTGCTTTACTATTGTATTATGATAAGTACTATATGTAAAAGTGTGGTCAAGGTCACAAGCAGCTCAGTCCCTTCAGAGGATTAGTGCTCTTATATTTGTGTAGACATTGTATACAGTCCTAAACCATAAGCTGTCCGGAGATAGGCAACTAAATATACCGTACCATGATTGGTAAAGTACAGTTCATGGATCTCTAAACTGCAAAGAGTCAAAACTAAATAAATCAGGTTAAATTTGGCATAATGTGTAAAGCCAGCCAATGTGTTTTCCCATCCATGAAACCATGCTGATTGTTTAGGTGCTCAGGTAGTCCTCAACTTATGACCATAATTTTGGCCAGACGTTACACTGCTAACAAGTCAGCTGTTAAGTGAATCATGCCCAATCTTACAACCTTTTTGCCCGTGGTTATTGAGTGAATCACTGCGGTTATTAAGTAAATCACATGGTTGCTGAGTGTTTCACTCAGGCTTCCCCCATTGACTTTGCTTGTCGAAAGCTGAAGGCTGAAATTGCAAATGGTGATCTCATGACCTGGGATGCTGCAACTGTCACAAATACATTCCAGTTGTCAAGAGCCCAAATTTTGATCACATGACTATGGGGAGGCTGTAGCAGGATCTGCCGTAAGTCACATTTTTCAATGCTGGTGTAACTTTGAATAGTCACTAAACAAATGGTTATAAGTCAAGGATTATTTTAATATGCCATGAGTTCAGCATTTTGACAGAAAAGTATATGCAGTGTACCTCTAATGCAAAGATGCAATATATCTGGTATTTTTGCATTAGATGCCTTTCCCACCCTCGTTTCCTGCTGGATTATTTGTCTTTTGCCATTCAAAATTATTTTAGTTTATTTCTGCCCCAAAGATGAAAGGGGGAATACACGAAGCTGTTCTGGATGTAGCTAAAACCAGCTTCTCATTCCTGCACGCTCCATGCAATTCATTCCATCCTGGATAAGTCTATTAATATAGTCTTCTATTTATATGCTGGCCCTTTACAGCACAGGGTTGAGAGTTGCAGCTGTGCAACTGAAACAAGCCTCCTGCGAGTCACTTGGGAAAAAGTGATCAGTTGAGGCAGAGAGGAAAAGTAACAGGAGTGCAGCGAGAGTGTTTGGTGTGCAGAACCCAGCAGGGCAAGTTTGATGGATCGTAACTGCAGCACAGACAAGACAGGTCAATACTTTTACTGCAGAGGCAAGCCCGTCTCAAAAAGCTGTCAGAAACACGTACTATGCCTGCCGCATAAATAACAGCCAGCAAAGATTTGGGTGGAGGGGATACAGAGCTTCTTCTCCTGGCATTTCCTGCTTAGTCATTGAGCTTCTGATAGGACAAGGACAAGGGAAACCAGATCCAACCACAAAAGGGAATCTAGGACTTCCGATCCAGCAATGGAGAGATCAAGCAGGACATACCTCAATGTGGATGCAGTGGCCTCTTGGGTGGGAGTCGCTCGACTCTTGCAGGCCGTGTTTGGATGTGCTACCTTCAGCCTTGTGGCCCACCGAGGGGGATTCAGCGCGGCCTATGGCTCTTTCTGTATATCGGTCTGGTGCTTTTGCTTTGCCGTCACCGTCTTCATCCTCACCTGCGAATTTACTCGCCTCCATAGCTGCCTAAGCATCTCCTGGGGGAATTTCACAGCTGCTTTTGCCATGCTCGCCACCCTCATGTCCATCACCGCCGCTGTGATCTATCCACTCTACGTCCAGTTTGACTGCGATTCCAATAGTTGCGAGGTGAGAAACTTCCGCATTGCCAGTAGTGTTTTTGCAGGGCTTCTGTTTGGGGCATATGCCGCAGAAGTATTTTTAACTAGGGCCAAGCCAGGACAGGTAACAAGTTATATGGCCACAGTTTCCGGCCTCTTGAAAATTGTCCAGTCCTTTGTAGCTTGCATTATCTTTGGAGCTCTGGCGAAGGACAGCCAGTACAATAAGTACGCAGCTACCCAGTGGTGTGTGGCTGTTTACAGCTTCTGCTTTGCGGTGACTGTGGTTGTGGTGGCTCTCAACGTCACAGGAAAGACAACAACGCTGAAATGCCCCTTTGAGCGCTTTGTGGTCATTTACACATTCGTGGCTATCCTGATGTACGTGAGCGCTGCAGTGATATGGCCGGTTTTCTGCTTTGATCGTAAATATGGCTCTCCACAACGTCCCTACCAGTGTTCCCGAGCCATGTGTCCATGGGACAATCAAGTGGTCATTGCGGTATTCACCTATGTGAATCTAGTACTCTACATGGTGGATTTAGCATACTCGCAGCGTATCCGCTTTGTCTCAGCTCACTAATGCTCAGCTCGGATGCTACAAGAATCTTAAATTACTTCAAGAATGAGAAGGTTGGGACCCATTACAAAGCCAACTGTGACAGACAAAGAGAGAACTTCAAGTGTATCTATGAAAAATATGATGGTTTGAAAAAATATGTAATGTGGTCTGATGGGCCATAAATGGAACATCTTCAGAATTCTAGCTCACAGACAGGTTTATTGTAGCATCCAGTTCTTTAAATCTAATACTATGAATTCAGAAATAGATTTTGAGCTCTTATTTGTTGGAAGGACTCCTGAGTAATTTAAACTTTAGCAGAAATGGAAAGGTAGTTCAAATGCCAGAAAAAAAGCATTTGCCCATCCTAAGATAAGTTTTTGTTGAAGGAGAACATAGTACCTTTTTTATAAATCTGGTAGGTATTGTAGGCTATTCCACAGTGGGAGGGAGTAAATCATCATGAAGATGATGAAATGATTTCAACTTCAACATTCCTCCAGACAAAGCAGAATTTCTCTATACATGTGCTGGGTGGAGAGTATTGGGGTATTCTTGCTGGGAGCTGTTTGAAAAATATGTTGACATTGTAACTGACAACGGCAACAGAAAGGCTGCTGTGTTTTCAAAACAATTACTTCTAGACCTTCGTTCTCAATCTGCAGTCTTTCAAGAAGAAAGAATCTGAGGACACCTAAATGCCTGTGGGAACCATGGCTGCCTGCAAGATATATATGCCTTTTAGATCATAGTATATTGATTCAGGCAAATGATTGCTAGGTGTAGTACAAACATGAAGGTTGCTTTTCCCAACTTGGAGTTTTCTTAACGTACAGGTAATCCTCGACTTACGACCACAATTGAGTCCAAAATTTCCATTGCTAAGCAAGACAGTTGTTAAGTGAGTTTTGCCCCATTTTTTGCTACAATTGTTAAGCAAATCACTGCAGTTGTTAATAACATGGTTGTTAAATGAATCTAGCTTCATTGATTTTGTCTGTCAGAAGGTGGCAAAAAGTGATCACAAGTTCCCGGGATACGGCAACCATCATTAATACATGTAAGTTGCCAAGCATCCAAATTTTAATTGCTGCAATGGCCATAAGTGTGAAAAATGGTCATAGGTCATAGGACTTACGATCACCAAACAAATGATTGTACATTGAGGACTACCTGTATTGCGACAATAACTCCCAGAGTTTCCAGATATCATGGGGGTCACTGAAGAACAAGTTGTGTGGCTTGTCATTTAAAAAGGACCTGTATAACTTTATAATGAATTCAGTGAAGTGCCTGTTGCCTGAAATATGCTTGTTCTTAAATTACAGCTAAGAAGACATTTGCAAAAATAATTTTGATGCAAATAGCAATAAAATAGTTGATATCCTACAGTGTGAACCAGTATTTAAATAAATTCATTTTAAAGAAATCAGTGTTTGTCCTAATGGTTTATGTTAAATGTGTGTGAATAAGCTATTTCAATCCAGAATAAAAATGGTTAATTAGGAAAAATATATATTAAAAAATTTAAAGCACAAGAATTTAAACAATCAGAACTGAACTCTCTTTGAATTGCTGTTTGTCATTTTGGGGCTTAACCTCAATATTGGACAATGCCAGTTTAATAGGGAAAATATTACTTTAATACTGACATATTTAAGGATAAGGCTCTCTCATTCATGGGTCAGAAACAATATGAAGGTAATGATACCAGATGCAGATGAGAAAAGGCCCACAGAAAACATTAAGGTTCAAGCTGCTTTCTTTCAAAACTCTTGTTATCAGTACAATAATGCCTCAGGCTCAGATTATGAAGGGCCAGATCATGGCAAGTCATCTAAGTCTCACAACAAACTAACAACTTTGAAAGGCAGAGCAAAGGCAATCTACTTGAGTAGTTGAGTTACACCCACAGCTAGAGCCACTTTGGAGTAGCTGCCACAGTCTTACATTTTGTTGGAAACAGCTCTCCAATATCAGACCTGTGTTCCTCTAGCCCTGCTCTGCTCTTGCGAGTTTAGACTATCACTCAGAGCAATATGTGGAAGTCTCTTACATTTGTATCCTAGATTGACAGACTACTTCTCTGGTGTTGCCTCACACCATTCTTGCACTGTTGGCTGTCTACTACTACTACTACTACTACTACTACTACTACTACTACTACTACTACTCTGCTACTTATCTCTTGCTGCTTTGACTGTAGACTGGAGCCCTGGACTGTCAACTTTAATCTGTATTTGCAGACTACCAGTTCTGTGTCTTGCTACCAGGAGATATCTCACCTTCCTCCTATTTATCCTGAAGTATGTGCACAACTAGCATTCTACCTGACATCTTAGTTACAATTACAATCCCATCATTAAATGAGTGTGATCATTTTAGTCTAAAATAGGACATCTCTTCTGACGAGTTTCCTCCATCAATTTTGTACAATCATCTGATCCTCACAGAAGAACTCAAGCAATCTCAGCAGTGATTCCAATGCTGGAAAAACTGAGTTTATAATATCCACGAGCTTCCAATCTGCTGTCTTTCCACAAAGCTGTGAGAAAAGAGTTTTGTTCCAACACCTGCTTGAGCACTAATGGTGGTACTGGGAAACTGTGTTCTGGTTTTAGTTTCATACTGAAATTTTATTGGATGTCCAAGCTATAAGTTAGTAGTGGTTTTAACTGGGGAATTTGGTTATATGGATTCTCTGTATTATATATTGTAAGCCATCTTGAATCTGTGTGATGGGGCAGTCTATACGTGAACGTAATAAACAAACACAGGTAGTTTGTGATTTACATCAGTTTGTTTAGTGACCGTTCAAAGTTACAACGGCACTGAAAAGAGACCAACTTATGATCACTGCAGCATCCCCATGATCAGGGGATCAAAATTCAGACGCTTGGCAACTGACTTATATTTATAATGGTTGCAGTGTCTCGGGGTCATGTGATCACCTTTTGCCACAAGCAAAGTCAATGGGGAAGCCAGAATCGCTTAACCACCGTGTTACTAACTAAACAACTACAGTGATTTACTGAACAACTGTGGGAAGAAAGGTCGTAACATGGGGCAAAACTCACTTAACTGTCTCACTTAGCAACAGAGATTTTGGGCTCAACTGTGGTTGTACGTCAAGGACTATCTGTAAACGAAGATAAGTGAATGTAATGTATTTGTTTGCATCTTATTTGAAATATGACTTTCCCTCCTAAAAATGGCAAACAAATAAAGAGCAACGCGATCACTTTCATTCATGTGGCCTGAATCAGGCATTCAGAGTTTCAGCATCTGATTAATGAATTGGCAGAGAAGATAAATGCACATTGTGGCTGGCAGAGGTGCATTTGAACAAAGCTACATAATTTTGGAGAGAGTGATTAGTTTTCAATTGTTTTGGAGAAGCACAAGATGTGATGATATAATTTCTCAGTCAGATGTTATTTTAATTTGGTGGAATGAGGGGATTACTGCAATTATAGCTGATTCCAGTTAAAAATATACAAATTGAAAGAAACATATTACACACACACACACACACACACACACACACAGATCTCCAAATCAAGAATTAACTGCCTCACACCTGCTATGGCTATGCTACTTAAATTGCCCTGTTGCCTTTAAAAGCATCATTGATAGTTTGAAGAATGCCATTGCATTCCTCACAATATAAATTCTAAAGCATCATTAGAATTCCAAGGCAAAAAGAGAACAGAGGAGCATTTGTGGAATGTTCTACAAGTCAGCTGGAAATGTCATCCTAAGCTTTAATTCAAACAGTGACCTTAACTTATCTACTATATTATACGAAGAATTAAATAGTCTTAATTCCTTTGAATCTGCCAAGTGCTTCTTTTCTTCCAAGATTTTATTGGATCCTAAATTTGTTTGAGGTACACATCATTAAAAATTAATTTAACAGACAAATACTGTATTACTATGTAGCAAAAGGATTTAACTGGTCTTTCCCAACTATGTATCCACCAGATTTACTGAATCAAATTTCCCAAAATTATATTAGCAAGAAATGCAACACATCTAGAATGAACCAAGAGCTTGATTTTACCATGAACATATTCAATAACATATATTTATGCTGATATTTATACACTTACAGGCACAGTGACCTATACTGTATTATATATGGTAAGCTCTGAAAGTAATTTGCATGAAATTGACGATGGTTATATCATATTTGCAGAAATCCACATAACCTCTGGATGACAACAACGAGTAAAATGTTTCTGTAGTTTATATATTGTAGCCGTAGTATTAAGGGGAAAGGTTTTAACAAATTCTCTTTAAATATTTCTTACTTGAATACAGTTTAATATAAAGGTAGTCCTCGACTTACAACCATTCATTTACTGACCATTTGAAGTTACAACAACAGTGAAAAAATTGACTTACGACAGTTTTTCACACTTATGACCATTGCAGCATCCCATGATCACGTGGTCAACATTTGGGTGCTTGATAACTAGCATGAATTTATGACAGTTCCACTGTCCCAGGGTCATGTGGTTTACCAATCACTTCCCTTAAGAGTGGGCTGGGGAAAAGAGGAGAGGTTTTGATGGATGTGGGTTTAGTCATCTGTCAATACCTTTAAATAAAAGTATGGCTCAGCTCTACCCTTGTAAAAACAAACATGCTAACAGGCAGGCACAAGTCTAATTGACAGTTATTATCTTGTTGTTGTTGTTAGCTGCGAAGTCGAGTCCGACCCATCGCGAGCCCATGGACAACGTTCCTCCAGGCCTTCCTGTCCTCTACCATCTTCTGAAGTCCATTTAGGCTCACGCCTACTGCTTCAGTGACTCCATCCAGCCACCTCATTCTCTTTCGTCCCCTTCTTCTCTTGCCCTCAACCTTTCCCAGCATTAGGCTCTTCTCCAGTGAGTCCTTCCTTCTCATTAGGTGGCCAAAGTATTTGAGTTTTAGCTTCAGGATCTGGCCTTCTAGAGAGCAGTCAGGGTTGATCTCCTCTAGGACTGACCGGTTTGATCACCTTGCAGTCCAAGGGACTCGCAGGAGTCTTCTCCAGCACCATAGCTCAAAAGTTATTATCTGCAGTACTACTTTTTCTAGTAACAAGAAAACCAGGATCTCTGTATAGTAGCTTTCTTTCCAGGGCAAGTTTTCTTTAGAGAATTTTAGGTTCATAATTTCTTTAGTGGTGTTGCTGCGATTCTTCCTACTTCCTACATTATTCTAGTGCCTATCATATCTATATAGAAATAACTCAACAGGCTGTTGGCTTTGTTACTATGGATGCTCCATACATACCACAATGAGCGTTCCAGAGACAAGCCAGGAATGGTGAGAAAATGGGAATTCTGCAGCCTTAGAGACCCTGTAGAAAAATTATCAGCAAACGGACAGGTAATAGGAAGAAAAGAAGGGAGGAGTCTGGTTTCTTTTTGTCCTCACTGGTTTGAATCAGACATGGCTTAGCCTTAGGGAAATGGTTGGCCCATTTGGAATTTTGAGGCTGTATTGTAAGCACTTGAGATGCTATGGGTTGAGAGCTACTTATTGGCGATGTAGCTGCCATCTTATAAAGTCAGAAAACAAAAAAAGTCAGGTGATATAAAAAGTTGTGTGAAGCACCAAAAAGTGGCAAATTGATGTCACTTTTTTGGTGCTTCACACACACCACACATTGAAGACAAACATTAGTAATGTTAGTGAATTAGAATATAAAGCTGGCTACTTCCATATTAGCATTTTTTAATGATCCAATCTAGTACTTCTGAAAATCCATACTGTACTATACGGAGGTCAAACAGTTGTATCTTATATTAACTATGATCTTCTGGAACATGGAACATAGAATAATACAGTTGGAAAGGATCATGGAGGTCTTCTAGTCAACCCCCCTGCTCAGTATCAATATATCATGCTTTTTAAAAAGCCATTTCTCTATTTGAAGCACTTATTTAGGAAATGTATATGCATGATGCAACTGGGAATACAGGGGGAGTCCCCTAACACTGCCTGAAACTTAGGAAACCCTTTTAAAAAGTTAGCATTCCACAAAAATCATGGAGAGGCAAAAACAAAAAAAAAATTAACAGCTTCATGGGAAACAATAAAAATAGAAAACAATAGTAATATCAGCAGAAGATGGAAAAAAGTAACTTTCTGTTATGCCTCAATATCAATATCTATCTATAAATCGATATCTATATCTACGTATCAGGGCCCAAAGAGAAAATATCTGCTGGGAACTCCACATAGGCGTCAGGAATGGCATCTGGTCAGTAAACATTCAGCTCCATTTAGTCACCCCGACCCCACCCCAAAGGGATTACAGGGTCGTAAAAAGAATATATATGTGTGCAACAATATTTCTAGGGCTCACTGACACCATATATTTACAAAGCTGAATTAGTGGAGTTCTGCAGAGGTAATGGAAACTGAAGATGGCTCTGTGAAAGTGGTGCTGACAACTGTAGCAAAGACCAAAAAACTTATGAGTAAACTTCTTTGTATATTTATTTTTTCTTAATTATATTCTTATTTGTTTAGCTAATTTATTGGCTACCTATCTTACCACAGAGTAACTCCTTTCTTTTTCTTCTTGCATTTTCTATCCTTTCTTTCAACTGTACAGTATTTTCTTTAAGTTTTGTTTGTGTTAGTTTTTACTACTGTAATTAAAATTCTTAATACAAATTATATTTAATATAGAGATTGGGGAGATTGGGAAGGGAGAACAGAAAATAGACCTAAATGATCAAAAGACTAAACAACTTGGCACAAGTGGCAAGAAACCGTTGAAGGAATATTTCAGATCATTCAAATACGGACACGCTTCCGTAATGAATTCACTTTATATGAAAGTGGAAAATTCCTCTTTTCAGTTTTCAAGATGCATATACCCAAGATGAGTATTAAAGATACTTTACTGGAAATCTCACCCCCTCCCCAAAGTTGAATTAGCAGCCTTGCAGTTAGAAAGTGTTAGACACAAAAATAGTCACAAATTGAAATTCACTCTGTTTGTGTTACAAATAGAAAAGAAGTTTATTAGACTTCACAACAAAGTCTAAAAAGTAACGGTTTGCAAAGCGTGGTGGATTCAGGAAGGCAAACAATGTAGCCAAACACTGAACCACACCCCAAATTCCAAAATCACATATTATACATCCTATCGCGACGCCCCATTCCCTCCCCCATGGCCCCATTGGCTTAGGCTTTGGAGGTTACAATCTATCAGAAGCGCCTAAACAGAATACATTATCTCTGCCCCTGTTTGCTTACATTATACTAATAAGATCCCTCCCCTACTATCAATTCTAGAGGAGAGATGTCTCCCATCTTCTACACCTGCCAGGGGTACCAGGCACCAGAAGGTACTTAAAAACAATTCCTAGATAGTGACTCACATTTGGGCCCCATGGTAACTCCTGTTCTCCCCCTCCCTCCATTTGAGGCCTGTATTTTTCCCCATATTCTCAAAGCATCTACTCAAGCAATTGATTATGAAATGATTATTATAAAATATAAAATATGATTACATGATAATACTAAAAGCATATATCTTTTTATTTTTAAACTTCCTCACTACTTCCAGTTATTTTCCACAAGAGTACTGCTGTTAGATTAAACGATGTGATTTCCAAGCAAGTTTCTTTCCAAACACTTTCAATCAAGTACCGCATTTAAAAGGTAGCACTCTATTTCTATCACCCGTCTTTTAAGACACTTTTTTTCCCCACCAAAGACTACAATTCCCAGGAAGCAGCGCAATCATCAACCCACACTGCATCGTACTAATGGAAACGCCCAGGATGGGGCAGCCATTACCGGCCAAAAAAAACCAAAGCCTGAGCATCGCTCGAAAAAAAATCAGCCCTTCCCCGCCTCCGCGGAAGACCGACTGATGCAACTGCAAACAAAGCTTGCTCCAATAGCTAGCGGCCGACGTGCTTGCTCAGCAGCTGATTGAAGGAGAGGGCGAGGAGGCCACACCCTCTCGTTCGGATTGGCTGAGGAATTATCTTTGTCCTGCGCTTTGCCACGGCTTCTATTCACCCCCTCTCCCCCGATTCTGAACGAGCCACGTGGGAGTATCAGGTTTGTTCGCTAGGGGGTAAGTGGGCTCCGTAGAGATGCACCCTCTTGGGGGGGCTGGGTCAGGGGAGAACCTGAAGATATGGAAAGGATCGATCCGCCATGCAAAGGGAATGGAAGATCGCCTTCAGGGAACGGGGACGGTAGGATGGGCAGGAAGAAAAGCAGAGCAGCAGCTGGGAGGTGGAGCCGGCTCTAAGAAGGGAACAAGATTAAACGAGCTGTGATGTCAAGTTGAGGGTGAGCGAGTGTCAGCCAGGGATCCTGCAGTAGCCCTTCTAAACTTTTTTTGTTCCAGATACTTGAATCTATCCATTCCCGAACTCCAGTGCAAAACCGGAAGACGGTTCCTGTATTTTGCAAGAATTATATTGCCATCACCGGCACGTTTGGCTGGTATTCTCAATTTTTTTTTTTATATACCAGGGATCCATTAGGTCACTTCTAGAAACTTGTTACCATGAGTGTGGGATTCATCGGTGCTGGGCAGCTCGCCTTTTCCTTAGCGAGGGGCTTCACGGCAGCAGGTAGGCAAGTGCGAGAAATTGGAACTGATTTGCAATAAACTCACTGGTACATCGGTGTTGTATTTATTTCTGCAGCTTTCTTACAAGTTTGCACAGTATGTTAGATGTCGTGTGATTTGTTTGCTTATAGTTTCGTATATTGTGCAGACCAAATCAATTGGGTTATTCAATTAACCATATGTAATCAAGTAACGTGCACGTAATAACTTAAATGTGATATTTCTGAAACATTAGAAATGGTATTATTTTTTTACCTGGTCACTTGTGGTATCTGTCTCTCAGATCTTTATTTTTTCCTTGACTCAAGCATACTTTGTATGTGCGTAATGGTACTTATTGTAATGAAGACAGTGCTACTTTTGTTCGATTACAATAGCACTAGATACAGGTTTGAAGCTAATCCCCTTTTGGATTTTGGAATTCATGTTACTATATTACCACTCTGTCCAGATTAACTTGTTACAATATTTACTGCAGTATATGCATTATTGGGGAAATGTTAATTAACAAGATACAAGCAGATATGTGTATGTTATATTTTTAGGAGAATCCGAATTGCATTTAAATAGTAATATAGCAATCAGACAGCCCCTTCTAATTTCTAGGAGGTTTTTTTTTACTTCTTACGAAATAGTATAATTACAGGCTAGAAGAGTGGCTTACTGGTCATGGAAAAACTGCAAACATTGCAAAAGATAGCACAGATCTTTCCACAGATTTAAAAAAGTTCTCAAGGGTGTAGTTTGACATGAACTTTGCCTGCTTATATATTAACCTTAGTTTTGAATGTTCCTTTACTTTTTAAAAAATATCAATAAATTTCACTTAAAAATATGAAAATCTACAATTGGATAAGAGGTAGTAAAAATTATACTGACTGAAAAACAGAATGGGTGTACTGAGAAGGGATGTGAAGATAGTGACAAGAATAAAATGAAAACACAGGAGGCAGTGAGAGCAGGTTATGCCTGGCTCCAACAAACTTGATTGTACAGTATAGCGGGGGTCCCCAATCCCCAGTCTGTGGAGTGGTACTGGGCTGCGGCATGCCAGCAACCTGGCCGCACAAACAAGCAAAGCCCCATTTGTGGGATACAGGTAGCACCCAAGCCCCTTCCAGTGTGTGGAAAAACCCTCTCTCCATGTAACTGGTCCCTGATGCCCAAAAGGTTGGGAACTTTTACAGTATAGGACTACCACAGCTGGGCAGCAAAAATTTAGTCCATCACTAGATGGCAGTAAAGAAATATTTAAATAGATCTTTTAGTGTCCTCTTGGTGGTGGTCGTCTAGGTTTGTTTAGTGGGCTATTGTAAACCTAAAAGGAAAAAAAGGCTTTCATGCAACTAGGGAGGGGAGATCCCTTTGAGTCAAGTGGCCAAGCAGGAGGGGAAAGATGATACTTTAAATAGAGGAGGGAACCCCTCACATGGGCCTACATTGTTGCAATAACATGGGAGAAATGGCTGGGTGACCTTCCTCTTCCCTTTCTCTCAGCCTGGTGGGATTCTGATCTGAACTCTCTCAGCACTGGAGGAACCCATCTAAGAGGGGCTGTGAAACACTGTGCCTCTGATAATAAGACCTGAATCAACACTTGAATAAGATGTAGGAAGCTATAGCAAAATAAAACACAATATTTATTTTTCTAGGGATTTTGGCTGCCCACAAGATAACAGCAAGCTCACCAGACACTGATCTCCCAACAGTAACAGGCTTGAGGGTAGGTTATAGCATTTGAAATATTAAAATGCCTCTTTTCTGCTCTCAAAACTCTAATAAAACTCTTGGTAGCTGTATGTATACTGAACTCTACATGAAATGCACACTGCTTTGATTGATCTTTGTTGACTCCTGACAGTGAATCCAACTAACAAATCAGGTGTTTTTTTGGTTTTTCTTGCTTAGCTTGACAAGAATCTTGCTGGTTCATCTAGGAACAACCCATATCCTGATGCCAAGAACAAAACTGTGGCACCAGTTGAGCTTGTTCCAAGATGAATAAAGTAGAATTCCTAGTTTGTACATCATAGTCAACCACAGACCATACAATTTTTTTAACTATGATTACTAGCAGAGAAATCCAATGGATGAGATAGCAACAACAGGGAGCAGCATACCTCTAGTGGTAAACCAGAATACTGGCTTTTAGTTCAAATAAGAACATGGGCATTCCACACTTCATCCATGTACTGAGATAGTTTAGGCTTTTTAGCTCTGATATTTTGTCTGTAGGAACTAAACTTCCCAGTTAGAACTTTTTCTGTTACTAAAATTGGGATACATTTCTTTCATATAAAAAAGAAAAACAGAGAAAATAGTAGGACTACATGTTACTCAGAAAAGGATATCCAGGTGATCCTCAAGGCATAACAGGCAATTTAATGTATGTTTGAAATTACAACAGACTACCCAAAATCACACATGGCCCCATTTCAAAGTTATGATGGCTGCAGCAGGCCTGCAGTCCCTCCATCCCATCTGTTGAAATCACTTGGACCTCCTTCTGATACAGCCATCATGCCTCATACTTACCTTCTGAAGCTCTCTGGACCTCATGTTGTGGAAGGCAAGCAGGCCATGTGTCCCTGGGTCACACAGTAGTGATCCAAATGTGGCTGCCATTTTGTCTTGCCCATTTATGGGCAGGACAAAATGGCAGCCACCAAAGAAATTTCTTCATTTTGTTACAGAGACTTTTGAATTTTGGAGAAAGCTTCTGCAGCACTGCAGAGCTTGATAAGGTAGCAAAATGAAGCAATTTGTCCCACAGATGTGCGGCTGCAATCCAAATGCAGCAACCTGAATACAGCCGCCATTTTGTGGGTGGGACAAAATGGCAGCCACTTTTGGAAATGCCATGTGGCCACGTGAAAAAGGAAGTCATATCAGCAGTCTGGAAGGCCTCACAGCTCTTCAAAAGGTAAGTGAGAAGAAGGGTATTTGGCTTGGTGGGGTGGAAATCAGATCAGGGAGGACCTGGTGGGAATGGGAAAAGGTATATGAGAACCCAAGGCATGGAAAGTGGAGCATGGAGCGTCAGTGGTGGGGGAGGACCTGGAAGGGCCAGTGCAGGCAGGCCTGGGCCTGTATGAGACCTCCAAGAGGCTCCCCTGTCCAGAAGGCACCTCACACTCCACATAGCAAACTGCATGTTCTTTTTGTTTATGTTTCACATGGGACAGGAATGGGATGGGGGGATTTTTCGTTAGGTGACACCTGACAACTACCGTGCAATATGACCATAATTCTCGAGGCCTGCCTATACTTTGATAGTTCTTTTTTCATTTGAAAAATAACTTTAGGATGAGATATGTTAGTGTGGAAATACTTGTTAGAAGGAAGATATAATCCTTTTTTATTTATTTCAAGGGCATGTCTTCTGTTGCAAATAGATATTTTAAAACATATGGAGCAGTTTTGATGCATCCAATCACCGCCTTGTTTCTGTCAGTTATTATGGTGGCATTGCTAAGGAATTACATGTTACATTTGTGTCCATAACACACTGTTTAATCCTTAGTTTCTATCTTTAGGAGCATCATATTGTTAGAAACTAGCTGAAACCATACCCGTTTTTAAACTGCAGAATGTTTGAGTTGGTTTTAATTATAAAATATATTTATACAATTTTCATATATAAATACTGGAGTCATCATAGCATGTAGTAAATCAGCATTACCATAAGTACTAAAATTGAATATATATCTAGATACTGAACACATTCCAAACAGGATATATGATTCTTCCCAAGAAGTTCTTTTCTATCCCTGTTTCTCTGCAAGCTGGTGCAAGTTATTTCCATCCAAAAACCTCACCCCAACCCCAGTAATCAAAACAGCTGAATCTCTACTTTTGCCTCATTTTTTCGCCCAATTAAAATAAAAATACTGTATGAGATTATTTTGGCTTTAATCCATCACAGTTACCGTATTTTGTCTTTAGTTCTAGGAAAATAAATATGTGCCCAACCTTGCCTGGTTCCTTGTTTAATCTAATTGTTCTTGTTATAAACTCAGCACAAAGAAAGAAATGCTTCAACAATTGCTATGCAACTTCTTAATTCCAGAAAATGGGTGTAAATTTCACCATAAGCAACAAGGAGACAGTTAAAAACAGTGATGTCCTGTTTCTGGCAGTAAAACCACCCATAATTCCCTTTATCTTGGATGAAATTGGCTCAGACATAGAAGATCGACATATTGTAGTCTCATGTGCTGCTGGTGTTACTATCAACTCAATTGAAAAGGTGAGAATCAGCACTCATCTGTATTACGTTTCTTGGGCCTAGATTTGTGCAAGGTTAGGGCAGCTAACAGATATTTCTGAAGAACAAACTAATAATGGGTGTGGTGACAGTGCAATGAATATAATTGCTTTGCTTATATAGAAAGAAGAGGAAACACTGTTGTATCTCTGGTTAGTGACCTAGTAAATATCATTGTAAGTAAGCTGGTTATATCCTGAATGAATTGGCATTAATAAATTATGTTTATCATCCAGAATAAAATACCATAAATTGTTCTAAATTAGCATAAATTATCGTGAATTAATATTATAAATTATGAATATTACCATGGATAAACTATTAGCGTTAGTATGAGTTATGAGTATTACCCAGATGAACTATCATGAATTAGTAACTCATAAATTGATGAATTATCTTGGAGAAATTATTATAAATTATGATTATTCTGGATAATATACCATAAATCATTACCCTGGAACAGTTAACTTATATTATCATAAATCATAATTATTATCCCAGATACATTATCATAAATTATTGCACTGGATAAGTTTTCATAAATTATGATTCTTAACCTGGATAAATTAGCATGAATTACTAAATTAGTATGAGTTAATAAATTATGGTTAATGATCTGAATAAATTAACATAACTTGTTCTACATTAGTATATAATTAGTAAATTATTCTGATTTAGTTATAATATGCCTAATTGTCATAAATTGTGAGAAATTATAGCATGCCACCCTGTAGACATTCCTTAAATTGCAGATGGAGCTATTGGGCAGGTGTCACTAATGTGATATCTGTCTTCAGATATCTGTCTTCATGTTCATCTGTCTTCAGGTGTCACTAATGTGATATCTGTCTTCAGATATCTGTCTTCATTGTCCATGGGAGGATTGAACATGAAGACAGATATCTGTCTTCATGTTCAATCCTCCCATGGACAATTAAGGGATGCCTATCCTGGACTACCTGGACTTTCTAGACTCATGCGGCAATATACTAGCACGGACTTGTATGCCCTCAGGGGTGCCCCCCCCTCTCCTGGGTGCGACCCGCCTCCTTAAACATTTTTAACCTCGATGACGGGCCCGAGTTTTGGGTCTCTGAGAGTTGGCTGGGCAGGGGCAGGGGCCGTCAATGTAAATCTAATAGAAGGCCTCTGATTATTTTTTTATCAAAATTTTTTATAGGGTTAGGGAGCGGGGTGGGTGATAGGGGTTGTCTGGCTATGGGGGGTGGCCATTCAACCATGGTTCAGGCCAGACTTGGGTCTGACCGCACGGGGGGAGAAAGGGGTGTCGTCGCCGGGGCTCATGAGCGGGTCGTGGGATTATCAATTCCCACGACGGGGAATGGCAGCAGGCGGATAGACAGGGGGCCGTATCGCTACCGGGAGGGCCATCTCCGCTACTTGCAAGCGGTGAGGCGCTCCGACCCTCTGCTTCTTCCTCGAGGTCCCGGGAGCGAGGATGTGCAGCCTCCTGAGCTCCGGCTGGTGTACCTGAATGCCAGGTCTGTGGTTAACAAAGCTCCCCTCGTTAGGGACTTAGTTGAGGGTGAGCATGCGGACCTGGCTTGCATCACGGAGACTTGGTTGGGCCCAGAGGGTGGGGTCCCTTTGGTTGACCTCTGCCCACCAGGCTTCCGGGTGCTACACCGGCCACGAGCTCATGGCAGGGGTGGGGGAGTGGCGGTCACTATTAGGGAGACCTTATGTCCGCGGGAGACCACCGTTTCTCAGATAGTCGGGTGTGAGTCTCTCTTTGTGAGATTTGGTTCTGGGGCGCAGTTGGGCTTGCTGCTGGTGTACATTTCGCCTAGTCGCACAGCGGCAGCCCTGCCCGAGCTGCTCGATATCCTCTCGGGGTTGGTGGTTGAGTTTCCCAAACTTATAGTTTTGGGAGACTTCAATCTACCATCCCTGGGAGGTTCATCTGAGTTAGCTCGGGAGTTCATGGCTTCCATGACGGCCATGGACCTGACGCAAGTAATTTCTGAGCCAACTCATGAGGGAGGCCACACCCTTGACCTGATTTTTTTATCTAGACGGTGGTTGGATGATCTTGGTGGGGGCTCTCCATTTATTATGCCCCTGTCATGGACCGATCATCACCTCCTGCGGCTGGTCTTCCGTTTTGCCACCCCCCGCCGTGGGGGTACGGAGCCAATTAGATGGTACCGCCCCAGACGCCTAATGGATCCCGATAGATTCCAAGCGGCGCTGGGGTCCCCACCTGCCTCCATTGCTCACAGCTCGGCAGATGCCTTAGTGGAAGCCTGGGAAAGGGCAGCCACTGAGGCACTTGACCGGGTTGTACCCTTGCGGCCCCTGACCCGGCGCAGATCCCAGCGAGCTCCATGGTTCTCCGCGGAGCTCCGGGAGATGAAGCATCGGAAACGGGGCCTAGAGAGCCGTTGGAGGTCTAGCCGATCCGAACCCGACCGGTTGCGGTTAAGAACCTACATTAGGTCTTATCTCGCAGCGATGAGGGTGGCGAGGTGTAATTACTTCTCCACCCTCATCGCGTCCGCAGATAATCGCCCGGCCGCCCTGTTTAGGGTGACTCGCTCACTTCTTAATCAGGAGGTGAGGGAGGATCCCTTGCAGGGTCGTGCCGAGGAATTTAGTCAACATCTGTCGGATAAAATCGCTCGGATTCGGACCGGTTTGGACTCCAACTGGGCAGAGTCAGGCGATCAGGACACGGGCGGTCTTGTCAATGTTACCTGGGAAGAGTTTGATTCTGTGACCCCTGATGAAGTGGACAGGATTATGGGGAGGCTGAGCTCCTCCACATGTTTGTTGGACCCGTGCCCTTCCTGGCTGGTTTATGCAGCTAGGGAGAGGACACGAGGCTGGCTCCAGGCGGTTATATCTGCTTCCTTGAGTGAGGGTTATTTCCCCACCGTCTTGAAGGAGGCGGTGGTGAGACCTCTCCTCAAGAAGCTTGCCTTGGACCCAGCTGTATTGAACAACTTTCGTCCAGTCTCCAACCTTCGCTTTCTTGCGAAGGTTGTCGAGAGTGTGGTGGCGCATCAGCTCCCTCTGGTCCTGGATGAAGCGGATTATCTGGACCCCTACCAATCGGGTTTCAGGCCCGGGTACAGCACGGAGACGGCATTGGTCGCTCTGGTGAATGATCTCTGGAGGGCTCGGGACAGGGGATATTCCTCTGTCCTAGTCCTATTAGACCTCTCGGCGGCTTTCGATACCATCGACCATGGTATCTTGCTGCGGCGTCTCAGGGGACTGGGAGTGGGAGGCACAGTTCTTCAGTGGTTCTCCTCCTATCTCCTGGGACGCTCGCAGTCGGTGTTGGCAGGGGGGCAGAGATCGGCCCCTAGGTCTCTCGTTTGTGGAGTGCCTCAGGGGTCGGTTCTCTCGCCTCTCCTGTTCAACATCTACATGAAACCGCTGGGTGAGATCATTCGTGGTTTTGGAGTTGGGTATCATCAATATGCCGATGATACCCAACTTTTCTTTTCGACCCCAAACCACCCCAGTGATGCCCTCGCTGTGATGTCCCGTTGCCTGGAGGCGGTTCGGGTCTGGATGGGGAGGAACAGACTTCAACTCAACCCTGACAAGACTGAGTGGCTGTGCATTCCGGCATCCTGGGACATTCAAAATGTTCCATCTCTTTCTATGGGGGGTGAGCTCTTACCCCCCGTGGATAGGGCTCGCAACTTGGGAGTCCTCCTAGATTCACGGCTTACCCTGGAAGATCATATAGTGGCCGTGACTAGGGGGGCTTTCGCCCAGGTTCGCCTGGTGCGCCAGTTGCGGCCCTATCTGGACCGGGATGCCCTGTGTACGGTCACTCATGCGCTCGTGACCTCTCGCCTTGACTACTGTAATGCTCTCTACATGGGGCTTCCCTTGAAGACCACTCGGAGGCTCCAACTGGTACAGAATGCGGCCGCGAGAGTTGTCTTGGGAGTTTCCCGGTACTCCCATGTTACACCTTTGCTCCGCGAGCTGCATTGGTTACCAGTTGTCTTCCGGGTGAGGTTCAAGGTCTTGGTTATGATCTTTAAGTCCTTACATGGCATGGGTCTGGGTTACCTCAGGGACCACCTGCTGCCGGCGTCAACTCCCCTCCGCCCTGTGCGTTCCCACAGAGAGGGCCTCCTCAGGGTGCCTCCGGTCAGGGAATGCCGACTGGTGGCCCCCAGGGGGAGGGCCTTCTCTGTGGGCGCTCCGGCATTATGGAATCAACTGCCGGTGGAGCTCCGGATGTCATCAGACCTCCGAACCTTCCGTCGCGGCCTGAAGACCCACTTATTTGAATTAGCTGGTCTGGCCTGATGGGGGAATATGGGTTTTAAATTGTTGTTCTTAGTATTGTATTATTGTTTTTAACTGGGCATTGGTTTAATCTTTTTTAACTTTTGTATTGTTATTTATATATGCCCTGTGAACCGCCCTGAGTCCCTAGGGAGAAGGGCGGTATACAAATTAAATAAAACTAAAAACTAAATAAACTAATGTATAACTTGGCTTTTTTCTACTTGGCATTTCCAAATGTGTTGGGGATTACAACTCCTAGAATGATCAGTCCCTCAGTTAGGAAAATGGCAGGCTTCCACAGTGGAAAAAATAAGACATCCCCCCCAAAATAAGACCTAACACCTCTTTTGGAGGCAAAAAAATATAAGACCGGATTCTGAATTAAGTTCTGAATTAAGTATCCTCAATTGTTTCTCTTATTTTGTGTCTCAAGAAACTTTCTACCTTCTGCCCCACCCCAAAAGTGATCAGGTGCATGACCAACACACCAGTCATTGTGCGGGAAGGGGCCACCGTTTATGCCACAGGCTCGCATGCAGAAGTGGAAGATGGGAAGCTCTTAGAACAGCTGATGGCAAGCGTGGGCTTCTGCACTGAAGTGGAAGAAGATTTGATAGATGCTGTGACGGGACTCAGTGGCAGTGGACCTGCTTATGTATGTGCCATATATTTCCTTTAGTCTTCAAAAAGGATATAAAAGATTTGGGTTGGGGTGGGGATAGGGTTATATGCGGAAGTGTAGCTAACATCTTACGCCATATCTGATTTTAAGAGAAGGCAGATTGGCTTGCAGTATTTCAGAATGAAGCTTTATAACCAAGTGTTTGATTTCCTAGATATCATTAGAGCCGGACCACCTTGGAATAGGTGGTCTATTCCAATCTGTCCTAGGCTACCCACAAGGATCCACTGGTAAAATTCTGGGATACTGGTAGTCCTCAACTTACAATGGTTTGTTTAGTGACTGTTCGAAGTTACAACGGCCCTGAAAAAGTGACGTACGACCATTTTTCACACTTACGACCATTGCACCATGGTCACATGATCCAAATCAGATGCTTGACAACTGACTCACATTTTTGATGGTTGCAGTGTGCTCAGGTCATATGACCCCTTTTGTTACCTGATAAGCAAATTCAAAGGAGGAGCCATATTCACTTAACCATGTGACTACCTTAACCACTGCAGTGATTCACTTAAGAACTGCGGCAAGAAAGGCCATAAAATGGGGCAAAATTCAACAGCTGTCTCATAGCAACATAAATGTTGGCTCAGTTGTGGTTGTAAGTTGAGGACTACCTGTACAGCTGTTGCCTCAGACTATGCTGATTGTGAATTCTTGACTTTGTAGCTGCAGCACGGTTAGAGGGCACTGAATTGAGGAACTCTGATTTAAATAATCAGAAAAATACATTGCATTGTTATGTTGCACAGGTGATCCAGAGGAATAATTATATGGTCAAATTTTTATTTCTCTTTAACTATTGATTTCCTAGGCATTCACAGCCCTGGATGCCCTGGCAGATGGAGGTGTGAAGATGGGCCTTCCTCGTAGACTAGCTGTCCGATTGGGAGCTCAAGCCTTGTTGGTCAGTATCTTAGCTTGTAATCATCAGAATGGTCATTATGACTACTCTGCTTCCTGATATTTGATAGGAAAAAAGTCACATTATTTTTTTAAAAGCTGGTGTTTGAAATTCAAAGAAGCGCCCTGGGTACCACCCAGCAATTAAAGTACAAAGAAACAGACAAACTATTGGATCATTCAGTCACGTGTGAGACAGGTTACATTTTTTTCTAATTCAATGGCTAATTTGCAGTGTTAAGGAAAAAATTTTTATCTGCCCTGATTTTCATTTTCTCCCTCAAAGATCCAGCTATAAATATAGGTTAAACTAAGTAACATATTGCTGCTATCCTCTAAGTTGCCTTTGTCTTGTCTATCCAATACCTAGGGAGCTGCCAAAATGCTGTTGGATTCTGAGCAGCATCCTGGACAGCTTAAGGACAATGTTTGCTCACCGGGAGGTGCTACCATCTATGCTCTCCACTTTCTAGAGAGTGGTGGTTTCCGCTCACTGCTCATCAATGCTGTGGAGGCATCCTGCATCAGGACACGGTATGCTTGCACAGCGCAAAAAGAAATGCCCTCATCCACTCACCCCTCTTGAGCTACGTTCTCTGATTTGTTAATCCATTCTGTGTCTTCAACAGGGAACTACAGTGCTTAGCTGACCAAGAGAAAGTTTCCCCAGCTGCCATTAAGAAAACCTTAATGGATAAAGTGAAATTAGAGTCTTCCTCTACCAGCAAGGTCAGCCTATTCAACAAGAAGAATCCTGGCAACAAGAAGTACTAAAGAAACCCAGGCCTTTGCCTGAGCCTGTTTTCTTTTTCTTTGAACACAGATTATTTTAAAGTGGGATGTATAGAAGGAGACGTATCCTGGATTCGAGATGTTGAGAGAAAGGCATTTAAATTTCCAGAAGTAATTATTAAGGTAGAATAGATAGGGCAATGTTCTTGGGGACTGAAAGGAAAGTTTGCTAAGCACATTGATTTGTGCTTTACATTGTAAGTCTTCAGAGAAAGGGCGGGATATAAATGGGATTTTTTTAAAAAAGTAGTTTTTTTCAGCCATTTCTCTTAGGGAGGAAACTACAGCAGTCTTCTTTTGAACTTGACAGATGATTTGTTTACGTTTTTCAGTCCTAATTTTCCTCCAAAGTTCTTCTTTCCTAGTTAATCTCACAACAGTTTTGCACAACAGGTGACCCAGAGAAATAATTACATAGTCAAACAGAAAGCTATATCCAAATATTTCCAAGTCTTGTTCACGTGCATTCATTCATTCATTCATTATTTCATTCCTCCTTTCTCTCTCTCTCTCTCTCTCTCTCTCTCTCTCTCTCTCTCTCTCTCTCTCTCTCTCTCTCTCTCTCTCTCTCTCTCTCACACACACACACACACACACACACACACACACACGGTAGAAGCAGAATCTTCGGATCTTGTTTCTGCAGTGTTTCATTTTAATTCTTCACTGCTCTCAGGTTTCATATAGGTTATTTGTCTGAATTTATCACACGTTATACGCTGCAAAAAGTATCTATAGTAGTCTATAATCTCTTCGTTCCATAAGAACATAAGAATCTTTTAAACAGAGCAGTCTGATTCTCCATTTGGTCACATATTGTATCTACTCTGTCTGGCAGCAACTTTCCAGTCTTTAGCAGAGCTCTTTCTCATTTCTTGCTACCTAAATTGGATTTGCCCAAGATTTCAATCTTTCATTTTCATGCAGGTAATTTGCAAACTTCTAGTACATAAACTATAAGAAATCCCATATAGATTCTGAATCTGCTATTATGCCTAGATAGAAGCTATTCAATTTGTATGGGGATTATTTTCATAATTTTGATTTTCTTAGTGGAGTAGCTATTAACATAGAGTATTAACATTTGGCACTACAGTCAGAAATAAAAGAATGAGTAACGATTAGATCATTTGTGATCTAATCATGAATTTATTGGATTTATTCACAGCGTTCCTTTAATAGATAAAAGACTGAGACTGCCTAAGGCTGAAAAATGAAAAAAATATTTGTGAGGTGTACCTTATAGATAGACCTGAAATCTGAGAATTTATTATAGTGAGGTGCAGAGAAGGCAGCTCTCTTATTTCTTTTAATGCCAGAGTCTTTCTTTACTAAAATGTTCCCTGCCCTTTCTAGCAGATGGATATTGTTGTGTTATATATTGCTTCTGAGTAAAAAAAAAATTCTGCTGAGGAAAGCAGAACTTAGCTTTTTCCGTAGAACTTAAGTCTCTCTATATCCTGGAGGCAGACATGTGTTCTGGGCTAATTGGTAGCTTCAGCATGCAGGTCCTCCTAAAGAGCCCAAAGATTGTGAAGGTGTCGGTAGTGATTGTTCCCACAAAAAACTCAAGGGCAGAGCAATTCTGTATTACTTCATCATTGTCACCTTCCTGCCTTAGACCTTGTAATTTATTCTTGTCACTTTTTCCTATTTTCTGCAATACACATAAGAGGAGCAGTGGCTTTTATTTTGTGAATGAGCCAAACCATGGATTTATTCTTTCCCATCTTTTATACCCGTAAGGAAGAGCTTAGCAACAACCATTCTGTCTTTAAACAAACCTCCTTGTTACATCTGAACTCAGGAAACTGCTTAAATAATAAAGTGACAATGATTCAGAATTAAACTATTTCCAAAGAAATATGAAGCAAGACTCTCTTGGGATGAAGCTTTTGCTTGTTTTTTATGACTACCCAAATGGTCAAAGAATTAGAGGAGAAAATGTTTTTGCTCTAGGTCAGTGGACCGGTACCTGGCCATAGCACGCCAGCAACTGGGCCACACAAACAAGATGCAGGCAGCACACAAAACCACGCACCCTCCGGTCCATGGAAAAACCTCTATGGAACCAGTCCCTGGTGCCCAAAAGGTTGGGGACCTTTGCTCTAGGTACTTGCTGCAATTTTTAGATACTATTTTTCTGGAAATCTTTATGTGTGGAACACTGATAATCTGTATTCCTCAATTATGTTTGACTATATCTGAAGCTTGATTGCATTAAAGTGCTCAGTGGCTGAAACCTCATGTGTTTTCTTTCTTGCCTTCCCTTCAACAACAAACTCAATCATCAGTCAAAAGCCTTGCTTTTGCCACATCCCTGAATGGCAGAAATGGAACAAAATTTGGCTGAGAGAAAAAAATACAGTGGAGTACTGCCTGTCAGCAACTTGGAAAACTGATAAAGATCTGATTGTAATGATAAGGTCGGTTTTGAATTTAGAACACAGCTGACAACTTATATGTAAGAAATATATATTATATAGAAAATTTAGATTATCACATGCCTGTAGGATTGAAGCTGATATATAAAAATAAAGCAATTAATATGATTTGTTTCTAGGTTTTTACTGGATTTTTGGGTTTATTTTGGTGCTATGAAAGAGGGCCAGTTTTGGAAGAATCTGAAAGACACATAGCTTTTCCTTCTCACTCCAATTCTTCAGTCTGATTTTCTCATTTGAATGTTGGTGTGTAAGTTTTCCAAATGGGATAGCTAGTCTATTATCCAAGCAGATGGGAATCACTTCCAAACAGTTATGGCTGATTTATTTCTTTCTCAAAATGTGACATAAAAATATTTGGTCTTTTTAGTCTATAAAATCATATACACATAGTTATATTTTATGACATTTATAAACCCTGTAATTTGTATTGGCTATGGTTTCACAAGATTAATGTGCTTGTTTTATTTGAAGAACTTTTCATTTTTCTTCAGTTACTTTTTATATAAGTAAAGAAAAAGGAAAAAATCAATTAGAAAACAAAAAGTGCGGACTCCTCCCCCAAGATGTCTGCTGAACAGTAGGAATTTTTCTTTCTTCTATCAACGATCCATTTTGCTGCCAAAGCTGATTCTTTGGCAGTGCTGCTCCCAAGATTTGAATGGGAGCATGTACGAATGACCCAAGATAGCTTTCGGATGAATCCACCTGGGAAGAGGAATCTTGAAGATTGCAGTTTCTTATGGGAGCAATTGGGAAGTCACTGGTCATCCATCTTTTCTCTGGCAGTTCATTTTCTTAAGCATGCCTAGGTTTTAATTTCATTTTTTGAAGTTTCTGTTTTTCTTCTTATCTTTAAAAGTTGACTGGCTGGTTGAATGCTGATTTATTTTAACCTCCTGTTGGACTTTATTTAATAGGGGGGGTTGTTCCCCCCCAAAATAGAAAATAAATAGAAATTCTTTCATGCAGAACTCCTCTAGCTCACACATATTAATATCTTTGCATGCAATGTTTACCTTATGGATTTTCAGTATTTTAGTCCAGAGACCATGACTTTCATTCCAAAATCTTCTCTTTTAAATGCTTCATGGTTTAGTTTATGTTTTGGATTGTTTTGCTGCAATAAGCAACCGCTTCAGATTCAATTTCTTCACTGACTATCAGACGTCTGGTAACAACTTTCCAGTTTAACATATTTTATTAAAAAGCATAAGCTTTCATGACCTACTCTCCATCAGATGCATGGAGTGTAGCTAAGCTTATGGAAGATTAAAATTGAGATTATGTGGGTGAAAGGAGAAGACAATGTGGTTATGGAGGTTTTACATGAGACATAAATACCTTGCTGATTAACAACTATATGTTAAAAATCTACTGTTTATCTCCTCTTACAATAGCTTCACTGATTATAGAATATTATGTTTAGGATATGTTGAGACTGTATTCAGTTGAATCCATCCTTTCTTCCACAAACACAATATTTCTTCTGCCACTATAATATAACCTCAAAGCATAATACAGCAACCCCTGTGCTTAACAGTTGGCAATATGTTCTTTCAAATACGACACCCTTTTCTCTCCCAATCAATCTAGTATGGTTCTGACTGAAGAGTTTTTCAGTTGGGGCATCCTCTATGTTCATAGGATTTAAAATAAAATAAGAATGGAACAATAAGAATAAGAATAGAAATAGAAAATTAGAATAGAATAGAATAGAATAGAATAGAATAGAATAGAATAGAATAGAATAGAATAGAATAGAATAGAATAGAATAGAATAGAATAGAATAGAATAGAATAGAATAGAATAACAGTTGGAAAGTACCTTGAAGGTCTTCTAGTCCAAACCCCTGCTCAGGCAGGAAATGTTGTGATTCAGGGTCAGCTTGTGGGTTCGGCAGTTGGGTCGGATGATTCAGAGGAGGAGGAGGGGGGTGTTGGAGACCTTGCTGATGATGGCCTTGGGGCTCCGCAGAGCCCTCAGCCAGGCCCCTCCCATCTGGTCACAACGCAGACCCAGCTGTGTGAGCCTGACAGCGTGGATGAAGATGACCCACAGCTGGCCCTGTTCAAGGACGCCCGACGCAAGAGGCAGTCAATCAGGAGTAAACAGAGGAAGGCAATGGGGCACCTCGGAAGGAGGTAGAGAGAAACCACGCCCTGAACTGTTTAAAAGGGGAATGTGTGGGAGGGCTGGTTTGCTGAAGGCAACCGTTTGAATAGCTCCTGTTTCATGGTTCGTGTTTGCTCTCTTTGCTCTGTTTGCTCTGTTTATGTTTTTATGTTAATAAATTTGGCAGGCTTAGTTCCAGCCTCTTGCCTTCTTGTAAAAGGGGTTGTCCCTGCCTTTTCTGCAGGCCGGTAGTAGGCTGGTACAGAACAGTTTGCCTTCAGCCTCCCACCCCTTATTATTATTATGGAGCAGCTATGTGCTGAGAATGCCCAGCTCGCCCAGCAACTCGCTTTGTTGGCAGCTCAGGTGGCTCAATTGCAAGCTCAGGTCCATGCTGCACCCCCACCATCACCCCCACCCAGGAGAAAATGCCAAGTTGCGATGCCGGATAAATTTACTGGCAATCCAGAACTGTTTCCTGCTTTCCTGGGACAATGCCAGCTCTTTATCAGCGTGAGAGCAGCTGATTTCCCCACTGACCGGGATAAGGTGGGGTTTGTGTTAAGCCTTCTTTCGGGTGATGCAGCTCGTTGGGGCACGCCTCTGCTGGCTCAACCTAGTCCATTGTTGGACAACTTTGTGGGGTTTTGTGATCATATGCGTCTGATGTATGAGGACCCTATAAAGACGCAGACTGCTACTCGACACCTGAAAGCTCTGAGGCAGGGTCAACACCCCCTACAGGGCTATATCAGTGATTTTCGGCTGCTTAGCCAGGATTCCACCTGGAATGAGGCTGCGCTTGTGGATACCTTCCAGGATGGATTGTCGGAGAAGATGTTGGATGAGCTGGCCCGTGTGGATATTCCCTCAGACCTGAATGGGCTGATCCATCTCTGCCTGCGGATCGATGCTCGGTTGCAGCAGCGGAGGAGTCGCCGTGCCACCCCACAGACCCCTGCAGCCCCTGTTGTGTGTGAGACCCCAGTTCAAAGGGAGGAGCCAATGGAGCTGGGTGCCGCTAGGTCTCGTCTATCGGTGACTGAAATGAACAGATGACGATCGGGGGGGTTGTGTTTTTACTGCGGGGACCCTGGGCATTTGGCTGCTTTTTGCCCAAAGAAGCGACAGCGGGCATCAGTGACCGAGTCTGCCCCGAGAAAGTCCCCTACTTTTCTGTCGGGAAATGCCCCGAGCCCGATCTAGACGGTGATATTGGAGGCACGTCTGATATTGGAGGCACGTCTGAGCCTTCCTGGCAAGCCAAAGGGGATTCCAGTGCATGCCTTAATTGACTCTGGGGCCACCACAAATTTTATGGACTCAGCATTTGTGGCCAAATGGGCTGTCCCCCAGTGCCCGGTGGATCTGCCCATGTTAGTGGAGACTATTGATGGTCGAGTGCTCCTGTCTGGGCCAATTACGGCCGCCACGCAACCATTATGTATGGCCATCAGTTCCCATGTGGAGGCCATCCAGTTCTATATCACCTCAGATCTGCATTTCCCCGTGGTCTTGGGACTGGCGTGGCTCCGGGCGCATGACCCACAGATCTATTGGTCACAGAACTTGGTCACCTTCCCAAGCTTGCAGTGCGTGGACCACACCCGCCATAGCTGTGCCGGCCAGGTGGAGGGTTCCCCAGGGGTTTCCTTGCCTCCCGAACTGTCCGACTTTGCTGATGTGTTCAGCGAGACAGAGGCGGATCAATTACCCCCGCACAGGCCCTATGACTGCCCCATTGATTTAGTCCCTGATGCACCTCTCCCAGTGGGGCGTTTGTACTCCATGTCGGACCCCGAGTTGGCTGCATTGCGGGACTTTCTGGAGAAGAATTTGGCTCACGGTTTCATCCAGCCCTCGTCCTCGCCAGTGTCTGCACCCGTGCTCTTCGTTAAAAAGAAGTCCGGCGAATTGCGGCTTTGCTGTGATTATAGGAAACTCAACGCCCTCACGGTGCGCAATCGTTACCCACTGCCCCTCATCTCCAAACTCTTGGACCGACTCCGGGAGGCTAAGATCTTCATGAAACTGGACCTGCGTGGAGCTTACAACCTCGTCAGGGTTCGGCCGGGTGATGAGTGGAAGACGGCGTTTGGTACTTGTTATGGACATTTTGAGTACACGATGATGCCGTTTGGCCTGGCCAATGCCCCCGCCATGTTTCAGCATTTCATGAACGACATTTTCCGGGATTTGTTGGATCAGTTTGTCATGATCTACTTGGACGACATCCTGATCTACTCCCCATCGCATGAGGTGCACCATCAACATCTCCATCAGGTCCTGCAGCGACTCCGAGAACATCGGCTGTTTGCCAAGTTGGAGAAGTGCCAGTTCTACCGGGTGACCATCCATTTCCTGGGTCACCGCATTTCTCCTGAGGGCATTGCCATGGAGCCAAGTAAGGTTGAGTCTTTGCAGAGTTGGCAAACCCCGCGTCGCGTGCAGTGGCGTAGCGTGGGGGGTGCAGGGGGGGCCGGCCGCACCGGGCGCAACATCTGGGGGGGCGCCCATTAAGCTCGCCGGAGGGGGACGATTCCGCTTCGCCGAGGGTCGGAGGAGCGAGTGAGTGAGCGAGCGAGCGAGCGGGCGGAGCGTAGAAATCAACCGCATTCGCTGCGCCCAGCCAGAGCGGGATCCCGTCCTCTCGCGGCTGCGGATCGCCTCCTTTCTCGGGTGGGGGTGGGGAGGCTTGGCAGTGTCTTGCCTCCCTTTCTTTCTCCCGCCGCGGCTCTCCTCCGCTTGGCTCTCAACCTGCAAGCCCGCCCCCCCCGACCCAGCTCCCGCCCCGTCTCCTCCTTTCCCGGAGGTAAAGGTAACAACTGCAGCTGCCGCACCTGCGGCTGCTTGCTGCTGCTGCTCCTCCTCCTCCTCCTCCTGCCGTATTGACTCTCTGCGGCCACTCGGTTCCCCCTGCAGGAGGCGATCGGGACCGCCCCCCCGACACACGTCGCCAGCAGCGAGAGTTTCCAGCCAGGCCGGCGAATCTTTGGGGCGAGGTGCCAAAGAGAAGGAGGCGGCTTGGCTTGGATAAGCAGCGTCTGGGCAGAAAATAGGTCGGGCGCCGCAGCAAGTATGAATTCCTGGGGTACAGCCTAAGCAGGCAAAGCTGCAGGGTGGGTTGGTTGGCTTTTCCGGCTTTGGAATAACCTTGGGAAGCTGAGGCATTGTAAGTTGGAAGTCATTGTTTGTCACCTAACATGTTGGGTCAACCCCACGCCACATGCTAAGCCATAAACCGTGGTTGGTATCCAGGGTTTAGGACAAGATGGAGAAAACTAGCCAATTGTGGGATCATAAATCTTGATGAAGCCCATCATCGCTCCATGTGATGTATGCACTCAATCTACAAACGTACGGTAGTCCAAGCCTATTCACATCTGTTGTAAGGTCATTCTCTTGTGGGGTTTATCCTGACGTCCACTAAGAGTGGAACAAACATGCCCCATTAACCATTTTCAACGCCATGTCCTCTCTTTGTCTCATCCTAAATCACAGCTGAGGCACCTTAAAGTTGCCTTGTTTCAGTTTTAAACTAGCATTTTCCCTCTTCTCCAGAGACCCTTTTTTGCCTTGAACCTAACTCAGGGGTAGGCAACCTTGGCTCTTTTATGACTCATGGACTTCAACTCCCAGAATTCCTGAGCTAGTGGAAGAGACTCGAATGCTAAAATCCACAGGTTAGGGGGCGCAAATTACTTGCCTTGCCCCGGGTGCTGACAACCCACGCTACGCCACTGGTCGCGTGAAGGATGTTCAGCGACTTCTTGGGTTCGCCAACTATTACCGAGCTTTCATCCCTGGGTTTGCTGCCTTGACAGCCCCCCTCACCCGGCTCCTGCAGAAGAAGACTCGGTTCCAGTGGAACGCTCCAGAACAACGGGCTTTCCAGACTTTGAAGGACGCCTTCATGAAGGAGCCCATCTTGAAGCATCCTGACCCGCAACGGCCATTTGTCGTGGAGGCGGACACCTCCGACATTGCCATTGGGGCGGTGTTACTCCAGGCAACGACGCCCAGCGGTACCCTCTTCCCTTGCGCGTACCATTCATGAAAACTGAATCGGAGCGCAATTATAAAATCTGGGAGAAGGAGCTGCTGGCCATCAAAGTGGCGTTCGAGGCCTGGAGGCATCATCTGGAGGGAGCGCGGCATCAAATTGAGGTCCGGACGGACCATAAGAATTTGGAAAGCCTGCAGACCGCTCGGAATTTGAACCAACGCCAGATCCGGTGGTCTCTTTTCTTTGCGAGGTTCGACTTCCGAGTTCAGTACATACCCAGCGGGCACAATCAAAGAGCGGATGCTCTGTCCAGGAAGCCCGAATATTCCCAAGTGGAAGACAAGCTTCTGCCCAGGACAGTGATCCCTGTCGAGTCTTTTGCTGTGGTGCGGGAGCCAGTTGATATACGGGTTCGGATCCAGGAGGCACAGCAGCAGGAGGTGTTGGTGGCTCAGCGGAAGGAGGAGGTGGGGCCAGATTCTCCATGGACGGTCATGGATGGACTCTTGTATTATCGTGACCGGCTCTACGTTCTGGGAGGGCCACTCAGGGGACTCATCCTCAGCCAGTGTCACGATAACCCGGAGGCGGGGCATTTTGGCCTGTTCAAGACCCTGAACCTGGTCTCCCGTACCTTCTGGTGGCCCTGAGTCCGACACGACATCCAGTCCTATGTCACTTCCTGCATCACATGCAGGCAGGCCAAGTCAGCGACAGGGGCCCCACATGGATTACTGCAGCCCTTGCCAACACCCAAAAGACCCTGGGGGGCTGTGTCCATGGACTTTCTGACGGACGTACCCCCGTCCTTTGGTTTTACGACAGTGTATGTGGTGGTGGACATGCTGACCAAGATGGCGCATTTCATCCCCTGTTGCGGCTTACCGTCAGCCCGCGCCACTAGTCGTATGTTCATTCAGCAGGTGTTTCGGCTGCACGGCCTCCCTGATAGAGTCGTCTCTGATGGGGGGGCCAGTTTACAGCCCGCTTCTGGCAGGAGTTGATGCATGCGTTGGATATCAAAATTTGCCTCTCGTCCGTGCATCATCCTCAAACTGACGGGGGAACCGAGAAGGTCATCGGTATTCTGGAACAATATCTGCGCTGCTACGTCAATCTGCAGCAGAACAATTGGGTGGACTATCTGGCCATAGCTGAGTTTCCATTCAACAATTCGCAGCACACCTCCACACAGATGACACTGTTCTTGGCCAATGTGGGATATCACTCCCGGTTTTTCCACCTTTCTCCCGTGGACTCACCGGAGCCGGCAGCGAACGACTTCATGGCAGAGTTACAGGCGATCCATCGATTGGTGCAACGTCAGTTAGAAAAGGTCAAGGCCTATTACAAAAGGTTTGCTGATCGGTCAAGGCGAGATACGCCTCCACTATCGGTGGGAGATCGGGTCTGGTTGTCCACCAGGAACCTACCGTCAACACGGCCGGTGAGAAAGTTAGATCACCGATATTTAGGACCGTTCCCAATCAAGGCTGTCATCAATCCGGTCGCCTATCGCTTAACTCTGCCATGTTCCCTGCATGTGCACCCAGTCTTTCATTGGTCTCTGTTGGTCCCCGAGCAACCGGCCTGTCCACTCCGCCGAGCGGAACCTCCCCCATCAGGACCTCGTGATGGAGACAGCACCCCCGAGTACGAGGTCACCAGCATCAGGGACTCCCATTGGCTGAAAGGTTGTTTCCAGTACCTGATTGAATGGAAAGACTACGGACCAGAGGAGTTCACCTGGGAGGACGCGACCGCTGTTCATGCCCCTGCTTTGGTGTCCGCTTTTCATGAACAATTTCCATCCCGACCGCATCCGGATCGGCAGACCCGGGGGAAGGGCCCTGCAGTGCGGGATAGTGTTGTGATTCAGGGTCAGCCTGTGGGTTCGGCAGTTGGGTCGGACGATTCAGAGGAGGAGGACGGGGGTGTTGGAGACCTTGCTGATGATGGCCTTGGGGCTCCGCAGAGCCCTCAGCCAGGCCCCTCCCATCTGGTCACAACGCAGACCCAGCTGTGTGAGCCTGACAGCGTGGATGAAGATGACCCACAGCTGGCCCTGTTCAAGGACGCCCGGCGCAGGAGGCAGTCAATCAGGAGTAAACAGAGGAAGGCAATGGGGCACCTCGGAAGGAGGTAGAGAGAAGCCACGCCCTGAACTGTTTAAAAGGGGAATGTGTGGGAGAGCTGGTTTGCTGAAGGCAACCGTTTGAATAGCTCCTGTTTCATGGTTCGTGTTTGCTCTGTTTGCTCTGTTTGCTCTGTTTATGTTTTTACGTTAATAAATTTGGCAGGCTTAGTTCCAGCCTCTTGCCTTCTTGTAAAAGGGGTTGTCCCTGCCTTTTCTGCAGGGCCGGTAGTAGGCTGGTACAGAACAGGAAACCCTATACCCTGAACCACGGGTCGGCAACCTGCGGCTCCGGGGCCACATGCGGCTCTTTGAGCCGTCTCCTGCGGCTCCCAGCCACCCGGTGCGCGTGCACCTCTTCGAACGGGGAGTGGTGCGCGCGCACCTCTCCAAATGGAGAGTGGCACCGCTCATTTGGAGAGGTGTGCGCGCACCTCTCCGAACGGACAGAGGTGCGCGCGTACCTCCGCGCGAACGGGCAGTGGCGCCGCTCTTTGAAAAAGCTGCTGTGGCCCGTCTGCAAAGCTGCCGAAAGCGGCAGCTTTGCAGACGGGCCGCGGCAGCTTTCCCAAGAAGCAGCGCCGCTGCCCATTCCGAGGTGCGCGCACACCTTTCCGAATGACCGTAGGTGCGCGCGCACCTCCCCAAACCTTTGGAGAGGTGCACGCGTACCTCCGCGCGAACGGGCAGCGGCGCCGCTTCTTAGGAAAGTTACCGCGGCCCGTACCTCCGCGCGAACGGGCAGCGGCGCCGCTTCTTAGGAAAGCTACCGCGGCCCGTCTGCAAAGCTGCTGCCTCCGCTCCCTTCCTTCGCCCGGCCTGCTTTTCCAACCTCACTTCCCTCCCTGCCAAAGCTCCTCCTTTTCTACTCAAACCGATTTTCGGGGTTCCTCGGCTTACACCCCTTGGCGAGAGACCCCAAACGTCCCTTTCTCACTGCTCCTCCCTCCCTGCCCGCAGAGGCTCTTGCCCTCCCCTGGCTCGTTCAACGGGGGGGGAATAGGTCAGGTACCCCTTTCCCCCCGAGAACGACATGTGTAAATCTCAAAACGAACCCGGCAAGCTTCGCGCAAAGCCGCCAGGCAGACCCGCGAGCTGGGGCTCAGAGCCAGCAGCTGGAGGGGAAGAAAAAAACGGCGCCGTCTGAGGAGTCTCTTCTTCGGCTAACTTGCTCTGCCCGTCTCCCGCTTGAAAGAACCTCCTCAGCGGATCGGTGCGGTGAAGAGGCCGGGCTTCCTTCGGGGGGCCTTTCATTCCTGTACAAGGGGGAAGGGGAACTCTCTGTGCTTTTGTGTGTGCGTGTGTGTGTATGTGTATGTAAAGCACGAGAGAGGGAGGAAGAGGGGAGGGAAAGCGAGATCTCAAGCCCCGATGTTTCCTGCCTTCCACTGCCGGCGGCTGCCCCAGATTTTTAGCATTCCTAGGCTGTGACTCCGAGGTCATCGCCGTCTCCGCTGAGCAGCGCCGCTTGGAGGAGAAAGGTAGCAGGACAGGCACGCTCGCCCCAGCGGAGTGGCCGGCCCTCGTTTTAGTAGCGAGACAGTAATCGCTCCCCTCCGCCCCCCCCAATGCTCCCGGTTCTCCCATTCGCCCGCCGCCCCGCTTTCCTTCCTGAATTTTGCGCTTCCTTACCGAACTCCAAACTTTCTCTAGCGCCCCTGTGCTTTAGGAGGGGGAACCAAAGGCAGAGCCATTTCTCTCTCTCTCTCCCCCCCCGCTTTTGCCGCTCCCCCACCCAACCAGTATCCCGCTTCTCCTTCCTCGGCAACTTTGCAGATGGGCCATCGCCGTCCATCACACATAAAAAAAATGACAACCCCGCGCGTCCGCAAGAAAAAACTGTTTTGCGCATGCGCGTGCATGGACGCGCGCATGCGCGTGCATGGACGCACGCACGCGGCTCCCACTTTTTTATGTGTGATGGAACCGGTTCCCAGTGGCTCTTTTCCTTTTTCAGGTTGCCGACCCCTGCCCTAAACAAATTTAGTCAGTTAATACATGAGAACAAAACTAACTGAGTTTTTCGTTTTCAGCATGACCATTCATGGTTTCTCTTTAGCTTCTAGAGATTATAATTGGATCATCCCAATTGCTGCTGGGGTGTCTGGCTTCATCCTGGTCAGTTTCCGTAGCACTTTATTTCTACATTTTAGCCATGGAGATGAATGACATACAATTGCAAAGGTATTCTTTTGGATTTTAAAAATCATTTCTAAAAGAAAATAAGTTATTAATCCTTTCATTTAAAATTCTTTTGCCCCAAGCAAACTCCACTTTGCCTTTTTCCTTCCTCTCAAGCTGTTTAAGAGTGATTTGAGGCTTCCAGTTTGACATTGCAGCAGGACGGGCGCAGGAAGACGGGGCTCCATTTGTGTAGCCAGTCAGAAGCTGCTGACAATGGAAGACAATAAGCACTAACAAGCAACATTTTAGCAACATGGATGAAACTGGGTGAGACTCTATCCTCTCTTTATGACTTTTAAGACTTCTTCCTGAAAAAAATTGCCCAAAGCACCCTCCCTGATGATAGAGGGAAAAGAAATTTCCACCCCATTCCCTCAGGAAAAGAAAAGTGGCAAATTAATTACCTGGGGGAAACAAAGAAAATTACAAGTTTAATGGAATTAATAGACATATATGGCTTTGAAATTTGGGGACTAAAAGTGCTTTTGAGACTTTAAAAAAGATTTGAAAAATAAGTTTGGATTTAAAAAGCTGGAAAATGGCGCTAATGACATATAGTGGCGAGTTATGGCACTACAATTTGTTAGGCTCAAAGGAAACTTGGCTTGAAGCCCAGATTTAGATAAGACTCTTGCTGTTCTTGAAATTTTCACTTTTGAAGACTTCAGCTGGAAAAAAATGGGGGGGGGGACTTGGGCTGTTTATTCGTGTGGCAGAGACGACAAACTACTTTTAAACCTGCCTGCCTGAACTACAAATATAAATATTATCTGACTTTCAGAACTGTGTTGTGGAACTATTTCCCTCCAGGAGAAACACATATCATTGCTTGAGATGATATAATATTTTGGATTACAAGTGTTTTGATTGATGAAAAATCTTTATTATAAAGACCACCTAGAAAGAATGAAATGGATGTCCCATACTCAGCTTTAAATGGTAAAAAACCATCTCTAACACTTGTCCCCAAAGTCTTCAGTTTGATATACTACCAAGAAAATATGGATGAAGATCAGAAAGAAATTCTCTCCATGTTGAAATCAATACAAGAGACTTGCTTTAGCTCGTAATGAGATTAGAAATGACACAAAGGAGATAAAAGAACAATTTTCCAAACTAAATTTATAAACCCAGAAAATGACTACAAAGAAGGAACTAGCCACCCAGAAAATAGAAGGAAAACTAGAGGAAGCAGATCTAAACATGGAGGACCTAAAAGAAGGAACTAACTGACAGATTCAGACAACTGAAGAACTAGAAGACATAGCGATAATATCGGAAATGGAAAAAACAACTTACCAATCAAGAACTCAGAACACATTTGAGGAAAATGAAGAAGAACTGACTGAATGGAAGATAGAGCTGTTAGGAGAACTGTGGCAAATTGGAGAAGGAGGGAGGCTGTTTAATGAATATCAATGGATTCATTCTTCCAAAAATACTTTAATCAAATGGTCTTTCTTAGTCCAAACAATATACACAAAAACAGAGCAAAAATTACTTGATGATTCAAATGCATTTTGGAAAGTTAGTTGGCAAAGGAAAAAAGCTGGGGCGAGTCCAACTGTTCGCTGGGTGCAGCCTGTTGCCGCCCGGGCGCCTTCCGCAGTCCAGGGTCCGGCTGCCGCAGTCCAGGGTCCGGCGCCGGGCCGGTGGGTGCTTGGCGTCGTCCCCGGTGACGAGGTGAACGCGCGCCCGCCGACCGTCCGGGGCCGGGCGCGCTAAACAGCTGTGCGCCGGGCAGCTGCTCGGCGGAATCGCGGCAGCGCGCTTCGCGTAGCCCGGACGAAGCCACGCCCTCCAAGTCAGCGTCCGAGGTCCGGGAAAGGTGCCGCCCGGGCGCGCCGGTCAGCCGAGGACCGGCCAGCTGTTCGGCGGAGCTGCGGCGGCTCGATGTGGCGGAGGATGAAGCCACGCCGTCCAGGGAAGGAGGGGGGTGCCGCTCGGGCGCGCCGATCAGCTGGGGACCGGCCAGCTGTTCGGCGGAGCTGCGGCGGCTCGATGTGGAGGAGGATGAAGCCACGCCGTCCAGGGGAGGAGGGGGGTGCCGCTCGGGCGCGCCGATCAGCTGGGGACCGGACAGCTGCTCGGCGCGGCTGCGGCTGCAGCGGCACGGGCAGTGTTGAGGCCCGAGCGGACGGGAGGCCGGCGGGGCTCGACAGTCGGCTCCCCCTACCATCTGTCCTCCTGCAAAAGAAGAGCGACAAGATAGACCCCCACGTATACAAGCCGTTGCGTCCCCGGTGCTACCCCCCGGTTTGGAGGGATGTGTACGGTGAAACGCCGTGACCAAACGTTCTGCTTGAACATCCCCTTTGCTTACCCATGACGCCTCGGCCAAGGGATACCCTTTCCACATTACGAGATACTGTACCTGGCCCCTCCGTACCCGGGAATCTAAAATTGCCTGTATTTCATACTGATCCCCGTGCACAGGCCCCGGAGCGTTCTCACCCGCCTTCTCTGTTGTTCCCCTAGCGGGCTTTAGTAGGCTACTATGGAAGACAGGGTGGATTTTCCCTAGGAACTTTGGCAACCGTAAACGGACGGTCACGGGGTTGATCACTTGAATCACTTGGAAAGGGCCAAGAAACTTGGGGCCTAGCTTCTTGCTTGGTACCCGTAAGCGCAGATATTTGGTTGACAGATACACCCACTCCCCGACCTTGGGGGTGGCGAAGGGCTCCCTTTTCCTGTCTGCCTGCTCCTTCACCCGTGCCTGCGCTTTCACCATCGCCTCCCTAGCGGTTTTCCAGGCGGCCCCCATGTGGTGCATCCACTCCTCAAGCCCGGTGGGTGTCGCCGATCCCTGTCCACACTCCGGAACAGGGACAAAATCATACCCCGCCACCACTCGGTATGGTGTCAAACCCGTGCTGCTATGCACGGCGTTATTGTGGGCGACTTCCGCGAACACCAGGAGGTCTGCCCAGTCTGTTTGCTGAAACGACACATAGCTCCTGAGTAACCTTTCCACCGTGGCGTTGGCCCTTTCAGCGGCCCCGTTAGTGCTTGGGTGGTAACCGGAGCTGAGGCCCTGGGTAGAGCCGATGTGTCGTAGAAACTCTCGCCAGAACCGTGCTGTAAACTGGACCCCGCGGTCCGAAATAATCCGTCGGGGAACCCCGTGCAGCCGATAGATGTGAGTCATGAACAGTCGTGCCAACCGTTTGGCGGACGGCAACCCCTTGCAGGGAACGAAGTGCGCCTGTCTGGAAAAAAGGTCGATGACCGTCCAGATTACTGAATACCCTCTGCTGTCCGGCAGCCCGACAATGAAGTCCATGGCGATGTCTTGCCATGGTCGTACGGGGTCCGAAACCGTCTGTAGCAAACCCAATGGCTTCCCGACGCGGGGTTTTGCTGTGGCGCATACGTGGCATCCCCGAACGTGGTGTTCCACGTCCGCCTTCATGCACGGCCACCAGAATTGACGGCGTGCTAAGTGTAACGTTTTCAGGAAGCCGAAGTGACCGGCCTGCCTGGCGTCGTGACAACGGCGCAAAATGGCGGGGCGTAGTGCCTGAGGCACATACAGCTTATCCCCGTGCCAGGCCAAGCCATCACGCATAGTCAGAAGTCCAGGATGCTCCTTCAGCCAGGCGTCTGTGGCTAAGGCCTCGTCCATGGCACGGGACAAATCGTCCCCCACGCTGCAGACTGCCTGGGACACGCTCGGGGATGCACTAGGCGGAATGAGTTCTTGTATAACCGCTTCTCGTTTGGTGTCGTATTGCGGCAGCCGTGAGAGTGCGTCAGCAAGGAAGTTCCGCCCCCCCGGTACGTACTTCAGGACGAAATTAAAGCGCCGGAAAAAGAGAGCCCATCTGACGTGCTTGGGCGCCAGTTTCCTCGGGGACTGCAGAACCTCCAGGTTCTTGTGGTCTGTCCAGACCTCGAAGGGATGGACAGCCCCCTCCAGAAGGTGTTGCCACGTCTCCAAGGCCGCGCGCACAGCGAACGCCTCCTTCTCCCAGATCGCCCATGAACGTTCCGCCGATGACAGTTTTTTGGAAGAATAGGCACAGGGTTGCAACACGCCCTTCGTGTTCCGTTGCAACAGCACAGCCCCTACCGCGACATCGCTGGCGTCAACTTGGACCACATACGGACGGTCGGGATCAGGATGTACCAACACCGGCTCCTTCGCAAACAGGGCCTTCAATGTCTCGAACGCCCGTTGACACGTGGTGGTCCATGCCAGCTTCAACCCTGGACGTGGTTTCACCCCGGAGTCCCGCGTCCGCAACAGGTCCGTCAGCGGCAGGGCTGTTGCTGCAAAACCTGGAATAAACTGGCGGTAAAAGTTCGCGAACCCCAGGAAACTCTGAAGCTGTCGCCGCGTCCGCGGCGCCTGCCATTGCAGGACGGCTTCCACCTTGCGAGGGTCCATTTCTATGCCGCTCGCCGACACGCAGTACCCCAGATAATCCAGCCTCGTCTTGTGGAACTCGCACTTGGTGAGCTTCACATAGAGGCGGGCAGCCAGCAGCTTTCGAAGCACCTGGCGCACGAGGGCAACGTGCTCCTCCATAGTCTTAGTGTATATCAGAATGTCATCCAGGTACACTAACACCCCGCGGTACAGGTGCTTGTGAAGCACCTGGTTTATCATCTGCATAAAAACGGCTGGGGCCCCCTGGAGTCCGAACGGCATGACACGGAACTGGAAACTGCCCAGCGGACAGTTAAACGCCGTTTTCCACTCATCCCCAGCTCTGATCCGCACCCGGTAATACGCCTCCCGTAGGTCTAGCTTCGTGAAGATGCGTCCCGTCGACAGGTGTGCCAGAAGATCTTTCATGAGTGGCAGCGGATACAGATGTTCAACGCAGACCGCGTTGACGCCTCGGAAGTCGACACACAAGCGAAGCGTGCCATCCTTCTTCTCCCGAAACAGTATTGGCGCTGCTATCTTGGATCGGGCAGGTTGGATAAACCCCCTCGCGAGGTTTTTGTCGACGTAACGACGTAGCTCCTGCATCTCGCGAGGCGTCAGCGCGTACATGCGCGGTTTCGGCAGTTTTACGCCCGGCTCCAGCTCGATGGCACAATCCGTCGTTCGGTGGGGAGGCAGAGCGTCGCACTCTTTCTCGTCGAATACCTCTGCTAGGTCGGCGTACACCTGTGGGAAGCAGGCTTCCGCCACCCCCTCTGCCCCTTGGACCCGCTCACCACCAGGCCGCTCTGCAGGGCCCACATATGCGTGTGGTGGTGGTTGTGGCCCTGTCCCCAACCGCAAGTGCCGGCAACCCTCCCCCCACCAGATCGTGGGACCCCACTTGTCGAGCCATGTCAGTCCCAGAATCACTGTCTCCGTCATTGATGGTACGACAAGGAAGCGCAAAGTCTCCCAGTGGGTCCCCATCTCTAATCGAATAGGACCCGTCACCCGAGTGACTGGAGCCCCCCCCAAAAGGGACCCGTCCACTTGCTGGAAACGAAGAGGAGTTGGCAGGCGGCGTACCTCCAATCCCAGCCGAGCAACCACCACTTGGCTGATAAGGCACCGGGTGCTGCCTGTGTCGATCAGTGCTGGGCAAGCCTCCCTACGTCCCGTACGCGGGTTGACGAGTACGACCGGTACTGTGAAGGGCACCACTGGGTCACTCACCATAGGGTCCTCCTCCTCCTCCAGGCTCTCGTAGGGCTCTGGGTCGTTGGCCTCGGGTGGTTCTGTGCCGATTGCTGCTGTGGTCATCAGGGATGCCAGCTGGTGAGCTGCTCTTGATCGCTCCAGCGACTTTCGTGCGGTAGGGCCATTTCCGGTGGGAGTTGCTGCGGCGGCACGAGGTGCCGGCAGGGGGCATGCGGCCACTCGGTGCCCCGGCTGATCGCACCGGAAACACCTTATAGCCGGTCTTAGAGGCGGCACAGGTGGGCTTGCCGTTGGGGCCACGGCCTTTCGGCCCTCCTCCTTCGGCCTTTCGGGGGTCCTACGGGTCCCGACCACCCCCTCCGCCTTACCCCTGCATTCGCGCAGCCGGACGTCCAGTTCCACGGTGACCCGGTACCACTCCAGCAGTCGCTCGGGCACTCCACGCACCACGCACGCCCTCCGCAGCGCGCCGTCCAGCCCCGACTGGAAGTGGTGTACCAGCAAGCGTTCCGGCCAAGAGCGGAGCTTACGAGCCACCCGGCGGAACTCAGCGACATACTCCGCTGCGGGCTTGCCTTGTTGTCGCAGCCCCACCACCTCCGCCTCGGCTCTGTGGGTACGGGCCACATCCTCGAACTGCGTCCGCAGTGACTCCAGGAACAACCCGACGTCAGCTAGTTCCCGGGCATGCTCGCCGTACAGGTCAGCCGCCCATGCCGCGGCCTCTCCCTGCAGGCTTGCTGTGATGGCCACCACCATGGCCCATTGGGAGGTATAGGCTGCACCGTACTGGTCCAGGTGGTGGATGGTGTGGCTTAGGAACATGGCAAGCCGGTCAGGGTGGCCGTCGTACGTAACCGGCAGTGGTGGAGGGCCCCAGAACACTCCCGGGCCCCAGGGGCCCCCCTGGGCCCTGGGCCCCCTTGTACCTGGCGCTTGGTGCCGCCCGCTCCATGGCCGGGCGGAAGCCCCGGCCGTTGTTGCCCACCTGGTGGCCTCTGCCCGGTCTGACACCCCGGGGCGTTGTCGTTCGGCCTGAACAGCTCCCATCTCCGTCAGCCGTGATGGCGGGGCCCGAAACCTTGGGCCTGCCAGGCGGAAACTGGGCTGGCCCGCCTGGCCGGGTGTCAGCCTCTGTAGTGACCACCGCCGCGACTCCTGAGCCGGTCCCGCAGGTGACCAAGGTGCAGTGTCCTGATAGCCAAACTCCCCAAAACGGTCCCGCAACACGTCCATCGTGTAGGCCCCTGGGGCCGTAGAGTAGCTCCACTCCTCGCCTTCCTCCTCCGTCAGCCGCCGTTCCCTCCAAGCCGGCACACCAGCCCGTGGACGGCCCTCACCACGGTCTTGGTCCCAACGCTCCAAGGGAGGGCTTTGCCACCCTCCCCCGCTTTGAGCCAGAGACCCTACCTCCCAGCTGTCACCAGCGTCAGCCGAGGCTATAACCCCCTTGGTCTTCGGCCGCACTGCTGGCCCCTCCGGCTCGCCAGGATCAGGGGGAGTTGCATCTGCAGCCCCAACAGCCCCTTCCTCCTCGGCTGCCAGATCAAGCCCCGATGGATCCTCTGCCATGCCCAAAGCGTGAGTAACAGCAGTAGGTATCCTAGAATAACGCTGACTTACTGTCACGACGTCCTCTGCCAGGAAACAAAAGCACTTCCAAAGGAACGGGCAACAAGGTTTATTCCTTCTCCAAAACAAACCGCGGTAAAGTCAGCGTTGAGGCCCCTAGCCTCACCGCTCTTTTAACATGTTACCACACCCTAACCCCACCCCTTCAAAGCAAACCGGCATCCGCCCGCCTCCCCATAAAAACCCCACCCATCACCGTGCATAGCCACCACCCACCGTGTGCGCTGCTGCAGCCTGTCAAGCCCCCTTCCAGGTAAGTATTGTCCTTCCGCTCCCTCGCGAGCCCCATGCCGTGCTGGCGTTGCGGTCGTTAAGCCCCCCCCATGTCCAGTAACAGAGCGTGGCAAAACAGGCACAGCCGCACCCCCCTCCACAGTAAGCTGGGGCGTGCCCAACTGCTGGGGCGTGCCCATCTGCTGGGACGAGTCCAACTGTTCGCTGGGTGCAGCCTGTTGCCGCCCGGGCGCCTTCCGCAGTCCAGGGTCCGGCTGCCGCAGTCCAGGGTCCGGCTGTTCTGAACCAGCCCTCTTCTCCCAACCCCTAATTAAGAGACGAGTCTGGAAAGCGTCCAAGGCTAAAAGGCTCCTGCCAAGATTTAATGACGCAGATAACAAAACACAAGAGCTTGTCTGCTCAAACGAAAAAGTTGCTTTCAGCAACTAGCCCCTCCCCAAACACTTCTTTTATAGAGAGCTCAGGGCGTGGTCTCCCTGTGCCTCCTCCCGAGGAGTCCCATAGTCTTTCTTTGTTTGTCCCTGCTCGTCTGCCTCCTACGTCGGGCGTCCTTGAACAGGGCCAGCTGTGGGTCATCATCCTCCGCACTCTCGGGCTCACACAGCTGAGAAGAGGTCCCCGGCTGAGGACTCTGCAAAGCCTCCAAATCATCATCAGCCGGTTCGTTACCCTCCTCCCCCACATCTGAGTCCTCCGATACATCGGACCCGGCTGTCGGACCCACCGGCTGGCCCTGAGTCACAACACTATCCCGCACCGCAGGGCCCTTCCCTCGGGTCTGCCGATCCGGATGCGGTCGGGATGGGAACTGTTCGTGAAAAGCAGTCACCAACGCAGGGGCATGAACGGCGGTCGCGTCTTCCCATGTGAAGTCCTCCGGCCCGTACCCTTTCCACTCGATCAGGTACTGGAAGCGACCTTTCAGCCAGCGGGAATCCCTGATGCTGGCGACCTCGTACTCGGGGGTGCTGCCTCCATCACGAGTTCCTGATGGGGGAGGTTCCGCTTGGCGAAGTGGACAGGCCGGTTGTTCGGGGACCAACAAGGACCGATGGAAGACGGGGTGCACGCGCAGGGAACGTGGCAGAGTTAAACGATAGGCGACCGGGTTGATGACGGCCTCGACTGGGAACGGTCCAAGGTAACGGTGGTCCAGCTTCCTCGCCGGCCGAGTGGATGGTAGGTTCCTGGTGGACAGCCAGACCCGATCCCCCACCGATAGTGGAGGCGTATCCCTTCTCGACCGATCGGCGAACCTCTTGTAGTCGGCCTTGGCCTTCTCCAGCTGCCGTCGCACCAACCGATGGATCGCCTGTAACTCCGCCATGAATTCGTTCGCTGCCGGCTCCGGTGAGTCCACGGGAGAAAGAGGGAAGAACCTGGGGTGATAACCCACGTTGGCCAAGAACGGTGTCATCTGCGTGGAGGTGTGTTGCGAGTTATTAAAGGCAAACTCGGCTATGGCCAAATAGTCCACCCAGTTGTCCTGCTGCAGGTTAACATAGCAGCGCAGATACTGCTCTAAGATGCCGATGACCTTCTCGGTACCCCCGTCGGTCTGAGGATGATGCGCGGACGAGAGGCAAACCTTAATGTCCAACGCCCGCATCAACTCCTGCCAGAAGCGGGCTGTAAACTGGGCCCCCCTATCAGAGACGACCCTGTCGGGAAGGCCGTGCAGCCGGAACACCTGTTGGATGAACATGCGACTAGTGGCGCGAGCTGACGGTAAGCCGCGACAGGGGATGAAGTGCGCCATCTTGGTCAACATGTCCACCACCACAAACACTGTCGTGAAGCCGGAGGATGGGGGTAGATCCGTCAGAAAGTCCATGGACACAGCCCCCCAGGGTCTCTTGGGCATTGGCAAAGGCTGCAGTAAACCAGGCGGGGCCCCTGTCGCTGACTTGGCCTGCCTGCATGGGACGCAGGAGGTGACATAAGACTGGACATCGTGTCGGACTCGGGGCCACCAGAAAGTACGGGAGACCAGGTTCAGAGTCTTGAACAGGCCAAAATGCCCCGCAGCCGGGTTATCATGACATTGGCTGAGGACGAGTCCCCTGAGTGGCCCTCCTGGAACATAGAGCCGGTCACGATAATACAGGAGTCCATCCGTGACCGACCAAGGCGAATCTGGCCCCACCTCTTCCTTCCGCTGAGCCACCCACGCCTCCTGCTGCTGCGCCTCCCGGATCCGAGCCCGTATATCCACCGGCTCCCGTACCGCAGCAAAAGACTCGACGGGGATCACTGTCCTGGGCGGAAGCTTGTCTTCCACTCGGTTGTACTCGGGCTTCCTGGACAGAGCATCCGCTCTCTGGTTGTGCCCGCTTGGTATGTACCGCACCCGAAAGTCAAACCTCGCAAAGAAGAGGGACCACCGGATCTGGCGTTGGTTCAAATTCCGAGCGGTCTGCAGGCTTTCCAGATTCTTGTGGTCCGTCCGGACCTCGATTTGATGCCGCGCCCCCTCCAGATGATGCCTCCAAGCCTCGAACGCCGCCTTGATGGCCAGCAGCTCCTTCTCCCAGATGGTATAGTTGCGCTCCGAGGGATTCAATTTCCGAGAGTGATACGCGCAAGGGAAAAGGGTACCGTTGGGCGTCGCTGCCTGGAGTAACACGGCCCCAATGGCAATGTCGGAGGCGTCCGCCTCCACGACAAACGGCCGTTGCGGGTCAGGATGCTTCAAGATGGGCTCCTTCATGAAGGCGTCCTTCAAAGCTTGGAACGCCTGTTGTTCGGGGGCGTTCCACTGGAACCGAGTCTTCTTCTGCAGGAGCCGGGTGAGGGGGGCTGTCAAGGCAGCAAAGCCAGGGATGAATGTCCGATAGTAGTTGGCAAATCCAAGAAGTCGCTGAACATCCTTCACGCGACGCGGGGGTTGCCAACTCTGCAACGACTCAACTTTACTTGGATCCATGGCGATGCCCTCAGGAGAAATGCGGTGGCCCAAGAAATCAATGGTCACCTGGTAGAACTGACACTTCTCCAACTTGGCAAACAGCCGATGTTTCCGGAGGCGCTGCAGGACCTGACGGAGATGCTGATGATGCGCTTCACGCGACGGGGAGTAAATCAGGATGTCGTCCAGGTAAATCACAACAAACTGGTCCAACAGATCCCGAAAGATGTCGTTCATAAAATGCTGAAACACAGCGGGGGCGTTGGTCAGGCCAAACGGCATCACCGTGTACTCGAAATGTCCATAGCGAGTACCAAACGCTGTCTTCCACTCATCACCCGGCCGAACCCTGACGAGGTTGTAAGCTCCACGCAGGTCCAGTTTTGTGAAGATCTTAGCCTCCCGGAGTCGGTCCAAGAGCTCGGGGATGAGGGGCAGCGGGTAGCGGTTACGCACCGTGATAGCGTTGAGTTTCCGGTAGTCACAGCAAAGCCGTAACTCGCCCGACTTCTTTTTGACGAAGAGCACGGGCGCAGATACTGGCGAGGACGAGGGCCGGATGAATCCACGAGCCAAGTTCTTTGTCAGGAAGTCCCGCAATGCGGCCAACTCGGGCTCCGACATGGAGTACAAACGCCCCACTGGGAGAGGCGCATCAGGGACTAGGTCAATGGAGCAGTCGTAGGGCCTGTGCGGGGGTAATTGGTCCGCCTCTGACTCGCTGAACACGTCAGCAAAGTCGGACAGTACGGGAGGCAAGGAAACCCCTGAGGAACCCTCCACCTGGCCGGCACAGATATGGCGGGTGTGGTCCACGCACTGCAAACTTGGGAAGGTGACCAAGTTCTGAGACCAATAGATCTGTGGATCATGCGCCCGGAGCCACGCCAGTCCCAAGACCACGGGGAAGTGCAGATCCGAAGTGACGTAAAACTGAATGGCCTCCACATGGGTACTGATGGCCATACACACGGGTTGCGTGGCGGCCGTGATAGGCCCGGACAGGAGCACTCGACCATCGATGGTCTCCACAAGCATGGGCGGATCCACCGGACACTGGGGAACAGCCCATTTGGCCACAAAGGCCGAATCCATAAAGTTAGTGGTAGCCCCAGAGTCAATTAAGGCATGGACCGGAATCCCCTCTGGCTTGCCAGGAAGGATCAGTCGTGCCTCCAAAATCAAATGCCGTGGAGGTTCACAGGCACCGTCGGAACGGCGTCGCTCGGCGTGATCATTGTGGGTCGCCCGATCTTTCACACCGTCTAGATCGGGCTCGGACCGTTTCCCGATAGCAAAGCAGGGGACTTTCTCGGAGCTGGCTTGGTCACTGACGCCCGCTGACGCTTCTTTGGGCAAGAAGCAGCCAAATGTCCAGGGTCCCCACAGTAAAAACACAACCCCTCCGATCGTCGTCTGTCCATTTCCGTCACCGATAGACGGGACCTGGCGGCACCCAGCTCCATTGGCTCCTCCCTCTGGACTGGGGGCTCACGCACAGCAGGGGCGGCAGGGGTCTGTGGGGTGGCACGGCGACTCTTACGCTGCTGCAGCCGGGCATCGATCCGCAGACAAAGATGGATCAGCCCATTCAGATCTGAGGGAATGTCCACGCGGGCCAGCTCATCCAACATCTCCTCTGACAAGCCATCCTGAAAGGCATCCACGAGCGCAGCCTCATTCCAGGCGGAATCCTGGCTAAGCAGCCGGAAATCGCTGATATAGGCCTGTAGGGGGCGCTGACCCTGCCTCAAAGCTTTCAGACGTCGGGTGGCGGTCTGCGCCTTAATCGGGTCCTCGTACATGAGGCGCATATGGTCACAAAACCCCCCAAAGTTATCCAACAAAGGGCTAGGCTGTGCCAACAGAGGCGTGCCCCAACGAGCTGCATCTCCCGACAGAAGGCTCAACACGAATCCCACCTTATCACGGTCAGTGGGGAAATCAGCTGCTCTCACGCTGATATAAAGCTGGCATTGTCCCAGGAAGGCAGGAAACAGTTCTGGATTGCCAGCAAACTTATCCGGCATAGCTAACTGACATTTCCTCCTGGGTGGGGGGGCAGCATGTACCTGAGCCTGCAGTTGTGCCACCTGAGTGGCCAGCAAGGTGAGTTGCTGGTTGAGCTGGGCATTCTCGGCAAGAAGCTGCTCCATCGTAGTATTAAGGGGTGGGTGGCTGAAAGCAAACTGTTCTGAACCAGCCCTCTTCTCCCAACCCCTAATTAAGAGACGAGTCTGGAAAGCGTCCAAGGCTAAAAGGCTCCTGCCAAGATTTAATGACGCAGATAACAAAACACAAGAGCTTGTCTGCTCAAACGAAAAAGTTGCTTTCAGCAACTAGCCCCTCCCCAAACACTTCTTTTATAGAGAGCTCAGGGCGTGGTCTCCCTGTGCCTCCTCCCGAGGAGTCCCATAGTCTTTCTTTGTTTGTCCCTGCTCGTCTGCCTCCTACGTCGGGCGTCCTTGAACAGGGCCAGCTGTGGGTCATCATCCTCCGCACTCTCGGGCTCACACAGCTGAGAAGAGGTCCCCGGCTGAGGACTCTGCAAAGCCTCCAAATCATCATCAGCCGGTTCGTTACCCTCCTCCCCCACATCTGAGTCCTCCGATACATCGGACCCGGCTGTCGGACCCACCGGCTGGCCCTGAGTCACAACACCGGCGCCGGGCCGGTGGGCGCTTGGCGTCGTCCCCGGTGACGAGGTGAACGCGCGCCCGCCGACCGTCCGGGGCCGGGCGCGCTAAACAGCTGTGCGCCGGGCAGCTGCTCGGCGGAATCGCGGCAGCGCGCTTCGCGTAGCCCGGACGAAGCCACGCCCTCCAAGTCAGCGTCCGAGGTCCGGGAAAGGTGCCGCCCGGGCGCGCCGGTCAGCCGAGGACCGGCCAGCTGTTCGGCGGAGCTGCGGCGGCTCGATGTGGCGGAGGATGAAGCCACGCCGTCCAGGGAAGGAGGGGGGTGCCGCTCGGGCGCGCCGATCAGCTGGGGACCGGCCAGCTGTTCGGCGGAGCTGCGGCGGCTCGATGTGGAGGAGGATGAAGCCACGCCGTCCAGGGGAGGGGGGGGTGCCGCTCGGGCGCGCCGATCAGCTGGGGACCGGACAGCTGCTCGGCGCGGCTGCGGCTGCGGCGGCACGGGCAGTGTTGAGGCCCGAGCGGACGGGAGGCCGGCGGGGCTCGACAGTAAGACTGAAGAAAATAGAGATTTTGATCCATTAGATGGGATATTATATTATTAACTAGATGTTTGAATATGGTGTAGAATAAGATAATTGCTAGAAATAAAAGTATTATCATAACTAGAAAGATAAGATTTATAATTAGAATATTAGATTTTGGTATGAGAAGGGAAACAGGAAAATGCTAAGAAGTTTGAATAAGGAAAGCTTTTGACTACCCAAATATAATTTATTTTGAAATTATAAACAATAGAGACATTTTGAACACTGATGGGAAATTAAAAAATTTTTAAAAGCGAAAACAGGATACTGATTGAACATATGGATATTAAGTGCAAATGCAATTAAGACATGTTTTGGTTAGAAAAGTTATCTAAAACTGACATTATTGATATTATGAGAAAAATGTAACAAAGATGTTGATATTCAATTGTATATTTATTAATAACAATAAGAATTGTATTTGCCTAGTGTGGGAAGACAGGTACTACCAGAAGAAGAAAGGAAACATTTCATATATACCACTGAATTACTAATGGACCCAGACAACATGTTGTCTAACTGTAAAACTATAAAATTAATTAAATATTTATTTTAAAAAGTGATTTAAATATGTACAGCCTAAAACAATGCTAAATGTGCATATTTGTAGATTATGATACACATTAAACTTGTATTTTCAGTACAGGTAGTATTTGAATTACAACAGTTTATTTAGTGACTGTTCAAAGTTACGACAACACTGAAAAAAGTGATTTATGACTGTTTTTAACACTTACAACCATTGTGCATCCCCATGGTTGTGATCAAAACTCAGATTCACTTAAAAGCTGTTTACTAACTCAACAACTGCAGTGATTCACTTAATAACTGTGGCATGAAAGGTCATAAAAGGGGCAAAATTCACTTGACAACTGTTTTGCTTAGCAACAGAAATTTGGGGCTCAATTGTACTCATAAGTTGAGGACTACCTGTATTCCAATTTACAGAAGGCTACTGTGCTTATCTCTGTACACTCACTCTTTGGTTAGAGACCATTTCAGCAATTATTTGCAAATGTGATAGTAACAAATGGTAATAAATTCATTTTCCAATCAGTATGTTCATTTACAATCAAATGCATTCCTGACAACAAAGCACACTGGAATAACACTGGAGTGGCAGGCTGAAACAACTTTATCTGAATGAGTAGGCACCAACCAAGGATCTTTGTGGCATCTCTCAGTGCAATGGCCAGCTCAAGAGACTCATTAGGCCAAGGGGATTAAGGTGGAAGAGTTACTTAGCAACCAAAAAAGACAGCTATCACTGGCCTCAGAAGTCAAAGAGGTGGAGGAATCATCTCTCCCTAGCCTAGTGCAAAGGCCAACTGTGAGGAGAGGTGGGCTGAACAAAGACTATTGGCCAGAAAAACCTTGACATGGTTAGAGATCAAGGTGATGCCATTCCTAAATAATGGGAGCCTCACATCTCACGGATCTATGGGGACAACTCTTTGTACTTCACCATCATATACCTCAAACCCTTAACTGCCTTATTTGTTCAATTTTTTTGCCATTAAGAGTTCTGTTTCAAAACCATTTTAGTAAAGATATAAGACTTACATGTGTGTCTTTGATTTCTGTGGGACAGAACAGATTCTCGCCACCCTCTCGATCACCTAGGGAGAATAACAACTGGCCACCTAGTAATGGAAATTGTCATGGATCAACTTGCCACCAAAAAAACTCATTCATGCAGCAGGTTATGCTGCTTACAGCACAGCTACAAGCTCTACAAGCCTAGTCATTGAGGCAGCAACAATGCCACACCACACAAACCCGACATGTTCAGTAGCATGCCCTGAAAAGCGTGTTGAGGTGCTGACTCAATTTCACGCCTTTTCGGCACAATATAACCTCTGTGAGCCTAAGAAGAAAATATTTTACCTCAGACAGACTTAGAGATGGATCTGTCATCAGCTTGGAGACTGTTAAATGGGCCATACTGTTTGTAATGCAGCAGAGCCCCCCCTGCTGGATAACATTGCTGAATTTAGCCAGTTTCAGGCTATTTATGCCAATCCCATAAAGGCCTTTGGGCCACGAATTACCACAATCAAGAACTAAAAGAAGGGTGTTGATATGTCATGATAGCCCAGCTGCAGGCCACTTTGCTTTCTTCAAGACTCTTTAATTTGCGAAGATTTTTGGTGTCCACGAATCTAAGATATTGTAAGTTGATATGTCACCTCCTGCTCTACCAGTAATAGAGCAAAAGATGTATCAGGCAAATCATTGGGATTTTTCATGCCATTATCTGACCCACTGTATCCTTGGATTTTATAATAGATAATATAATAGATCTACCAGCATCAAAAGGGAACATGACAATCTTGGTAGTGGCAAACACTTTAGGACTCACTGCACAGCTTGCCCAGGTCTGCTCACAGCCAAAGATACCACTCAGCTCTTTTCATAACATATGTAGTATATACATCAGAAGTCCCCAACCTTTGGACCACGTGAGTGGCTGGCTGGTGTGCACATGTACACAGGTGCGTATGTGCGTGCAGCCCCTCTTGAACATCGCCGTGTCATGAGCGTTCATGGCCCCCTTTGCACAAGCATTGCTGCAAGTGTCACAGGTATTTGCGGCCCAACTCGTACAAGGATCGTCACAAGCTTCACAGCCATTTGTGGCCCACTTGCACAAGCATTGCTGCAAGTGTCACAGGTGCTTGTGGCCACTCTCATATGAGTACTCACAGCCCCACTTGCGCGAGCAACAGATGTTTATGCACACACACAGGTATGCATTCACACACACCCTGAAATATTGAGGAACTCTGGTTAAGTGATCACTTGGTTTCAGACCACAGACCACAATTGACTGCTATGTTTTGGTAAGAACTAAAGTCTAGGGGAAGCTATCATCAACCCATTTGCTTTTTAGATCAAGTTACCTTCCAGTTTCCTGTATTGCATCATTCCTTGCTGGTTCCTGTGGCATCTGCCAAACCTCCTTGCGTCTCCTTACTGGATCCACCACCCATTGTAATTGAAGGAGAACATCAATATGAGGCAACTCACATTCTGGATTCTTGTCACTTTGAGAGCTGTCTCAGTGGATTGGAAGGGTTATGGACCAGCAGAGAATTCCTTGGAAAATGTCAATGATGTTCATGCTTCCTATCGCACATACCTGTTTTATCAACAGTAACAACAGAAGCACAGCACACTTGCTGCAAGCAATGGCAGTGGCACAATGGGCTGTTTAACAAGTGACCGCAGAAGAACTCGAGCAGTGGGGCAACAGTTGTCAGGGCATGGGAGGCCTGGCTGTGGTGGTCCTAAGATAAGACATTCCTGAAAATAAGACCTGGTGCCTCTTTTGGAGGCAAAGAAAATATTAGACCGGGTCTTATTTTTGGGGAAATACTATTACTTTCTACTGATGGACTTGGTTTTGTATTCCAACTCTGGAGAAATTATAGTGCACAGTACTTATTTGGTAAAATTCCTCTAGAAAAATTGATTTACAAATAACTTTCTTCACTTGGTGTTGATATTCCTGGTCTTGGATTTATCAGGTTCAAAGGTAGGCAACATGATTTTTGTGGGTACTAGTGTGCCTGTAAATTATTCTTAGAAAATATTCATTATGTATGGCTGTACCTAGTGCTCTCTTTGGAAGTATATAGATAATGGGATGGAACAACTTCATTTCATTTCATTTTCATTTCATTTTATTAAATTTATATGCCGCCCTTCTCCCTGAGGACTCAGGGTGGCTCACAACAATAAAAATTAAAAAACGTAGAGTAAAAAATTTAAAAGAGAATTAAACAATAAATGCAAAATTACAAGACAATTTAACCCAGTAAAAAGCCTAATTAAAAATCATAGTCAGTCCAGGCCCGCTTGTTGGAACAACCACGTCTTTAGGTCACAGCGGAAGGACAGAAGGTCAGGGGCCATCCGCAGCTCCAGAGGCAACTCATTCCAGAGGGTTGGCGTGCCCACAGAGAAGGCTCTCCCCCTGGGGGTCGCCAGCCGGCATTGCCTGGCCGACGGAACCCTGAGGAGGCCGACTCTGTTGGAGCGAACTGGGCGATGAGATGTTGACAATGGCAGCAGGTGGTCTCGCAAGTACCCCGGACCTAAGCCATGTAGGGCTTTAAAGGTTATTACCAGCACCTTGAATCGCACTCAGAGGGTAACCGGAAGCCAATGCAGCTCGCGCAGGAGTGGTGTAACATGGGAGTACCGAGATACTCCCATAAGCACCCGCGTGGCTGCATTTTGCACCAGTTGAAGCCTCCGAGTGCTCTTCAAGGGCAGCCCCATGTAGAGCATTGCAGTAATCCAGGCGAGAAGTGATGAGGGCGTGGGTAACTGTACATAGGGCATCTCGGTCCAAAAAGGGGCACAACTGGCGCACTAGGCGAACCTGTGCAAAGGCCCCCCTGGTCATGGCCATTAGATGATCTTCCAAATTAAGCCATGAATCCAGGAGGACACCCAAATTGCGAGCCCCTTCTGAGGGGGGCAATACCTCCCCCCTCATCAAAAAAGATGGAACTTGTTGGACAATACGAGATGCCGGTATCCACAGCCACTCGGTCTTGGAGGAGTTAAGCCTGAGCCTGTTCCTTCCCATCCAGACCCGCACCGCCTCCAGGCACTGGGACATCACATCAAGGGCATCACTGGGTTGGCTCGGGGTGGAGATGAACAACTGGGTATCATCCGCATATTGGTGATACCTCACCCCAAAGCCATAGATGATCTCACCCAGCGGCTTCATATAGATGTTAAACAGGAGGGGGAGAGAACCGACCCCTCAGGCATCCCACGTGAGGGGCCTCAGGGTAGATCTCTGTCCCCCTGCCAATACAAACTGCGAGCGGCCCGAGAGGTAGGAGGAGAACCACCGTAAAACAGTGCCTCCCACTCCCAACCCCTCGAGCCGTTGCAGCAGGATACCATGGTCGATGGTATCAAAAGCCGCTGAGAGGTCAAGTAGAACCAGGACAGAGGAACAGCCCCTGTCCCGGGCCTGCCAGAGATCATCCACCAGTGCGACCAATGCCGTTTCCGTGCTGTAGCCGGGTCTGAAACCAGACTGGTACGGGTCCAGATAGTCCACTTCATCCAGGAATTGCGGGAGCTGACGCACCACAACACTCTCAACAACATTCACTACAAAGCGAAGGTTGGAGACAGGATGGTAGTTATTCAATGTGGCCAGGTCCAAAGAAAAACTTATAGCACACTTTATGTGCTTTATTAGGTCTTAATAACCAGCAACTGCTAACATATAATTATCAGAAATGGAAAACAAAATTGTTTCCTATCACATTTTCACTAGAGGAAGGGTTTATGTTAATTTCTAGATTTTATATAAATTTGCTGGTGACTGAAGAAAATCACAATATAATCCTATTTATCAGATTAGCCTCTGTTAATAATGGAAGCAGGATAGCAATTCATATTCCCACTCTACTTTCTTAAAACTCCTCTAGTAGCATGGAAGAAAATATAACATTAAAGATCAACAGTATAGAAACCTGTTTTTACAATAGACATTTACCCTTACTAAACTACATAAAAATCATTGTCAAATGAAATGATTGTAAGACTGAGATCTATGATTAAAGCTTACTTAGAGCTTAGAGCTGTCCTTACTGATCAGACTGTCACCAATGATGTTGATATAAAACTTGTAGCGAGGGAATGGACAAATAAAGAATTGTGTATTTTTGCTAAAGCTTTATTCCAAAACTTGTCACTTCTAAATAAAATCAGGGAACAATTTTAATCAACTGTATTTTGGAGTGCTTAACCTTGCAGCCTTGAATAATGCTGACAGTGAAAGTCAGGTGTCTGAAACCTGCACAAATTTTTCAACAGATTTCTTTATATTATCTGAAACTGCAAAAACTTTCCCCTGACTTAGGACGTCTTGCTGAACTTTCATGTCCTCATTCTGAACTATGAATTGATATATGACTCTTGCATATGGAGCAGTATGAGAACAGAATATTTTCTAACAGTACTTGTTGGTTACCTTGGTTATAGAACAATTTTCATGTGATTTGTGTAACTGTAAAATGTACACAATAATTTTATGCACATAAAATATGAGTAGTTGTTTTCATCCTAGGACCCTCCAGATATGGATTACTATTTTCATAGTCCATAGTACACGAAAAGAAAATTATTGATACAAAGAAAAATGTGTGTCTGTCTCTCTGTGTGTTTATCTTTGTGTATAACTAAAGAAAAATTGAAGTGTGTGTATAGGTCTCCAGTATGAGAAAGAATGGAAAATAATATTGTTCAAAATTTTCTTTAAAAATACTTTAAATATTTTTAAAATATTAAATAGTAGAAGTAATAGGGCTGTGCAACTACCTGAATTTGAGGGGAAAATGTGATTTGGACATTTAACCTACCAGGAATGTCTTAGACCAGGGATGGCAAACTGCCAGACGTGGACCGGTTGCATCATACAGAGGCCCCGGGTCCAGCAATGCAAAAAAAGTCACAATACGTTGCAACACATCACGTGACGTGGTGAGTTTGACAGCCGTGTCTTAGACTAAATATCTTTTTCTGGGATGGTATGCCAGTAGAGGGCAGTCATATAAAACCTGGAAAAGACACAGCTGCTTTGAAGATGTTCTCAACAGAGGCTCTGCATATAGCCATTATACTGTGACTTTTTATGCTTTGAATCCAGGTTTCTACACAACCATATAAAAGAACAAAATTTAGCATATTTAGCTTCTTAAGACATAGGATACAGATTGCACTAAATAGAATTAGCAACACGGCATATATTCACCGAATGCAGCCTATAAGCAATTTTTTTTAAAAAAATCCCATTTATATCCTGCCCTTCTCCGAAGACTCAGGGCAGCTTACAATTTTAAGCACAAACCAATGTGCTTAGCAAATTACTTCGCTAAACTTTAATCAAGGAACCCAGTATTTTCTGATATAGTTTTCCCATTCACATATTTTTGGCACAGTGTGTATTCTCCAGAATGCCATTCAGCTTCTAACCAATAGCTCAGAGCATTTACCCCTTTGACAGGCTAACAAATTCTTCCCATACATATTTTTAGATATGGCTTTCAAAAGAGAAATTACTAAGAGTGATTTGCAAAGAAAATGTATTCATGTTGGACCAGTTTGTCTTGACTGCTACAATATTTGTTTCTCCAGAGAATGCACTTTATTGTAAATACAAGACTGAGTGCTAACTGAACTCCATGTCATAGTTAAAGATTTTGCATTAGGAACATATGGTGCTTTCTGTCATTCTTTCCAGTTACTTTTCTGCCTGCAGTGTATGTGTCTATTTTACTTCCTATTGCCCTTTCCATGGTTTTTATAGATTGCAAGTTCTAAGAGACAGAAATTCTGACCCATCCCATTCTAGCCACATGCTATTCCAATTATGGATAAATATGTAATTTGTCTGTAGATGCTTTCCATCAGACATGTCAAACACAAGGCCCGGGGGCCGGATCCGGCCCGCGAAGTGGTTTCATGTGGCCCACGAAGCCATCCTGGAAACAGTGAGGGAACGGCCCCCACTGCCTTGGCCCTGGCCCAGAGACCCTCCCTCTGCCAGAGACCCTCAGATCTCTCCCACTCCTGCCCAGGCCCCCATAGGCACCCTTGATGCGAACGATGTAGAGCTGGCCACGCCCACCCGGTAGGCCATTCACACTCTAGCCATGCCCACGCAGTAGGCCACGCCCACCCTGGTCATATCCACCCGGCCCCGAGGGCAACCACAATGCTGATGCGGCCCTCAATGAAATTGAGTTTGACACCCCTGCTTTCCATTGTTGGTTTCCTGCTTGCTTTATATGTTTCTAATATTGTTTTGAACATATTATATATTTAACATTTTGTAAACATGTTTGGGAAATGTTTTTTTTTATAAAAACTAGTAAAAATATATCCAACAAAGAATTTCTTTTTGTTTCAAAAAGGAACAAGTAGGTCAAGTTGATACAGCAATAATAGAATAACATTAACTTTCTATTAGAGGACTAATCTACCGTATGCACATACGGTATATAATAAATCACAAAATGTATATCAATTCCAGGTATTGGCTTTCTGATTGAAGTATTTATGTAACATTTAATTATATTATTGAAAAAGGCAAGAGATATATCTCTGTCTTCATAACTTTAAATTTGATAAAATAAATTTGATAAGGAAAAATTATCCATCTTGATGAAGAATTGAGATTATAATTAAAATAAATTAAACCATTTCTTTATCACCCTGTATTTAGAAAAAACAGGTTAAGCAACTAAGATTAGCTATTCTAGGAATGCTTTCGGACAAAACTATAGGAACAGATAGTTCTTGACTCTTAAATTTTTAAATGAAAGAGAAGCCCATCAAGAGGTGAGTTTCTTTACTTTTTCCCTTTCTGCTAATTGGAGAAATTTTATTATGACAAGAGTTACCTGTTCTTCCAGAAAAAAAGAAGCAGTTTGGAATTAAAGGGTTTACCAGTCTCTGGTTTCTCCAACTCCCACCTGTTACTTCATCTGATGGCTGCTTTTGGTATAAAATACAAACTACAAGGAAAGCAGACACAGATACCTGTATATCTAATGTGACCTTTAGTGGTAAGCTTCAATCATAATACAGATTCTGGTTTCATTTTTTTAATTGCATAAAGGTTATTAGCATTTTTCAAGAGGCTTTTAATCTACAACCCATTGAAATACTGTCCTTCACCATTATGTAGAAAAGGAAAAAATGAAAAACAATGCAGAACAATAGAGACAAAAAGGCCCATTTTTCAGGGGTTGTGTATTCAGAACTCGTTCGTGATTGGAGCATGATAAAGACTAAGCAAAACCTGTGTACCAGAGACAATTCAGTTTTGAGCTAACATACATTTAGAATGATAAAATGGGACATGGGCTACCATAATATGGTTCTTGAGGAGGGATGACAAAAGGACAAACCCATTTTTTTTCCAAAAGGCAAACTGGTGCACTTGTTCTGCCCCCACTTCCCAAGGCTTTCTATTATCATTCCTGCCTTCACCCCCAGCCCTGAAGGAGGTGGGCACATTTCCAGATGAAGCACTGTCTCTCTCTACTCCTATTCTATCCTCTAAGAATTCCTATGAACTTCATGTAGATACAACTGCATATTTGGAAATAAAGATGGTGATGAGTGTTGGTACTTTGCTTTGCAGCAATCATCAACCAATTGTATTATTATAAATAAAATAATAATTTTGAAAGATGAGGTAAGACACTAAGCAAACATTAAGAGAGTACCTGCAGGCACATTGGTGTCCACTTCAATGTTATCATAATGTGTCTGTGTATCCAAAACATTCGAGAAAAACAGGCCACATTTATAAAAAGAAATGAATTCTTATCTAGAAAATTACAATCTATTCATACTTTGCTAGATCTAAAAAATGTGGTATCAGAGAAACTGGCTATATCAGATATTAATACTAGAACATTATATTTAATGCTGGAATCAATGGTGACCCAGAAACACTATATGAATTGTTTCCTCACATTGAAAGTTAAATTAGCATCTTTGGTAGGCTTCATAGTTTCAGCAAGGAAGCAGGTCTGTTGTTTTTCCCCATTTATTGTACTCTGGATGTATTAGACCCTGTTTCTCCATTGTTGACAAACATTGGTAATCTTGACACATCTGGAGGTAACAACTTGTGATGGAACCTGTCTCAAAGCTACAGTCCTACAGTAGCTTTGTTTAACATGGGCCAGTGTTTCATATATTCAGCCAATACCTTTTTTACACCTGATCATCAGTTCTTTCCGACTTTTCAACCTGAATAGCCATAATTTTTTATTTTTTTATTTTAATTCCATTTATATCCCGCCCTTCTCCGAAGACTCAGGGCGACTTACAAGCTTAGCAGTAGCCTTCATTCTATGTATATGCCTGCTTATTAGGGCTTTCACACACACCCCAAGCGGCATTATTACAAAGTCAGCTTAATTGCCCCCAACAATCTGGGTCCTCATTTTACCTACCTCGGAAGGATGGAAGGCTGAGTCAACCTTGAGCCTGGTGGGATGCGAACCTGCACTAATTGCAGGCAGCTGGTGTTACTTAAGGAGGCATTAGCCCACTGCTCCACCAAGGCTTTCAGTTCTCCTGATTTTGCTACACTAACCATTAACAGCTTAGTGTATTTATGCAGAAGCAATTTTGGAGGATAAAGCTTATCAAGTTACAGATTGTATCACCACAATTTTGTTCTCGATCTACTTAAATTTGGCTTCTACTAACTTTTGCAAGAGATTATTTTTACAGGGACGCGGTGGCTCAGTGGGTTAGGACGCTGAGCTTGTTGATCAGAAGGTCGGCAGTTTGGCGGGTCAAATCCCGAGTGCCGCGTAACAGTGAGCGCCTGTTACTCGTCCCAGCTTCTGCCAACCTAGCAGTTCGAAAGCACGTAAAAAATGCAAGTAGAAAAATAGGGACCACTACGGTGGGAAGGTAACAGAGTTCCGTGTGCCTTTGGCGTCTAGTCATGCCGGCCACATGACCACGGAGACGTCCTCGGACAAGCGCTGGCTCTTCGGCTTTGAAACGGAGATGAGCACCGGCCCCTAGAGTCGGAAACGACTAGCACGCATGTGCGGGGGAACCTTTACCTTTTATTTTTACAGTATGTATGAAACTCAAAGGAAACAAGTTTCTTTTCCACTGCAGGTTTGGAAGATGAAATCAATCTGATCCAGGGTCTATTGAGACTTTTTACTAAATACCGTAGTTTATACTAACTATGCCTTATCTTTAGCTTTGAACTGTGCTGCAGTATTCCTCTTCCCAGGCACCTAAGCAAGAAACAGCTGTGAGTGCAACTTTCCTGCATCAGCATTTTCAGCCCAGACCTCACTGCTCTTTACAATTTCCGCAGTTTTGAGAAAGTGTAGAGACAGCAAAGACTTAACACAAATGTGGGGAGGGGAGGGAGGTATTTCTTAAAGGGGAGGGACAGCACCAGAAGATGGGCATCAAGAAATACTGGCTCGTTGTTAATGAAACAAAAAAGAGACTTATACTGTATCTGCAATTCCCATATTATGTATAAACTAGGTAAATTAGTGATTCAACTATGACCAGTTCCATTTTCTGGGTGGTTGGCAGGTACCTAAAGGCATTTCACCCACATAATAGTTTTTGTTTTATTAATGAAGAGAAATTAAAAGCTGTTAGAATTTATGTTGCTTGAGCATACCTGACTCTCTGGGGGATGCAGATAAATGGCAAAGGCTATTCTTAGATATTTATTTTATTTTATTTATTTTAATCCCATTTATATCCCGCCCTTCTCCGAAGACTCAGGGCGGCTTACAATCTAAGCACAAATCAAATGTGCTTAGCAATAGCCTTCATTCTATGTATATGCCTGCTTAGTAGGGCTTTCGCCCCCCCCCCAAGCGGCATTATTACAAAGTCAGCTTATTGCCCCCAACAATCTGGGTCCTCATTTTACCTACCTCGGAAGGATGGAAGGCTGAGTCAACCTTGAGCCTGGTGGGATGCGAACCTGCAATATGCCTGATCCTAAGCCATAGTAAGTTCTAGGAATAATATATTGTCCAAAGTCTGTATGTGACTGAATATCTATGTGAGATATGAGGAACTGTCTGACATGTTAGGAATTGGAGTATGGATAGGAAGCAAAAGCATCTTGACAGTTTAGGTAAACACCTACAGACTAAAAAGACACAATACACAAATACGGCTGCATGCTAATTTTTTCTCTCTCTTGCTTCTCTTTTAACACCACAAGACTGGATCTATAAATCTCTGATACGTGGGGACAGCTGCAGAACTATTAATTGATTGATTTCTTTGCTGATGATAAAGCAAGCACTATTGAGGAAAATATGTGAGGGAAAGGTCTGAAAACTTTCTAGTAAGCAAGTCTTGTCTAGAAAAAATGAAAGTGCTGGCTTAGACAGCTTATTTACAATGAAATTGTGGATCAGATGCCACATTTTACTATTATTGGCTAGATAATAAAAACGGTGACATTCCATACAGTATCTAAAAGGATATTATAAGGCCATTTTCTCTCAAGTCATTTATAGTATCTTATAGCCTCATTCAAACCTTGCTGTGCTAATAACAGTAATGAAGCTTTATATTGCCACAACATTGGCTGATGTTGCTATAAAATGCTATAAAACACTAATGAAGAAATGGTCTAAGTCTTGCAAATTTGGATGCATCAGCTAGAAGACTTGCTCTCTGGAACCTTCCAGGACTCTTGGCACCAAAGTATCCCGTTGGATCTCTCTCCCTAATGACTTTATAAGCAACCAGCACTTGTCTTTCCCCCCTTTTCTAAGGATCTAGTTGAGAAATAGCGGACCCTGAACCTGCGGGAAAACGCTAGGATAATGATGAGCGTAGTAGAGAAATACTGAAGCCGCCCTGAGTCTTCGGAGAAGGGCGGGATATAAATGGAATTTAAATAAATACTCTGGAATATGCAGACTAACATTAGACAGCAGTTACCTCCGCGCGTAGACAATATTTTTTTTGCCCTAGCTGCGGGGAAATCAATCTCAAAGAGGAAAGCATTCGTGCCGCTTTTTTTTTTTAAAAGAGATTTATTCTTCAGCAGGGATATTGTAATAGCTGAATTTAGTACCGTGTAATTCTTTTCCACCAACTGGGTGATCATGTTTTTAAAATCAAAAAGTTTTCAAATATATTTTTCCTTCAGTCTCGTTTTGGTTGCGCTCGGGAAAACGGAAGGGTCAGGGATACGTAACTAGACTTTTTTTAAAAAAAACTACAGACCGCACCAGGGGCACTTTCTGCTTTCTCCAGCTATCCTTTCGCCAAACCGGCTTCTTTCAGGAAACAGCTGTTTGTAGCTTCCCCCACCACCACCAAAAAAAAAAAAAAAGGAAACCCTGAGTTGTAAAGCCCGGCTAGTCGAGGACGACTGAATCACAGTCCCCCCCCCCCCACAGTACCAAAAGCCTCACAATAAGGGCCTACGCGTGGAACGCGGCTCCGTCTCGCACCACCTCGGCCCTTCAAGGTTCAGCCTCGACGTTCTAGATCCGCCCCGGGCGCGCGCGGGCGGGCGGGCGCGCGGGCGGGCGCGCGCTCCTGGGCACGTGAGCCACTTGTTTTTCCCACCAGCGGCGCTCCCGCCCCGCTATTATTGTTCTGAGGAGGAGGGAGAGCCGGGCGAGAGAGAACCTTTGGGCGCCGCCCCTTTAAGGCTCGGGGCGGCTGCACCGAAACGGCTTCATGAATGGAGGCACGTGACCCAAACATCACGTGACGCGTCCGCGAGCGGCGGCAGCGGCGGAACCCGGGCTCTCAGTCCCTGTGTGCGTGGCGGCCTCCCCCTCCCCGCCCCGGACCCCCCCCTCCGGAGGCAGCGAGCGGAGGGTGAGAGATTGCACGGGCAGTCCAGGGGCCCGGTTCCCTTTGGAGGGTGGGTAGGAAGGCTAGTGACACCCCCCCCCGCCTTCCCGCAAGAGCGGGAAGAAGAAAGAAAGGAAGGGGAGGTGGAGAGCGAGGAGGAGAAGGAAAAGGAATTAAGGGGGGGGCTGGGGAGGGGGTTCCTTAAGGAAAACCGCTCCTTTCCCGGACGATCGGGGATTCTGGAGTTGCATTTCTCCCCGCGGTGTTTTATTTTTTGGAAAAAGCGCCTCTGGACGCGGGGACACAGGCTGCCTGCCGGGAGCGCGATCCGCGGTTCTCCCCCCCCCCCTCCCGGCTGTTTCCACCCGGGAATGTTCTGGCGGGCTCGGAGGAGGGTGCGCGTGTCAGAGTGGGGAGGCTGAGAGGGCGAGGTGAGCCTGGTCTTTCACCCGTCGAGATTCGTTTCTCCCGTGTCTTTTCCTCCGCTCGCCGACTTCCTTTTCCGTGGCTGACAGGTGGGTGGGTTTCCCTCCTCCTCCTCCTCCTCCTCCTCCTCCTCTCCCTGCCCGTTTCCTTTCGAGTGGGTCTGCGGCGTGGGTGGCCGTCCTGATCGCCCGCGGCTGCAGGTCGCGGGAGAGAAATGCCGTCGCTCCCCGGCTCCTCTCTCTTTCCGAGATCGCCGTGATGGTTTGAGTTTTTTCTTCGCAAGAGGTGGGGTTGAAAGAAGAAGTCGGGGCCCTTCCCCGCTTGTTCTCGGGCTGCCTAGCTTGAGTGCGCTCTCACGATCTGAGAAAGTAAGCAGGGAGGTAAGCTGTTTCCCCGCACGCGGAAGTCTCTGTGCGCGGCTCCGACGACGTGCAGCCATGTCTGCGAGTGGGAAAAGGGCTTGCCGTGCTGACTCATCAGGTGTCTGGGAACGGAGGAAAGGGCCGAATGTTTTTGGGGTGGGGCTCAGGACGGGGTGGGGGTGGGGGTGTTTCACAGAGTATACGGATGAGGTGGACTAAATTACCCTGTTGTATCTCCTGGCACAGCCTTCTGTGTGTAGAGTCCAGACACTGCTGACTCATCAACATGAGGTCACCCATAAGTATATGCTGCACAAAAAGGGATGGGGTCTAACTAGGGTTAAGGGGGCAAAAGAAAGGGGGAACCCAAATAGATAATCTGCTGATTCATCATTTTGAAGGGTAGTCAGACTTGACCTCAGATTCCCCTTTCTTTCAGCTACTTGTCTATATTTAAGTCCTTGTGACAGTTGCTGATCCTTAGCGTTACTGTAGTGCTGTATTCATTTGTAGCGAACAAGAAGGTAGGAGAGTGTGTGAATATGAACTTGGTAAATATGGTTTATGGAGCTACTGGGAATCCTTTGGGGAATGAATGAGAGGTGCTGGGATGTCCTTATACTCTCGGTGCATACAGCTACTGACTCGATTTTGTTTTGGATAGTAAAATTGTAGGTCCTGAAAACCATAGCTTTATGTATGGGAACGTTCCTTCTGTTGTAGTTCATGTTGCCTCTTAGACAAACGATGTTTTCAAGAGCTCTGGGAAAAGAATCTTGGCATATTATTTTCGCAGAAATGCAAAGGACATAGAAATGCAGTTCTGGATGGCTCATTTGTATACCAAATTACACATGTGCAACAAGTGCATCGGTTCTCTGTTGAGTCCCTTCTGGGAAATTCTCACAGCAGAGCTCTTCCATTATCACCTACAGAGGGCAGTTTGTCCTCTGTCAGTTTGATAGTGCTTCAGTATTAATGGGAGTATAAATAAATTTGAATAGTGAAGGCATACTAATTATCTGTAAACATATTGCAGGTAAAAGAGCTAGCCACTTTAGCCTGATGTCTTTTCAATTGAGATTTTTTTTCTGGTGATTCTAAAATAAAAATTTAAAAAATATGTGATGTATCTATTTTGAGAAAAATGAATAGTTACGATGTTATAAACCAGTCATATCTGATATAGAGCAAAGATAATTAGGTGAACATAATTTAAAAACTGAAATGCCTCTTACTATTTCTCTATTATCTCAAATTGGAGATAGATAGGCCAGTAAACATAAGTGCTGAAATTATTTGACTAACTCAATGTGCATTGACTATTTACAGAATTACAATTCCTTGTGTGACTTGTGGCTCACAGAAAGCAAACTAAGAATGTTTTATTCAGAAAAAGAAATCCATAGATATGAAGGGAGCTTTGTTTTTGTTATAAAGAAAAGTTTCAATTATAGGAATGGTATGAGGCTGACGGTCTTCTAGATATTTAGGAAAAGTGGAATTTTGATTTCCATTCTGCTGAGTAAGAGGTACAGTGGTAGAAAGCAAGCTGAAACATTAGGTACATTTGGGAGACTGCCTGAGGCCAGTCATGTTGATTTGGAGGAGGCAATATTCCCTAGTCATGATGTCTTTTGAAAATTTTACAGGACAAGCATTTCCTTCTACATTCTTTTGCCCAGTTAAGAGCACTAAAAGTCAATTTAAGTTTAGGAAGCTAATTGGGAAGTTATTTGTAGGCAAGTTTCTGTAAATGTATGAACAGCAGAGCCATATATGTATAAATGAGAACAAGATGATGTCAACAAAGCTTTTTACACGACACTTGTGGAAAAAGCTCCCACATGGGTATACCCTTCAGCTTCTGATTCTCCCCTTGTAGCCTGTTTTCTTTTCATCTCTTAAAGCTTTTTTCCCCTTCTTCCTGTGATGGTGCTGCCTTTACTGCTGGAATGGGTGATGTCATCGTGTTTACACTAGTTTGATGGCATAGCTTGCTGAACCAGGAATGTTGAGAATGGGGCCTGTGTTGAATCATGCACTCTGCTGTCAACTCTGTTGTAAGCAAAGAATTGGCGGCACTTGTGCTGAGTGCAGGCCTTTTGGACTTCTGGCAAAATGTGTTGAGGTTGCACTTTTTCCCTTTACAGCCATCGCACTTGGCACTTTTCAGTGTGATCTTTCTTCGGGAAGCTGTCAAAAAGCTGAGAAATCAGCAGTCTAGGGAGTTAGACCAAGTTTGTCTCTGTCTGGATGCCAATTCTCTCTGGCTGTCCTTCTTGCAAGATATTCACAAGTGCAGCTTCTGTGCTGGGCTGTAGAAAGTCCTTGTATATATCCTAATTCAGGCATAATACAGAATGTGAAAATTTTCATACGGTTTTTCCACTTAGTCATCACTTTCCTTAGTGGTTTTTTTTTATGAATGATGAATGGAAGTGAATCCTTCTAGAATTGAATCTGTATGATATCTGATATTAATAACATGTTATAACACTAATAACATTAGTATAACTAATTAATGTTATACATCTTTTACTAAAAGATTCTTAATCTTTAGAAGTTTAGGATAAATGAAGTTTTTGTGTGTTTGACTCTCAGCACTACTGGACAGCAATCTTTGCTGATCACTTTTAACAATGAAGGTCAGCTCCAGTCAATTTTCAGTCCTTTTGTGTAATCTTCTCACTTCCCAAATGTTAGCTGCTTTCATAAGCATTAATCCTGATATATACTAGAAGTGCAATACTTGCCCTATGAAGAGCCTCACTAAATTATCCAGGCAGTTAATCTTGTATATTCTTCTACTAGGAAATATTTCCTTGGGATTTTTTTATTGATTGTCACTAATACTAGCATAGTGATTTTTAAGGTTCTGACCTGTATTGGATTTACTGTGTGATACCAAATCTGTTTTTGGTCATGCAGTTTTGTTGCATTGCCTATGTTCCTATTCCTCTCACACGAGCATTAGCAATGGTACTTAATATGGATATGTCATAGCGTACATAGGAAAGAAGTCTAGGATAGACTGGACTTTTCAATGAATAGGTGACTTCCTTTGCTTTGTTCACAGTTTTGTTCCTGGTTCCTATGGCTGTTTGTGGTTTTTAGATAAAGCTGGGAAATTAAAAATATAAATACATTGGTGAATATAGTTGTGTCTGCCCCAGTGTTTACTTAACCAATATTTCAAGCAGTGTTACAGTAATGGAAACATTCTTCCTCTTGTATTTTTTTTTCTAATCAGAAAACATGGCTTCTGGTTACTGACTATGTTACCCACATACTTGAGGTACTGATTCCCAAATAGTGGGTCTAAAACGTTTTGATAGTAAAAGCACAGTAAACTGTACAGTACAGTATGTGTCTTACTGTACAATTAATAACTGTTTTAAACTTGCTTCTTAGTTGCAAACGCAAAAATAAGGCAGTGGGTTCCATTAAGATAGTTGCGGCCCACTATATTAAGTATGTTAGAGGTTTAATCAGTGACTGTAGCCATGTCTTTTGGGCACAAGAATTTGGCTTGTCAGCAATTTTCAGTGCTCTAGGAGTATCTGAGTTGTTTGGCTGGCTTATTAGTGATCTTGGAAAGCGCTGAAGCCATCCCTTCTGGGGTGCTGCTGGGGGATCGTTTTTTGCTTTTGCTGACACTAGCTTGTCTTGGTTCTTTGCTATAAATGTGAACTGATGTTTTATACATTCAGCAAACAAGAACCTGATCGGTGTGGAAGAGGCATTTATTATGTAAATACTGATAATATGGTTGGGCGAGTAAAAGGTAAACTGCATCCATGCAGTTTTGGAGATATTGTTATAGAAGTGGTTTATCATTGCCTTTTTCTGAGATGTCTTTTGGCTTGATGTCTACCCCCAGATCCCTGAAATATTCTGATGGTCTCCCACATGAGCCCAGACCCTGAATAGTTTATGAGCATAAATATGGTCAGCCAGGTGCTGCCATTTGTTGAGGCACATGAGTGAGAGATAAACGTAAAAATCCTTATCCATGGTGACTTCTCTATGCTTGAGATACCTCTGGCCATTTTTTTCTTCCTTAAGAAGCGTTTTTTTTTGAGGGGTGTGGGGAGCAATTATTGAGACTTCTGAGCTGTTCCAGAGGAGTAATTAAAGGTGGTAAAGGTAATTTACAATGTCAGCTACAATGGATTGAGGGAGCTATCAGGCCTTCTTTAAGAGAAAGTAACTATTCTTGCACATAGTTGCAGGTTGAATGTTTATTTTATTTTTTATTTTAATTCCATTTATATCCCGCCCTTCTCCGAAGACTCAGGGCGGCTTACAAGCTTAGCAGTAGCCTTCATTCTATGTATATGCCTGCTTATTAGGGCTTTCATACACCCCCCAAGCGGCATTATTACAAAGTCAGCTTAATTGCCCCCAACAATCTGGGTCCTCATTTTGTTGAGAACAAAATGGAAGTATTTGATTTCCTCTGTTTAGGAAACTGGCGGGTAGTTTTGGTTTACTCAAGACAACCACAGTGAGTGACAAAATTTCTCTATGTGTGATTGTGCGTGTCTAAGATCTCTTGTGAATTCTGTTTTGAAACTGTAAGTAGTGGTTTCAGTAATGTTTCATAAATGAAAGTTATTAATACAGATTAGTTTGTATTCAAGTAATGTAAAGCTGCTAGCAAACGTCTGTGTTATATCAGAGAAGCTTTATTTCTTGTGAATATTGATATTAAAATTTCAATTCCCTCCATCCAAAACCTATACAATACATGATAAAAGCATGAATGAGGAAGCATCTTCTCATAACTTTAAAACTTCTTTAAATTTTCCACTTTTGGAAGAATTTCTGAAATAATAATAAGTTAGCAGCACACATTTCCTAAATAATGAATTATCGGGAAATTTAGAACAATGCAACATGAATACAATTGGGAATTTCATAAAAATGGGAATGATTTTTATCTGCATTTCTAAAAAAATGCTCTATCTCAGGGTTTTTTTTAGTCCTAATGTCTTGTTGGTAAAATGGCAGTGTGAGAGGAAGCAACTGGACAGGGAAATTAATGGAAATATTTAATTTCTGTATTGCTGGTCAGAATCCCACCCAGATGAATTTGTGTTTCCCCCCTCGACTTTGTGTGCCTACCACTGTTTTTCTATTAACATGCATGGGAAAAGCTAGTCAAAAGAAGACAGGTTATCAGAACCACAATAGTAGATTGTTCAGTAATGACTATTCAATTATAGTATAACCCGGAGACAGGTAATTCTCTAAGTTTCTGCATGTTTCCCATTATTCCCTTGTCTATCCTTTCCTTCCATCCTCTAATCTTGCTGTTCTGTTTTCAAGATAAAGAAACGCTTCAGGCAGAATGGATTAATTAATTAATAGACTTTTTTTTAATAGAGAGTATTCTTGAATACTTCTTCCTTCCAACTATGGGAATATAGTGTTGCTTTGAACCTTATAAAGAGAAGTCTATAAGGGTAATTCCTTGGCAACTCTCTTAGACTGCAGCTTTCTTGTTAGGCTGTACTCTATAAGGTGTGCACTGTGAGCAAGGCTGCTAATATGCTGAGTCAGCATGACTGGCTCAGCACAGCCATGCAGGACCGTGGCTGCCAGGCTATTTTTAAGTGTGGTTTCATCCTACTCCAGCTCCTCCCAAACTTCCAAATCTTCCTTTTCGTGAGCATTTGCCCTTAAGATTTATAAAAAGCTGTGGGGTTGGCAGAGACTAGGCAGAATTTGTCAAGAGCTCATGTAAATCCCACAGCTGGTTCATGCTGTATAGAGAATACCTGTATTTGGTGCTTACTTTCCTGCCTAGTCTGAGTATATATAGCTGTCTTTGAATGATGTAGAACTTGACTTTGATAACATCTATTCATTTTCTATCCTACAGAATCTGATTGTGAAGGCTTGCGTGTTATGACGACCCCCAACAAAGGAAACAAAGCCTTGAAGGTAATAAGGCAAGACATGGGGTTAGCTGAGCATGCATGCAACCAGAATTCCACTAAAACATGTTTCTATTGTCTCTGCAGGTGAAGCGAGAGCCAGGGGAGAATGGGACCAGCTTGACAGATGAAGAGCTGGTGACCATGTCTGTACGGGAGTTGAACCAGCATCTGCGGGGCTTATCTAAGGAAGAGATAATCCAACTCAAGCAACGCCGGCGGACCCTGAAGAACAGAGGCTATGCTGCCAGCTGCCGGGTCAAGAGGGTAACACAGAAGGAAGAGTTGGAGAAACAGAAGGCAGAACTTCAGCAGGAAGTAGAGAAGCTGGCTTCAGAGAATGCCAGCATGAAAATGGAACTTGATGCCCTGCGTTCCAAGTATGAGGCACTGCAGAACTTCGCCCGGACCGTTGCCCGGAGCCCTGTCACCCCTGCCCGGGGCCCACTTGCTTCCAGCATGGGGCCCCTTGTTCCTGGCAAAGTTGCCACCACCAGCGTTATCACAATAGTTAAATCCAAAACGGACGCCCGGTCTTAGTGAAACGAGCACTGCCTGGGCTTGTCTGTGCAGGGCAGTTAGGCACAAAGCTCATCCGGAATCCCCAAAGCACAACCCTCTCCCAGATGGCCTAGCCCACACAGGCACATACTGGCCTGCTTGTCACTGCAGTTGCTTTGTTTTTAGCTTGTTCTGGTTGGTGTGACTGATGGTAACGCAACCTTTCCATTGTGAACAGAACCGTCCATCTAGTGTGTTCTGAAAATGGAAGCTGAAGGACCTCAGTACTCTTGCCAAAGAGATTTTCAGCAGCATGGAATTCATTCTTGGGGAGGAATAACCCAAAGGGGAGGGAAGAGGTCATAGAGAGTTGGAAGACCTACTGTCAGTGATGACTTCAATACCGTTCTTCCAGGGTTGAGTCAGCTGTCCAGTCTGCTGCTTGTAAATTGCTTGGTATCAGGGGGATAGTTTGTGTAACCATTTTTATATTACCATCTAGTTGCACCTTTTAGGTTTGAAGATGGGATTCCTTAGGACTTTTCCTGAAGGAGAGGCAAGTGGGGAAACAGCTATTTCCTGGTGTCTGTGCTACAGAGGAAGGAAAGTAGCCAGGAATGAGCACTGTTGTATCTACCTACCAGACAAAGTGGGTTACATTGCAGTGACCACAGGCCAGTTTTGTGCCTAATGTGTTGCACTGAACAAGACCAAAATCACTAGTTGTTTTCTGTGTTTGGAGAGTATCCAGTGTCTCTAGTGTGATGGTTTACACAACTAGTTTATGTAGTTTAAATAGCCCTTTATTTAAAAGAGAAGCATTCGTTTTAAAGAGTTATTAAATGATCTAAGTTTCAAATCTACAATTCGGTGAAGCACTTCTATTTAAAAGTCTCCTTTTAGCCTGAGAAGGTGAGAGAATATTTGATTGTCATATTCTTGGAGACAGAAATGCAAATTTTAAAAGTTTCTCGTTAAGTCTTGTGGCTCTGAGGTTGGTTTTTATAAAGAGTTATTAGACTTTTATTTATAAATAACATAGGAAAAAAAACAAAAAAAGAGGCTAGTCCTGTTTGATATCTTTTTGCAATTGTACCAAAAGTGACTTATTCTTGAATTCCCCATCTGCTTCTTTTGTATTCCTGTTGTATTTAGTTGTCTGTGCTCTGAGGTCTTTTGTGGCGCTGTGATGTGATGGTGCCAGTGGCCACTTTGCTATGTGGGTGTCCTGTGAGCATTCGTACAGCTTTCCCAGGGCTGAGTGCAGGTTTTCTGGGGCATTTGCCAGTAGACCTTCTCAAAGGTTCTGTCTCATGAAAAAATTACCTGAATCTGAAGCCTGAAAAGAATGAGTTCTTTTAAGATGTTAACAAAACTGCTTAATGATAGCAGGCAGACAGTGTTGCATTATATCATGTCACTTGTATTACAATTGCCAAAATTTGGGTTTTTTGGCTGGGTGTTCCTAAAGGTTGAATCCAGAGTTGCAATGGTAATGGGATAGAAGGGATCACTCCTGTTAATGTAGGAATATGAAACAATTTACAGCATATCATACAAAGGGTCCACAAAATATATTTTCTAGGGTTGTGAAGCATTTGTGAAGATCCATTATTGCGGCAGGATTCCTTTGCTGGTAATACTACAGAGACCTCTTTGAATCTCTTGCCTGTCTCCTCCTATGTTTTAGCATGTTGAGCATTACATAGGGATCTAAGCCAGAAACTCAATAAGGTCTAAAGAGCATGTGATGGTCAACATGACCTAGGGAAGTTCAAATTGTTTTATCTTCTGGATACATAGTCATACGGGAAGCCTAGTCTAGTTTCTCTGACAGAGCCAGTCGTTACAAAAAAAGAAAGTTGATTTACCTTCTCTGTTGCTTGCCTTGTAATTAGCCTACAGGGAAAGAGTGGTGGGTGCATTACCAAGAGGAACATGTGAGTTTGTACCTTTGTATCTAGGTGGGCACTTGATCTTTTGCCCAGAAAACTGGCCATCAGAATAAGCACAATTACTAACAGCTGGTAAGCATTGAGTACTGGCATATTCAGAATACCTGAGACCACCATATTTGGCCATTTTCTAGTTAACATATACTACAACCTGTTTTAATCACACAGCTAGTGAATTCTGGAAATTTCCAAAGCTGAGACTGGGCTCAAAAACCTCTTGCATCTTTTCAAAAACTTCCAGCTACATTCTAGGCCTCGTGATTAAAAGAAAAAGCTTTAATAACTTTTAAAGCAGGGCTAATAAATTCGGATGAGCTCTAAGGCAAGTTTGTATCCAGAAACAACTATCCACAACAATCAGCTGAGAATCCATTCTCTGAAAACGATCTTCCTGATATCTATTAACTGGCAAGGTTTTGCTGCCTAGAGTATGTTGAAGGGAAAAAAGGCTTTTAATGAGGACTAGCCTTCAAAATATCTTCATCATATCTGCTGGAGCTCCCTTTTTTCTCACTATAAGACCACTGTCCTCTGCAGATTATTCACCTGAAATGGAGGGAATGGCACTAGTTCTTTACTCTCAGCTGCCCACACAGTGGATTGGAGATCTTTTTAATTATTGTTTTTTGTGCTATTCTTGGCATATGCTAAGCTTGTAAGCCGCCCTGAGTCTTCGGAGAAGGGCGGGATATAAATGGAATTAAAATAAAAATAAAAATAATAAAAAAATATATGAATGACAGAATATGGCTGAGAGGTGCACAGGCACTAAGAACAGCAAACTGCAGAGAAACAGAAAAATAAGTTGCTTTAATGTGAATATTCACTTGCCCTGGCTCCAGATTCTACCCGAAATCACCATTGCCACATTAGTGGCTACTCTTTATTTTGGATTTAGAAGGAGTGGATCACAGGTTGCTGCATACAGTAGCAGTTATTACTAAGCCTTGCCTTACTAAGGCGTTTAGGTTTCTGATCTTAAAAGCTATACCAGTGTGAAATAAATTGCTCTGAGCTGTGTTGAGGTTAGTAAAATTTGATAATTCCCCTTGGGATATGTTTTATCATTGCTGATTTGAAAGAGTTAGAAACCAATGCAGATCTATGCGGAATTACCAGAGCCAGAAACGTTCAATGTTTACTTGTACCATATCACTCTACCTCCTTGCCTCTTTCTCTCCACCCTTGAGCTGTAGATATTTTTTTCCCTTCATTGCCTTCCACTTTCTAGTCCTTGCCAAAGAAATCCAAATTCTGTAAAAACCAAACAGTTGTAACCAAAATAAGCAATATTTATGCTTTGATGTCAAACATGCAAATAAAAATATGTAATTGGGATTTTCTGACCATCAAATTTATAAACAAGAGGTGGGTTCTGGATTGAACTTTTAGGTCTCCTGGTCATAGCTTCCTTTGAGAGTTCCGTGAGAGGCATTTAGGTCACCTGGATGGATGGTTGAGGAAACAACTCTTATATCTGAGGTGCCTGCTGTTTTAACTCAAGAATTTGCCTCTCCATTGTTTGGCATGCTTCTCTGTGCCATATTTACTCATTGCCCCAAGGAAAGCAAGGTGAAGACATTGTTGATAGTTCCATACTGTTAAAATGCAGTTCTATTGGGCTGCATTTCTGAAATAGGAATTTGTTTTCAGCCAGATGAATAGTTTGAGATCTCTTCAATTCCATGGCCATATCATCCTACCCATTTCTTGATTGGCAGTCTTTATTTCTTAGAATTGGCTACATAAATTTCTTTTGATGCTTCCTCTTCCTGAATTGCTTGTTTTATGATCAAGACCTTAGATCCCAACAGAAGCCTCTGATAAAGAAGGTCTGTCCTCTAGGATTTTGCAAGGGTGGCTGGATCGGTTTTTGTAGCAAAACTAGTAGTGTCCTGGGCACTTTAAAGACTATTACATCATCTTTCATGGATTAGAAGTTACTTCATCAGATCCATGAGATGATATTAAATTGGCTCTGATATATGTGTATAAATACAACTACTCAGACACATTTTAGATATAAAAAAAGAACAGACTAATAATTTTATTAAAGCTTATACATGCACACATACATTAATACTATAGTTTCCATTTTCTGCAAAGTTGGTTACAAACATTACAAGATATCTATATTATCTGCATTAGTCTGCGGTCACTAAAAATGTTAAAATATATTTGAGCTGTAATATTGCAATCTATATTTCTTGCAGTTAGATTTTGTCTATTCTCCCTACAGTAAGTTTCCTCCATAGACAACCTGTATATGGTATTAATTGCTTAATTTGGAATAATACTTCATCCATTGAAGTTGACTTGCCCACATAAATCTATGCCATAATATGTTTGCTTGTCTTTAAGGTGCCGTAAGACTCAATCTTTCCTCTAAAGATGCCTTTCACCCTTTTCAAGGCTAGATAAGTGAAATGGTATCTTCATCTGAGTGGTTGCAAGACATTCTTATAAGCAAATGCAGTGCTTTTTTTGTAAAAGAAAAAGGTGCCGGAACTCACATGTCATACAACCCACCTTGCCTACCTTACAAGGTTCCATCCAAAAAAGGTGCCGGAACTCCGTTCTGAGTGTTCTATGAGAAAAAAAGCCCTGAGCAAATGAATATTTATTGAGCAAATCTTGCTCCAGAACTCAGTAGTATATCTTCCAACTGGAGGTGGGGGAGAAAACAAGTAACCTTTCATACTTCCTAGCTTCCTTCACTCTCAGTCTGTCTCCTAGTGTTCATGAGTTGTTTTTTTCCTGTCCTAGATTCCCCTCTCAAGCCCTTGACCCTCATTTTTTTCCTGGTATATGGCAGCCAGAGTGTGATGGTTCTTGTTTTATAGGTGACTGTTTGGTTTTCCTGCTGTGAAGGGTGGTTTTGTTTTGTTGTTTTTAATGGGGCGTTTTGCTCGATGCAACAGGTGGGCAAGTGTGCTGCTTTCTATCTGGATGCAGAACAGCTCCGTGAAGTATAATTCCACCGTCATGTGGGCTGGCTTTGGGTGGGTGGGAAAGGTAGGGTTGTTTATGTCGTGAATTATGTAAAAGTGATATTTTGGATAATGAAACAATTTTTTTTCTTTCCAGAAAAATGCAAGAAAAACTGCAGGCTAAGAGTTGAGGAATGTGACGGTCAGCAATGGGTAGAGGCTATTCAGATGTTAGGTCCTGTAGAATAGATGCAGGAGCAGGAGCAGAAGAGAATGTACTACTGTGCATAGAAGACGTTAAATATTTGTTGTTCCTTGTGTCATTGATCATGCTGTACATTGACACATCCCAAAAAAGTAGGATAGCATTTCACTATAATCCAGCAGTAAGCAGAGCTGGCATATCTGTATATTATTTTCACTCGGGCTGGTAGTGTGCTCCAGTGGTAACCCTTGTCTTCTGTGCCAGTGAAGATAGAAGCACTTTTTGACAACTTGCCTTTCACCTCTTTCTGAACTGTATTTTGTTAGTAAAATAATTAACGTGCAGGAATTTTCCTTTCTGGTTTAATAGCACTGCTGCTGTTCCCTGTAATGTAACAGTGAATAACTGTGACTGCTCATACAGAGGATTGCTCCTCCCTATGCAGAAAGGATCACACAGTGGTCTGGCTGTGAGCTTCAGGCAGGTTCTTCCAAGTAGTGAGAACTTACTTTCCTTTCCGGATCTGATATACGATATATGTGAGCTCTACATGCTTGCAGCTGACACTTGCATGAATGAGAGGCACTGCACAGTTGAGTGAGGAGTCTCCTGATTCCCAATAAAGATGTGTCACTATCTGGCTATGCAAAGATGTTTGGGATTCCCATGCAGTTTCAAGTGCTACTTGCCTTTGTCCTCACCTGCGGTTTGCTCTGAATTTATTACATCCTTTTGTCAAACTGGAATATGGAGAAACAAATATTTGGTGTACTTAATGAACTGAACTGATAACTGCTCCTCCCCACCCTCCAAATGTTGAAGATAGTCCTTAAAAATATGAATTGAAATGATTTCACTACTGCTTTAAAATATTTGTTTAAATGGTCGGGGAGGAACATTTTGATAATAAGAAATTCAGTCTCCAAAGCTGATACAGATGAATGGAGATGAATTCTATATGTTAGGGGTGTAAAAGCATACTGTCATGTCCTGGGTCTTTCCTGTACAACAGTCGAACCCAAGTAATTAATCAGTATTTATTGCTAAATTATTGTCCTTTTTCAATCTGTAGATAACTGTTGGGGATTTGTTGCCACAGCCCCAGTGGAGGTGTTGTTAATTTATTTATGTATATAGTGTATGTTTGTTGATATGAAGCATTCTTTATTTTGTATATGACCAATAAACATCTTTAAAGAGGCTGGCCCCTATGATATCACTGAGCAGGTTCGGGTTGCTAAACTTGTTCTCTGTTGCTGACAGGAACTTTTAAAATTTAACTGTTTGCATGCATTTACACAATCTGCTCCCTGCTGCTTGAAAAATCAAGTTCCTGTTTGGATTTAGAAATTTCCCAGGAATCCTATCCAGCTCAAAACATTGGTGTGATTGTTTTATTATAAACCGTCCAGATTATTTCCCTCAGGGTTGTATTTCAATTAGACATCTTCCTCCAAGAATGAATAAGTTATATTCAATATTTCATGATGGATAAATATGATTCAAATAGCATTTTCATTGGTCTTTATCTACTCTAGTACAGAAAAACACATATTGCTTTCTATTGAAATCAGGTTACTGTCCTTTGCATAAATCTCCCTGTCTTTGCATTATTTCTGTACTTTAAAATTTTTAAAGCTTGAAATTATGCATTTAAATATGCAAATCTCTGGAGTTGTGCTCTTTAGCTAGGACTGACATATCTGGGCTGCAATAATCCAAATGACCACTAGGGACCACCACATGTTTTCCTTGTTGCCTTCTGGGAAGAGGCTTCATGGTATCCGAAGCAGAACATCCAGATTCAGTCAGTTTTGTTCCATACAGTATTAAAATTGTGAACTCTCCACTTCCACTTTCCGCTTTGTATTCAAGATGGAAAGTGATTAATATTTATATGTAAGGTGTAGGTATATACATATGTTGCATATATCATGTTAATATGTGTGTTATGTATGTGTACACTTGAGAGCAGGCAACAGAATTTCATTTTTAATGTGTGCCAATGTGCCCACAGTAAAAAAAATGACAATAAAGGTTATCATCATCAAATGCCACTAAACAACGAGGTAGCTATTTGCTGCCATCTAATGATTATCTAGTTTTCTGCAACTGAAATAAGGTAGCCAGGTTAGATTTTATATAGCATATTTTAAAAATATTCAGCTTTATTAAAACAAGACTATTATTCAGGTTATTGTGGTATGTTTTGGAGCTGGACTAATACATACTGTGTAGAACTTAAGAATAAAGTGAACAAGTTTGTATTTATCGATAATAGCATAGTTAATTATAGGTATTTTTATTTATTTATTTTAATCCCATTTATATCCCGCCCTTCTCCGAAGACTCAGGGCGGCTTACAATTTAAGCACAAACCAATGTGCTTAGCAGTAGCCTTCATTCTCAACATTATTTATGTTCCTGTTTGAAAGAAACCTATAATTCCAAAAACAAACTATTAATACAAGAAAACGTTTCTGCTGAAGTTTCAGATTTCTCTTTCACCTCTGAAATAGGCAAGGTCTAAGTTTAAGATAGTGTGGCAAATAGCACTGTTCCATTTTACATCAAAATGCATAATAAGGGCATCTGAAGCAATATAAAAACAAAGTTATAAGAACCGTTGTCCATTTCTGGTAGTAAGAATGCAACATTTTTGTTCTCTACAGATCAGAAATATTTAGCCTAGTATGATGAAGAAAGAAAAAGGAATTTGGATATTATCTGGATCTATGTAGTATGGGAAGGACACACCTCTAACAAAAGAGGAAGAACTAGTAGACAGCATTTAAAAATGGATGCATTTACATGACATTTAGGCATGGTTCACTCAACCTAATTTGCTGGATTCACATGACATTGAACACAATTAACCCAAACCAACACCCTAAAGCTAAAAGTGCTGAGATAAAGCTAAAATGTAGTTGACTAACTTGTGGTTCAGTAAATTGTGCAAACATGACCACTGGCAAGCTTACTTCAAAAAATGCACTTTTTTGCCTAATACAACCAATGGAAGGTTAGCTTGTTGCTGCAAAAGCTTTAAGTTTTCATGTAACAAATCCAAGAGAACGACAATATGCAGCAATAAAACAAGCAAAATCTCCAGGTCCTTTAAACATTAAATTACAAGCTTTTGCACATTAATTCACAACACCCAAAATGGAGTAGTTGATGAAAGCTTATGCAGAACTTAAGAGGCCCAAGAGTAGTTTAAATCTTTCCCCTAATATGAGGCCTTTTTCTCACTGTGCCAATTTTTCCTTTGGTATTTTTAATACATTAAATAAGATGATATGGTTGACTTTGGCCTTTGGGTTTTGAAAGGAAAAACAAGTCTTCCACTTTTTCTTACTCAAGACCAACAAAATGTTTAATTCGCATTCTCCAATAGTTAATGCTGCGAGCAATCTGTTTCCCGTTATATTCCTATGTAACGTTCAGCAGCAGTAGAGTAGACAATAGTTTCTAGTTACGGAAATAGGCTAACCAAAATAAGTATCGTTACAGAAGACCCTGAGTGTGAAAGGACTGGATTGCCCATAATGGAATTTGGTTTGATGCGGAAAAACAGCATTAGAGTTCACGCAATAGCATTTCACACGCGGCCACCACATTCCGGCTCAGGGTAGGCAACCTTGGCTCTTTTATGACTCGTGGACTTCAACTCCCAGAATTCCTGAGCCAGCACATCTGGCTCAGGAATTCTGGGAGTTGAAGTCCACGAGTCATAAAAGAGCCAAGGTTGCCTACCTCTGGGAGAAGGAGGGACCGGAGCAGCGCAATTATCCTACGGTACACACCAGCATCGTTTTTAAACCCCCAATCCGAAAGAGAGCGCACTTTCCCAAACGAGGAGGGAGCAGGAATTCGACCCTAGTTCTCTATGGAGGTAATAAAAACGGCAGGTTTATCTACAATGGAAGACAAGTCCAACCGGAAGTAGCAGAACTGTGTCCTAAGCTTCTATCTTGAAATAGCCTGGCAACAGCAGCGAACATCATTTGCGTCCCCAGGGCAGCAAGCAGTTGCCGCCGAGCGTCGTCTGTTGCGAGCGGCCGGAAACGGAAGTAGTCGAACCCTCCGCTTCGGAAGATAGGAACCCGGAAATTAGTCAGGGAATGGCGGCCGGTCGAAGTTTAAGTCGCTCGGAGCGGAAAGCGGCGGCTCGCGCCGAATTCCTCCGCCAAGAAGAGCAGCGAGAGCGACGGAGGCAGGTACGGCGAGGTTGCCGGAAATCCAGGCGGGCGGTGCTTCTCGAGGCGTCGGCTTGGCAACACGCCCTCCCCTTCTCTTACGCTCTTTTCCTCGTTCGACCCAGGTGTCCCGAATCCTGCGCAAACCAGCGGCTGACCGGAGCGCCGACGAGGCGATGCTTCTGTCTGGATGTCAAGAGATGGTGCGAGATCTGGAGCGACTTCGCAAGAAGCGTGAAAGGCTGCGGCGCCGGCTAGAGGAGGTGGGTAGGTTCTTCGCTGTGCTGTCATTGCCCTGATCGACGTGAGGGCTTCTTCCAACTTGCCCCACGGCTCAAGCAAGCTCTAGCGTGTATTTTTTCTAAATATCCTCAGTTGACAAGTTCTATAGTGGCCTTAGCTAGACAGGAGTTAAATTGTTTTGCCAGATCTAAAATCAGCTTCAAGGTCTGTAAAATTAGCTATGCTTTATCATCTATTTAAGGATGAAAAAAAGCTAGATGTTTGGCAATGACTGGAAATATATGCCCAATTGATTATATGCCCTCAGGTTGCTATCAACTCTTAGTGACCACATAGATAGATTTTCTCCAGGAGGATCTGATCCCTGTGTGGTGCTTCAGGTTGTCCAACGGGTTCACCCATCACTGCTGTAAGTGAATCCATCTGACTTGTGGTTGGTTAACATCTTCATTTCCCCCTCCCCCCTTTCTCAGCATTATAGGGTTCTGTAGAAAAGTAGATCTTTGCATAATGTGTCCAAAGTATGATAATTTCAGCCTGGCCATTTGTGCTTCAAATTAAAATTCTGGATTGAGTTGCTTGATGATCCATTTGTTTGTTTGTTTGGCTGTCCACAGTATTCTCACAAATCTTTTCCAGTGTCAAAGTTGAAAGGTGTCAAATTTGACTTTGAAAAAACAGAATTTCCATTCTATTCCTTCAAAGTCAAATTTCCACTTCATACAGTGTCATGAAGAAAGCTATTGCCTGCACAATTCTGGTCTCTAGATGCAGGATAAGGATTGGCAATGGGGACAGTAAATTTCATGCAAGCTTAATTTTTCACCAAACAATAAATGACCCCCGGGTCATCCTTTCATAGATATTTCCTTACCAGATTCTTCAATACTTCCAACAGTGAGAATATTTATAGCTCGACTTTAAACTGTGGGGTCCTTGGTGCTCTCTGAGCTTGGTGGTTTTTTTGCAAATGTTTCATTACTAAGCTAACATCATCAGGGCTAAACAGTGCATTAGTGCTTGCACTGATGATATTACTCAGTTTGGTAATGAAATGTCTGCAAGAAGACCACCGAGCTCATGGAGCACTAAGGACCCCCATGCTTTCAGCAGTGACAGAGCTTCTAATGGCTTCTAAAGTACAGTCTTCACTGAAAAAGCCAGGATACATCCAGAGATGTATCTGCCTTGAAACTAGCCCATGCTAAACTGTATAGCACAGTCAAACATTAGCACAAGGAATGTTTTGTGACATAATACAAAATCATTTTGTTTTACATCATAAACTGTTTTATGATCATTTTATGTCATAAAATGTTTTATAAAATTTGCCAAATTTCAATTCCACAGGAGTCATGGGTCCTTGATTTTGGATGCATGTTAGCCCACTTGAGGTACCTTGGTTACCTCAACCAGTTAAAAGTTACAAGAATCAGAATTTTAAGTAGTATACAGTAATATATTCAAGAATTGCTGGAGAGTATTTTAATTAGCAGGAAAAAAGCATGTAACACAATAAATCTGTCACATCTGTAAGACTTCTGTGTTTGGAAGGTAAGATAAATAACAGCACATCTATATTTTTATATAAATTAAAGTTAACTACTACTGGAAAGTAGTAGTAATGTATTTATATTCCACTAGTACGTATTCGGTTGAATTTAAAAAGTAGGAGTATTTAACTATCTAATTTTTTTGTAAATAAATATGCACAGCTTTTTATACTGTCCAAAATTTGTGATAAAATTTTTATCATTCAACTGATTTTCTGCATCTTAAAAACTTCTGATTGCATTTTTATTTTTGTTAAAGGTCTGCTTGGAAACCTTTTCCATTATTACAATTTTTAGATGTTTGGCTTTTTAATGATCAACAAGTTTATGTATATATGGATATACAAAAAACTTCAAATATAAATTGATCTTTACATGTTTAGTATAAACATCACCTGCCACAGAGAATGAATCACTGCGTGATGTTTGCACTCATGGTTAAAGAGAATACAATTTGTTCCATTTCCCTGAACGATTTTCCTGAAGTTTTGTTTAGCATTTAAAAGCTATTCATGAGGTAAGTGTCAGCGAGGAAAACTATTGTAAATTAAGAAACTGTCAGAATCCATTTATATCACATTTCATAATTGTATAGGTAGAACAACGTGCTATTTCTGGGGATTCTGCCATCTCTCCGAGGGGGGGGAGAGGATGGTTACTAAAGCGATTTTCAAACAACAGGGGATGTTTTACTGGGGAAGGGAGGGGGGACAGACAGGTCTGGATTGTATCTTCATTTACAACTGAAAAGGAAAGCAATAACCATAAAACCAAGGAGAGTTCCCTTTCCCATGGAAGGACCTGACACCTAGCAACTGACGACAGCCTGACCAAATGGATGAGGGGAGGGGCTGGAATGGGAATGGTTTATATAGGATTGAAATGTAACTTTTCTCAGATTCCGTCTTGTATTCCCACAATCGATTCCATCCTAGTAAACATTTTCCTTTTGGACTAAACTTGCATCCAAGAGTTCTTATTTCCTAAGATGTGGATTGAGGTGGGTCCTGACAGTAGACGGAATCTGCTTTAAGAGTCAACCTAGAAGGGAAAACCTTACTGGGGGACTTTGCAACAAATAAAATGTCTGGCGACGAAGCAAGAGAGGAGGGAAGCCCCATGGAGGGGGAGTCTTCCCCCCAAATGGAATCCCAGAGACAATGGGAAGCTGAAGCAGCATATTCCCCCGGGGAAGAAGTGGTGGAGCAGTACGACCGAAAACCCCGGTGGTCGATGGGCGTTGGAAGGAGAAGTGAGTGGGAAAAGGCTTTGGGAGAAACGACCCTGAGGCGTAGTAACCACCAACCGGAATGGAGGCAAGAGATGGAGAGTTCCCTGCACGCCAGCGAGGAGGAGCGGATCCTGGAAAAGGCCATTGATCTGATGAAAGCAACCCTGAGTTCACTGAGGGAGGAGAGAGCTGAAAATCGCAACCGAGGCAGCGCCTGGGGACGCAACTGGAAAGGTAACGGAGGGGATCCAACACCTGAAACCCCGGGGCCATCCAATGGAACAGGAATTGCTGCCTCAGCAGTACCCACCCCCCCCAGAACCACAGATGGGGACCAGGATGAGGAGCGATACCGGCCACGGCGCAGACAACGCTCCAGCCAAAGACTCCCGCCCCTGGAAGTCAAATTCAAGGGGGAGCCATCACGACTGGGATTTTTCCTAACCCAAGTCCTCAGCTACATGGAAGAGTACAGACGGGACATCCCCAGTGACAAAACACGCATCCGAATTGTGCAATCTGCCCTGGACGGGACGGCTGCAGACTGGGTGGTGAACTTGCATGACTCCAACGCCCCAGAACTCAACGACTTCAACCGATTCATGTCATCTTTGAGGCGACGGTTCGAGGATCCTTTGGCTGACCGTAAGGCCCGGGAGAGAATCAAAACGGTGAGGCAGGGCAGGCGAGCAGTGGCTGATTATACCCAAGAATTCCGAGCCATTGCCAGCAAGCTGAACTGGCCAGAAGACATCCTCCTTAGCCACTTCAAAGACGGTCTGAACTACGACCTGTATGATGCTTGCCTGCCTCGAGGAGACCCACCCCACCTCGACGACTGGTACATCCTGGCGGAGGAAGTGGAAATAGACCTACTGAAGAGACACCGCAGTGGAAAACCATGGGGCCGCCTGCCACCCGAGCAAACGCGAGGGGGAAAAACCACCAGCCACAGCCAAAAAATCAACAAGTTGCTTCAACTGCGGGAGAGAGGGCCACCGTGCTGCAGAATGTCGTTCAAAAGCCCCCCCACGAAAACCAGAGGCATCATCCTCCAAGAAGCCAGGGAAGCCCCAAGGCAACACAAAAGAATCTTCCATGAAGGGGACAGAGGCTGTAGAGTCCACAATTCCTGCCAGGAACTGGGACTGGACTCCGGCCTGCACCGCAGGGACGGTGGACAACTCGGAAGACAGCTCAGAGGGAGAACCATTGGCAAGTGGACCCCTTCCACCCATACTTAAGACAGTGACTATATTAGCTTCCCCTATGCCTGAAGCAGCCAAAATAAAAGCTCTGATAGACTCTGGGTGCATCCGCTGCCTTATCAGCCCAACGCTGGTGGAGAGATTGAGCATCCCAGTGAGGAGGCTAAAACAACCAATCTCTTTTAGTCAATTAGATGGGACAATAGCAGGGGGAGGACCAGCCACCCTAGCCACTTTACCAATCCACCTATCACTGGGGCCCCATGAGGAGGACATAACGTTTATAGTGGCCCCAGGCATGGAATGCCCAATGATCCTAGGACTGGAATGGCTGAAGAAATGGAACCCTGGGATAAACTGGAGGACAGCAGAACTCAATTTCCCAAAGGGGGGGCAGAAGAACTTAGACTCCAAAAGCACCCCCCCAACCCAGAGGGAGGAGACAGCAGCAGTGGGGAAAGAGAAGGGATTACCAGAGATACCGGAGGAATACAGGGACCTGACTGAGGTTTTCAGTGAGGAAAGAGCAGATGAGCTTCCCCCCCACCGCCCCACAGACTGCACCATAGAATTCAAACCTGGGGCAAAACTCCCAAAACCCAGGATGTATGCCATGAGCCCAAGGGAAATGGCAGAAATGGAGAGATTCATAAAGAAAAACTTAGAAAGAGGATTTATTGAGCCTGCCAAACCCAAAGTGGCCGCCCCGGTTCTGTTCAGGGAGAAGAAGGATGGGTCCTTTCGTTTGGTTGTGGACTATAGAAATTTGAACACAATTAGTGAATGTAATCTGTACCCCCTTCCCCTAATGAAGGATATGTTATCCCACCTATCGAAAGGAAAGATTTTTACCAAACTAGACCTGAGGGAAGCATACTACCGTATTAGGATTAAGGAAGGAGACGAATGGAAGACTGCATTCAACTGCCCAATGGGGTGCTATCAATTCAAAGTATTGCCATTCGGACTGCAAGGGGCCCCCGCAGTCTTTATGCAATTAATTAATGACGTGCTGAGAGAGCACCTATATAAGGGGGTCCTGGTTTACCTCGATGACATCCTTATCTTCACAGAAACCAAAGAGGAACATATCAAACTAGTCAGAGCAGTCCTGAAGAAGTTGCGAGCTGCCCACTTATATGCTAAATTATCGAAGTGTGAATTCCATCAGGAAAAAATTGACTACCTGGGATATCGCATATCTCCAGAGGGCATCGAAATGGACCCTGAGAAGGTCAGGGCAGTACTAGAGTGGGCACCCCCCCCGCACACGGAAGCAATTGCAAAGTTTCCTGGGGTTTGCAAACTTCTACCGCCAATTCATCCCCGCATTTGGCCAAATAGCCATGCCCCTCACAAATTTGTTGAAAACGAAGGGGGGGTCACCCGTGAAACCCAGCCAGCCTCTGAAATGGTCAATGGAATGTCAAGCAGCATTTGAGAGGCTAAAGAGACTTTTTTCTGCTGAACCTGTCCTAAAACACCCAGATCCCGACAAACCTTTTGTAATACAGGCAGATGCGAGTGATGTAGCGGTAGGAGCCGTACTATTACAAGAAAATGATGGGGGGACATTGCAACCATGCGCATACACATCCAGAAAACTCACAGAAACAGAACAACGCTGGCCAATATGGGAAAAAGAGGCATTCTCGTTGAGGTGGGCATTACTAACATGGCGCCAATTTTTAGAAGGAAATAAAATACCTTTCCAGGTCTGGACAGACCACAAAAATTTGGAAGCACTAAAAACGCCCAGGAAGCTCACTCCTAAGCAAGCCCGCTGGTCCCAACATTTTCACCGATTCAATTTCACTCTCAAACACTTACCGGGGGGAAAAAACTTCCTGGCAGATGCATTATCCCGCATGCCCCAATATAACAGCACAAGAGTTACTGACTTTAAACCACTTGTACCGGAACAACAACTGGCAGCACCAGTCACCACCAGGGCACAAGAAAAAATGAAGCCGAAGGTAGATAGCCAAACTGGAATAGAATTCAGGAAATCTTTGGAAAGTGATGAATGGTTCCAGAAAAATAAACATGTGTGCACAATTAAAGATGGACTGCCGTGGGTGGGGGAGAAGCTATATATACCTGCCACACAGAGAATCAATTTCATGCAACTGTGCCATGATACAAAATCAGCAGGACACTTTGGCTTTGTAAAAACCTTACACTTAACTAAAAGGCAATTTTGGTGGCCATCTATGAAAAAGGACATAGAAAGCTATGTGGGTAGCTGTCAAATTTGCGCGATGGCCAAAAGACTGCAAGGGAAACCGCCAGGTCTGTTACAACCAGTGGCAAACCCCTCAGCCCCATGGAAAGAAATAGCCATGGATTTTATCGTAGAACTGCCAGAAAGTAATGGAAACACCGTAGTCTGGACTGTCACAGATCTGTTCTCTAAGCAAGTACATTTCATACCTTGCCAAAAAATCCCGACTGCAAAAGCATTAGCAAAACTTTTTGTACAGCATATTTACAGATTGCACGGGGTACCACAACGCATCATATCTGACAGAGGGGTGCAATTTACGTCGGCATTTTGGAAAGAATTTTTATCCCTCTTAGGAACCACCCAAGGACTGTCATCTAGTCACCATCCTCAGACAGATGGAGCTTCTGAAAGACTTAATAATATACTTGAACAATATCTGAGATGCTATATTAATTTTCAGCAGTCCGACTGGACGGACCTACTGCCTTTTGCAGAAGTAGCATATAATAATGCAGTCCACTCAAGCACAGGTTACACTCCTTTTCAAGTAGCTACAGGCCAGAGTTTCAACCCAATACCAGAACTAACCCCAAAAGAACCGGTTATCCCTGATCTGAAGGAATGGATTGCTCAATTACAAAATACATGGCCAATCGTTAGGAAAGCGTTGGAAGATGCCAGAAAAGCATACAAGACACAGGCAGACAAAAAAAGAACCGATCCCACACCATTTAGGGTAGGAGAGATGGTATATTTATCCACAAAATACCTGAAATCACTCCAACCCTGTAAAAAACTAGGACCAAAATATATTGGACCTTTTCCAATTAAAAGAATCATAAACCCAGTAACAGTTGAATTAGAACTACCCAAAAATCTTAGACGAATACACCCAACCTTCCACTGCAGTCTATTAAAGAGAGAACAACAATCACCACTACGAGAAAAAATCCCACCACCACCACCCCCCATCATGGTGGAAGGAGAACAACATTTTGAAGTGAAAGAAATCTTAGATTCCAGAAAACACCATGGAACGATACAATATTTAGAAAATGAGTGGGTTAACAAACTCCATGTTAAAGCACCTAAGTTGCTTAAGAGGTTTCATACAGAATATCCAAACAAACCAGGCTAACATTTATATGTTTTCTTTCCCCACAGATGGACTCATCTTTTTTCTGAAAGGAGAGCCGAATGTCAGAATCCATTTATATCACATTTCATAATTGTATAGGTAGAACAACGTGCTATTTCTGGGGATTCTGCCATCTCTCCGAGGGGGGGGGAGAGAGGATGGTTACTAAAGCGATTTTCAAACAACAGGGGATGTTTTACTGGGGAAGGGGGGGGGACAGACAGGTCTGGATTGTATCTTCATTTACAACTGAAAAGGAAAGCAATAACCATAAAACCAAGGAGAGTTCCCTTTCCCATGGAAGGACCTGACACCTAGCAACTGACGACAGCCTGACCAAATGGATGAGGGGAGGGGCTGGAATGGGAATGGTTTATATAGGATTGAAATGTAACTTTTCTCAGATTCCGTCTTGTATTCCCACAATCGATTCCATCCTAGTAAACATTTTCCTTTTGGACTAAACTTGCATCCAAGAGTTCTTATTTCCTAAGATGTGGATTGAGGTGGGTCCTGACAGAAACAAACAAACAATGGAAGTTTCTTCTATAGTTTTTTTCAGGAATGTTTTTCACTGAATTTCATTTCCAGCTGTGAACTGAAGGCCTTTTGTTTCTGGAAAGGCAGATCTGGATCTAACCCTCTGTAATTAAGCTGGTTGCCCTTCATAGGCTTAAAGTTAAACAACCTAATTGTCTTTTGAACTGGCTTTGCTTGTCGAGAATTTTGTGGTTTTCCTTGCTGACAGACAAAACTAAATAATGATTTCTGCTAAATTTACAGAAAAGGAACCAGTTAGTTTATCTGTATCTCTTTTTGGGAAATTATTTTTTTTCTTCTACTTTGAAGAAGAAATATAATAGTTAAAGGCAGAGATAATAGTGATAAATATACTGTATTAATGAACAGTTCCTGCATGTTTCATTGAGGCTCCAAGTAGATTTATAAGTACATGGTAGGAGAGCCAGTGCTTATTCAGAACAGTATGTAATTTCTACTTCGGCTTCTTGATATTGTAAAATTCAGTATCTGCTTGAAATAATATAAATTATTTTTAAAAGCTTTCCAAATAAATTAGTTATGGTGATGGAATGCATAGGAGACCTCGAGGAAAGAGGACAAGAGATCCTGCCTAGGAAACAATGAGGCGAGAGGGGCAGGAGCCCTCAGTCACTTAATAATTGTAGAAGAAAACTAAGGAAGGATTCATCCTAATGGAACAAGCAGTTAAAAGTGGAGGGCAGGAAGTTTCTGCTTTTCGACTTGCAAGGTTAATGTGGCCTCCCCTGATGAACCAGGCACGAAACACAACTAGATGAGCTAAGTCTGTTTTATTGTAAAGGGTACAATTACAGGATGGACAAAAGCAAGAAAAGAAATGTGTGGATTTTATCATTTTGGAAAATATGGGATTTTTATTCTTTTTTTTTTTAGGTGTGTGATGAGCCTGACGAATTGAAGAGAAAAGTCAGCAAGCTATCTGCTGTTGTCCGAGGAGCTAAACATCTTATTGTGTATACCGGAGCTGGCATAAGTACGGTAAGGTTGTATCAGTGTTCCTTCTTTTGTATCAGCAACAAAAGATTCTTGTAACTGAATTACCTGCCTTGCTTATCATGTGAGAGCAGCATTGTTTTGGGGTTTGAAAATTCTTAAGGCTCCCAAGTCATACAACATAAGAAGTAATTCAACAACTTCTGTAAAAACACAACTTGAGAGCATTTTGGCATATGAAATTTTGACTTTTATGTTGTATATTAACACTCGCACTGTGAAAGTCTGGAAAAATTGGGGAAAAAATCAGAAAAACTTCATTTTTCTTCCCAATTTCTTTAGGAAAAAAGCTACATTTTTTGCAACATCTTTCCTAAAAAAGGTCAGAAAAGTGGGTGTTCATTGTACTCCTGATAGGTAGCATTCCAAAGTAGTGCATTGTAAACTGTTTAGGTATTCTTCAAGACTGGTAGAAACAAACAGGATTCTGTATACCAATCTTCATCTAAATTGTGAGTAAAAAGCTGTATATTGAGCTGCTCAAGGAGCCAACTCCTGTTTAGAATGCAAAATGTATCTCTGGAAGTAATCCTCTGTGAGAAAGAATGCTGGAGAGGTGTAAAATATGTGAAGATTTCACACTTTTTGTGCTTTGGGAAAGAAAAGAACTGTGACAAATAGCTAAATACTCATTGAAAGTGGAATTGAGTTCCCTGGCTAGCTGATAAATTTCTTATCCTAGTATTTTACATAACTATTTTATTTAAAAAAATTGGGATGTGGAAGAGAAAGATAAACTATATCCTTACCATGTAAAACTTGCTTTGAGTCAAGCTCATTGTGAAGGTCATATCTATACAGTTTCCTTGGCAACAGTATCAAAGTGTTTTGTCAAAACTGGCACAACACAACAGTGCCTGCCCTTGCTGGGCTTAAGCAGCATGTTATATAGCTGTAACTTTAGAATAAACTAGAAATTGTTTTGATTAGGGTAAACATTTAAGGGATTGAGATTGAGCTGATGGATAGATACACTATGAATGGCTTTGATCTTTGGGTGATGGCAGCATGTTTGGTACAAAAATGTAATTTAGGATTTTTATTTTTATTAATCAAATTTGTAGAGCCACCTAACTCACAAAAAGTGACTCTGGGGTGTTTATAACAATCCAGTAATTTCATGGCATGGAAGTAATAGGTAGAGATGCTTATAAATACAGGCAAGACTGTATTCTTGAAATGAAACCAGTAGAGTTTCTTTTTCTTTGTGACTCCTTACAGGCAGCTTCAATTCCTGACTACAGAGGACCAAATGGGGTGTGGACAATGCTGCAAAAAGGGAGAAGTATCAGGTAATCGGTTCAAAAGCATTTCTTGTGTTACACTGGAGTCCTGGGTGTCGCTTTTCACACTTCTTTTTCCCCCCCCTGTATCAGGGCTACCGATCTGAGTGAAGCAGAGCCTACACTCACCCACATGAGCATTGCTTGTTTGCACAAGAACAAACTGGTAAGCTCTTTGATTTTCAGTCCTGCACTTCTGAGGCCATATTCTTACAGTGACTTTTAGGCTTGCTGCATGTTGATACCACTGTCTAAATCAGACATGTCAAACACAAGGCCCGGGGGCCAGATCCGGCCCGCAAAGTGGTTTCATGCGGCCCGCGAAACCATCCTGGAAACAGTGAGGGAACGGCCCCCTCTGCCTTGGCCCTGGCCCAGAGACCCTCCTTCTGCCAGAGACCTTCAGATCTGTCCCACTCCTGCCCAGGCCCCCATAGGCACCCTTGATGGCGATGTAGAGCTGGCTATGCCCACCCAGTAGGCCATACGCACTCCATCTGCGCCCACCCAGTAGGCCGCGCCCACCCTGGCCATACCCACCCGGCCCCCTGAGGGCAACCGCAGTGCTAATGCGGCCCTCAATGAAATTGAGTTTGACACCCCTGGACAATTTTAAAATGTATGGACTTCCACACCCAGAATTCACCAGGTTGTAATGCTTGCTGGGGAATTATAGAGGTTGATATCCGTACATCTTAAGGTCACTAAGGTTGAGAAACACTGGTCTAAATCATAAATGTGCAGACTGACATGCAGAGAGGATCTGGCATTCCCAGCATTTTACACTGCTTTTCTTGTTTTCTTTCCCTGCTTCATCCCTCTTCTGTTTCCACTTCTACATGCCTGCTCTTTCTGCTGTTGGCCTTCCTTTTTTCTGGTTCCAAAATTTAATTAGTTTATAGTATACGATACAAAGAAAATACAAAAGTAAATAATGGGAAGGATAGGGAAGGGGAAAGGGAATGGAAAAGTGGGGGAAGGGAAGGGGAAAAAAGAAAAAAAAAGGCATTGACTTCCAACTTCCTTTGGTGCAGTAAAATAGAATATCAACATCCAACCTCAATTTTTTACTTTTACAAAATAGTATAAACTAGCCATTTCGATAACAACAAATCTATCGGTAAAGCCCAAAATCAAAATTTCATTTTTTTCCACCTCAAGCACAAAGTCCAGAAGCGGTTTCCATGTAACAGTAAAGGTATTTGTATTTTTTTCTTTAATCAAAACAGTCGATTTAACCATCTCTGCTAGCTCCATCAGTTTTTGCAACCATTCCTCCGTTGTGGGGATCGATGTGATCTTCCATTTCTGAGCATAGAGTAATCTTGCTGCTGTCAACATATACTGCATAACATCAAGTTTCCAATTTCCCCCCCCCCCCATCTTTGTCCATTAGCCTCAAGATAAAAGTATCTGGTTTTCTTTCTATATCCACTTGTAAGAATTTTCTGTATTAACATATGAATCCTACTCACTATTTTTTTGCTTTAATCACATGTCCACCATAAATGATAAAAGGTCCCTTCTTTACCTTTACATTTCCAGCATTCATTTAAAATGCCTTTATACATTCTTGATAACTTATCTGGTGTTAAATAGCAATGATACATCATCTTGTAAAAATTTTCTTTTAACTTATAGTTTAATGTAAATTTTAATCCTTTATTCTGCATATTCTCCCATTGTTTAAGCATTACATTATACCCAAAGTTCCTTGCCCACTGAATCATGCAGTGCTTTACTTGTTCATTTTCCAGATTTAAATTCAATAAGATTTTATAAACTTTAGCAATAATATGTTCATCACTGCCACGCAGTAGGATTTCCAATTCATTCTTAACAAAGCTAAACTCTTGTTGATTCTTGTTGTCTAATTTAAATATTTCAGTTGTATATATGTAAACCAATGGCAGACATGACCTCCTGACTTTAACTCCTCCTTGGAATTGAAGTAGGCTCATTCATTTTAAAATATTTTGCCATAGGTCCACCAGTTCGGCCTCATCACTATCTTTTTTCTAACAAAAGGAGTCTTGTTGGGAAACCCAAAGCGGCACCTTTGTGGAGAACCATGTTTTACATTTGTTCCAAACTTTCAAAATGGCATGTCTAATAAAATGATTGTTAAAATCAACATTTACTTTAACTTTATCACACCACAAGTAACTGTGCCAGCCAAACCTTAATTCATGACCTTCTAGATCCAATAACCTCTTATTCTGAAAGTTCACCCATTCTTTTAGCCAAACCAAACAACAAGCATTAAAGTACCGTTTCAAATCAGGTAGGCCCAACCCCCCTCGTTCCTTACCATCTTGCAATAAACTATATCTTATTCTCGAGTTTGAAATATCCCTCTGCCATTGTTTAAATGGAATATCGGTTGTGAATATTGGTAGTATTTGAAACAGGAAAAGCATCTTTGGTAAAACATTCATCTTTTTTTCTTTTAAAACAAGTTTATTGGTTTTCCAATTTAAAGACTATATATTTAGAAAGCATCATGGTACCTGGGTAATCATCAATTAAATAACAGAGTTTTCAATACATAGTTCGGGTTACATTGTCATAGCATCCTTCTCTATTTCCCTTAACATTCAATGCAACGTATTTAAACTAACAAATTTTTAAGAATAGCATGGTCAATTAAAGAAAAATTATCAGTCCAGTTTCAATAAAATATATCTGTGTCCTGTTATTAAATTTTATCTAGTTTTGATATTAATTATAGTATTCAAATTTAACCTTTAACATCCCAAATGGTATTCACAACCCAAATTTCCCTTATTTTATTACACCAAAGATTGTAACGTCTAACATACACAGGATAGTTAAGTGGCTAAACTATACCTAATAAACATTGTCTATTTCATATCCTAATACATCACAAGTTACCAATAGGAGAACCTATATTTATCAATCTACTTCTACTTATACATAACCAAAATTTTAACCTCACCGTAGGATCCATAAGCCAAATTTCCATTATGTCAATGTATAAATTATAATGTTTAAAATAAGCCTAATAAGTACTTAACCACATTCTAATTCTATCTCATAAACATTTTCTATTTCAGATCCTAATAGGTCACTAATTACTAACAAAATGGCCTATAATAATTCTCTAGGCACTCATTTTTTAAATCTAACTCTAGGTTTCTTTTTTTGCCAATCGGGTTTCCAGACCAAAGCCTTTAGATTGCCAAATAGGTCTTCCTTCGCTCTCATGCATATTATTTGCACCAGAGGAGGCCATCCAACCATCAGTAATGCACAAAAATTAAACCATTTATAGTCATTATATTGTTGCCCTGTTGATTCGACTCTCTTTATTTGCTCTAATATCTCTGCAATTCGGTCTGGATTCTTCTTCCATCTAGGTTTGTCTGTTTTGAGTAGAAAGTCTTATCCAATTTTATAGTTAGTAGTTGACGGCCCAGGGTTTCCACAGGCTGTCTTTGTTGGACTTTGGCGTCCTCTATGTTGGCATCGCTGTCTTGCGTGTAGTATACTTCTGAAATTGTAAGCACTTTAGAAAAGGTCAGAAGTTGAGTATTAAGTTTTTCCATAGTTTGTTGTTGGTCTTTAGGGTTGTCTGTCTTAGTAATAGTTCCTTGTACTTTTAAGATTGTAGGTTCTTTGAGTGGAGCCAATTTTTGGATATTAATTTTTCCAGTACCTTGTTGTTGTTGCTTATATTCCTCTGTCTCAATAGTGGTTCCTCTGTCTCCAATTTTGTTATATCCTGAATTGTGAATTCTTTGGTTGGAGTCTGGGTTTCAGTTTGTGAATTAGAGTTGGCACTTAAACTTTTGAGTTTGGAGATAGACATCTCAGTGACTTTGTAGATTGTTTCGAGTATAAGCTTATAATCAAGCGAGGTTTGTGGCTGATCAGTCTCCATTTTGTAGTAATTAAAGATAGTCCCTAGTGGAGGCTAATTTTCAAACAAAAGTCAGTAAGTGTCCACCTCCACAGGTCTAGGCTAAATTCATCTCCAGCTGTTTCAGGTTTTTATCTTAATGCCAAGGTCAGTTCCAAGATATAATAAACAAGTTTGTTTGCCAACAATATTCACTTGCTGTATCAGGCCTGGCCACTAGATGTCCCCAGAGTACTTAAAATACTTTTCAGACAGAGTAGATATTATCAATTTTGAATCTTTTTTATTTATTTTTTCTTTTTTGTCCCCTTTTTTAATCAAATAGGTAGAATAGTCCATTTCTGTGAGTTTAGGAATTTTGGGCCAAAAATAGAAAAGCAGTAAGTTCAATTAATTAGTATTATTTAATTCAAAGCTTTTTTTTCTCTCCCGATGTAGACAGACGCTGCTATTAAGGAGGGTGGGAGAAAAAAGATCCCTTCCCTCTCTCCTCGCAAGGGGAAACAAATTCAAGAAGCTTTTAGCAGGAAAAGGTAGACAGGAAAGGAAGAAGGCAATTCTCACCCAGTTTTCAAGTGCTTTGTTGTAATTTTGGCTTCGGCAGGAAACGGCTGAAACGATGCGCCATGGGAGTGGCCGATCCTTTCTTCGTTGGTTTGGAGAGTTGCTCCAAGCCGGCGGGAGGGCCTCCACCCTTCTACTGCCGACCAGAGAGTCCTCTCTCCCGCTCTCCCCCAGGGTGACTTTCAACCCCTATACAGGGGCCCCCCGGCGAAGAAATCCAGACGATGTGGGGAGCATTTCCCACATGCGTCTGGCCATGCCGTGATCCGGAACCGGAACCCTGGTAAAACATTCATCTTGATTACAGAGATTCTACCCAGTAATGATAAATGCAATTTGTCCCATATTGGTAATTTTTTAATGCCATTCCAGAGAGGCACATAATTATTTTTGAACAATTTTGTGCTTGTGTTTGTTAACATAACCCCCAAATATTTCACCTTTTTCTCAACCCTAAAATCAGACTTTTTAGTCAGTATATCACCATCCTGTGAAGTCCTATTCTTAATTAACGTCGTTGTTTTCTGTTTCTTTATTTTAAAACCAGCCAAAGACCCAAACTGGTTTAATTTCCTCATCAAATGTTCTACATTATTTTTTGGGTCTTATAGAAATATCGCCAAATCATCAGCAAAGTCCCTCAATTTATAAACTTCCTTCTTAACATTTATACCTCTTATTTTCCCATCTTCTCTGATATCTCTATTCAAAACTTCCAGCACCAGGATAAAGAGCAATGGATACAACGGACATCCTTGTCTTGTATGCTTTCAAATTTCACGTGACTTAGTTAGATCACCGTTAATAACAATTTTTGCTTGCTGTGATGTACTGTATAAACAGCTTTGACCCCTTGAATACAATTCCCACCAAAGTCCATTTCTTCCAGGATTTTAAACATAAAGACCCAATTTAAGTTGTCAAAGGCCTTCTCAGCATCTAAGAATATTAAAGCTGCCTGTTGTTCATTATGATATTGTAAATATTCAATAATATACAAAACAGTTCTCACGTTATTTCTTAACTGTCTTTTTGGCAGAAAGCCAGCTTGATTGTCATAGGTATGTAAAACTTTAGTCTTTCTGCCAAAACTGCAGCAAATAATTTATAATCCTCATTTAATAATGAGATTGGTCTACAATTCTTTATTATCATAGCATCCTGATGCTCCTTCATAAGTAACAAGAGTATTAGCTTCTGTCTAAGTTGAGGGTATCTTTCCCCCTGTAATAGATCATTCATTACATCCTTTAATGGCTGAAGAAGTTCACCTTCAAAACATTTATAATATTGACTTGTAAATCCGTCTGGGCTAGGGGCTTTGTCTGATTTCATTTTTCTTATAGCTTCTGATATTTCAAAGGTAGTTATTGGGTCATTCATAAATTGTCTCTGAATTTGTGAGTTTCAACAAGTTTTGTCTTAGCAAGTATTCATCTATTTTGACCTATCTAGCTCCTACATCTTATACAAATTAGAATGAAAATTGTGAAAAGATTTTTTAATCTGTTCGTTATCAGTTATTACTTTCCTTTTGAATCTTATTTTTTATATCAATCTTCTCCTGACAGAAAGTATGATTTTTCTTCATTTTTTTCCATGCATAGGAATCTCAGCACTTAAAGATTGTGTGCTTAGCTCAGAATCTCAGTGCCAAAGCAATTTCTGTTAACAGTGAAGTAAGCTACACTGTAATTTTTCATATACTTCACACATACAATTTTAAAATGCTTTTTAAACTTGAATAGAAGTGAAATGAAAGCTTTCAAGATGTGGAAGAGAAGTACATTAAACTTTGTAACTATAGAATTTAAAATTCAGTAGCCTTATCCACTTTTGGAGGGCAGTCCATGGCCCAGCAGTACTTGCATTCCCTGTAATGCATACTATCTTTGTTTAAGACAGGGGTCTTCAAACTTGGCCCTTTTATGACTTGTGGAGTTCAACTCCCAGACTTCCTCAGCTGGCGTGCCTGGCTGAGGAATTCTGGGAGTTGAAGTCCACAAGTCATTAAAAAGCCACGTTTGAAGACCCCTGCTTTAAGACATGCTAATAGCTTTATCTATTTTCAGAAAATTAGTTTCTAGTCCTTGGAATTCTTCAGGAGGCAACATTCTGCATCTCATATTCTTGCACAGGGAGTCCAAATAGCATAGTCACTAAATCTTCCATTTCTCTTGTCTCAGACCGGAAATGGGCTTAAGGCCCTGATGCTGAAACTTGATCAGGGAGGATTGATTAGCCATCGGGCAGCCATCTTTACCATTGTCTGCAAGCTACTTCCAAACTGGTAGTTAGTGAGTTTAAAACAATTTTACTGTCTCTGCCAATCAACAGAACACATAAAGGCCATCCTTGACCTACGATCATTCATTCAGCGATCATTTGCAATTATGATTGTACTGAATGAATGGAGATTACAACCAGTTCTTGACTTCACAGTCATGATATCATGACCTGTGTGCTTGGCAATCCATTCACAATTACAACTGGTTGCCAACTTCCCTTTGATCACATAATTGCCATTTGCAGTCTTCCCTGCTGACTTCCCCCAGAAAATCAGTGAGTTCTATTTTTTGAAAATTAAGGTTGCAGGTCACGGGTAAATCTCCCCAATCGGGACATCCTTCTCCAGCCTCTCTGCACTTGTGCAACCCCTCTCACACACTCAACCCACATGGTTCCTCTCATGCACACATTTCTGCACTGTCCCTGACTCACTCTCACACACCTCCTTGTGCACCCTTCCTGTGCACACCCTCCTCTGCATGCCTGTGCCTCCTTTTTCCTCCATCTAATAGCAACAACTTACCTGTCTGTGGGTTTGAGATTTGCTAATTTCTGCTGGCTTCCCCATTGACTTTGGTCATGAGAAGCTGGCAGGAAGTTGCCTTGCCTAATGACCATGGAATTCAGTTAATGACAACCAGGACTGAAGGGATTGCTGTCACTAAGTGATGTGGTCACAGTTTACAACTGTACTGCTTAGCAATGAAAATTTCAGTCCTAGTTGCTGTCATGTCAAGGACTACTGTAGTGAGAAAAAGAGGATATTTTTTGTGTACATTATAAGAATTTTGTTACTGTATCTTGAATGTGATTGGGCAAGGAAAAGAGGAAAACAACTTCTCTTACTGTCTATGATACTATTTCTGTTTCACCCCATTTTTTTTTCTTTTTAGGTGAAGCATGTTGTGTCTCAAAACTGTGATGGGCTTCACTTGCGCAGTGGACTTCCTCGAGAAGCCCTGTCTGAGCTGCATGGAAACATGTATATAGAGGTGAGTGCTTGGAGAGAGTGAGATTTGGTGCATTGTGCTAGATAGAAGAAAAATGCTAATAAATTCTGTGATTCCATCCCAAACTAGGTTTGCACATCTTGCACACCCAATCGTGAATATGTACGGATATTTGATGTGACAGAGCGCACAGCCTTGCATAGGCACCAGACTGGGAGATTATGCCATAAATGTGGAGCACAGCTGAGAGATACAATTGTACACTTTGGAGAGAAGGGTATTTTACAGCAGCCCTTGAACTGGGAGGCAGCAACAGAAGCTGCTAGCAAAGCAGATGTGATCCTTTGCTTGGGGTCTAGCTTGAAGGTAGAAATATCTTCTTTGCACATTAGTGTTAATGGTTTAAGATGTATTATTTGCACTATGTATAGGAAGCTTTTGGAAAAATACTGAAAATTAATGATGAACTAATTGAGATTTTAGTTTGTAGTTTTCAAAATTTAGCTTGCGAAAATAGAAGTTGCTGAAACCACATACATACCAGTAGTCCTCGACTTACGACCACAACTGAGCTCAAAATTTCTGCTGCTAAGCAAGGCAGTTAAGTAAGTTTTGCCCCATTTTACAACCTCTCTTGGCACAGTTGTTAAGTGAAACACTGCAGGTGTTACGTTAGTAACACGGTTGTTAAGTGAATCTGCTTCCCCATTGGCTTTGCTTGTCAGAAGGTGGCAAAAGGGGATCACATGACACTGGGACACTGAAACTGTCATAAATATGAGCCAGCAGCCAAGCATCTGAATTTTGATCACATTACCGTGGGGATGCTGCAGCGGTCGTCAGTGTGTGTAAAACAATCATAAGGGTTTTTTTGCCGTTGTAACTTTGAACGGTCACTGAGCAAACTGTTGTAAGTCAAGGACTACCTGCATTTGCCTTCCTATTATCCCATCAATATAATCTTGCAGATTCTTTTTAGTACAGTAGCAATCAGTTCATGTGCGAAGCTTTTTCCTTTTATAAGTGATAACATATTTCTGTAGATATGCTGAAAGTTAATGAATACAGGTTTGTGAAATAGCTGGACTGGGCAAGAAATGAAGCTCCTAAAATTATATCTGAAAAGGAAAAGATAGTATTTTCCCTGATAATTAAAAAAAAATCAGTAATTTAGTACAGGTAGTCCTCAACTTACAACAGTTTGTTTAGTGACCATTCAAAGTTACATAAAAGTGTAGTAAAGTGAATTAAGATGACTTTTCACACTTAACAACCTTTGCAGCATCCCCATGTTTATGTGATCAAAATTCAGGTGCTTGGCAACTGGCTCATATTTATGACATATTGCCGTGTCCTGGGGTCACCTGATCACCTTTTGCCACCTTCCCCACCTGGATTCAGTGGGGAAGCCAGATCCACTTAACAACTGTGTTAGTAACTTAACAACTGCAGGGATTCATTTGCCAAATGGGGCAAAATACTTAACTAAATGCCTCGCTTAGCAATAGAAATTTTGGACTCAATTGTGGTCGTAGGTCAAAGACTACCTGTAGTTTCCAAGTAAAATAATATGCCTTAACTGCTGGTTTGTTATTTATTATTCCGGGAAATAAAATGTCAGGCAATGGGTACTGCTAAAAAGAAATCAAGAAAAGGGATTCTCAAATTGTTCCCTTATAAGTGTTGAGAAAGCAGATTTGATTAAAACCAGTAGAAAAGGACAGGTTTGGTTTTTTTCTTGTCTTAGTACAATACTATTCTGAGATCACTTGCTCCCTTTTTCACAAAGAAAGTAGCCAAGAGCATCAAGTAAATATGCTCTTTGTGAAACATTCTGAGCAGACTGTATAGTTCATTACAAGACCAGAAAGGTCTTTAAGAATTGCCTACTCTTGTAGTTAAAATTCCTATTAAAGTAGGTATAGTCTACTTCAATAAATGCCCAATTGGACACTAATTTATTACTTTTTTCAAAGCTAAAGTGCATGTTTAGAAGCTTCTACACATAAGGTTTGATTTATAAATTATAGACTTTAAGAATATTTCTGTGTTTAAGAACATAAAAGCGATACTGAATCACCCTAAGATCACTTTCCTCCAACCCAATACTTTCCCAAGATAACTCTCAAAATATGTGGGGATTCTTATCTCCAGAATTTTAATATATTAAATATGAATCCAAAGTTCTTCATAAGAATCTCAATAACTGTGATCTGTTCCTTCTCTCAGTTTCTTTGTCACCTTTAAACATGATGCACCTTGGTATATCATATTTAAAGAGAAGAGTCCCTGATACCTTGGGCAGCATTTTAGTTTTCCATTAACTGAGGCTGTAGTTCTACACATATTTTCCTACCAGTAATCTCTGTTAAACATTAGCAGATATCTTTTAAAATAAACTTATATAGACTTACCTTTGTTAGCTATAGTTGTAATGGTAGGAACTGGAATTAGTAAGAACATTTCTTTCAGGTATTCTGATTTTAAAATTTTCCCCTTGAATCTGAGATAATAACATTTGGGTTCTAGCATAAGATTGTACGTTGTCCACCTGTTCTTGGAATATTGCACGGGTGCACGTTACTTAGTCCAGAAGTAATTTTTTCTAGAAAAAAGAAAAAAGTCCTATGGATGTCTTAGTAACCCCGAATCCCAAAATAAGAGGCTAATTAAGGTACTAGATTCAAGGTACTAGTAATGGTGTTTAAAGCCCTACATGGCAGGGGTCCGGAGTACCTTAGGGAACACCTGCTGCCGGCATCAACTTCCCTCCGCCCTGTGCGTTCCCACAGAGAGGGCCTCCTCAGGGTGCCACCGGTCAGAGAATGTAGATTGGTGGCCCCCAGGGGGAGATCTTTCTCTGTGGGCGCCCCAGAATTATGGAACCAGCTACCAGTTGAGCTCCGGACGGCGCCCGATCTCCGCTCCTTCCGCCGCGACCTAAAAACATACTTGTTCGAACAAGCCGGCCTGGCCTGAGGGGGGATTGGGGGGGTTATTATTATTTTATTGGGGTTATTTATTATGTATTAATTGTTCTTTTAATGGGCATATATTTAATTACTTTTAACTTTTGTAATTTTGTATTTTACTCTTGCCCTGTACACCGCCCTGAGTCCTTCGGGAGAAGGGCGGTATAGAAATATTAATAAATTAAATTAAATTAAATTAATTAGCAGGTGATTGTTCTTATTGCCCCACTTTCCTTTTGCTTTCTGAGAAATCTGCAAATATGCATTGCAGGCAGTCTCCTATAAATTTAGATATATCATAGTGTCATGTATCTGAAAACTAGGAGGTACGTTCACCTTTTAGCAGTAACATATGCTGTGTTATTGTCCTTTTTCCAACAGGTTTTGAAAAAGTATCCACATTTATGGTGCATGAGTAAACCACCCAGACATCGCCCTAAACTCTATATTGTAAATCTCCAGGTGAGTTCAGTTTTATCATTTTTGGGTAGAGCATAATATACAGGTGCATATGCTTACATCATTTGCTTTTATATACTTTTGAAAGGACCAATATATGCAGAAGGTCATAGAGTGTTCCCACTACTGTATACCAAGAATAAATAAATTGTTCTTGAGCAAAAAGCATGTGTGGACCTTTGGAGTTTTGTCAATTAAAATAAATGGAATATATTGGAGCAATTGTTTGAATATGTGGAGCAAATGTTTGCTTAGTTTTGTCTTTTCTTGGGCTAAGATTTCCATGATAATGACACTTAACATAATGTGAATAGAATCTAAATGGCATTCAGCTATACTCAGAAATTTATTTATTTATTTATTTGATTGATTGATTGATTTATAAACCGCCCTTCTCCCGAGGGACTCAGGGCGGTGTACAGGGCAATTAAAATATACAAAAGTTAAAAATAGATTAAATTAAATTTAGCCCCAAACAAAATAAATTAAATTATGAAATTTAAAACCCCAATCCCTCAGTCCAGGCCGGCAAGCTCGAATAACCAGGTTTTCAGGTCATGGCGAAAAGAGCGAAGGTCGGGAGCCATCCGGAGCTCCACAGGCAGCTGATTCCAGAGGGCAGGCGCGCCCACAGAAAATGCTCTCCCCCTGGGGGCCGCCAGCCGGCACTCCCTGACCGACAGCACCCTGAGGAGACCCTCTCTGTGGGAGCACACGGGGCGATGGGAAGTTGACGCCGGCAGTAGGTGCTCCCGTAAATAATCCGGACCCATGCTATTTAGGGCTTTATAGGTCATCACCAGCTCCTTGAATCTCACCCGGGGGACAACTGGGAGCCAATGCAGCTCACGGAGAAGAGGTGTTACATGGGAGTATTGGGAGACCCCCATCACAACTCGCGCGGCCGCATTCTGCACCAGTTGAAGCCTCAGAATGGTCCTCAAGGGCAGCCCCATGTAGAGAGCATTGCAGTAGTCTATTCGAGAGGTCACAAGCATATGAGTGACTGTACGTAGGGCATCTCGGTCCAGATAGGGCCGCAACTGGCGCACCAGGCGAACCTGGGCAAAAGCCCCCCTGGCCACACCTCCTATGTGATCTTCCAAACTCAGCTGTGAGTCAAGGAGGACACCCAAGTTGCGAGCCCTATCTACGGGGGGTAACACCTCACCCCCCATAGTTAAAAATGGAATAGGCTAGATTGCCTGAGATGCCGGTATGTACAACCACTCAGTCTTGTCGGGATTAAGTCGAAGCCTTAATGTATGTCCTAGCTCAGGGGTCGGCAACCTAAAAAAGGAAAAGAGCCACCGGGAACCGGTTCCATCACAAATTAAAAGAACTGGGAGCCGCGTGCGTGTGTCCATGCACGCGCATGCGCAAAAAAAAGTTTTTGCGCATGCACAAAATGGTTTTTTGCGCATGCGCGGACGCATGCGGTTGCCATTTTTTTAAAAAGTGAGATGGAACCGGTTCCCAGTTGCCCGACGGCGACGGCCCGTATGCAAAGCTGCCGCTTTCGGCAGCTTTGCAGACGGGCCGCGGCAGCTTCCTCAAAGAGCAGCACCGCTGCCCGTTCGCCCGGAGGTATGCGCGCACCTCTCCAAAGGTTTGGGGAGGTGCGCGCGCAGCTCCGCCCATTCGGGGAGGTGCACGCGCACCTCTCGGAATGGGCCGCGGCGTCGCTCTTTGAGGAAGCTGCCGTGGCCCATCTGCAAAGCTGCCGCTTTCGGCAGCTTTGCAGACGGGCCGCGGCAGCTTCTTCAAAGAGCGACGCCGCGGCCCGTTCGCACGGAGGTACGCGCGCACCTCTCCAAAGGTTTGGGGAGGTGCGCGCGCAGCTCCGCCCATTCGGGGAGGTGCGCGCGCACCTCTCGGAACGGGCCGCGGCGTCGCTCTTTGAGGAAGCTGCCGTGGCCCATCTGGCGGCTGGGAGCCGCGGGTTGCCGACCCGTGTCCTAGCTTGATAACCTTCAAACACTTGTTTCCTCTTAAATGCTGGGTTGGCTTCTCTATTTCTATCCAGTGATAATGCAGTGATGGTTGGAATGTGAGCTAATTATGCCTCTTAGTATTCCAAAAGTTTCCCATTGTATTACACTTTGAAAGATAATTTTATTAGATGCCACATATTCAAACTAAAGAGAAAGTATTTTTTTCTTATCTAACTATTGGAATGTCATTTCTTTATAAGGGCTGAAAGTATTTTACCAGCCCTACAATAAAAAAATAAAACTTATGTCTGTCTGAATCTGAAGAGTAGCAATGTTATATGACTCCCAAACTGTTTGTCTTTGAGGAAACTAATCCAACCTTAATCTGTATTTGCAGTGGACACCAAAGGATGATCTCGCAGTCCTAAAACTTCATGGAAGATGTGATGATGTGATGAAGTTGTTGATGGATGAGTTGGGACTTCCCATTCTTTCCTATGATAGGTTAGTGAGAACCAAACTTGTTCAGTGTCACTTTTGTTCAGTGTCAGACTTGGTTAGTGTCATGAACTGTCAAATGCCCTTAATAATATGACTTACTTTTGATTTTTTTGGAGGCAGAATTTGTCATCCGAAGTTGTAAGGAAGATGGTGTGGTCCAAATCCTACTGCAGTTGAATATATTTGGCATAGTAGTTCAAAATGTAAGCTGCTACTTTGGTTCAAGTAGCTGTGTAAATTAACATTACATATTATCATGTTTGTTTGTAGAATTAAAGATCCCATCTTTTCTCTGGCTGTTCCTTTGCAACCTGAAGAAGAAAGCAGTCATAGCCGAAAACCCGTGGCTCCACCAGCAAGTCTTCATGAAGTACAACTGGGAGAGGAACAACAGATGCATCCAGATCCTCCCTCTGGTGGCTGGTTTGGCAGAGGCTGTGCAAAAGGCACAAAGAGGAAAAAGAACTCTTGATAACAATTAAAAATAATAATCTTGAGGACCAACTATAGTTGCTAAAATCAGGGCAAGAAATGACATCTGCACTAGAATTCATCAGGATTACTGGGCTAACTGGAAAAAACACAGCTGCTATTTTCATAGAGATTTTTTTATAATTACCTGACAAGGACCAAAGCCTAGCTTGGGTTTCTGCTGTCTAAGGGGAGGTTGGCATTTAATACTCAGGGCTGCCCAATTAACAATTATTAATAAAATTATTATAAATGGCTGCTGGCAGTTATTTGAACATGGCTCTTTTGGTTTTGCTGTAGATACCGTACAGGTAGTCCTTGAGTTATGACCACAATTGAGCCCAAACTTTATGTTGCTAAGTGAAACATTTGTTAAGTGAGTTTTGCCCCATTTTATGAATTTTCTTACCACAGTTGTTAAGTGAACCATTGATTTAAGTTAGTAACGTGGTTGTTTTATCTGGACTCCCCATTGACTTTGCTTGTCAGAAAGCCACAAAAGCTGATCACATGATCCCAGCACACTGCAACCGTCATAAATATGAACCAGTTGCCAAGCATCTGAATGTTGATCATGTGACCACAGGGATGCCGCAACAGTCATAAGTGAAAAGTGATTGTTAAGTCACTCTTTTCAGTGGTGTTGTAACTTTGACCGGTGACTAAATGAACTTGTTTTAAGTTGAGAACTACCCATATTCCAGCACTCATTTAGGTCAGCAATTTCTATGTTTAAAAGCTGCCTTGAGCAGCACTCTTATTACTAAATTAGAACCGGAAATAACACATCAGTTGTAGATCTGCAACCCTGCTGACTTTTTCATTTTAGAATGTGTTATGCACCGTATGGAAAGGTTTCAACTATCACCGAAACACGAATGGTTGCTAGGTGTAATAACTGTGCCAAAAAAAAGAAAGAAGTTACGTGTCTTCAAAAGGCCACATGCAGAAAAGAAGAGTGAAATAGGGTTGACGGAAACCCCCCATCCTCCAATAAGTTGCGGCCCGGACGGCAGAAACGCGCGAATTTCTCCAGGCCGGCCGATCGCTCCAGCCCAGAGGTCTTCAAACTTGGCCCTTTTATGACTTGTGGACTTCAACTCCCAGAATTCCTCAGCCAGGCATGCTGGCTGAGGAATTCTGGGAGTTGAAGTCCACAAGTCATAAAAGGGCCAAGTTTGAAGACCCCCTGCTCCAGCCAATCGCCTCCTTTCAACCCGAGCGGCTTTTCCAAGGGGCGGTCCTTCGAGGGTGGGTGGGGGGGGAACGTAAGGAGCGCGCCGATACTTTCGGCAGCTCCGGCTCCTCCTTCCCTGGTCACGTGGCGGGGGAGGTCTTTTGACTTCGTGACAGCGGCGGGGGCTGGACGGCCGCTGACGGCCCGGCACTCGCCTGCTCGAGATGCTGCGGAACGGAGCTGCCGGAGGCGTCTCCCCTTTCAGCGCCACCGGCCGGCCTGTGCGCGTCTGGTGCGACGGATGGTGAGTGTCGGTCCGGAGAGATGGACTTTGTGGTCGGGAAGCTTGTCTCGGCATTCCTATGGCAACCGCTGCCCAGGCGTCTCTCCTCCACGGCGTCGACTTCACTGCTGCGCCGAAATGGGTCCCCATGGCAACACCCCTCAACGCTTCCGCTTCTGTTGAGCGGCTGCTCTTCGAAGGTTTCTCCTCAGCCCCGTGCCCGGCTACTGGGCTTACTCCCCGCCAGCCTCGCTGGTCTGGAGCATTTCCTTTCCGTCTAAGCGCTGGTTTATGCACCCCTGGGTTTCTTTCGCTCTCAGGATTCATCTGGGGCAGGGGTAGGCAACCTCGGCTCTTTTATGACTCGTGGACTTCAACTCCCAGAATTCCTGAGCCAGCCGTGCTGGCTCAGGAATTCTGGGAGTTGAAGTCCACGAGTCATAAAAGAGCCGAGGTTGCCTACCCCTGATCTGGGGCTATGGTCAAAATTGGTGCGTCTAGATTTTTTGGAGACTCGTTGTTGTTGTTGTTAGTTGCGAAGTCGTGTCCGACCCATCGCGACCCTATGGACAATGTTCCTCCAGGCCTTCCTGTCCTCTACCATCTTCTGGAGTCCATTTAAGTTCACTCCTACTGCTTCAGTGACTCCATCCAGCCACCTCATTCTCTGTCGTCCCCTTCTTCTCTTGCCCTCGATCTTTCCCAGCATTAGGCTCTTCTCCAGTGAGTCCTTCCTTCTCATTAGGTGGCCAAAGTATTTGAGTTTGAGCTTCAGGATCTGGCCTTCTAAAGAGCAGTCAGGGTTGATCTCCTCTAGGACTGACCGGTTTGATCGCCTTGCAGTCCAAGGGACTCGCAGGAGTCTTCTCCAGCACCATAGTTCAAAGGCTTCAATTCTTTGGCGCTCAGCCTTTCTTATGGTCCAACTTTCACTGCCATACATTGCAACTGGGAAGACCATAGCCTTGACTATACGCACTTTTGTTGACAGGGTGATGTCTCTGCTTTTTAGTGTGCTGTCTAGATTTGGAAACTCAACCAGAGCTAAATTTACTGTAAAGCTATGATGGGAGGGGGGGAGGGGGTTGTGAAGTATACTGTTGAATCACGGAAGCGTTTGCTGTAGTGTAGCTCATCTGAAATTGTGTCTTTTGGCAAGAGTCCCTTGACGTCTTCAGCATTTTTGGTGGAGTCTTTTGGCACCACTTCATTTGGGGGGGGGAATGCTTGAAGTTTTTATCTGCCAGGTGTGATTAGGACAGAATTTGTAATGTGCCTGAGCATGTGTATACAAGCAATAGAAATTAATAGGCAGGCCATTTGCATCAACTGAATTTTTGAGATGAGCTGACTTCAAGGCTACCAATCCCATGCCAAGCATTTGGCAGGAGCTTCAGTAGTAGGTTGGTAGCTGTGTTTAATATCTTTGTGCGGATATCTCTTTATCTTCTGATTGTCTTGTTTCTGAAACAGTCAGGTTTTAATAAACAAATTAACCCATGTGAAAGGACTGGGTGTACTCTTCTCTGTACTGTCAAAAGGACTTTGGAGTTTAGATAGGCTTATAAACACAAAAGCTTACTTTGAGATTATTAAACATTCTGGGAAGGTACCATGTTTAGCCACACAAGTATTTGGTTTTATCTACTCATGATTTTTATCACTGGCCTAAATTAACTTTTATTGGCATGGGTAAAATTGGCCTAAATTGTATTTGTAAATGGGTAGGGATGTTATTTTCTGTCAACATATATAAAATCAACTACATGACTCTTGGAATTCAACATTTTATATTATTGCAGTTTCTATGGCTATCTTTATAACATGAAGACTGTGAGCCAGTTTCAAAATGATTCTCTTTTATTTCTGTTGTCTTCCCAATTGATATTTAAATTCTAAATCAACAGACAAAATCTAGCTTAGTTAAATACTGTTGGAATAGAATTATTTGCATTTGTACAGCAATTGTTTAAACAAACTATTCGTTGTAGTCTTCAGTTACTGATCATATTTGTAGTCTGCTTTATGACCAGATAATTCAGCAGTTTCACCAGTTTAGTGCCATATAAAGTGGTACATAAGTTCTATTATACTAAAGTGATAATTCAGTGTGGAGACTACCTCATGGAATTATTCTGTAGTTACCTACAGTTAACTAGAGAAATGGTTTTTTGTGTTAAGTTCACCCATTCAATTTTATCTCCATAATCACATTGGATTCTAGAACTGCTTCCACCATAATTGTTATCTCTGAAAGTAATATTTTAATATACATTATTACTTTTTTATATACATTATTACTACAAAAAATCTGGCATAAACAAATTTACTCCTCATTATACCACTTTTTGAAGTTATGGTAATTTATGCAGTTTTTTTTCCCTTTGTAATAGTTTATAATACAATCCTAGCAATGTAAGATCAGTTTACATTCCAATTCCAAAGAAAGGCAGTGCCAAAGAATGTTCAAACTATCGCACCATTGCACTCATTTCTCATGCTAGTAAAGTTATGCTTAAAATTCTACAAGCTAGACTCCAGCAGTATGTGGATCGAGAACTACCAGAAGTACAGGCAGGATTTCGAAGAGGAAGAGGAACTAGAGATCAAATTGCTAACATACGCTGGATCATGGAGAAAGCTAGAGAGTTCCAGAAAAACATCTACTTCTGCTTCATTGACTATGCTAAAGCCTTTGATTGTGTGGATCATAACAAACTCTGCCAAATCCTTAAAGAGATGGGCATACCAGACCATCTTATTTGTCTCTTGAGAAACCTATATGCAGGCCAAGAAGCAACAGTGAGAACTGGACACGGAACCACTGATTGGTTCAAAATTGGGAAAGGAGTCCGGCAAGGCTGTATACTGTCGCCTTGCCTATTTAACTTATATGCAGAGCACATCATGAGAAAGGCAGGGCTAGATGAATCAAAAGTTGGAATTAAGATTGCCGGAAGAAACATCAACAACCTAAGATATGCAGATGATACCACTCTAATGGCAGAAAGTGAAGAGGAACTAAAGAGCCTCTTGTTGCGAGTGAAGAAGGAGAGTGCAAAACTTGGGTTGAAACTAAACATTAAGAAAACCAAGATCATGGCATCTGGCCCTCTCAATTCCTGGCAAATCGATGGGGAAGAAATGGAGGTAGTGACAGATTTTATTTTCCTGGGCTCCAAGATCACTGCAGATGGGGACTGTAGCCAAGAAATTAAAAGACGCTTGCTCCTTGGGAGGAAAGCCATGGCAAATCTAGACAGCACACTAAAAAGCAGAGACATCACCCTGTCAACAAAAGTGCGTATAGTCAAGGCTATGGTCTTCCCAGTTGCAATGTATGGCAGTGAAAGCTGGACCATAAGAAAGGCTGAGCGCCAAAGAATTGAAGCCTTTGAACTATGGTGCTGGAGAAGACTCCTGCGAGTCCCTTGGACTGCAAGGCGATCAAACCGGTCAGTCCTAGAGGAGATCAACCCTGACTGCTCTTTAGAAGGCCAGATCCTGAAGCTAAAACTCAAATACTTTGGCCATCTAATGAGAAGGAAGGACTCACTGGAGAAGAGCCTAATGCTGGGAAAGATTGAGGGCAATAGAAGAAGGGGACGACAGAGAATGAGGTGGCTGGATGGAGTCACTGAAGCAGTAGGCGTGAGCTTAAATGGACTCCAGAAGATGGTAGAGGACAGGAAGGCCTGGAGGAACATTGTCCATAGGGTCGCGATGGGTCGGACACGACTTCGCAACTAACAACAACAAGCAATGTAGACTTCTTGGCATCTTTATAAACTCCTTGGTGGAAAAGCATTCAATGTTCCCTAAAGCTATTAACAACCGTGGAATTTCTTAACAGCAGCATCATGACAATTTCCTGTTTGTTTTTTTAAAGGAATAATATAAACCATTCAGTATTTATTGCCTGAATACATCATAAAGGAAATATTGAAAATTATAAAGTCAAGAGTAGAGTGCCATTAGAAAAAAAAGATATACTAGATCTACTAACAAGTTGAAATCATAATGGTAAATGTAGGGATATTCAGGCAGGTTACCTATGTTTCAGTGAAGTATTCTATGGAGTTTCCAGATGAAGTGAAAATCTATAGCAAAAAATTATTGAGCTAGACAAATGTCTAAGGGACCTTTTAGTATTGGTAAAAAAAAGTTAGAAAGGAAACTACCTGGAAGAATGTCACACGGTGAACAAAATGGAATCAAACAATGGGAAGTAATCAACATATTCATGGTATCAAGAACATGAAAGAATATATATTTGGCAATGAGGTCATCATAGAAAATGTATTATAAACATGTGCAAGTATTAACATCCTGTAATACTTGTCTTGGTAGATTTTTAAATTGCAAATGCTGCCAATATCAGCAATATTCCAGTTGAGTTACAGAGGAAGGGGACAAATGGACATGGAATTGTTCCAGAAGTTGTTATGGAAACTGGATTTAAAGTCATATGACTCCTGGAAGATAACTCATGGGAATGCTGGCACTAATTTTGAATTGTTATATGATAGGTGTGGGCCCCATTAGAAACTGCTTGGCATTTGCTAACATCTGGGTTACAGCCAAATTAAACGTGAAGGATTGAAGTTCTCCTGAAACTATTCTTATTTTATTAATATGTAATCCATCTTTCCACTCATACACTTTTGTTTTTAGTTTGGAAAAAAATAATCTGTTATCTTAGCAAAATAAGCTGCGCTAAATGAGAAATGTAATTATGGAAACTCAGATTTTATTTGAGCTGAATTTTAAGCTAACCGAAAGTGTGAGCAAACCTAATTTCAATAACTTTCATTAGCGAAGTTTTAAAAACAACAGAAAAATGTATAGGGGATATAAATGTGACAGGATTCAAGATGCATTGTAGAAAGAAAAATCAGGTCCACTTCCAAGCTGGGAATAAAATGGAGGTTGTTTGGAAAGGATTTTAGTGGAAAAATAGAACCAACAGCAGCATGAGATTCTGGGAGAGCTGACAAAATGGAGTTCGGAGTTTTTATGCCTTCTTTTTTGCTTTGTATTTGAGGTTGTTCCTGTTTCTGTGCAATGTTTTTTGACCTGACCTTGAGTGTGCCCTTTTGGTATTCTAAGGATGATGGGTTAATCCTATTATGTCCTAAAGGTCATGTTCCTTGCAGTCTTTGTTTTTCTAATCCCCTCAGCTCCAGCTTTCCTGCACCAGTTTCCCTGGATGAATTACCAGATCTGCATTTCTAAAAGCTGGTCTGCTTGGGGGAAGGAGATGGGGGGTTGGTTTCTGCCTAAGATTTTTTTTCCATTATTCCTTTGGGGACATATAATATTCTGCCTTTTTTAAAATTCCCCAAAATATTTCCTTCTCTAGGAGGGTGGGTGGGTGCTGACTTCCAACAATCCCCCCTTTGTGCCATATAGGTGTGGGTGACACACTTTTACTGGCACAAGATTAAGAATTGATCTGATCAGGGAGACTTGATGAGTGCTTCTATAGTGGAGGGTTTCCAGGATGCGGGGAAACAAGCTTTTAAACTATTAATGTAAAGGGGAAGACACTGATACAAGCAGCAGAAAAGGATCCCTGCAGTGGCTCCCAAAAGGGGAGCCTTCATCCCATGAAGTTCTAGAAGCCAGGGCAAAAGTTATGTTAGGTGGGAAAGAAATTTATGGCGTCCAGTATTCTGTGCCAATCCTTTTTAGCTGATTAATGTCACTTCCTGTGAGCTTCCAATCAGGGTTTTGAAGCACATGCCTCCAAAATTCTTCACAGCCATGTTTTGCCTTAGTAAATAATTACTGGCTGCCCATTTCCAAGGGTTGTTTCCTGCCTTAGCTCTTAGTTTAGTGCAGGGGTCAGCAACCTGAAACAGTGAAAGAGCCACTCGGAACCGGTTCCCTCACAAAAGGAAAAACTGGGAGCCGCAAAAAATGTGTGCGCATGTGCGTACATGCGCGCATGCGCAGAACAGGGTTTGACTGAAGAGTGGAGCCAAGGCGAGATATGCACCTACCCTGCATATTTGAATTGATTGGTTGAACTTTTTTAGTCCCACTTTTTTTTTTTTTGGACTGCACATGGCAGAGGACTGGGAGCCGCAGGAGTCGGCTGATAGAGCCGCATGCGGCTCCGGAGCCGCGGGTTGCAGACCTGTGGTTTAGTGCATCCAAGTTTGTGATGTCAAGTTGAGGTTAGCCAGTGTGCAAGCCAGGCTATTAATATTTCTTAAATTGCACATAGTGATCCCTAGGACTCACACTATGAGTCCACCAGTGCAACATATTCAGATCTTGGGTTTGGAGATCTCTTTCCTGCTACCTCCTCAGTAAGAGCATAGAATTGTAAATCTCCTGTGGGGCATGGTTTCCCCCTCCCATGGAATTTGCAGGAAGGTATGCATTCAAAGGCCTAAGTGCCACAGAGCAAGAACCAGCCTGGGGAACCTTACATGGGGATAACCTCAGTGTGATTATGAATGGTGTGTGTGTGTGTGTGTGTGTGTTTGTGCAGCTACTAATACAAAACAGGTAATACAAACATCTTGGACAAATTTCCTTCCCACCAGGCAGAAGTCCAAGGTGTTCAGTACTTGCTATGCCAACCATTCCCAAATACCATCCCTCCATAAATCCATTCAACTGGCTTATTACAACATAAAGGGGGCAAGAAAGAAAACCTTACAATGAGTTTCTGCCCTCTCCCATAGTCTTTCCAGTTCTCTTCTGAGGCTTTATGTGGGGGCCAATGGATCCAGGAGTCCTTCTTTACTCTGCAGCTTTCACTGGCATCTGGGTGATGTAGGACCTGGGAAGATCTGTTCCACTCTGCTTGCATGGTGACTTTCTAGTGGATGGCTGGATCCAAAACCGATTCTCTGACTCAAATGAATGGAGGGTCTCCTCTGGAGGCAGTGTCTGGGTCAGTGTGCTCTGCTTCCAAAGATTGTGGGAATCATCTGTGCAGGGCTGAAAGATAAGAGAACAGGGCCCCTTCCCCACTTTGTGAGTGACTCTCCCAGAAGGGGCATTGCTGGTCACACATGAGGAATGGAGAACAGAGGATAAGAAATGGAGATGTGGAATGGGGTGGGTGGGGGGTGGATAGCTTGCTGACAGGGTTTGAAAAGACATTAAGGTTAAGATTGCAGATGTTAAGTAGACAGATGAAACCCATTTAAAAACATACAATAAATGCAAGAGTGAAACATTTCCTGCAAATTAATCTAAAAGATTCTCTCCTGATAACTTTGGGCTATTCTTAAAACCATACAGAGGGAAGGAGGAAAAAAAGGAAACACAGTTCTCTTCACCCTCATTTGCTGGTCAGGCAGACTAAAGTGAAGGTATTTTTCTTTGCTTTGCTTATTTTAACATTATTTTCTCACAATTTTAAATTCTCTTTGAATTAGAGACATTTAACAGTTATATTTAGCTAGCACACAAAGACTTGACACGCATACATACACAAAGACAAGGGAAAGAGAACAAAGGGAAACAGAACTCTTAGATTTTCATATCCTGGTCATTCCCACTGTAAATCTCAAATTAGAGAGGGCAAAAATCTTAACATATCACATGGTTACATAGAAGACAGACAGGAGAAAAAAAGCCACCAATGTTCTTTTCTTTTAAGTACCTTTATTTAGCAAAAAAAAAATGTCCTGCTTCATCCCTGAGAAGAATCCATTTCCTATATAACTTCTGCATGTGCCTCTTACTCATTCCTGCCTGGACAGGCAATTACGTAGTCCTGGCTCCAGGCATCCATTCGCCTCCCTAAAGGAGACCTCGGTGGGATCCTTGATCTTGAGCCTCCCATGCTTTTTCCCACTGTCTGCAATAAGACTTCAAGGCTTTCTCTTGGGTTCCTCGCAATCTGCAGTACTTGCACCGCCCTGTGGTACTACACCACCCCCAACAGTGGAGATACCTTCCAACCTGTGGTCTGCCATCTTACAGTTTTCAGGCAAATGGCCTGTGAGGACTCTGTCTGCCAAAATTAATCAGAATATGGGCACCTCTTCCCAGGATAGGGCTCTCCTCAGCAATCCTTAGCTAGTTGCCCATGAGTGAATCTGTTGTGTAGTGGGTTCTGGAGAGCAGGAAGGACGCCGAGACGATGAGTACAGCATAGCAGCTCTTTATTAGGTGGAAGGAACTGTACTGGGGAATAGGGGCTACCTGCACTCTTATATATACCTGGCCAGCACCTGGCCAGATACTCAACCAACCAATCAGTTTGAACCTCTGTTTCCCGCCGAAATGCTTCCCGCCAAAACAGTTACAGTTCAACGCCTCCTGGTGGTGATTCTTATACACAGCTTTAGGTGTTGCAATAAAGCTTAATACATAACAGAATCTCTTATTTCCCTTCAATCACTTCCTACACACTTTCTCTTCTCTTTCTCAAAAGCTCCTGTACTCTGGCCAAACCCCCTTGCTTTCCAGGGTTTGTTGGTTGAATTGATCCTTTTTGTGGTTAGGAAAGGAGAGTGAGAGCAGGATCCAGTTGTGGCAGAGAGAGATTCCACCTACACATGTACACACACACACACACACTCGTACACACAGCATCTTTTATCTCCTGCACTTTTAAAGTTAAATCAAGGTAGAATTGCCAGAATGTTATGAACATACAATTACCAGTACAAGGAATGAGTCCAATGTGTATTGAGTTTGAAAAGTTCTTCTCAAAGAAATACATTTAATATATTAAGTACTTTGTGAATACAAAATATGAAGTATTTTGAGTTTTTTTTTTATTTTATTTTCTCAGAGTTCCTGATAGCTAAAAAGATGATTGGCCATTCCCCATTCACTCTACTCTTTCTTTACTAATCTTTTATCCTGGAATAAGAAGACAAACACCCCCTCTCTAATGCCTCTAATGCTTCAGTTCAATATATTACTGATGCAGCAGAGATAATGAGAATTTTTGCATTTATCACACTTTTAATTTTCCTTTCCCGTCAGAAAAATATTTTCAAATTCTAAATATATTCAGATTTTTGCTTGTGGCTCTTTGGGAATACTGTAAAAGTGTATCTAAATTTATTGATAATATACATACTTTCCATTTATTAGAAGTCTAGAAATAATAATAATAATAATAATAATAATAATAATAATAATAATAATAATAATAATAATAATAATAATAATAATAATAATTGATGTTATGGATACCTGAAGTCAAAATTTGAAGTGCAGAGGAATGAAAATAACAGGGAAAAAACAGTAATAATGGATAAATGTCCAGTAACATAATTGGAAACATATTTACAATTTGCTGCTTGTGAGTAGTCATGTGAAGTAAAGGAACAAAAGAAGGGAATGATGAAAGAGCTTCACTATTGCAATGCAAGCTCCACTCTTCTTGATACTGTACAAAAGGGGCAGATACTAAAAGCTTCCAATTCTGTAGGCACCACTAAAAAGCAATATTGATGGTACAGCTGAGTAAATTCTTTGTTTGGTGGGACTGCGATGTTCTATGTATGCTAATGATGGAATCTTATGAAAACAAGCATTAACATGCCTTTATAGAAGTTCCTTTGTAACTTTTTCTTTTGTTTGTTTCTTTGTAGCTATGACATGGTACATTATGGACACTCCAACCAGTTGCGACAAGCTCGTGCAATGGGAGATTATCTGATTGTGGGAGTCCACACAGATGGTACGAAAACTGCATTACTATGCTTTCTAAAATTATGATTTGTTTGTTTATTCCAGTTTTATTGTTTTTATAAATAACTCAAGGTGGTGGACATGCACAATACTCCTTCCTCCTCCTATTTTCCCCACAATAACAACCTTTTGAAGTGACTTGAGCTGAGAGAGAGGTCTGGGCCAAAGTCATCCAGACAAATTTCATGACTAAGGTGGTACTAGAACGTACAATCTCTTGGCTTCTAGCCTGGTGCCCTACCCTTTAGGCCTAACTGGCTCTTATATTCACTTCAGGCAGTTTGGACTCTAGACCAGGGGTAGGCAACCTCGGCTCTTTTATGACTCATGGACTTCAACTCTGTGAAACATAAACACAAAGCTTTTGCTGTGTCCCTGCACAACAGATACAGTGCCCTTTCTGACCTTAATAGGGACATTAAGGAGACAGGTAAAGGTATCTGTGATAATAACTCAAATAAGCAGGGGATCGTGGTCCAAGATGAAAAACTTGTTTTCGACAGGGAGAAGTGTGAATCTGGTATTACACACCAGTCGTGCAAGAACAGAAAGGCATGCAAAAAGAGAAGCCACCTTCTGGTTGGTGATTCAATTATAAGGGATGTAAATTTAGGAAAGGACACAGAGGTTTTGAAAGAGGTCAGGTGTCTTCCAGGTGCTACTGCCAGTAGGGACAAGAAGCGTATTTCTAAAATAATCAAGAATGCCAGCAAGGACTGTGATGTGGAGGCTACTGTACATCTTGGCACTAATGATCTGTCCCAAAAAGATGTACTCTCTGTGCAGAATGATTTCCAGAGCTTGGGGCAGGAACTTAGCAGAATAGGCTGTAGGCTTACTTTTTCAGAGGTTTTACCAGTGTATAAGGAGCAAAATGGAAAAGGCCAGCGTATAGCAGAATTTAATATGTGGCTAAAGGAGTGGTGTAAAGGAGAAGGCTTTGGTTATATTAGTCACAATGTCTGTAGCTGGTCCAATGAAAAAATGTATAAAAGAGATGGTCTGCATCCATCCAAGAAAGGGACTGAGTTACTTGGCAATAAAATCACAGCTTTTTTAGAGGAACATTTAAACTAAATAATGGGGATAGTGAGATAATTGATACAGAACATCACTGTCCCCGGCAATCTAAGAAAATAGGGGAAGCCAGGCACCACACAAGTTATGCAGCAAGTGAACACAGGGTCAGTCATAAAGGACTCAAATGTCTATACACTAATGCACAGAGTATGAACAGTAAGCAGGGTGAACTAGAAATTCAGGTACATGAGGGCAGATATGATATTGTTGCCATTACAGAAACATGGTGGGACGAAACCTACAAATGGAACACACAGCTAGAGGGATTTAAACTATTTAAAAGAAACAGACTAAACAAAAGAGGAGGTGGAGTTGCTCTATATATAAGAAATAACTTTATCTCTACAGAAATAGAGCACAACAATGACGAAAACTGTAAACTTGAATGCATTTGGGTCAATATAAAAGGGGGGAAAATGACATTGCCATAGGTGTATACTATAGGCCGCCCAACCAAGCAGAGGAAATAGATGAACTTTTTGCTAGTCAGCTAACTAAGGTATGTAAGAAGCACATCACAATAGTAATGGGGGACTTTAATTACCCTGATATCAACTGGGAGACAAACTCTGCACCAAGTGGAATATCAAACAGATTCCTGTCAAACCTAGCAGACAACTTTCTCTCTCAAAAAGTAGAGAAGGGAACTAGGGGATTAGCCATATTGGATTTAATTCTCACAAACAGAGATGAAATGATAGAAGGTGTCGAAGCCACAGGAACCTTGGGGGGAAGTGATCATGCAATATTGGAATTCAACATTCTGGAGGCACAAGCAATAGAACACAGCCAAACAAGAGTCTTGGACTTTAAAGGAGCTAATTTCAATAAACTTAGAGAGACCATGGGAAGAATTCCATGGATGAGAATCCTAAAGGGGAAAACAACTCAAGAAGCTTGGGAAATTTTGAAAAGTGAGATAATAAAGGCCCAGTCTAGTACAATACCAACAAAGAAGAAAAATAACAGCTCTCAAAAGAAACCAGCATGGCTGCATAAAGAACTCTCTGATAAATTGAAAGATAAAAAGGACAAGTATAAGAATTGGAAAAAGGGGCACATAACTAAGTCAGAATATCAGCAAATAGCCCGTGCCTGCAAAGATGAAGTGAGGAAAGCTAAGGCTCAAAATGAACTAAGGCTTGCGACAAAAGTCAAAAATAACAAAAAAAATGCTTCTTTCGACATATAAAAAACAAGAAAAAAGTTAAGGAAATGATTGGTCTATTAGTGGGGGAAAGTGGCAGGAAGGTGACAAGCAATAGGGAGAAAGCAGAACTATTTAACTCTTTTTTGCATCTGTCTTTACACAAAGGGAAAAAACAGTCCAACCTACCAAAACCAGTGCCATAAAAAACAGAATAGAAACGCAAGTTAAGATAGGCAAAAAAATGGTAAGTGAACACCTGTCCAGCCTAGACGAGTTCAAATCACCAGGACCAGATGGATTACATCCAAAAGTTCTCAAGGAACTGGCAGACGTGATCTCAGAACCACTGAACTATATTTTTCATAGATCCTGGAGCACTGGGGAACTACCAGAGGACTGGAAGAGAGCTGATGTAGTTCCCATATTCAAAAAAGGGGAAAAAATAGATCCAGGAAACTACAGACCTATCAGCCTGACCTCAATACCTGGGAAGATTCTGGAAAAGATAATCAAACAACAAATCAGCGAACACCTTGATGCAAACAAAGTCATCACTAAAAGTCAACATGGGTTTGTCAAAAACAGATCATGCCAGACAAATCTTATTACATTCTTTGACCAAGTGACAAAACTAGTGGACCAGAGGAATGCTGTAGATATAATTTACTTGAACTTCAGTAAGGCATTTGATAAAGTAGATCACAACCTACTACTTGATAAGATAGAAAAATGTGGGTTAGACAGCATCACCACCAGATGGATTCGTAGCTGGCTGACAGGCCATACTCAGTGTGTGGTCCTCAATGGAACTGCATCTACATGGAAGGAAGTGTGTAGTGGGGTGCCCCAGGGCTCTGTTCTGGGCCCAGTGCTCTTCAATATCTTCATTAATGACTTGGATGAGGGGATAGATGGGGAACTCATCAAATTTGCAGACGACACCAAGCTGGCAGGAATAGCCAATACTCCAGAAGATAGGCTTAAGATACAGAAGGATCTGGACAGACTCGAACACGGCACTAACAAAATGAAATTCAATGGTGAAAAAAGTAAGGTTCTACATTTAGGCAGGAAAAATCAAATGCACAGGTATAGTATAGGTGGGACCTTGCTCAATAGTAGTAACTGTGAGAGGGATCTCGGAGTCCTAGTAGACAATCACTTAAATATGAGCCAGCAGTGTGCTGCAGCTGCCAAAAAAGCCAACACAGTGCTAGGCTGCATTAACAGAGGGATAGAATCAAGATCAAGTGAAGTACTAATACCACTTTACAATGCTTTGGTAAGGCCACACCTGGAATACTGCATCCAGTTTTGGTCACCACGATGTAAAAAAGATGTCGAGATTCTAGAAAGAGTACAGAGAAGAGCAACAAAGATGATAAGGGGGCTGGAGGCCAAAACATATAGGGAACGGTTGCTGGAATTGGGTATGTGTAGTTTAATGAAGAGAAGGGTGAGGGGTGACATGATAGCAGTGTTCCAATATCTCAGGGGCTGCCACAAAGAAGAGGGAGTCAAGCTATTCTCCAAAGCACCTGAAAGCAGGACAAGAAGCAACGGATGGAAACTAGTCAAGGAGAGAAGCAACCTAGAACTAAGGAGAAACTTCCTGACAGTTAGAACAACTAACCAGTGGAACAACCTGCCTCCAGAAGTGGTGAATGCTCCAACACTGGAAGTTTTTAAGAAGAGACTGGACAGCCATTTGTCTGAAATGGTATAGGGTTTCCTGCCTTAGCAGGGGGTTGGACTAGATGACCTCCAAGGTCCCTTCCAACTTATTATTATTATTATTACTTCGAATTCCTGAGTCAGCATAGCTGACTCAGGAATTCTGGGAGTTGAAGTCCATGAGTCATAAAAGAGCCGAGGTTGCCTACCCCTGGTCTAGTGGGTAAGGCACCAGGCATAGAAATCAGGTGGGGTGACTTTGAGTCAGTCATTCACTCTCTTTTAGCCCATGATACGAGGCTTAGGAGGCAAGCTGGTTGGTCATATCCTGTCCTGTCTTTTTAAAAAAAGAAAAGGGGGGGAAAACAGACTCTGCACTTGTGGGAAAATGCTAGGAAGAAAAAAAAATCCCTTCAACCAACATATTTATTAATCTAACCTCAAACTGTCATCTGTGATCTACAAGACTCTATCAATTCTGGGGCTTTATTTAGATTTTGGCCTATATTACAAGAATTCAAGTGGCATGGTCAAACTTCAGTTTGAGATAAGTTGATGGTGTAAAACCTGCAGTCTTCATAAAATCTTGGGTACATCCCCAAAGATCTCTCCAAAATTTTGAGATGGATTATATTTTTAATATGGTGGAAATAAAAAATATTAAACACACCAAGACTAATCATAATAACCAGTTTAGTTTAAATTAATTTTTAAAATTGTCATATTATTTTTTTCTATTTTTTGTCCACTTTTCAGAAATTGGTTATGGTAGATCAGTCAAAGATCATGTGCAATCCTTGGTCTGCCAGAGTTGTTCTTTCATGTTCTTAATATTTGTTTTCTTTACTTTTTTATTAGAACTTATAAGGACTTTACAATTGATAGCATGTGATAACCAATCAGAATAGGGCTGGAAGGTACCTTCGAGGTCATCTAGTCCAACACCCTGCTCAAGCAGGAGACCCTATACCATTTCAGACAAGTGACTGTCCAGTCTCTTCTTAAAAACCTCCAGTGATGGAGCAGCTACAACTTCTGAAGGCAAGCTGTTCCATTGGTTAATTGTTCTCACTGTTAGGAAGCTTTTCCTTAATTCTAGGTTGCTTCTCTCCTTGATTAGTTTCCATCCATTGTTACTTGTCCTGCCCGCTGATGCTTTGGAAAATAAATTGATCCCCTCCTCCTTACATATAAACTATAATTCTGTATAACACTATTATAGGAAATCCTTCATAAATGAAAGAAAAAGACTAATGAACTAAGTGGGTGAAAAAAGGAGATTAAAAAAAGCAAAAGAAGAAATATATAGAAGAAATCAAATGTTAAAAGCAGAGTGAAAAGAACTCCAAAATTTTGAGGTTCTACTTCTTTTCTACTCAAGAGTCTTAATAATGCGTTGATGCAAATCAGTAAAATTTAAAGGTAAGCATAGACCATATAGAATCATCTGATCTGATCTTGTCTCTGTTGAAACAAAACTAGTTCAAGGGCTGAGTTTGACATATTACAGGCCAACCAACCAACCAGAAGAAATACATGAACTCTCCCAACCAGTTAACAAATGTATGTAGGAAGCATACCACAATAGTAATGGGAGACTTCAACTATCCAGATATCAACTGGGAGACAAACTCTGCAGTGAGTGAAAGATCAAACAGATTCTTAGCTGCCAACTTTATCATCCAAAAGGTGGAGGAGGGAATTAGAAGTAAAGCTATACTAGACCTAATCCTTACTAATCAAGAAGAAGTGATAGAGGGAGTTGAAGTTGCCGGCACCTTGGGTGAAAGTGACCATGTAATGCTGAAATTCAATATAATGCAAACACAAGCAATAGAAAACAATCCAACCAGAGGCTTAAACTTCAAAAGAGCTAATTTTAACAAACTCAGAGAGAACCTAGGAAAGATTCCATAGATGAAAATCCTAAAGGGGAAAACAACGCAAGAAGTGTGGGAAACTGAAAAATATGATCCTAAAAGCTCAGTCCAGCACAATACCACTGAAAAAGAAAAACAAGAAATTCAGGAAGAAACCAGCATGGTTGCACAAAGCTCTCTTTCTCTCTGCACAAAGCTCTCTCTGAAAGACAAAAAGGACAAGTACAAAAAATGGAAAGAGGGACACATAACTAAGGCTGATTATCAGCAGACAGCCATGCAAAGATGAAGTCAGGAAAGAAAGGCTCAGAATGAATGAAGACTTGCAACAGAAATCAAGGACAATAAAAAAAGTTTCAACATATTAATAATAAGAAAAAAGTCAAGGAAACTGTAGGTCCACTAAAGGGGGAAGATGACAAGGAAGTAACAGGCAGTAGGGAGAAAGCAGAACTGCTTAACTCATTCTTTGCATCAGTCTTCACACAAGAAGAAATTATAGACCAACATATCAAAAAAAAACTACTGCAAAAGACAAACTAGAAACAAAAATTAAAGTAAGCAAGAAAATGGTAAGAGAACACCTATCCGACCTTGATGAATATAAATCACCGGGTCTGACAGATTACATCCCAGAGTTCTGAAGGAGCTGGCAGATGTTATCTCAGAACCATTGCACCATATCTTTCAAAAATTCTGGAGCACCGGGGAAGTACCTGAGGATTGGAAAAGGGCTGATGTGGTTCCCATCTTCAAGAAAGGGGGGAAAAAACAGACCTAGAAAACTACAGATTAAACAGTCTAACATCAATACCTGGGAAGATCCTGGAAAAGATAATGAAAAAACAGATCTGCAAACAACAAGAAGCAAACAAAGTTGTAACTAGTAGCCAATAAGGGTTTGTTAAAAATAGATCATGCCAAACCAATCTTATTTCATTATTTGATAAAGTGACTAAATTAGTAGACCAGTGAAACGCTGTGGACATAGTACACTTAGATTTCAGTAAGGCATTTGACAAAGTAGACCACAACCTGCTGCTTAATAAGTTAAAAAAGGCGGGATAGACAACACCACCATCAGATGGATCTGTAGCTGGCTGACAAACCGTACTCGGCAAGAAGTCCTCAATGGCACTACATCCACATGGAGAGAAGTAAGCAGTGGGGGTACCACAAGGCTCCGTCTTAGTCCCAGTACTCTTCAATATCTTTATTAATGACTTAGATGAGGGAATATAAGGGGAATTCATCAAATTTACAGATGACACTAAAGCCCTACATGGCCTAGGCCCGGGATATTTGCAGGACCGTCTGCTGCCGGGGACGACTTCCCATCGCCCAGTGCGCTCCCACAGAGAAGGCCCTCCCCCTGGGGGTCGCCAGCCGACATTGTCTAGCCAACGGCACCCTGAGGAGGCCCTCTCTGTGTGAGCGCACTGGGCGATGGGAAGTCGTCCCCGGCAGCAGACGGTCCTGCAAATATCCCGGGCCTAGGCCATGTAGGGCTTTAAAGGTAAGTACCAGCACCTTAAATTTGAAATTACAACGGCCCTAAAAAAAATGACTTATTTCCATTTTTCACACTTATGACCGTTGTAGCATCCCCATGATCACATTATCAAATTTCAGGTGTTTGGCAACTGGCATGTATTTATGA